>NC_046295.1:36649855-37304173 GCF_004115265.2 Rhinolophus ferrumequinum | reverse complement strand
TTTGGAGGACTAATGTTTGTAGCAGAGCAGTTGTGAAAAAGAGTTGAAAGCTGCCTGAGTGAAATGACTTACTTCTTTTTTCTCTTGAAGGCAATGGTTTACAGCTTTCTTGTTTGTTTCTATCATTTTGATGCTTTGTTGACTGTACATTTGACTTTCAAAATGTATACTTTATTCTTTGAGGGTAATCGTTATACTTTGTTCAAAACGTGAATGTTCTCATTTTTTGTTTTGAATAATATGTCCTTTAATTATTAGCCTTTGAAAAACACGTCCCTGTTACACATCACACATGACTGATAATGCAGAAAGACAAGAAAGAAAATAGTCTTTGACAAACTCAGTCATGGTGATGTGACCGTTCTACCTTTAGTAAAGTACACAAGTGATTTTCTGAGGGCTGGTAGAAGCCGTCTTTTCTAAGGGTACACGAGACTGCCGAGGTATGTTTTAAAAGAAGAGATTTTTAGGACACATTGTCCATTGAAGTAATTGTAAGAAAATTAAAGGGTCAGCTAGAAACAAGGCATGTCAAAACTATTTCATGCTTTCTACAACAAGGATAGCCAGTCTGAGCTAATTTAGTTGGATGTTGAAGCCAAGTATAAAGCCTGACACAGAGTAGTTCAAAGACTCTGAAGAAAAGAAAAGGGAATTAGTTTAGGGAACAAGTTAAACTATGATTATATTTCAAATATGCCCTCTCCAAGAAACAATTTTAGAACGCTAGTATCTGTCCACCTGAAGACCTACATAAAAGCACAATAAAAAGCAAAGCCCACTAGCGCATAGCAAATTATGCATATTTTGTAGAATTCCTAATTTGTGTGTTATACATGCATTCTTTCTGTTATGTATTATACTTCTCAAAAAAAAGAGAGACAGAGAATCCAATTCAATTATGAATGCTAGTAGAAAGATTCTTTTTTACATTACTTTGTTTTTTTTTTGCCTTCTCCCAATTTTCTGTGCCTTTGCAAGAGAAATGGTTAATCTGCTGATAATAAGAAATGGACACTGATCCTCAGTCCCTGTGCTAACAATGAGGAACCTTTTCACCTTTGAGAAGGTAATTACCTTGCTAAACTGCACACAATCCAAATTACTTTATACTTAAAGACTAACAAGTTGGCAGCCTATATGTAGTAATTCTTACTACACACCATCTGAGTAAAACTTCCAGGGCTTTCCAAGGTGAAAGTGGGATCCATGAGTGAGAGAAATAATGAAGGTGCCCTTGAAAAGTCTAATCTATTTGTCATGGGTCCCAGATTCTCAAGTTGGAAGTCCGGTTGTGATTACATTTCTTTGTTGTAGTTATTATAAAGGTCCCCCTTTTGTTTACTTCTTTCTCATATTCTGATGGCTTCCTGATGTCCCACCCAAATCCTTTACCCCAAAGGAGAGAGGAAGAACAAACAGCAGGAGTGTTTATTACTCCACTAGTGGAGACTGGAAGAGGGGAATGGAAAGAGGAAAGATAAAAGTATGAATGGCTCTAAGACTTGCCTCCAAGTCCAACTGTTCCCAAATACCCAGCATGCCCAGATGGTACTGCCAAGATCAAGGGTATTTAATATCAATAATATCCAATTTGAAGAGGCAGTTTAGTCAAGTGGGTAAAAGTGTGAACTCTGGGGAAAGACTGTTCAAGTTCAAACTCTGGCTTTAAAACTTATTTGGGGCATCTGACCTAGTTTCTTCCTTGGTAAAATGGATATAAAGTAGTACTTCTCTCACAGGATTTTCATGTGAAACCAAGGAGATAATGTGTATATGACACAATTCCAGGCACATGATGAGACCTTGATAAAGGGTAGGCATTGTTATTACCTATTGAGCTCCTACTAAGTGCCGGGTACTTTCCTTGAATCATCCATTTCAATTAATATAACTCTTTAAAGTAGCTGTGATTATCTTCATGTTATAGAAAAGGCTCAGGGTAATGTCAACATCCATTTATGTTGTCTCAAATGACATTATTTCATCTTTTCTGTGGCTTCATAATATTCCATTGTGCATATATACTACATCTTTATCCAATCATCTATCGAAGGACACTTTGGTTGTCTCCATGTTTTGGCCACAGTGAATAATGTTGCAGTGAACATAGAGGTACATCATGCTAAGCAAAATAAGTCAGGCAGAAAAAGTCAAGAACCTTAAGATTTTACTCATATGTGGGATATAAAACTGAAAGCAACAAACGAACAAGGCAAACAAACAAACAAACAAAAACTCATAGACACAGATAATAGTATAGTGGTTACCAGAAGGTAAAAGGGGAGTGGGAAGGTAGAAGAGGGTAAAGGGGGTCAAATACATGGTGACGGAAGGAGATTTGACTTTGGGTAGTGAACACACAGTGATGATGCATTATACAGATGATGTATTATAGAATTGTACACTTGAAACCTATATAATTTTATTAACGAATGTCACCCCCAATAAATTTAATAAAAATTAAAAAGTACTTATACAAAAATGTCAAGAAAATTTAAAGAAAAGGCTCAGGGTGTTAAATAACTTTTCTACATACCTTGTTAGTGGCCAGCCAGGCCTTCTGGGAACATATCATGCCCAGTCCAAGTGAGATCAATCTAGGTCGGATCTGCTACAGCAATTTCATCGTAGTCTCATCTGAAACTTCAACTGAACTTACAGGACCAGAACCAACCCAGGCCTGGTCCCTCTTCTTGAAGTGAAAACATGGTATCCAAATAATGATGCTAACAACTCTGTGTATCAGGCATTATTGTGCCCATTTTATAGATGAAGAAAATTATATGAGTTTGTCCACATCACTGTGTCTCACTCATGCCAATTTTTCTGACTGCAAGCCTCATGCTCTACCCATGATACTATCATTGTTGCCTTATTTTCAGAGAGTATTGATCAGCCCTCCCTGAAATTCTCAGATGCTCCCCCGAAAGATCCTTCTGAATCCTAGCCAAAGTGGGCCACAAAGGAAAAAGGAAAGTGCACTCTTTTCTGCTCCCTGAGGTATAGGGAGAGTTGGTTTCAAATGTCCCAGTGAGGAATATTTTTTACCATCTTTCTGCCAAGAGATGTTATCAATGAAGGTATTCAGTAACTAGGAAAAATCACAGCCTATGAATAGTTTAACTTACAGGCTTTTTTAAAAGATAAAAGCTGGTTATCATCTACACTGCTAAGCTCATTTCTATTGCAAAAATGTAGCCACTAGCTTTTCCTACATATTTGAAAAGAAAAATCTTTAAGAATAGACACTGGAGCTTTTTTCATGCCTCACTGGCAAGCAGGATGGCAAATGTTACCTTTGTGGTGTGAGGGTGCCGAGGTCCACCTGGACCCAAAGGTCTCTGAGGCAAGGTGGGTACTCCTTTCCATGTTGGCAATTCATAAATACTCAGAAATGATGTGAATCTATTATGACCAGGACTGAAAAAGGATGCAGTTCCTTTGTACCCCTCAAGTACTCCCCATGTAGCTACTTTTAAAGTGTGTGTTGTCATGAGTATCCGACGTCAACCGCCATCAGTGCCATGTGCTTGTGTAAACTCCGTTGTGATAGAGGGAGATGCACCATTAAGAGACGGAGGGCACATCAGACCAAGCACAACTTATGCAGAAGTTTGGGTCCTTGGCAGAGTCAGTATCAATTATGGCCAGCAAACGGGAGCTTGTCACAATTAATACCGGTCACTGAGACAGAACAAGTCAACAGCTCAGTTGTACTTTGGCCCTGTATATTTTCAGAGTATGAATTTAGTCCTGATGCTCGGTTAGGGAGAAGGTGATACCAGATAGAAATAACATTATAGGTTGTTCTAGCCACTTCCATCTTAAACACTTAGAGAAGGAATCTTTTGAGTAGCTTACCATACTCCCTAGGAGTCTTCTCTACTATTTCAAATGCTGGTAAAAAAAAAAAAAAAAAAAAAAAAAAAAAAAAAAAAAAAAAAAAAAAAAAAAAGGGGTGGGGTGGGGGGTAAAAAGATGCAGGATGGACCTCTGCTTTGGAACAAAGATGATACAGTTTTTCCAGAACTTCCTTTATTTGTCTAGGAACCCAATGTCGGTGGCCAGACGTCTGGGGGGGACTGTCTCAACAATGTCCATTCTAAGAAGATGTATTTGCTGTGTTTAAAGGCATATGGGATACAAAAAAAAATGCTATCTTACTTCCTTCCAAAGGCATTACCTGTGACATTTTGGACTGTGACGAAGACATTTATCTTCCTTAGGTTTCCATTTCCTTTATACCCCCTCTGTATTTAAGCACTGCTAATTTAGATTTTAGAAAAAGCATGGTGACGGATGAGGGCTCTTGAGTTATATAATGCCCTCACCATTTTTCTTTCCTTCTACAAGGAAAATCTAAGTGCCAGCCATGAAAAGTTTATACTTGTTTAGATATATGGTTGACCCTTGAATAATGCAGGCGTTGGGGAGCCGACTCCCAGCACAACCAAAAATTCACGTGTAACTTTTGAGTTCCCCAAAACTTAACTGCTAATAGCTTACTGTTGACGGGAAGCCTTACCAATAACATCACAGTTGATTAACACTTAGTCTATTTATAATATGTATTATTAGGTTGGTGCAAAAGTAATTGCAGTTTTTGCAATTATTTTTAACCTTCTAAACCGCAATTATTTTTGCACCAACCTACTATATACTATATTCTTACAGTAAAGTAAGCTAAAGGAAAGAAACTGTTATTAAGAACATCGTAAGGAATAGAAGATACACTTATAATATTTATTGAAAAAAAGTCCACATTAAGTGGAGCCACACAGGTCAAATCTGTTTTGTTCAAGGGTCAACTATATATCTTCCCACAAATGAATACTTGTTACCTATAGGGTTACAAATATCCAGCTCTACGTTTTTCATTTTCTCTGTAAATAACATTGTTTTTCTGTTCTTCAAAAGTCATTATGAATTTATATATGGTTCTATCACTAACATTATTTTTGTGATGGTCATTTCCTTTAACTCTCAATATTATAATGATAAAAATAACTTAATCAGCAGCTTCTGAGAGCAGTTGATTTTGTTCTATGCAGTGTTTATATGTGTGTAACCACAATTTTAATTCAGTATATGAGATACCAGTCTATTATGTGATTAATTTTGCTGCCAAGTCAAAAATACTTGAAGGTGATGTTCACCTTTTCTCTTCTTTTTTTTTCAGGCTCAGAAATCATGGATAGAAAGAGCATTTTATAAAAGAGAATGTGTTCACATCATACCCAGCACCAAAGACCCCCACAGGTAATCTTGTTATCTCTCTAATGTACTGAGAACATGAAGTAGCAACGATGGGAACAAAAATACAATAGTAATCACTATCCCCTGCATGTAAACCAGTGTGAAATTAAAGATCAATTTATATTGTTGCTGGACATCTTTGAAGCAACCATATGCATATATCACATAATATGCCATCCCTACAGTTATTTCTCTAGGAGCCTATACAGAATAACAGATATATCATTAGGGAAGCAATTAATCACTGTATCTAAGAATGGGTTATAATATATATTTTAGTATGGTTACCGGTTTTCCCTTGTAAGCATTTTATCAAAATGCTTAGTTTGTACTGACATGCTTTGCTATAGTGAAAAAGAGATTTTTAAATAAGTGACTCCTAACAGATTACTAATTAGTCTGCAGACCTTCAGACTCCTATCCAAGCACATTTTTAATATCCTACTTACCTTCCTGAAGATCAACAATAAGAAGGTGGGAAGTATTTGGGATAAAGTAACATATGAATGTCTGGAAATGCCTTTTTGAAAAGGCATGGTAATAAAGCAGTTTAAAATATAAACTATAGAGTCAAATAGACTAACTGTGAAACCTGGAGCAAATTACCTAACCTTTACAACTACAATATTTTACCTGTAAAAATGAATGTCACATTGTTAGTATTTAATAGATTATAACTATGTAGCAGTATTATTACTAATAATCATAACAGTGGTGGTAGTAAAGTATGAAGGACATTTTAATGGTGTAAGAAGCAACTTTTGTTTTTAAATATCTTGTGAATAAGTTTTTCATTGTTTCTTCAAGAACACTTAAGCTGCAGAATTTTTTTTCCCCCTCAGAATTGGATATTTGACAGTCAATGTCAATTTGGAAAAGACAAGTTAGGTTGTGACTCACATATGAGTGAGACTCCTCATTTAAATGTGCATGTTAAAATTCTTCCCTTGAAGCTGTTCAGTGTCCTTCCTGCAAGATTTAATAGACGAGAGGAGCAGGAAGTAAAAAAAAAAAAAAAAAAAATCTACAGAGCTTTTGTTTGGAGATTCCAATCCTGAACGGTATGGCAGGTGTGAAAGGGGTGGGTGGAGAAGGACAGGAGGCACGTTACAGCTTATACAGCTAAAGGAAAATGAGGGGACAGAGAAGAAATGTATATCGAGTAAATCCGAAGTTCACCATTTGCCTGCTAGAGCCATATTATGGGATTCCACCTGAAAATTGACTAACTGGCTTACTATGGTTTGTAGATTTCTGCAGCCTTAAGGGTGTATTCCAATAGTGGCTAATACAACCGGCTCATTGTGGCCTCTTATGTTATAGGTGTTGCTGTGGGCGTCTAATAGGCCAGCATGTTGGCCTCACTCCCAGTATATCCATTCTTCAGAATGAGAAAAATGAAAGTCGCCTCTCACGCAATGACATCCAGTCTGAGAAGTGGTCCATCAGCAAGCACACTCAACTCAGTCCAACGGATGCATTTGGGACCATTGAGTTCCAAGGAGGTGGCCATTCCAACAAAGCCATGGTAATCAGAAAACAGTTCAGTCACTTCTTAAATTCTGTCTCAAGTCCTGCAATGGAATGATGAAGAGCTAGAGATGTAGTCTTTGGGCCCAATCCCAACTCTGCCAGTTCCTAGCAGGGTGACCTGCTTTAATAACCTTGCTGCCGTGCGTCCACTTTCTCTATAAAACGGGGGGAAGAAAACCTTCCTTCTAGGATTTTAAAAATATTAGTGTGAGGTCAGACACATGACTGTTGTTGTTATTAATAATATCAGTAGATTTCTATAGTTACCTACTTTTTATTATGTTACTTTCTGGGTCTCCTCCATTAAGACATGTTTTTCTAACTCTTTTGGTAAAAATCTCTTACCTAAAGGTCTCTGTTTTAGTCTATCGGTAATTAGCATTTCTCTCAATTCAAAGTAGAAATGATCATCCCAGACTAATTTCTTTCGTGTTCTAACAGAGATCTTGCCATCCAAATTGTGTGCTTTTTCTCTAAGCAGCTGTGTTCAATAATGTTCTCAACATAATAGCTTCATATGAAAAGCATTCTTTTTTTGGAAAGGAGGCTTTGGGAAATATACCAATTTTACTTCTAAGAATTGTCACTTCTAAATTTCTGCTTTCCTCCTGGACCGCTCCTACTTGGCTGACAGATTTTGCCAGGAGAAAAGTATACCATGTGTTTTTGAAAATTCTAGAAATGCTACATTCCAACAAGCTTGCTTCTAACTATTAAAAGAGAGAGTTAGAGGAGGGTGGAGCGGTTGGAGGTGGCAGTTCTCAGGCATGCCACAGAATTTTCCGAGTTTGGAGAGAAAATTTTGCTTCGAGAAGCATCTGCAAAATGCAAGGGAAGTCACCCCACACCAGTTACAGTCTAAAAATGTTCAGTAAAGCCACCTCTCTTTTCTTTTTCCTCTCCTCTTCCTTTCTTCATCTGCCTCCGACCCCGCCCCACCCTGTACCACTGCAGTAGTTTCTTCCCCAAGAATGGCTGACTGAACTATTTTCACAGTTCTTCCCTAAGAAAATTAATTCTGAACTACATATTAAATTGAAACCAATACTGAGCAATATATTGGAAAGAAGGGATGCTGTATGCAACTTCTAGCAAGTCCTGGGAAGACAAAGAAAGGGTTAGGCTTGGGTGTACAGCCCTAAGGGAAATGAAGAGTTGGTAAGGTAAATGAAGGAATAAGGTAAGGGATGTAGTCGCCCACACAAGATGAAGAAGGGTCCCCAACGCAGCGCAGTTCTCATTCACAGTATGGGGCTGAACCCTATAAAATGTGGATCCTCTGGAATCATGCATTAATGAAAAGTTATGCACGTTCTCCCTGTAAGAAATGTACTGCCGATGAGGAAGTGACTTAGTGGGCAATAATCATAGATCAGTACACCCAGGGACTTCATAGGGTGCTTGAATGGTACCTGCCAGCCTCGTGCCACAAGCCTAGAGGCACGTGGTCAGCTGCTGGTCATTGCTTCCCTTGTTAACATGTAGTGTCTGTCAAATATGGAGCATATCTTTGCTCGTAAGTAAGAGGGTCCCTCCGCAGTGATCACCGGGGGAGATTCTAAGTACCATGATGTTGCCAGTGACCAGGACATGTTTTGGGGACTGATTTCAGACAATTTATAGCTCACAGGAGAAAAGCCATCTATATTTTCATCAGATAATGTTTTTGACCAAAAATTAATCTCAAGTAACTGAAATTCAAAAAACGTAGGACTCAGTCACATATGACTTCTGCTAGTTTTTAAAAATCAAGTCTATTGACAGAAGATAAAGTTTTCCACCACCAAAAGTTCTAAAAGAACAGAGTACTAGTTTGGTAATGAAGAGTATGGATTTTGGATGCAGACACTCTTCAGCTTTTCCCAGAACCATTATATACTTGCTGTGTGACACAGGAAAAGTAAATTAAATTCTGTGGACCTCAGCAATTTATTCTGTTATCTAGGAATAATAATAATAATAATAATAATGATAATAATAAATAATAATAATAATACCATCATAAGTGAGTAATGAGATGACATATGTAAATCACTTGGCGTAGTGCCAGGCACATAATAAATGTAAAATTAATTTTAACTGCTATTTTTACTGCAATCTTCGTTATTTGTTTCAGGCTCTGAGAACATTTTTTAAATATTTTGACTAATACTTTGAAGGACACACATTTAGATACAGGTCTTGGTATATTAGTTTAGAAAGTCAAATTACACTCTTTCAGTTAACACTGAAATGATTCCAGGAGTTCTGATTCCCTCACCTCGTGGTTGAGCACCGAATCTGAAGCCACATTGTTGGGTTTATAGCCTGGCCTGTCACTTAGAGCTTGTGTGACTTTGTCCAGTTTACTTAACTTCCCAGTGTCTCAGTTTCCTCATCTGCAAAATGGGAATAGTAATTCCTGCTTTATAGGGTCGTAGCAAAGATTAAATGAGTCAGTATATATTAAGTGCTTAGAACAATGCCTGATGTTAAAACTAAGTAAGTGTTCACTATGTAATTACTTCCACTAAGAGTTCACTTACTACAGTTCCAGGAGAGGCTTTGCGATAAATTAAAGCAAGATGCATGATCTTAAAGTCAGAAACAACTGTGTCTAAACGCTCACTCTCTTGCTGACCAGCTAGAAAGTCTCGGTTAAACCAGTCAGCTTAGCTGAGTCTCAAGATGTCTGATCTATGAAATGGGCATGATTGCCTGATGGAGGTTTATGAGGCTCGGAGAGGAGATAAAATCACCTGGTATACAGCTACAGCTCAATATATTTATGACAGTCATAGTGATCGCGCAGTGAAGAGCTTCTTTTAACTTCCTCAGAACCCAAAGATATGTTAAACTATTTCCGCAGGAGGACCAGGCTGCATAAGCTGGCGTCAGGGACAGTCACTGACAGGAGGCTATGGGTACCACCTCATCACTGACTAGAGACAGGTAGCTTGTAATCACCGTGTTATATGCTTTGACTTCCCCATTGAGTCAGTCTCCTGCATCCACTCATTCTAGCAAAACAGAAAGTGAGATGCTGTTACCTCCCTACTTTATTCACTGTGGGCCTCAACAATTAGACACCTCTGGTGGGTGTGGCACTTGTGCCTTTTTAGATGGACCAAAGCCAAGATCCCTTTTCATTATATAATTTTTCTACCTGAGATTTTTTTTTTCCCCTTCTAAAATTTTCTAGTGAATTTGAGAAATCCTAAGAACCCTGGAGCCTGGAACTCCAAACTAGTTTGTTAGAATGTGTATCCTTCAAAGTATTAATCAAAGTAATTTTGTAACAACTTTCAGGGTCTGTAGCAAATAATAATGACAATTAGAATAATAATAGCAACTAAAATATAGTGAGCATCTATGTGCTCAGGTCTGTGCCAAGTACTTACATACGTTACCTCATTTCATGTTTATGACAGTAGGATTATTCCTATATGACCGAATAATGTACTAAGGCCCAGAAATGTTAAGTCATTTGCCCCACGTCACACAGCTAATATATGAAATATGCATATTATGAAATTTAACTATAGAGCAAAAACGTAAAGAGACAGATAGAGCTTTTACTCTGTTTCAGAAGAGTGGACACACGAGGACACTGAACTTTAACAACCCTCCCCAGGCCCCATATAACTCTATCAAATACAGAGCTGTCTTTGGCAATCAGGTTAGGCGAAGTCAACTATACGACTTGCGGAGCTCAGTGTAAAATGAAAATGTAGGTCCTCACAGGGTCAGGGAAATCAATCCCCCCTTCCCACGGCTGACAGCCCCAACCCACAGTGGATGGGCAACCCCTAAGGGATTACTATCTCCACACTGGAACATGCTGGCTGTCTGGTGTGGGTGAGACTTGCCACCATGTCACCTGTGAAATATACCGTGGCACTGCCAGCCCAAGGCAGGGACAGTGAGTTCCTTGCCCTGAAACGCTACAGGGCACATACCTGACACTGACTATCTTCTTGTCTGCTCCCAGGTCCCAGCCAGGGATGTAGGATGACGGTGGAGCGTACCCCTGTCACTGCCCCATACAGGGTTGGGGAAGGGAAGCTGGTCAGGCAGGGGTGTCAGAGACAGGAGCAGGTAGCTGAGATCCCATCCTAGTGGGCCATCAGGAGGTGGGACGTGTGACCGTGGACCATGTGTGAGCTGACCTTCCAAGCCCTCTGCGCGTGCTTCATTGTCCCATTAGATTTCACTTGCAAAACACAAATTCAAGGATAAAATTTTGAAGAATTTCAAGACAGAAAGTGCAGAGCATTAAAGCCTTAGCAAGCCCTTCTGAGCAGGGTGACAGGGTGACTGGGTCTTGCCGGCCCTAGATGGTCTCGGAGCAGTCACCCCGAGGGGAAACCTTTCTTTCTGGGTGTAATCATCCAAACGAGGACCAGTTTTCGTATTTAACAAGTGGGAGTTCATGCTATTCACCAGACACAATGAGCATTTTGTCCACTTTAAATACTTGCCCTCGAATTATTCTGATTCTCCTCTCTAGACAAAGGGCTGGAGTTGTCCACAGGTCATATGTCTTGTTTTATCAGGCAAGTTAGTTATTTTGCACCGATCTCTGTCTTCTTTACCTCTTTTGCTCTCCAAGAAACCAGCATGCCGTTTGGACAAAGGAAAAATCATCAACCACTGTCGGTTAAAGAGTGCCAGTCTTTAGAAGGGAGAGGCATGGTTAGTTATTTGCCAAGATTTAAGTGAAACAGGTCAGCTAACTTAATGTCTTTGGACCCCTCCTCTGGACAAGAATATTTGAAAGTTAAAGTGATTTTTAACAAAGTGGTCAAAAAACTCCAGAGGGCAGATTAACTTTGACCTTCATTAATTGGTTTTTTGTTTGTTTTTTAAATAAGGTACAACATTAACTTTTCCCTTCAAGACAGCCTAAGAGGAAGCATTTGGATCTTCAAAATGTCTGCGTGGTCTGGATACAATGTGAGGCAGAATCTGTTGGAATTTGGTAGAAGAGACAGTTGGAGAAAGGAGAATCATTATTAAAATAATTGTACTAGTAATTCTATGAATAAAATAATCATTGATAGTAATTATAATTACTATTAAAATTATTAAAATGTGAGAACCATACCTGCTCAGGAACATTATGTATCTATGGTACCACATAGACAGTACAGCATGATGTCACAGACTCTGGCCACTAAAGACTCTGGGGGAATCAGATGCAGTGGTTCTCACCTTGGAGGCTCATGTCCACACATCTCTCTCAGAGTTCCCTTCATTGGTCTAAGATAAAACCTGGCATCCAAAGTTTTTTTTTTTAAGTTAGCCAGGTTCTTCTACTGTTTAGCCAGCCATAAAAAATACTAAAATAATCCCAAATCTCTCTACGTGTTTTATAGATGAGGCAATTGGAGCTCAGTCGAGTTAAATTATTTTTCCAGAGTCACCCAATTATTTAACAACAGAGATGGGTCTCAAATCCAAGCTCCTCAGGACTCACCATCAGTTCTGTTTCTTCTGTTTTGAAAGGAAGTCGATTGCTATTATATTTCTGTCTTTTTATAAGGACGCTGAAAACTTTGCAGTAGCGTTATAAAATCACTGTTCTTTGACAAGGTTAATTAAGTGCAAAAGCTAGGTGCAGGACAAGTTCTTTGTAAAATTACATCTTAGGTTAATAGAACCACTTTCTCAACCCTTCCCAGAACTTTGTGGTCTTCTGTTCCCAGTTCCCAGGCTTGACAGGCCCTAGTAAAATAGCAATGAAACCAGGTTCTCTCACATATTACAGAGAGAGAAGTTGGTGACACAGGACAGTAGACGTTAAAAGCTGGCACTGAATAAAGGATTCTTCCTTCTTTCTCTTCTCAACACCAAGCCACATCCTACCAAATTGCATGCCCTAAAAAAGGCATTCCTGGACTTTTGGAGGACCTGACAGTTCAGTCAGATGCTTCATAAAAGTCAGAACAGAGGGATCCAATGAAAAGATACTGAGATACTAAAGCTCCGGTTTCAACACTGTTTTACTTAGGGTCGGTTCCAGGTAACTTTTTAAACTGCCTTCCAGCGCTACAGCAAGGTCGCCCCACATCAGACATCGGGTCCCTTCTCAAAGACTCTTCTTTAGCTGAGGCTGAGGCTGTAGATTATTTAGAAAAGAAAGCAATGTTGAACTTGATTAGAATCTTATTTGCTTACTAATCATCTCTTCTAATAATGCTGAGCTGATATGTGGACAGGGTATATATAACCTAATTAAAGGCTTGTGTTTAAACTTCTCAAGTCACCCATATAATTCTCTTCAGATTTTCTCTGGCTATTTACTCTGCTTATTAGATCAGGTTGAGCTCCTTGTTACAGTTTTCACATAATTTAGATAATTATTTTTAAGCCTCGTTTTCACACTTAAAGCTCTAACTATTGAGTCTACCAAGATTAAAAGCCTTATTGGCTGAGCACTGTGAGTGGACGAGAGAGGAAGCAGGAAGACCGAGGGAGAAATACTAGGTTGAAGAGGAAGGGAAGTGGTCAGCAGCATGGCATTTCCGACCTTTTCCTCCTAAAATGCTTTGGGATTGAATTTTTTAAAACTTGTCTTACTTTGCATTATGCAGATTTGATCTGGGAATCACCATTGACTAATACACACCAAATATGAAATGAATTGAATCCCACTTCACAAATAAAATAGCGAATCCCTAGACTATGGCTAACTAAGCAGCTTTGCATAAGCATGGGAAAGGATTGAGGGGTTTGGTAATTGCTCCATTAATTTCCAGTTTTCATCTTGTAATCTCTAGGCTATTGAACTGGCAGCGGCTTCGGAAGGACTTTCTGAGACTGCAAATAAAACTAGAATTCATATTGAAACTTTGAATCCCAATCATAGACCTATAAAGAAGAAATAACCGACCCTCCTCAAAAAACCCATGTCCCTCTAGAAACTTCCTGTCTCCTTGCTTCTAGAAAATTTTATCCTAAATAATTCTGGAAGAAAATTCATAGCGTATCCTCCTGTGACCTGCTCATATTCTCAGTGGAGTTTCATAATCATTTCTAAACCTTTAGCTTTGGCTTATCAGTATCTATCTCCTAGAAGTACCTGGTATCTAACATTGAGGAATCACAAAAACAATATGGAATAAATTAAAATGTCATGTCTCACTTCCAAAGTTTTGTGGGTCATCAGACTAGGAATCTAATAGCAGTGCCATCTCACATTTGCATTCCAGGTATTTTCTTTCTAGGGAACTTTTACATGTATTAAACCACCGTTAAGTATAAAACTTTCACTGCAAAACAAAAGGCTCCGTAGACTTGAAAATCTAGTGTCAGCAAAATTGTCTAAGCAGTCAGGTGAAGAATACTCTCCTTTGCCACAGTTTTAATTAAAAGTGCTCATTTAAACTGTGACTACAAAGAAGTCGAAAATGAAGTGATACTTGTCTCATTTCTCAAAAGAAAGGAAAATGGGGGCAAATTTCCCACTGCAGGCTCAGAAGAAAGGCATTAAAAATACTATTAAAATAGATTTAGCATTAGTAGTTCTTACTCAGGACAAGCACTACTTACAAATACCAACTGATTATTTCTAAGAATTCAAGCTGGCTTTGCAGTGTTTGGAGAATGTGTCATTTACCATTTCCAAGAGGGTAACCAGATTTATTGTCCTGCAATTCTTTTACATTTTTATTTAAAAAAATGGGCAAAGTGATGCAGGTAAAAATTGAGAGCTAAAAAAGGTGACCAATTAATTATTCTGTGAAGCCAAACTGTTCCACAGAAGCTCAAGTTCAATATGCCAATGGATCATTATTATTATTATTATTATTATTATTATTATTATTAAACAGCCCAGCCTGTTGGAAGTAATACTGGCTGATTCCTGACTCTCCAGCCTTTGACCACCTTGTGTGTCATCAAGGGAAAAGGACACTGCCTGGTTTGTGACACCTCGGTGGTCTCCAATTTCGTGCAGAGTCAGGCCGTAATAAAGTTGAAGTCTCCCTTGATAAGTGAATAGTAACATTTCTTATGATGCAGCAGTAAGAGTGGCTTTAGAAAACAACTGCAGTGAAGTCACCTGCTAAACTAAAAGACCTTTAGCACCAGGCAGTACAAAACACTCAAGAGTTTTTGTTACCGAAGCCCTTGGCCATTTGAACAAGAGAAACCTCTAGTAGTTTTCTATTCTAGTCTCACTTTAGATTTTTCATTTCTAAGTTTGTGGTTCGGAACTCAAAATATGTGTTCTTGTGAAAATTCAGCTATATGTGTTGGCCTCCAACGCACCTCAGAATAGATCAAATAGGACAATTTCAACGAGAGCAAACATCTGTTTTATGCAGAGCATTCTTGAGATGCTGTTGTGAATGTCATTACCTTATTACCAGGCTTCCTGTCAGTCAGGGGCACTAATGATGAAAAGGGAAAAGGGGACATACGAGTAGGCATGGGTAACTTATTGGAGCTCAGGTTACTTCTAGAATTAAAAATTGGGGAACTGTAAGCGCATGTGGCTGGGTGGAGGATGGGTTAGCTGGCCCAGAGCACCAGTGGCATTCTCCCTTTTGACAGATACTTTTTTATAAATACCTGCACTCCCAAGCTAACTCAAGAGTCGAGAAACAAAGCGCAACTTTGAAGGGCGTACTAGTTAAAGAGCTAAAGGCAAATTATTTGGATCCTTTTGTATGCAGAAGTCATTTGTAAGGTGAGTGCTTATAACCATCATCCAATTTACAGGTATCCGTTTTTTCTGCCATGCCAGGCATTGTGCACAATTCAGTCTTTACAGTGAGGAGGTCAGGATCACCCCTGTTCACAAGAAAGGGTGCTCAAATTGGCCCAATGACTTACAGGGCCAGTACCTGCTGCTAGAGTGTAATGCTGCACGTAACTGGGGGACTCTATAAAGGGAAGCACATGTCACCAGATCAGAGTGCTGTCCAGGTGACAAAATCTAATATACACATTAGACGAATTCTTGGTTGTTTGTGAGGTGATCCCTTAGCAATTAATGAGCTCATAAGTGGACAGTTAAAATTGCTTATCTTGACAACCAAAATAGCTCCTAATTTCAAAACACATTGACTGTTTAGCAGGAATTGATTAATTGCTCTGGGCACAATCGTTTATGACCTTGAAGGTGCTGATTCGGCACATGATTTAGCTGTTATATTACAAGCATCTGGAGAGCTTCCTGAATAAACTGATTTTTATGGGTTTTAGCATACGAGGTGTGATCAAACAATACGGTGAATGTTTAAATTTTTAAAAAATGTATTACAGTAAAAGACACATTGCCATCAATCCCCCTCGCTTCGAGCACAGTTATCCCATCATTCTTGACACTTTCTGAAGCAGTTCTGGAAGTCGTCTTCCGTGAATGTCTTTAGTTGTGCTGTAGTGGCTGCCTCTATGTCCTGAATCAGTTCAAAACGTTTACCTTTCATGGTCATTTCGACTTTGGGGAAGAGCCAGAAGTCACACAGTGCCAGATCTGGTGAATAAAGTGGATGAGGACACACCTTAATGTTTTTATTTGACAGAAATTGCTGTACCAGAAGTGATGTGTGACACGGAGCCTTTCTGTTGTGATCACAAAATATGATGAATGCTACTGCTGAGTGCCATCCAATGGAAAGGCAGGGATCTTCAATACAGGAAGAGGTACATCGAACCTTAGTAACAATGTGTGACAAGTTTCAACTTGTTCAGTGCAGTCAGTTGGGGGTGAGTTACGGTTGAGAAAAGGTGTGTTTTAAAGTGTGCTGGAAATCATCCTCCATCATGACAATGCTCCGTGTCATACATCTCTTCTGGTATATGGCAATTTCTGTCGGATAAAACCATTACAGTGTGTCCTCATCCACCTTATTCATGGAATTTGGCACCGTGCAACTTCTGGCTCTTCCCCAAACTCAGAACGATTCAGAACATCAAGGCCGCCATGACAGCACAACTCAAGATACTCACGTAAGAGGACTTCCAGAACTGCTTCAGAAAGTGGCAAGAATGATGGGATAAATGTGCTCAAAGAGAGGGGGAATATTTTTGAGGGGGTTTAATGGCAATGTGTCTTTTACCATAACAATTTTTTTTAATTTAAACACTCACCATATTGTTTGATCACACATCATATAATTTAAAATTTGAAACTTTCAGACATTCATAAAGTATCATTTTATCACTGCGTTTTAATTATTCTCTTACCCCCATGTTAAACTCAAAATATTTAACTTCCACGACTGAAGTCTTTTTTAAATAAAGTTTAATTAAACGTAAATTGCCAGTCAAAAGACCAGTTTTGGGCATGGAATCTAAATTACCGCAGTTTGGCTAGGTAGAAAAAAATAGTATGTCCATGGTCCGAGAGTTTTGCAAGCCTTTTCATACATCAGGTAGGGAAGGGGGAAGAAAGAGGTAGTCTGGAAGAATTTACATGGGCTACAGCAAAATGGAGAAGGTGAAGTGGGACCAGCTCTGAGACAGCAGAGTCGTCATAAAGAAACGCCCACTCCTGTGGCGTGGCTGTGGACAGCCTTCCCCTAAGCCCCTATGTAAACAAGCAGAGGAGTTAGATGGTGCCTGGCTAAAATATCTGCAGAAATAGCCACCTGGAAATTAATCCAAAGTTCCAACAGGCAAAACAGGAATGTGAGAAATCTTTTATTAGCCGGTCAGGAAACATTAACACACTAACAGGTCTCTTTCTCTCATTCTTCAGCCACTCTTATTCAACCTAGGACATCTCAGATTCTTTTTTTTATTATTATCAAAACCATTTCCTTGAGTTGCTAAACAATAACAAAACATAAAATAACAAATTGATTTATTTAAATACTTCCTTTTTTGCCCTTTGTTTCATTCTCCACGGGGAGGGCACAGAAAATCACAAATAATAGCTAACGTCAAAGGACCAAGACTACCCAGTATCTGTGTAATTTGTTAACTTGTGAATAAACTGGGGTGGCCTGTAGTTAATCATGTATTCTCTTGTATGAGAATTAGTCCTGGTCAAAAGGGATTAGGACCTGAGGGTCCCAGTTTTATTTTATTTCACTAAATATCCCTTTCTGGAATTGGACAAAATGATGTAGATTTAATCCAGCGGAGCCACCAAATTTTAATTACTCAAGTAGCATAGATTCAGTGTAGTGGCACAGAAAACATTTTATTCTTTCAACTTATGGCATTCATTATCTAGATTTTTTTTCTTATAAATAGTCACTCAGTGAGGTAATAAATATAACAATAAAGACATAATGAAGAATCTTTTAGTTAATAAACACTTGTGTTTGCTTCCTCTACTGTAATACCCTCTGTCCAGCCCCAAGGCTCCTTGTATTGTGGTTGAAAATTTCTGTTGATACATATCTGAACATTCTTGCCCTCTGCATGAGAGTCTGTGCATAAAATATGTCATTTTTCATATTGTAAACTTCAGTTAAATTCTATTGATATAATGTACTTAGCTAAAATTGCCAACTTTACTCTATTGTGGAATTAATTTTTGCTGGGTAGATCGAATCAATACGGAACCAGATTATTAGTTTCCAACACTTCTTGGATTTCTGTGTATGTGTACAGTAAACTTTAGCTCTTTGGTATTTCTTGATGATGTAGTTTATTTTATCAAGCAAATTGTATATTTTGTGTGTCTTTGCCTCACATTTCCACTAAATGTAGTTAAAATGTACTTTAACAAGAATTAACATATAATCTTTGAATTTTTTCCCAACAATGGATCTCCCAGATCCAAAACTTTGCAATAAATTGTCTCCTGGATAATCTTATTTATTTATACATCCAAAAGCATATGTTTGTATGAGTACATACATATCTATTCTTTTTGTGGTTATGTTACTTCAACATTAATATTTAACAAATTCTAAAGTTTCTCTCCCACACAACATACAGACTTTAAATGTTTTAACTCTGATTGCTACCACCCAATTTATATGCTATATTATCTAGTGCTTCAGTTTTTTCCTTTTCTACCATAAATTAGACATCATTATCATTTTGTATTTTACAACCAATGCTTTTTTAGATTCACCAAAAATTTGCTAATATCTTTGTTTACCATTCTTTCTCGTATTCCAGATCATCCATTTGGGATCATGTAATTCTGCCTGCTATATATATTATATTTTTAAGCTTCTTTCAGTGAAGTCTGTTAGAAGCAAATGCTCAGATTTGGTAGTCTGAAAATATCTATAATTAGCTATCATTTTGGAAAGGTATTTTAGCTAAATATAGAACTCTACACTGACAGATAATTTCTCTTGGCACATTGGAGACGCTAGCTTCTGGCATCCATTGTTACTGTTCAGAAATAGGCCTTCTGTCTGCTGACTGTTTCTTTGTAGGTTATCTGTCTTTTTCTAGCCGCTGCTGAAGTTTCCCCTCCCCCCACCACCACCCCATCCCCTTTTGGTGTTCTCTATGAAGTGCCTGTGGGTGGGGTATCTTTTTATTTATCCTGCTTGAATTTATTGAGCTTCCTAGATCTGAGAATTGGTATCTTTCAAAAATTCTGAGACATTTCCAGCCAGTATCTCTTTAAGTATTACTTCTTCATTATCTCTTTTATTTCTATCTAGAATTCAGATTATCTCCTGCAAGGTTCTCAAATTTTCTTCTGTGTTTCCAATTCCTTTGTATGCTGCATCTGATTTATTTCTCTGGATTTATCATTAGCATGTCTGATCTGTAGTTATACATATCCATTGTATTTTTCGTTTTCGTTATTACATTATAATTTCTAGAAGTTCTGTTTTTGATTATTTTTCAAATACATATGGTCATTCCTTATTATCTCTTGGTCCTTACATGTTCTCCTTTTCTTTTTAACATTACATACAGCTACTTTATATTCTGTGTCCAATCATTTCAGTATCTTTGAGGATTTTATTCTACTGTCTGTTGCTTCTTTTTCTTCTCATTCATGGTGCTTTATTTTCTTGTGTGATTTATGCTTTTATGTTTTTACTATGAAGTACTTATTTTACATGGAAAGTAATTAGACTTGGATTGGCGACACATTCACCCACAGAGGATATTCATTTGCCTCTGCCAGTTACCTGAAGCCATTACCCCACCAAAACCATTTTACATTAGATACTGTTTGATGTTTCTCAAACCATGCTAATTGTGTGAATATGGACCAAGACCTGTGTCAGGATCTGTTTTTGTTTATAAATAATCATAGTGGGATTTTTTTTTCTTATCCACTGAGAACCAACATTGAGCAGGCTGGTTTCCTTTACTCTCTTCTTGGGAGTCAGCAGACTTATTTATTTTTATCTTCCTTCCACTTGAGAATAGAGCCCTTTGAAGTATACTAGCTTTATGTGGAGCACCCCATTGGACTCACCCATACTGCATAACGCCACCAAAGCATATATTCAAGGACTTCCAGGGTTTAGGAGAAACTCCCAGAGCCAAAGCTTGCTTTGGTGTTTCCTTGTCTCCTGAGGATTGAGCTTCAATTTTGTTTAGGAATCTAAATATTCCCTCATTTCATGCCAGTTCAGCAATACATGACAAAAGGCTTTCAAATATATTTGCTCAATATTTCAGTTTCCAGCTAGAGATGGAAGTCTTTACGCAATTAAACTGAGACCTAAATGAGTATCTATGTATATGGTTATCATTATATGTATTTATGGCATTTCATTTATATATACTTACAAATTTATTTCCAGTTGCATCTGGTAACACCTTGATATCTGCTATACACTTTAATTTTTTTCAACTATACTGGAAGACTAATCAACATGCTTTTTGTCACTTATTTAAAAGATAAAGAAAACATTTGGTATGCAGTTATTATAGATTTAAATAAATAGAATCAGCCATTACCTCATTTTAAAATTCTCATTATATAATGTAGAACTGTAGAATTTTTCAAAACCTCAAAAAAATAGGATCATAAAAACAGTTATAGTCAGGTCCAGTTGCTATAAAGGGATGAATTATATTGAAAATGTGTAGAAACATTTGAACTGTTGCACAAATGTTAAAGTTGGTAAACTATAAACGCAATTTCCTTTAAGCAAAGAACTCATTCTGGGAAAAGTTGTGCTTGTGCTACATTTTGGAAAAATAAAATGATTCGAAAGTTTGTAGCAATTCACAATTTCAAGAAAATCTTTTAAAATGGTGACTCCCCTTCTGTAATGAAGGTTCTTTTGGTCAAGCAGACGATTTGCTCCTTTTTCAAAAATCTGAGTTTATATGAGACATTTTCTTCAAGTAACTACATCGACCATGGCAATCACTAAAGAGAAGTATCACCAGCGAGCCCTGGCCTGTCTCCCTAACTGATGGCTGTTCTTCTTCCAGTATGTGCGTGTATCTTTTGATACAAAACCTGATCTCCTCCTACACCTGATGACCAAGGAATGGCAGCTGGAGCTTCCCAAACTTCTTATCTCTGTCCATGGGGGCCTGCAAAACTTTGAACTTCAACCAAAACTCAAGCAAGTCTTTGGGAAAGGTCTCATCAAAGCAGCCATGACAACCGGAGCATGGATATTCACTGGAGGGGTTAACACAGGTAACTGGAAGTGGGACAGAGAAAGGCAACATACGGCCATGGAAATATGGTGACTAAGATAATTTTCTCCTCAGGTTAAATATGGTTGTATTCCCCCCACTTTCTCCTACCCATGTGTGTCTATACTCGCTAGTTATCTCTCCTCTCACTATGTTCTCTCCCTCCTTTACCTAAATAATAACTGTACTGTTATTTCTCAACCAAGAAGAATTACTTACACATAAGAAATAGGTTGGGATATTTAATACTTGACTATATTAGAACTTTTAAATGTGACTAATGGAATATCACAGGATATTTTCAATACCTCAAGTTGCCAAATCAGCATCAAGTTACTCTTTAAGAAATACCTTTTGCTCTAAATTAGAAGCTCTGCCTCTGTTCTTTAAGTGATTTTAAGCTTGATGCAAATAACTTTAATTTTTGGAAAGTGTCCTTTCCATCAGGAACATACATTGTGACAGCAAAGCCTAGAGTATCATTGGTTTATTATTTCAAATGTTTTATTAAATGTACTCTGTACCAATAGAATACACACCCCACTCTGAATTCCAAACAGTTTTTTCTACCTGCCAAATAAGTTCTTATATTGCAATACAGGAAGGCTGTCAAATCAGTTCTTACCAAAACACTTACTATACTTAAGTGTGTACCTGCAGATTTAATGTGCAACAGATAATGGAATGGATGCCTATAAATTGTTTTGACATATTTCCCAAGCCTGGGTCTGAAGTGCCACAGGTAATGCTGCAGTGAGTTAATTCAAACTTGTTACAAGGTCAAAGTCTGCACATATAGACACTTAGAGTTAGTGGGACATTCTGAACATATCCGTGGACCAACAGGTTTTAAATGAAAGGTTATCTCAGTGTTGTTTATTCTTTTGTTTGCAGTCTGGATGATGTTTGACCAAGACCTGCGCTCAGAATTCTCCTCAATACCTAGAGTTTGTGAACATTCAGTACGCAACTCCATAGGCCCATTTCAGTAGTGAACTCTGTAAATTATCCATGCTCATCATTGTTACATGAAATTCTGACTTAGTCTGTAAACTGACATGATCTTAGAATGACCTGCTCACTCAGCTCTTTACTGTTTATTCTGTAGTAATCAAACATCTACAGAGCAACTTTCTTTCAGTGACTGTTCAAGCTTTAGTCTTCAACTTTCCCTCTCAGCTTAGCAGGCATTATTGGCCTGTGATTATTCACTAGTTTACTTTCCTGATATAACTGGCACCTCATATAGAAACCAACTCAAAATTTCTAAAGGTTCAAAATAAATTCTTACCAATCTCCTGTTTCTAAGTACTGGAACATTGTTTATTGTTTTTCTTCTTTTATGAAAGGCACCTAATAACAAAAGAAGAATTTACAGTATAAATACTGTAAATCAAAGAGTTCATCTCTGCTTCACTCCTGCCTTAGTGTTCAATGCAGTACCCAAAGTGAGGTTCTAAAGGTGGCATGCTCAGGTTAGGTAAGATGTAATGAGATGGAAGTGTGGCAGGTGGACGGGCATAACATGAAGTTAAACTTTTTGTCAGGACTAGCCCTGAAAGGAGTTTTGCATATAAATAGGAAAAGTTAACATTAATATTCACAGCTTTACTTCTTGTATTTTTTAAAACTAGTACTCTCACTTAGAAGATCCATAGATAAGCTAGGAAGTGAAATTGGTATTCTCCTCAACATTCCCAGATTAGCTCAACATAGATTTAGTGGCTGTTTACACTATTTTATTATTTGATTTTTTTTAAAGGAGGTTCTTTCTGTTTGAGCTTATAAATATTTCAGAAGTGAGTAGTTTACACATTTATGTTCTGTCCCATGATTACACTGTGGTGTGTTTGTGTGTTTAGTTAGTTTGGTGCACACTTTCTGAGGCCTTACTCTGTGTTAGCCCCTGAAGCAAAGGAAGGTAAGACACTGACCCTCCAACCTTCCTCTCAATGTGTTTTGCTATTAGAGGAGACATCTTCATGGTGGTTGTGATTCATAGCAGAATATGTTAGGTGACACATTGAGCTATTCAAGATATACAAACTGCAATCCTGTTCAACCTTGAAAGAAATAAAATCCAATTTAGCTTTCATATAGGAGATGGCACTAAGTGTGAATGTTTCCTTGAAGAATGGGTGGAATTTTGATAAGTGGAAACATCTTTTCTTAGAGAATATATTTCATATCTTTTATAAAAATATTCATTTGAGAGGGAGGTTAGAAGATCAGAAATTGCATCTTCTTTAAGTGGTTTATGAAAAGATAAAACAGAGGTTTCCTACCATCTTGTAAACTGAATTTTCTCACTTTTAACTGTGGTGAGAAAGGCCATGGTGATGGGGAAGGCCATGATGACAGAAAACAACTTGAGTGATACAGATAAAAAGATTTTTAAAAATATTTTTAACATAATTTTTCTGCAGAATATGCCAACATTTTCTTTAAAAGGAAGATCTCCATATTATGTGCTTATAAATAGAAAGATGAAATCAAAGTTGACAAAAATCTGACCTACAACTACTCTCTTTGAATGACCCTATCTCTTACACAAACTGCGGTGTAGATTTAATGTGACATATGTCATGGTCTTTATAGGATACAGTCACATAATTGGTTCTTAGTCACGCCAGCATATCATTGTGCTTATAATACAAGAAAAAGATTTCCTAAGTTTAAAGAATCATATGTCATTTTTTAATGGACATTAGATGCCTTTTTATTTTTTATATAAAATAGGATAAGAAATGCATGGCTGGAGTTAATATACAGGTTTGGCAAATGTATCTGGCATTAGAGGCACAAGGTTATATTCTCATGAACGCATGCACTTTGTGTAGAAATGTGTCACATTTTTATATTCAATACATTTAGTCTTAGGAGAAACAGTTATCGCCATTTATTTTAGAACAACGAAAGCAATTGTTTGAGGAGCCAAGAGTAATAGTTCTCTTTTTCCTCGTAGGTGTTATTCGCCATGTCGGAGATGCCTTGAAGGATCATGCCTCCAAGTCTCGAGGGAAGATCTGTACCATAGGCATTGCCCCCTGGGGAATTGTGGAAAACCAGGAGGACCTGATTGGCAGAGACGTAAGTCTTGGGAGCAGCCCGTGTACGTGACTTCTCATGGAGGCAATATCAAAATAGTAAAAAAAATTCGAGTTCAAAATATGCATAGTATAGTACTCTTGTTGTGCCTACCTACCAAAATGAAGCTTACATTAGTCGTAGTTTATTGGGAGACTATTTATTTTCCATAACCTAACTGTGAAAACTCCAGTGTCACTTCTGACAACAAGAAAGGTCTGAAAGAAGGCTTCTCAGCTGCCCACTTGGTTTGAATCCAGCAGTGGCCTTTTCTCGCCCATCAAATCTTGCAAGTGCGCTTGGCATGGTTACATTATAATTACCATGAACTCATTGGCTGATGCATTAAATGAGGACACTCCTCACCCCAGAGCTCCAGCCTCTGTATTATGTGCATGCCCTTGAGCTAGGTCAGGAGCACTACAGAGGGAAATTCTTTCTATTCAAGCCCCATGGTTCCTCTGGTTGGCCTTTCTTTCGCTAAATGCTTGGAGGAGCAGTAGGCACAGTTGGGTTCTTTATTTCCTTCTCTGGAACTATTCAGAAACCCTTGAACAAACTCAGCAGGATGCTAAACCTCTTTCCTATTCAGATGGACAGAGCCATACACTGAACACTCAATCAACAATTTTGTTAATGAGAACTTGGTCTTATTTTTTTCTGACTCATCATCTTATTTCTGTCCCTTCCAGGGGACTCTTTTCCTTTTTTTGAAACCGCAAAGAGGCCATTCCCAACCTCCCTTAGAGGGTTTTTCTTTCTTACTAACCACCAGACTTTTCCCCCTATATAATACATCTCAAAATTCCATTGATAGGAATTATAGTTAAACTATGTAGTACAGATTGCTGTATTTTATTTACTTATTATTTCCCCAATAATTTTAGCAATTATTTATCATTGCTTCTCTACATCAGATCAGTGGTCTTACCTTCCTAATCTGGGCATTCCATGGAGTATAACAAATGTGCTAAGTACTTTTTTCCAAGTACCATGAGGTCTGTCTGAGCCAAAAAAATCAAAAGAGGAAAAAAATAAGAGGTTGAGAATTAACTGGTCTTAAACTGCTTATTCTATTGTGTTGCAATACAATGAAACCATCTTATTTCAGTACAATATAACATATACAACGTTTTCTAATTTAATACAAAATACTTTGAATTAAAAAATCAAATATCATGAAACTCAAACAGTAAACAAATAGTCTCTGAATCCTTTCGGGCCTTTATTTTAAGTAATAAGAAATGTCCATATCAATGCTACAAAATTACATGTAGACACACTAATTTATCCAGAATATACAGAGTAAGGAATGAGATAATAATTTTGTCAGTGTAATATGCTCTTAACTGAAATTTACTGGCTATTTTATATCACACACTCATTGAATATCTCAAGCAGCAATTCCCAAAGTGTTATGTAATCAGAACTGACAGGAAAGGTAACTTTGCTAATCTTTCCAGTGTCTGGGACAAGTCTTTGATGGAGTATACTTGGGTTAATACTTCCCTTAGATTCTAAGTTGCCTTTTAAGTGTATGTTGATTGTGACTTAGAACAAATATATTTCTTAAAGAATTAGAATATGCTAAAATGCCCCTAATACCAAAAGCATTTATCAGTGCATTTTATTAACAAATGAATTAATTATCTAAAATGTTGTGATGATTCAGAAGTATTTTTAAATGTTGTTAGTTCCAGGATATCTATTATAAACGTAAGTCATTATTCAGTTTCATAGGGGAGAAAAACCATTTTGTTACTTTCTCATTCAAATGAACTATGAGTAAATGGAAGCTGATTCTTTCTTTATTCAAGAGAGAGTAATCAAGTAATTATCTATTGCCTAAACATTTTCAGAGATGCCAATATTCCAATATTGCCTTTTTGTATCATTTTGTATGTTCACCTTGTAAGTTCTGTATGATTGCAGAAACATAATACCTATATTACATTTATTTGTCTTGCTGAGTTGAAAGAATCATCCCTGATTCATTATCCTCAAATTATTTCTCTAATTTCACCACTTCTCATGTTCCTCTTCTTTCCTCTTCTTTTCTTTCTCCCCATATTGTTTCCCAATTGTATGCCAGTACGAACTTACATGTATATATGCTTCTTCCAATAAGACTTAGTTACAGTGTCTGACTTTCCAAAGAAAAATGGTCTTGATTCCAGCCCAGAGTACAGAAAAAGCCACTTGTATGTACAGTAAAATGTACATATTCACTGGTCCCTGCAGGAGTCTAATAAAGGTAAGCCATAGTTAACCAGAATCCAAGGGAACCTGCAGAGAGACCATCAAGAAACGGAAATGATATAGGCAGGTTGGAGAGAGGACAGGAAAAAACAATTGTATTTTAGTTTTTCAGTTAATCTTTTACAAAGATCTGTTGAATTTCAACCATGCTGGTACATTTTTCCCCACAATTGGGGAATTGGAATATGCATAGAATTTCTCAAGCTCTTGTGTAATAATACAGTTTGTTTCTCAAGTTGTAAATTATTTGGAGCAAAATTATTTGGTGGACAGGACTTATGACACAGTTAGAAGGAAAGTTTCATATGTGTTTAGTATTCTGATCTGATCATTAAAAAGGAATATGTTGCTAGGTTGTCATAAAAAAGTAGTATTCGAATAAAATGTCAGTGGTCACTGGTGAAAATCCGTCCCCCTTCACCAAAATCATCAAAACAGGAGTGTTGTCTGGTAAGCTTCTTAAGCAGTTATAACAGTTTTCATAGCTAGTTTAACAAAGTTCCTTCTATCCTTTTTCTTCTACTTTATATAATCAAACAGACATGTAATAAACATCAAAAATAAATCTGGTTACATCAGACATCAGGTAGCAGAGGAAAAAAACTAATGTATTGCAAAAAATCTTTACCACCTCAGAATTCTGTCAAAATGCAATCATTTAAAAGAAATAGAATAACTGCATTTTTGGTCAAGTCTATGTCTGTATTCAAGAATAAGATTGAAGTGACACAAAATAAATGTCAAGGGAAACCTAGGAAATTTGCTTGAAATAAATAAAAAATATAGGGATAAAAGAAAGGTTCCATTTCCTATGCCTGATACTTTATTACAATATATTTATTTCCAAACTGATAGAAAATATAGATTATTTTATTTCTGTAGAACTGGCTCTCAGATGAGCATTTTTAGAAGCTGAACATTCAGAAACCAGGAGTTATTTTATTGGTAGAAGTAGTCGACACAGCAATTGCTAGTTGCTATTCTTCTTAGAATATGAATATCCCTTTGGAATGGTACTATAAAGGCAAAACTGTTCTAAACATAAAGAAGAAAGATTAACTTGCCGGTAAGTCTGCTTCTAGATATTTGGAAGCATTTTCCTCCCATCAAGTCTTCTCTCTTAGTTCACATGAAGTTAGACTTTAACGATACAAGACATGTATTCTTGTATCTCAGAGCTCAAATTAGAGCCTCACACATAGTAGGTACTCAGTAAATGCTGATGAAGTTGGATTGGGCGTGATGCAATTCAGGCTACGAGGGAAACAAACATTATGGAAAAAACTACTATGGTAAATCTTACCTAGTTCACAAATCTCCCAAAACTTCATCTCTAATTAGATTCCCAAGTTTGATCATACTATAGTGACTATAATGAGGACATTTTTTTTTACCCAAATGTCTGAATATAAAATTATTTTCTTACTTAGCAACTCAAGATGGAGGTGGACGGTTAAACCTCTGTGTTTTGGATATAGGGGCACAGTGTCGAATGAAAACAGGCCTTTCTGTAAACCCTTTGAAAATGCATGATCTACTCAACTGAGAGATAGAACTAGCCTTGATTTTTTAAAATTTGGATATCTTCTATTCCATTTCACCAAACCCTTTTTATTCTCAATGAAAAGAGCTATGCAACAGACTTTGGTGAGGAATAACGTCATGAGAACTGAGATAGCATTAATTTTTTGTCCTGACATTAGACATGTAAATGTATATTGTTCAGCTATTGAGGTTAACCCCACCACTGCAATTTCTCTGTAGTATTCTCACTGCCTCTTTCTTCCACTAAAGCCCATAGTCCTACACTTCAAACTAACCTCAAGACTCGTCTCCACCAAGATGTTTTTTTCTAACTACGTTGACCCATAATGGCATATCTTTGATTGTAATTGTCTCAGAGCTGTCTTCTTCCCCAACTTAACTAAAAACTCCTCAAAGTTAGGGATTGTGTTGTTTTTCTTTGTTTCTTGTTAACCACTGATGTGATACTTTGCATGAACATGAAGCATTGACATGTCACGTAAACTCCGTAAGATTTTATTTCTTCATCTCTAAGTGGACTATAAAAACACTTGCTCCGTCTATCTTCATAAAATTTCTGGGAGCATAATCATAATAATAGTAATTATAATTTAGTGAGCTCTTATTTGAGAATGCTTTCTGTGACGGCATATATTAGCCTTATGAGGTATGTGTTGTCCCTTTTTATAGTAAGACAATAAATAAGTATTAGAATCAAGATTCACTGTCTTTGAAGCCCATACCATTAACTAGTAGTATGCCAAGTAAGATAGAAAATATTTAATGATATTATATTCTATTGTTAGTTGAGATATTGGCAAATATTGTATGCCTATAAATTGAACTCAAAAATAGACTCAATGAGAGTGACCAGAGTCATTTTCTTTGTCCCTAGAGAATCTCATCCTGGATAAATGATTATGAAAGTGTCACCAGTGTAAAGTCAAGAAAGAACTTCCAGTGAATTTAAATTTTTATATGACTCATTTTATATTTAGATTCCTTTAGAAAACAATCTTACCAGAATTGTTTCAGGTAATTGAACAATTTCTGAAGCCTTTATAATTTCTTTTTTCCCAAATCTAGGTTAACAACACACATGTCAAATTAAAAATCCAGATATGAGCACAAGAAAAAGCACTTTTCATTTTAACTTGAGGATGAAAATTGTGTTTGGGTAGATTTCCAACATATCATCTTATGTGATTATCAAATTATCTTGACATTCAAGGCTATATTCTACTTTTCTTAAATTATAGATTTATTCTCGGAATTTTATAATCTTTAAGAGTTCTTATATTAAAGTGGAAAGTGTTCTTTTGATGTCATCTTTATATCACAAGCCAAAAAAAATCAAGTTTAATAACACAAATGATAATTCTGGTATAGTTATTAACTAAGTACATATATCATTTATTTCTAAGACAAGCCAAATATGACTTCATATTGTAAGCTAAGAAAACTTACCAAAAGTGGTCCTTGTATGGACATTATTGGATATCCATGATTAGATTAGATAAGATGTATCCAGGAGATGTGAGAGGAAAAGTTCAGAGTCAAGGTGACCCACCTAAGACTGTTGTAGTTATACAGGATCCAATGCTAGCTGAACCTGGACCATACTCAAGTTCTAGGCTACATTCACTTACATAGGGAATGCAGTTTTGGTAAAGAGAGTGTTGTTTGGATATGGACATATTGATTTTTTTTATTAGTTTTAGGTGTACAAAACAATGTAATGGTTAGACATTTATCATTTATACCCCTCAGAGATATAGAGGAAAAACTGAGAGTTGCTAGATGGGAGTGGGGGTGGGATGAGGGAGTAGGGAAGGGGATTAGAAAGCAACATCGGTAACCACAAGGTTGCCACGGGGATACAAAAGTCAGTTTGGACGTATTGATTTCAAAGTTCCTTTGAGATAGCTATGTAAAAATGTCCAGGTGGTCAGTGAGTCTATAAGGCAGAAGCTCAGGACCAAGATCTGGCTACACACTTGGATTCAGAAGGCACCTGCTTATAGATGACAAAGCCATTATGGTGGATGGGATCCCCAAGGGAGAGTGTGTAGGGTAAGGAGAAGGAGAGCCTACGCCTCGACCTGAGGCTCTTCCAACATTTTATGGCTGAGCAGAGGGAAATCAATCTGCAAAATAGACCAAACGAAGGGCTTAAAGGTAGGAGCAAAACTAGAGTGTGTTATGGAAGCCAAGGGAAAAGGGTGCTCCAGAAGGATGAAATGGAGGGCAATACCAGGTAGAACTGGGAAACTAAGGAAGGTAAGGACTTGGATTGAATGTTCATCCAATTTATCAAGACAGACATTTTGGTATCACTGGTCCACGCTGTTTCAGAAGAATGATGAAAGATCAAGCTCCCATTTCAATGGGTTGAAGAAGGAGAAGTAGAAATGAAAAATAGGAACTACATTTACAGCTTTGACTGTGATGAGAAGAGATATGAGTAGCCACAGGGAGCCATAAATTGAAGGCTGTATTTTTCATCAAGATAGGAGAGACCTGAGTCTGTTTATATGTTTATGGTACAAAGGGAACTAAAGAGAGAGAAGAGATAATTGATAAAATAAGTCCTAGAGTGTCCCTGATGTGAAGATGTCCACAGCTAAAAGGGGAGATTAACCATCCACAGCCTTATAACTAAAAGAGAAGAAGAATATGTATGTAAAGGGTTGGTGGCAGGATATTGAAGGTTTAGTCTAGAGGTTTATCATTTATCACTGAAATTATAACAATAATAGCATCACCACTTTTGTAGAGCTTAATAAGTACCAGCACTTTTACAGAGCTAGTCATTTCATTCTCATAATGGCACTAAGAAGTTGTTATTTTCAGTATCCCCAACATCCTTCCCATTTTACTGATGGTAAAACTAACCACAAAGAAGTAAAGTAACTTGCCCAATATTGCATGACAAACGATGCAGGTAGCTGGTGTTTAAACCTAGGCCAGGTAGCTCCCAAGACCATGTCCTTACCTATTATGCAGCACTATGTCTCCATAATAATAGTAGCTGACCATTTATTTAAGTTCATATGTTCATTGTTCTATGAGTTTTCCATCTCACATCATCCATATGACACCCCAGTGAGGTGGTTATAATCATTCTTAATCTCCATTTGCACATGGAGACACGGAGACACAGAGGGTAAGTACCCTGATCAGGGTTACCCAGTTGGCAAGTGTGTAGGCACAGGAGTCAGATCGTCTGCTACGTGAGGAAGGACGGTGTTTGGGTCAGACATGGGAGGAGACTGGAGGACAGCAGTCACAGCCCTAGTGGAGAACAGAAACCAGAACTGTTTAGAACCCAGGGAAGGAATGCCAGGCGGCACAGAGGATGGGAGCCCGAGGGGTGGGGGGCAGCAGGGGGAACTAGAGATCCTGAAATTATGCTGCCTCAGCCAATCCAGAATAGAAGGGAGAGGATATATTTTGAAGCCTCAAAGAAGATAATACTACACTACTATATTAGTTATCTATCACTGTGTAACTAATTACTTCAAAACTTAATGGCTTAAAAACACCATTTATTGTCTCACAGTGTCTGTGGGTCAGGAATTTATGAGCGGCTTATCTGGGTGGTTGTGGATTGGTCTCTCTTAAGGTCATAGTCAAGATGTCAGTTGAGGCCACATCATCAGAATGGCTGAATGGAGCTACTGTGCCCACTTCTCAGATGACTCAGTCACATGGCTGTTGGTTAGGAGTTCCTTGCCAGGTGAACCTCTCCAAAAGGCTGCTTTATGAACATGGCATAAAGCCATGTTCCCCCAGAGTAAGTGACCCAAGAGAGACCTAAGAGGACTTCTGTTATGACCTAGTTTTAGAAGTCATACACCATCACTTCCAGTTTATTCGGTTTCTTAGAAGTGAGTCACTAAATCCAGCCCAGACTAAGGGAAGCTTTTCAAAGAATTTGAACATATTCTCAAATCACCCCACTGACACATGGTGATGTTTAAAGCATGTAACCCTGTTTAGAACTTGGCGACCATTTCCCACTGCCAGTGAGCCCTGTACCTGAATGGTACATAGTTCCCCTCAGTCAGGACAGAGCGGGGTGAGCCTACTCCAGCGGAAAGCCGGAGATGAGGACGGGTCACCTCTGCAGCCCATAATTTGAAGGGCACTTTTTCAAAGTGCTGCAGAAAGATCTAATTGTTCTTCCTGTGGATTTTGGTGGGAGTCACATAAGTGAGATATGTAGGCCCTCTTTGGAGATGGATCCCTGGGTTTGCTGCTTTCTTGTTTGGGTTGCTAAGCTGAGAGGCAGCATCTGGGATTCAATACGACCCTGCTCTCTACCTAGACTTACAGCCGAGCTGCCTGAATAGGAAATAACAAGCCAGTGTCCCTGCTAGCACAGGCCTCTCTGTGATTATAAGGACACAGTGCCTTTCTTTCTTTTTTTTTTTTTCCTTTTCATTCCCTCAGCCCCCACGTTTCTTTATCTCGAACAAAGAGGTTGCTTCCCACTTCCCTGCGGTAGCCTCTCTTCTCTCCCAGAAACGCAAACCTGATCCGAAGAGAACCTCACTGCTCCTTTATTTCTCTCTCCCCAAAGCATACACCCCATTCTGCTGCCTGCTGGTGCCTTTCCTGACCTCTGTATACTATACAGTTCTAGAGGACTCATCTGGAAATAACCTGATAAACGGTCAGAAGGACTTTAATGCTTAGCTACACCAGTGGCAAAAATGTCCAGCAGCAAAATCATACCTTTATAAATTTTATAATCAGGCTGGGTCCTCTGTCTTCCCTCTAAATGTCTTTGGACCTGTAAAGGAATTTAAGATCTACATGGGGTTGAGAGGGAAGAGTGTTAGTGGAGCAAATTTAGCCAAGACACTTCACGTCTCTAAGCCTTTATAATTTTACCTAGAAACTAAGCATGAAATGGATTAATGCACGTAAAAGTGTGATCTCAGTGCCTGGCATGCAGTAAGTGGTCAATGAATGCTAATTTTCTTCATGCCTAAATTAAAATAGTGCTATTGGGAGGAAAAGAATGACTCTGTGGACACACATCCCCTGCCCTGCTACTTGCCTGGGGCACACTAATTACACACCTTACTACAGAGGGTGCCAAAAGAGATATGTATATATATGTACATATATTAAGAAAGGAAAAAACTATTAAGATTGTAATACTCAATATATACCAATAAGAAGAGATGCATACAAGTCATGTGTATACATTTTTTTGGCACCCCCAGTAGGTAATAAGGTCTGGGATTGCAGAAGGCCTGTAATTGATAACTCAAAAACCTGATTTAGCTCAATTCAGTTCCATTCAGGAAAGGCGCCACAGAGGACCAAACTGCTCTTGCATTGTCGAAAGCACCACAAAATGGAAGAGACCCCAGAACATGAGAGAACAACTTTTCTTTGTAGCCAATGTACATGGACAGTCATTGTTCTGCATTAACTTGGAAAAAGCAAATGTACTCTTTAAGACAGGCTGTCCAGATTCAATTTTAGAAGTAGAAAGGCTTCGGAAACCACAGTCTAGTCCTCTACTTTATAGATGAGACAGCTACCATCCAAAAAGTTTCTTTCAATAAATAGATTTTGAACCTTTATTATGAGACATTACCTAGACGTGAGAATACATGTCTCCTCAAGCCAGCGTTATAGCATTTATCACATTCATTTTCTCCAGACATTCTTAACGAGTGAGTAAACAAAGGAATGAATGAAGTCAGACTTGTTCAAGGCCACAAATTAGTACTAAATAGAGGACCTGGAACGAGAAACCCCATCTCCTGATCCCCTGCTCTGTACGCCTGGGTGAGACCAGAACATCCATGATGTTTGCTAGGAAAACTCAAGGGGGTGTTTAAGATCAGCTCCCAAATGATCCATGTGAGGCCATCCAGGGAAAAGAAACGCAGCACTCTGGCACCAGCCTATGAAACACGTTCAGGTTTTCCACAGTGTCTCTCTGGATCAATCCTTTCCTGGCAATGACAGTGACCCTACAAATGCCTTATATAAAGATATAAAGGACCTTCTACTCTGTTGGCCCCTTAAACAGCTCCCACTTTGTTGCCTCCTTGTTTCAGAGTCAAGGTATACAAAAGCCTTGGAACCAGAATTTTACCAACCAGCTAATTCAACGTGGTATACAATGAGTTAATGAATGAAGAAGTCTCTCATTTACCCTTGAGGGACAAGAAAGAGAAGCAAAATGTCAGTGGTATTCTGGCCCATGATACCCAAGAAGTATTACTTGTCTAAAATCCATTTCTAAGCAAATTTCCCTGCTGGGTCTAGATACTACTATATTTACAAATCACAAAAGATCACTTGATATGTAGGCCTTTCAGATGCCACCAGCCTTTCTCAATCCAGGTTCCTCATCTGAACTACAAAGCACAAAAAAGTTATCTGAATGACTCTCTTCTCGATTTTCTCAAGAATGATACATAACCTGGTCATCCTTTATTCTTAGGAGAGAAGGTAATCCATTACATCCAGTGGATGCTGTAGGTCATTAGGACTTGACTTTGTTAGGAAACACTGGCTGAGAAACATGGTAGAGAAATGTAATATACCTGCCAGTCAGGAACGTGTACCAGTTGTTCTTACTGTGCATGCTTGTGCGCACACACACACACACACACACACACACACACACACTTTCAAAAAGTCCTCGTTTTATGAACTGTTAATGGTGAAAGTGGGTGCAATATCTCCAAAATTTTGTCAGAGGAAAAAATTAATTTGTATTCATGTACTACAAAGTGTTATTTTTAATTTGAAAAATATAAGAGGAAGATCAGTAAATCTTTTGTAGATATGCAAATTGTAACTCAAACAAAAATAAATTGCTAGTATGTTTGTAATGAAGAATATCAAGTGGATTTTATAGGCAAGTTAGACCAAATTGCATTCCTGTGAAGTATTTTGGAAGTTATTTCCTACTTTGTAGTTAATCAACAAATAGTTCTAGAGCATCACCCTCTGAAATGGCTTGGGAGAACACAGCAAAGAAAAAACACTTTGCATATTTTGCCAACTGATTACTAATCTTCTTCTCTTTTTTTTGTACTTACATTACTTAATTTAAATCCCTTGTAAAACAAAAAATCAGTGATTTGTCTCCTATCATTTCATGTTGGTCACTAGTTTGCAATTAGAAAATCAGTTTAGAGTTGGTAAAATAAAAGAGAGCTTGAGAAGGAATTCAAATTTATCGATTGCCTCTAGAAGTCAGGCATGGTGCCAGGTACTTTGCACATATAATCTCATCTGAGGTAAGTGGTTTTATATCTCCCTTCTAAAGGTTAAAAATATGAGACTCAGATTCACACAGCCATTGGCAGAACTGGAATTGAAACAGATTTCCGTGGCTCATATGTTAAGAATTATTCTAAGATTCAGCACATCTTCATCCAATGATGATTAGAAAATAAATTAGGACATTTTAATTATTTTCAGATTTATGTCCCCTATTATTCAGCAGACAAAATTTCTGCCAAAACATGACCAACTTTAATTTACCCTCACATAAGATCAAAAGAAATGGAGAGCAGTAAGAAGGGGGAATTAAAATTTATGAATGATACCGTAAACTTGACCTTCTTGTCATGACTGATTCAAATGTACAGTGTTCCCAAAGATGATGTGCCATGTTTCGCAAGAAAAGAAAGTGATGTCCTTAGAATCCTGTGGTGGAAGAAACAGATATATAGAATATAGTTTGATGATTGAATTATGTTATTTTATTCTCAGCTTGGCCCAGAGTCATTTCCATGCCTTTCTTCATTTGAAAATGTCACTTTCACTAATGCTCTTTTATTAGGTTCCCAGGAATTAGAAAACGTGCTCATGTCTCAGCTAGAACAAATGTCTGCATTCACTGTCACACAGAGATTAACCTCTAGAAAATCCATTGTCACCTGCTGCTTGTGGAACTGTTTTGGGTCTTCCTCCTTCTTGGCAAGGAGCCTACTGTTAGAAAAGAGAACAGTAACTAAAGCATTTTCTTTTGTCCAAAACCACAATGCAGAGGCACTTTAAGAATAGGCAAAAGTCTTTCTGCTAAGCCTCTTTCAACAAAGCATTAATATTTATTAACTTCCACCCTGCTGTAGAATGAATGTTTTATGATAAAAAATGAGTAACAACAAAATGGGAATTTCAACCACAAGCAACCTACTCTTCCACTGATAAAGAACTCGGGATGGAGTTAGCCAACCACTGTCTCTGTGTTTTGGGGACTCTCATTCATTAAACTAGACAAAGGAGTAATTGAAAACCGCTCCATGAGATTACTGGAAACAATAATCAAAAAGTTATGGGCTTCCTTTATCAATCAGAGCCAAGTCAAATGAAGCTATGAATTAATGTTATATTAATGCTACATTAACAAATAACACATATATTAAAAGAATAAAGGACATTTCAAAGTTTCAGAATTATACATTTTAAATTTAGATTAGATCAATTCTCAAACCATTCAGAAAAAGAAAGTTGTCTTTTTTGTTGGGTTTTTTTTTTTCCAGTTTTGAACAAAAGCATGTCTGTCTTGAGTTGTCCTATTCATTCATTCAGTATGTATTGAGATTCTGTTTGCCAGACACATAGAGATGCAGGGTTTCGAAATCAGCATCAAGGTCTAAAAAATGACTTTCATGAGATCTTTATTGAAGATTGTCCTTACTAAATCCTTTGTAATTCCTCTAACAAACTACACGATCTTTCTATAGCTTTTCATGGTGAGTTATTACGTACTGAAAATGAACAGGGGCATCTCACCTTCAGAGTCACTTCATACCGCACATAGGGACAGAAAGAATTTATTTCTGTGCTGTCAATTTCGATGATTCGGTGCAGGGATAACTGTACTGGGACTGTGCGATAATGAATGTTCCTTTTCATAGTCTTGAGTGAAGTTTCTACCTAAATATTTTACAAGCAGATTTCCAACACACCTTCTTGTTTCCATCGTGTCTAAGTTGGTCGTATGGGAATGGCGAATAAGCACAATTTTTGGAATCAGTCAGTCCTCGGTGTGAATTCTGGTTCTGTGTGAAGTGAACTCTTACAAAACTTACTTTACCAGTTTCTTCATCCATGACATAAACATAACAGCATCTACCTTGCAGGATTGTTGCAAGGAATATAGATAACGTGTATAAAGCAGCTCACTCACAATAGGGTTTGCTTTTCTCTTTATATCAAAAATCTGAAAACTGCACTTAGACATATACTGTTTTAGGTAGTGTAATTCACCATGAAATTAAAATAACAATAACAACAGCGAAAATAAGATAGTGACGGTCATTTTGAGCCTGATTCGTATTTGTCTCATGAGATGATTACTTTACATAGAATATTTCGACTTAAGTAAGGTGTCTCATGAGAACAGTGTTGATTTAAAATAACAGGATTTCAGATTACTGAATGGGCTTGACAGAAAAGATCACCCCCCAGCCCCCACCATTCTCCAGAATGATCACTCTGCTGTGCCGATTAGAGTATATGGACATGACAGAGAAGAGAAAGAAAGAAACAAATAACTAAATTTAGAAATTATTTCTAGTCCATCAACAAATAAAAGATCAACTTCAAAGTGAATCTATCATTCACATAGCAGTTTTTTGTGTACAATGAAAACACAGACTCTAGTTTCTGTATGAATTCAGTAAACAAATAAATTAACAGATATATAATCCTTTAAGCATAATCTTGCTTTGAATAGAACATTTACCATCAATTTTGCTTCTATGCAGAGCAGTATTAGGAAGAGGAAGTAGACTATACTTTCACTGTACCAAATAATTGATTTTCCTTCTCTCTCTCTCTGTCCTCTCTGGTTCTCCTTTTTATATTTTGCTTTCTTTTCTCTGACTTCTGCCTCTTCCTGTTGAACTCCTGCAGGTTGTCCGGCCATATCAGACCATGTCCAATCCCATGAGCAAGCTCACTGTTCTCAATAGCATGCATTCCCACTTCATTCTGGCTGACAACGGGACCACTGGAAAATATGGAGCAGAGGTGAAGCTCAGAAGACAGTTGGAAAAGCATATTTCACTCCAGAAGATAAACACAAGTAAGTAAGCTACTTTTCCCACTGTCACGCCTCCTAGGAAGTGTGTTGAAAGTAAATAACTTTAAGTACACCAGATAATAATATTATAAAAACTTGAGCAAGTTTCGAATACCGATCGTTATGGCTACTGGGCCAGTGGTTAGAATTAGAGGAAGTTGTCTAGAGGACGACTGGAGGCATAAGAAGTGATCACACAATTAATTGATGGACTCCATCTCATTTATCATGCCTGAAAAATTCAACCCCATCGGGGGTTTGTGACTACAAATAAGTTTTTCTCTCCAAACTTTTTCTACATCATTTACACAATACTCCCAGGAGGAAAAGCACACTAGAGAAATTGTTTCTATTTACTAAGGTATTTTTGGTAGCTGGAGAAACAAAAGAAATAAAATCAGGCTTTGATCTGAGCACAGATGACCACGTGAAGGCCTTTCAAGGGAACTGACATTGTCTAAATTAAAGCATCATGCGTAACCATCTTGATAAAACTTTAATCTGTTTTTAATTTTGTATGTATTCATTCATTGTCTCTTGATATGTGTGTATTTAGATATATTTGGACCACATAATATATACCCGATGGTTACACTAAAATTCTCTCTTAACTTTTTACGTGTTCTGTGCCATTTGTTGTGTACACCTATGTTTTAACTGTGAAAGGTAACATTGTAAAACCAGCGGTGCTCCCCAGATCACTAAGTGCCTGAAATATGCTAGAAATATGAAAATAACCTACTGTCCCCTCCTCACAAAATAAAATGCAATTTATTTTCACAAAGTAACATACCAGCCTTCATGGCAGGGTCAAACTTTGTGATAATTGTATGTCCCATCTGGGGAACTTGTATTTAACTGATGGAACTTCCAAAGCCTGAAATTCTAAAAGAAAGGATTCTCTTTGGCTAGATAAGTTTTCAGAAGTTCAGTGTCATGTGACTCAATTTGTCCAAATAGCTGTCCTTTCCTCTAGTCTTTTCTCTGCACCTATCCCAAGTGGGATTTCCTTGCTATAGCCATCTTCCTCCGAGAATTGGGATAGTTGACTTACTAGACCACAACTTCTTTTTCTATCCTCTCTTTTCTGGTTTAACTTTTCAGGAACTACTGCTGTGTAGGCAGTCAAGTTTCACGCCTTCATCTTTTTCACAGCGAAGTCTGGAATGATAAATTGTGGTATAGGCTTAAAGTCAAAATTGTATTAGGAAACTCGCTTCTAAGAGTCTTCAACTGTCTTTGGAAAGAGAAAACACAGTATTATCCTGAGGTAAACATATTTTGGAAAAAAAGAGTAGAAAAGACTAGAGAATCTTTGCAGAGATCAGTAGTAATTGAATGTAACAAAGCACTATAATCAATGGGTTGCAGGTTTCATTATATTAAAATTGAATTTGATTATATTATTTGATAGAATGTGTAAATGTTATGCAATTAGTGTTACCTTCTTAGTTTTTTATAAGCTGTAGCATTACTTTCTTTACACCATCAGGGTACAAATGAGAGCCTAAGTAGGAGTGATCTGAAAGCTGAAGGAGATGGGAGAAGTGTGGACAAGGAACAAATGCAGGTCAAGTTCAGGTCAAGTTCAGAGACAAAACCTGTCCAAATAAGCAAAGCATGTCACCATGCCAGGCCCCAGTGGCAGCTGAGACAGTCAGTCAGTAGTGTTAGGAGGAGAGCTAGGTGTGACTATGTAAGTTATACACCCAGCTGAGGGGGTGCCAGTGGATTTAAAACTGAGCCAGGGCTCTCTTAGGCAAGCCCTGTGCCTTACAAGCTGCCTGAGGAAAGGTTGATTTGTTCTAAATGACCATCCCAGAAGGGGCCCCCTTTTGTAATTTACGTGCCCGGAGGGGTCCCTTTCTCCAAAGCTCATGAGGTTCTATTTGTGTGGATGGCCCTGCCGGGGAGGTCCAGGGAGGCTCATGGACAGTCACCTGGCCTCAGCAATGTGGAGCTGAAGAGTGGGTCAGGATCTCAGGGATGCTGGAGGAGCCAGGATCCCATACACACACTGCATGCCATGTGTGGAGGCCTGGCACCCTTGCTAAGTCTTCAAGGTAGATAGCGGCACACAGGTGCATTGACAAGTGGAGATCCCGGCAAGGGTCTAGGGTACAAAGTAGGGGAGAAGCACAGATCCAGGTACCAAGCTGAGGCATAAGGTCAGAAAAGCTGGCTTGAGACTCCTGAAATGCTCCAAGTCCACAAACAGGAATAGGCCTGGAGTCTGGGGAGGGGCTGGGCCCCCAGAGTGGGTTCAGTGATAGTAGCAGGAGCAAGGTCGAGGCGGAGAGGGTGCATATGGTCACTGTAATCATCACAATTTATACACACAATTTTCCTCCTGACTTTGGGGACTGTATTTGAGGCTTAATAGAAGCCCACAAGCTCTCATTCAGCGACTATAATTAAAAGGGAAGAGAGGGGGATGAAAGATGCCCAACAGATCCCTGGGGTCACAGAAAGTTAAAAGCCTTGGGGTCAGGAATTTGCCTATGATCTGTGGTGAATGAAGCCTTGAGTTATCTCCTGCCCTAATTTTATCCCTGAACTTAATTGTGAGATGACCAACTCGTCCCAGTTTGCCTGGGACTTTCTCAGATTTAACATCGAAAAGTCCCATGTCTCCAGGTCCTCTGAGGCCCAGGCAAACTGAGATGGTAGGTCACCCTCCAAGTGAGAGACCCATGAGTCATCAGGTCCACTGCTGGTACTACGGCATTCACCACACAAAGCGGGGAGAGAGCAGCAAGGTCCTCAGATCATAACTAAGAAGCAGCCAGGCTAACAGCGTTTGCCTTGAGATCTCTGTTTAGTTAGCAGCCAAGTCCATGAGAGCCCAGAAGCCTCCAGAACAGGACTGAGCAAGGAGGGGAAGAGTTGATCTGGTTATAACAGGAGACAGCAGAATGAAGAATACAAACCTTTTGTGAATCTCCAGTTGGTATTTTAGAACAGCAATTCTCCTTTTTCATCTGGATACTACGTTTTTTTTCCCCTTTGTATCATAATTAGCAGGAATATGGTTCTTCCTATGAAAAATAAAATTTTATTCTACGTACCCATTCTAAAAATCCCATGTGCTTTTGCTTTTCCTTCTTCAAAAGTTGAGGAACTCTAAAACACACCAGTGGAACTCAATTTCGGGAGGCCCCAATTCAGTCTCCTGAAAATGAGCCACCTGCCATAATAGACTGCCCCATGATACCACACAATTACTGTTCACCACCTAATCGCGTCAGACGATCCCCGGGGATGTCTGAATACACTCAGCATTTTCTTCATTACAGTACCGTTCCTCCTCATCACTTAGGGAGACCTGCATGCCACAAGCCTTTCAACAAGCCTATGTTCTTACACAAATGACATAATCTTCTGAAGAATCCTTTCCTGAAATAGTAAGTGAATTCTGCTCGGGGACCTTTACACCCTTCCTCATCAAGATGCCAATTGTTCATAATAACTTATTACAAGCACAGTGTCTTACATTTTTCATAGCACTCTGGAATCCATTATCTCATTTTTCCCCTCCCTCCCTTTATTCCTGCTGTCAACAGTCTGCCCTAGAGTGTCCTCATTGGTCACTAAAGGGCTTTGTTTTTAAAGGAGAATTTTTTCCGATGTGAGCAGTTGCCTGCTTTGGAACACTCTTCCATCTACTATTTTCTGAGCTTCAAATTTAAAATGCAAAGCCTCAAACAAGTCCAATCATGCCCTTAGTAAGCAAATATTTCTTGCACTTCTACGATGTGCCAGTCATGGTGAAGGCCCAGAAAAGCAGCAGTCAGCCAATTCATTGCACTTAAGTCAAGAGGGGCAAACGGTAATACGTAAATAAGAAAACAAGGACACATATGAGATGTCTGGTAGTAAAAAGCGCTATTAAGAAATAAAGCAAGAGAGGGTATACGTATGTCTGCATGGGTGCACGTGTGCGTGTTGGGAGGATAGTAGAGATTAGCTAGTTAGGAATGAGCTCTATAAGGAGATGATATGTAAGCAGAGACCTGAATGGAGTCGGAGCCGGCTGTGGAAAGGGCAGCCTGGGGAGAGGGAAAGCAGGGACAAAGGCCCCAGGTGTTCAGTGAAGAGCAAGAAGACCTTTATAAAGAGTAGGATTTTATTCTAACAGACTTTGATCTGGTAAGTTACAGGCTCTCCCTTCCAGTTGAAAACCTCATCTGATGTTGTCTGTAGAGATCACACTGAGGTAGGGGGCAAGATTAAACGCAGGGAGGTGTTCTAGGAGGCAGCGTTGACAAGGCAGGAGAGAGATGATAATAGTTTGTATTAGGGTGGCAGCAACATAGGTAGTAAAAAGTGGTTGGATTCAAGTATATACATATCTGTTTCTTAACTGATATTTTTAAACATGTGGCACAATATACATAATTTAAAATTTACCATTTGAACCATTTTTAAGTGTATGGTTCAGTGGCATTAAGTACATTTACATTGTTGTGCAACCATCACCACTGTCCATCTCCAGAACTTTTTCATCTTGCCAAACTGAAACTCTATCCCCAATAAGCAGTAAGACTGTATTCCGCCTCCCCCCAGCCCCTGGGAACCGCTGTTCTACTTTCTGCCTTTATAAATTTGCCTATTCTAGGTACCTCATATAAGTGGAATCATATAATATTAATCCTAAGATATATTTTGAAGGTAGAGCTCAAGAGGACTTGCTAATGAATTGAGCATTCAGGGTAAGGAATAGACACATCAGGAATGCTGCATGGTCATCCTTAGAGACACCAGCTGATTCTTAAAAAATGATGAGACGAGATGAGATGTTCCAATGAGTAAGTTTTTAAAGAAAAGGGAGTTGAGAACCAATCTCAGGGAAATTAGAATAAGGCCCGCGAGAAGGAGCAAAGGGATCGGAACCAGTGCACAAATGAAGAATGTGGACAGTTTCTTCCTCGGCAGCAGGAGGAAAGGCAGAGTACGTGGGCACAGATGTGGGTAGGAAGGAGCGTTTTCCGCTGGGAAAATCACATGTTCTCTGTAGAGAGCTTCTTTAGGTAAAGCAAATAATACAGGAGGTCATGGGCTGAGGGTGTGGAAGGGAGGAGGGATAAGAGATTAGGGAGAGAAAAACACTACAGTTAGTGTAGAGATGGGAGAGTGGACGGACAGGGAAATGCAAGACGACCCCCACAGCAACCTGGACCCCTTGATATTTGTGATCGAGAATTTAAAAGGGTGTGAATCATCAGGGCTGTGTGTTGCTTTCCACCGATGTTTAGCTTGCATAGAATAGGCACAGAGTTGGGGTGAGCACATGTGGGGATTTTGCCTGGCAAGCACAAAAGAGGAGGAGAGCAGCAAGGCGGTGAGGCTATATGTGCTCTGTATATCTGCATCCCAAGAGTCTGTGGAGGAGAGTAAGCTGTGGCTGACATTCATGAGGATTTGCAATAATTCATGTAAAAGATCAGACTGAGCTACAGAGAGGCAGGTAAATGAAGTATCACAGGTGATTCGAACTTTTAGTTAGTATTGCCAAATATCATATATACTAAGCTTGAACTAAAATAAACAAAGGTCCATCATAAACAGTCCCTTGTTATTTTATGGGCATTCACATAGTCACACAAGTTCAATCAATTTAGCACATTGCTAGGAACATAATAACCGCTCAATAAACAGGTGTTACCTGAAAGACTGAGTACCAAAGGACTGTTCCAGAAAGCAACATATATGTTGCCTAATGAGAGTTTAAAATCCCAAGCATACTTTTTGTATACATTTTTATTGTTCAAAAATTTCAAACAAATACAAAATTAGAGAATATTATAACCCCTGTAACTATCCTTAGCCTCTACTTTTTTCAACTTATGGGCAATCTTAAGATATATATACATGTACATATATACATGTGTGTGTGTGTATATATATATATATATGCAATCTTAAGATATATATATAGATAGATATAGATATATATGTCTTAAGATTGCCCATATATATGTGTGTGTGTGTGTATATATGTATATAAAATATATATAGGTAGATGCAGGAGATATATATATAGATATAGACATATAGATATAGACATGTGTATATATATATCTCCTGCATCTACCTATATGTATTATATATACGTATATATTATATATACACACACGTATACATATATGTATATCTAATGTGGCAAAATATACATAATTTAAAATTTACCATTTTAACATATCTATGTAAATATATAAAAATATATATGAAATATTGCCATATATATGTATATATTCTCCTCTAAATAATTTTGAAGGAAATCCATAAATTTTTCATTATATTTCATTACTATAAATATTTCAGTACCAAAACATTTTTTTTAACTTGTAGCCACACATAGGGTAGATTTTTAAAGTATTTCCTTAACTCAGTAACAACATAATGACAAATATTGATCCAAGAATTCTTTAACAAGTTTTTCAAAAAAAACTAAAATTAAGAACTACATTATTACATGCTAAAATTCATCAAAAAATTTTGACAACCATCTTCCTCATTCCAAGTTCTTCTCTTAGTTGGCCAAAAAACATTTAAACAAATATTGCCTAGCAATTCTCAAAAGGGAAGATAAGAAAAATCCCCAGCAATTGTGACGTTCATTTAAGAGTTTGGAGGAAAGAACATAACATTTGGGAGAAGAGGGTGTCTTGGTGTTTGTCTATAGCCAGTGATTAAGTTGAAAGTGGCAGGGAGACCTGGAAGTTCAGATCGTTATGGCTCTGCGACCTTAGACAAATTACTGCATTTCTCTTAGACTTTGTTTCTGCAGCTGTGAACCAGGGACAATAATTCCTCACAGTGTTATGATTAAATGAGTAAACATATGAAAGGATTCTATCATGTGGCAGTTCAGAAAGATTGGTTGCCTTCTTGACTTTGTGGCACTGTGGTCCCCCAGTGGGAAACCATGTCCCATGTTTCTGTAGCCTGGCTGCCAAAGGTTCCAACCTGAGACCCAGACGTTTCATTCAAAGCCCATCAGAATTCAGGGTGTTCAGAATATCTCTACCACACATAGAAACTGCTTCGGATTGTTAAGAAGCCATGTATCCCTGGGCCCAAAGAGAAAATTAAGGCTCATTGTTATATTTTGTAACATGTCATCCAGCCTCTATTAACAGTACTTGTTGAAGAGTAATTGATTTACATTCTTGGTCATTGCAGCAATAATAAAACTCTTTTGTTTTGTTTTTTCTATTATTGAAAATATATTCTGAATGGTAGTTGCTTCTCCTGCCTAAGTAAATAGAGAATAATGGAGAAAATTTAATCTTTCTTTAGAGATTCAAGTGTGTTGGAGTAATTGTTATGACTGTCATTAAGGATTGTTGCGTACTCGTTGGGAGTGTCGGAATTTGGACTAAATATGAATTGGCCCAGAATATATCTTAAATGTTTAGATTTGGGCCAATGTCAGATTTTCTTCTTGTAATTTACCATTTTATTCAAAAAGATGATTGAGGAAAGACGACGGAAATCTAGTTCTCTTTGGGCTGTGATTGATTAAAGTGTTCCCCCTTTGTGTTTGAATTTTATTTTAGGTTTGGCTGCATACAAAGTTTTATTTGGATTACATGTCTAATTATACTGTGAACATCAACATTGGTTATAGGAAATTTCCTTATAAAGCTGGAATTTTCTGACTTTCTCATCTCCCTACGATAAAGTGAAATCTACGTCAGACTAAATCCAGTCGAAGGCATTATGTCCTCGTAGTAGTCGTTATAGATACACTGACTTTGTGATATTAATTGATGGGAGTATCTGGGTAGGTTTAGATTTTCTTAACCAGTGCTTTTGCTACTGTCAGAATATGCTCGAAAGAGAATTTGATTTTCTTTTCTTTCTTTGTCCCAGAGTAATGATTGACATTTGAGTGTGGCCTCATCTGATGAAGCCACCAAGAGTACTTTTCTCTAAAGCGAGATTAAAATGGGCTTGGCATTTCTAAGTAAGCAAGTAGCAGCCACGATTGCAAAATTCATAAAACATAATTAAATTTGGTTTTTGAGGATATTGCTACTTAAAGTTCTCTGGAAAACATGTATGTTTTATTATTCAGTCCCTAAGCCACACACCTACGAGTATTCATAGATGACTGTGCTTATTCACACAAACTAACAAAAATAATGATAATAATATTGTCTCTCAGTGGTACAGACTATCATCCCTGAGAAGTTATGCTTTATTATGGGAACAAATATTTCCCCTTTTCACTGATTTGTATAATAGATGAGCCCCATAAATGTGCTAATACACAGAGTGAGTCATGGTAGTAGAGTCCAGTTGGTTACAGGAGATTTTATTTTTAAAAGCGCGTATCTATGAGGTGGCACACACCAATTTAAAGCATTTTGTTTCAGTGAAATTTCCGAAATCAGAAAGAAGTTCTCATGACTGCAGCATTTATTCCCTTGCTCCTTTACCATCATTTTTTTGGTGATAACCACCTCCACTAGGAGACATTTTAAAATAATGGGAGGATTAGTGGTTGACACAATTTCTGGTGTTCTTGAATGGTGCTAAATAGGAGACAGGAACGTTAATATTCTATCTTGTGCAGAGCAGTTTCACATGAAAAAATTGCCTGGTCCAAATGCCAACCACATTCCTTAAGAAACCCTACTCTGACTATGTTTCCTTGAGTTTTCTTTTTGTTTTGTTTTTTTTTCAACTCTTTCCAGTAACCCACCCCTGATTCATTAGGGCCACACCCTTCCAAGTTACTCTGTCCTAGTTTAGAGACATACTTGTATGTAGAAAAAGCAGCAATAGTGAGCCAAGGGGGACATTCAAATTACTTAACAACTTGTGAAGACTTTGGTATCCTACATCCACCCACGGCACAGGCAGGGTGTCAGCCCTCATATATGTCCTTCAAATCCCAGTGTCACTTGCTGTTGGGTATTTCTTCCTTATATCTCACTTCATTTGCTCTGTTCTGTCCTGGGTGAGGACCAGAGTCACTGTCTATGTTAGAGCTCTCAGCATATTTGAAAACTGTAAATGAACTTGAGTTGACCTTGCTGCTATAATGGCGATAAGGAAGCTGTTTTTCATTTGGAGAGACACACTGACCTGCTTAACAGGCAGAACTGACTCATGAAGTAAATCAGAATTTCCAACTCGGCAGCACCTGCTCTTAGCACCACTGCTTCAGATGTTGCAGGCTCAGTGACTCTAGAAATGTGCTCAACGATGGGAGCTCCCAGGTCAGCAGCCTTGATGCTCAGAGAAATCCCACAGTTCACCGTTATTAGCTGATTTGGGGATACAGGCAGAGGTCCAGAAATGTGGTTACTGTACCCGAAGGGCCCTGGAGAGCCTACTCACTAGAATTAATTTCCCAAGGGATATTTTAATAAATCAAAATTCTAGTAGAATAAAACGTTTGAAATTGAACACAAAGAGAACTCTAATTTTTAATCTATAAATTACTGAGACTTATTTTGGAAATAAGGGAGCAGGGCAGTAATATAAATCTTCAGTGAATGAATAACTTCGTTAAATAAAGCACCATGAAGCAGTGCTTTTAAAATTCACCTTCCATTTCTGGAATATGTGTCTCCTTTCCCTGGGCTGCAGTAGATCCCTTTTGCATATTAGTATTTTTCTATTGTTAAATTATGAAGCCAACTTACCCTGGAAATTTGACATAGGTTATGTAAAGTGTACCACTGACGTCCTTACAAGGTTTACCAGTCTCTCTGACACCGAAATTGGAGTTAATGGTGTGCATGGTAAGTACTCAATAAAGAGCTGCTGCTTTGGCATGAAAGAAATTTAAGTAATTTCTCCCTCTCATATTATTATATAAAAATGTGTGAATTTACAGTTCCAAAAAAGTTTCAAAACTGTTTAGCCACAGCAGCATGATTGAAACAAGCATATAACTTTCCAGGGCAATTTGAAAGGATTGTAATCACTTACATATAAATGAATGATATATCATAAATAATACATATATGACTTATTTTTATTCTTATTATAATTGTTAAGTCAGTCTCATTTCTTTGTATTTATACCAAATGCAGAGGGGACAAGCCTGAAGTGGTCAGTAGTAGCACAGAGAGGGAGGCAGATGGCAAAGGGAAGAAATAAGGTATGAGTTACATGAGAGTTTCTTTGGCGAGTTTTCCATTTTGGAGTAAGTTGACTATCCATCCAGTAAGCATTGGCATGAGACCATGGGTCCCTGGCCCGCGGTCAACATTGCAAACCTATCATGGTACTTTTCTCACTGAGCCTTGACATAGCTCAGAATCATTTGCATTCATTTGAACACAGGCTGACTCAAACAGTGGATACCTCAATGAGACAGGTGTTTATTCCTTATGCATATGTTATTCTGAACATGAGTGCAGATCTGACAGGGTGACCTCACAGTGTTGAGGACTCAGATTCCTTCTTTCTTTTGCTCTGCCCTTCCCTATTTTCATGGTCCATGGGAGTTCATCATCACATCTACATTCTGGCCAGAATGAATCAGAAAAAAGGATCAAAGGAAAATCATAACCCTTCCTTTTAAAGGCACAATAGGAAAGTCATACACACCATTTTGGCTTACATCCTACGTGCCAATATTTAGTCACATGTCCCCACCTAATTAAAAAGGGGTTCAAAAATGTAGTCTTTATCCTGGGTAAATGCATAGCCAATAAATTCTATCACACTGAGGGAAGGGAAGAATAGATATTGGAGTACAACTAGCAGGTTTTTGGGGTTTTTTTATCACACCTTTTCAGCATAACATTCCAGATGATCAAGAAGTGGCAGGAGTTGGCATGTGAGATAAAATACATCTACCATTCATGAATAAGATGTACCTATATGTTCCAGTATATTCATTGGGGAGCCTTGTTCATAAATAGCTCCTGTAGTATATGCTTCATATTTTGCCCTTTCCCTCTTCACCTGTGAGTTTTTTGGATTTTTTTTAAATCAATGCACATACCTTTTCTTTTTTTAACTGGGGGATATTGAGGAACTGTGTTTCTCCAGGGCCCGTCAGTTCCAAGTCATTGTCCTTCAATCAAGTTGTGGAGGGCGCAGCTCAGCTCCAAGTCCAGTGGCTGTTTTCAACCTTAGTTGCAGGGGGCACAGCCCAGCATCCCAAGCGGGACTTGAACCGGCAACCTTGTTGTTGAGAGCTGGTGCTCTAACCAACTGAGCCATCCGGCCGCCCCCACCTGTGAGTTTTTTAGTGATATGTAGTTGAAGAGTCTTGCACTGGCTCTGGAAATTGTTATTTCCCCTGAGAATCCGATTGAGACAAGCTGTCTAAAATTATATAGATCATTTTAGACTATCCTGGTTTCGATAACTTTTTAAGCTAACTAGCTCAAACAGATCCCCTTAGTCTCAAAGTCCTTGCATATGCTGTACTATGAATAATGCATGTGCATTCCACAATGGATCCTTCACCACATATTTTGTTACACATCATTAGGTAACATTTTAAATCCTAAAATATTAAAAATAAAGAGAATACATTCTGTTTCTATGACACCATACTGTTAATATTAATGTTTCAAAAATAAATCCTGGAAATGTGACCTACACATGGCTGTCATCTGGGTAATACATAGTAGAATGGAGATTGGTTGGCCTCTCAAATCCATCCTGATGAAGATTAGTTATCACTGGACTGTGGCCCTATTGTGGGAAAAAGGACAAGACACCTGTCTTAGGGAATAAAAGCAGCCCATCTTCCAACTCTGTTGAGGAAGTATTTAACAAGGCCTGATGAGCACAAGAGTTTGTGAGGGATTTAAAGCCTTCTTATATCAATTATCCAATTTGACATTCCTACATTTTAATAACTCCTAAATGATAACTAGTAATTTTGCAAGAAATAGCTGACGGGCTCTTGAAACTTTCTGAATGCCAGTAAATATATAATTGAGAGTATTTCCTGACACTGCTCGTTATTAAGATTAATTAATAGAGCTTCTCTTAATAAATGGTGAATTGGGTAGCTTGGTTTTAGAGACCAAGATACACATGTGATTATTGATCCAACCTCAGTTAAGTTTTCTTTTGATTTTAGTTCATGTTTATTCAATAAAACTTAAAAGGTAGAGCTTTCAGACAGTTGGGATTTCCTTTCTATCTTGCTCAGTGAATAAAGCCTAGGAGGATCTGTTGCCTTCCAGATTTAATTAAACCACATACAAGCACTTTGAAAATATTATAAATCTCATCTTTCCTCTCTGGATACTCTTTATGTAGAACAGTTTCTTTGCCTTTTTTCTGCCTTGCCAAGTATATTTTTCCTTCATCTTTTTATAATAGCAAACTCAACTGTTGTGACTTTTTTATTCCACAAGCTAAGTGTCTGTAGAAAATAGATTCAAAGTATAAAAACTGCATTAGAAAATACTGTAAAGAAATTCAATAAACAAATGGCAAAGCTAAGAAAAGATTTGCTACCATGACAAAGGCTAATTTCCATAATAAGCAAAGAGCATCCACAATCTAAAAGAAGAACACTGTAAGAAAACGGGCAAAATATATCAACAGAAAGATCACAGGGAAGAAAATACAAATGTTCAGCCTCACTGAAAATTAGAGAAATGAAAATTAAGAGAACAATGAAATGTTTTTTAACCTATCAGATTGGCAAAACACAAAGTTTAAAAACATCTAGTGTCAGTAATTATATGGAAATATGTACTGGTGTGTGTGCAAATGTGGGCAACCTTATTTGCAAGATAGTTTGGTTACCCCTATTAAGTTCTAAATGTGCATACACTTTGACCCTATAATTTTATTTCTAGGAATTTATTCATATTTATTGCAATATTGTTTGCAATAATAAAATGGAACTAACCCAATGATTCACCAATAAGTGACTAATTAAATTATATGTAGACATACAGTGAAGTTACTCTGAAGTTATTATAAATAATGCAATAGCTCTGTTTGGGCTCATAAGGAAAGATATCCAAGGATAAATTATTTTCCTTTCTAAAGTTAAAAACCTATTGTACAATAGCACAGCTATGTGTTTATGATCACGTTTAGGTTTTTTAAATGATATACAAGTATATATATTATATATATATGCATATATATATAGTATATATGTGTATGTATTTATATACACACACACACACATCTTATAAAATATCTGAAAGGACATAGGTGAACAATTATTATTTACAGGTTGTAGGGAGTGAGACATTAGGTGAGAGAGGTGAGATGAGAATTGACACTTTCCACTTACAGCTTTTAAAAACTTTCTCAATGTTGTTTTTTACAATGAGCAAATATAGCTTTTATGAGACAGAAAGAGACAGAGAGAGACAGAGACAGAGAAGGATGGAAGGAAAGAAGGAATGAAGAAGGAAGGCAGAGAAGGAGGGAGAAAGAAAACCTTTGAAAGTAGTCAGCCTATCCATGTAATGTAGGAGTTTAGAGTACCATCCTCCCTCAAGGGTATGTACATCATTCTTGACTTGCGAGTAAGGAGCCAGTATGGCTGTGTTGGGCATACCCTGTTTTCTCTTGCTCACTCAGTCTGCTGCCAATTCTCCTCTCCTTCTAAGAAAAAGGAAAGGGTCACGTCAGAAAAGCTTAAGGGGAGAGGCTGGTTAAGGACACATCATAGAGAATAATATTCTCAAATCTTACATAAAGGATGTATATAAAAAGTATGAAACCAACATAGCAGGTTTGATGCTTACATTTGCTAATGGCTGAACTCAAAGCAGAATTATCTTCCCTATTAGGAGTTGGTGAATGAGAAAAATAGCCTAAATTTACTCCCAATCCTTCGCCATAGGCAGATATCCTAGTATAACGGGGCTACTGGAAATTCCCTACTTTTGAATCTCTACCATGAGTACAATCAAGCAGAGTTAGATTTATTCATTTTCCCTTCGTCATCTCCTGGGCACCCCAAAGTCCAGCTTCCTTCTCCCCGGGTCCTACTCCCTGTGACGGATGGAACTGGCTCACTCAGCAGCTCATTCAACAGCTGTTTCATGTCGAAGATTGTCTGTAATACCCACTGAGGAAACAGTGGCTCCCACTACATTCCTCATTCCTCTATACTTTTAAGATGCTTCATGTGGAGCCAAAATTCATGTCTTCAGCTTCTCAAAATGTGGCAAAAATTCTTCAGCTTCTCAAAATGTGGCAAAAATCAGAACTCAAAATATCTGTCATTTAAAATAAATAGTTATTGCTCCCTCTGTGTTGACAATACTTCTGTGACTCTACCATTATTTGCTTGTGTGCCTACAATATACAAAGCATTGTAGGGGCTGCAAGATGAATGAGCTATAGCAATAACTAGTGAGTGCTTACTGAGTACTATTCTAAACACTTTACTAGAATTAACTGAATTAATCCTGATAACAACCCTAGAAATAGGTACCATTATTGTTATTCCTACTGACCAATAAGAAAACTGAGGCACAAAGAGGTCAAACAATGGTCTATGAGGTCGGACTGCTAATAAGTGTCAGAGCCAGGAAGTCTGCCTGCATCCACACCTCAACCACTGTGTTCTATTGCGTCTCAGCAGGCAAAATACTGCGTAATAAAGCAGCAAGTGTTAAATGGCCTTTATGATATGAAGTCCAACAAGAATTCAGACAGAGAACTTACCTGGGTGGAATGTTCATGGGGCTACGTGGCCAAGGGATTTTAAGGACAATTTTGATAGGTGAAAAGTAGACAATGATTGCAAGCAATGCAGGTGAAAGTTTTCAACATCTGGAAATTTAGTGGTCTAATTAAATTTATTTTATTTTTGTGAAATTGTTTATCCTGTCTGAAAAAGCAAAATCTCAGCTGCAAGTATAAATAAGGATTACATGTGAACTAGGGTTAGTTTTTTAGGAAATACCATCATTAGAATGATAAGGAAAAGTTATGTTTCATTGTGTTTCCCTTTCATCAACTCTCCTTAATTTAATAAGGCGATATGAAGGTGAAGTTTAGAATAAAATGATAAATGGGGCATTGTGTATATATTATAGATGTAGGTATATAGAGGTGTCTATAATATATAGATCTAAGTGTATCGATGTATCTCTATATAATATATATATCATATATATGTATGTACATTATATATACACACACACATATATATGTATATATGTGTGTGTGTATGTATATATGTGTATATATATATGTATATATATGTGTATATATATATATATATATATATATATATATATATATATATATATATATTTCATCAGTTCATTGCCTTGCCTTCATTTTCCAGATGCGAAAACCCACTTGGAAAATGTCAGTGTCCTGCCTAAACTTGTACAATGAATTAAGTGGCACAGCATTTCTCTGAACTCAGAACACACTTCTGGTCTGCAGCTCTTTGCTCAGCACTGTCACTGTCTTAGTTTGGGAGGTATTTTTCTTATTCTGTTTAACACAGCACAAGGGAAACTCAAATAAGCAAAGGCTTTTCATGCACCTGAGCGAGGAACAAAATCAGGGTCCTTGGGGCATCAGGCTCATTTGATGCAAAATCCTTATCCTTTTATTCCCTCATTTTTTTTCCCTTGAGGCCATTTTCTCCACTATGTCCTAAAGGATAATTAAGGCACTATCAAGAAATTTGGGATCACAATCAACAGATACCTGATAGCCAGACATTTCCATTGTTAATCATGCAACAAATCTTCAACAAATCTGGTTGGTCTTCACTGAAATGTCATTTTAACTTTTGTTCATTAGGATTTGGTAACTGGGAGGGAGAAAAGAAATAAACTGAAAATACCAGTGTGCTGTTCACTCTGCAGGGAAGATGCAGCTAAGCCAATTTTGTGCTTGGATCCGTAAACAAATGCTTGTGCTACATTTCCAGTAGGGTTTCCGTTGTTGTCTGTTTTGCTCATAGTATTTAGCAAGCACTGTAATTGCCAGGCACAGTGGTAAAGAGGCCTGGGGAGGCGTGTGCTCCCAAGCTGAATTTATGTTCTTGGGAACACGATAATTAGTAACTTTCTGGAAAATATACGGTAGTTACTCTTGGCTTGTTATTTTGCAAACTATTGAGAATCTAGAGGAACAAACCTCCTATTTTGTGCTTCAGGGGATATTGCTTTATGCTTTCCTCAATCAATCCATTCTTATGAAAAGGCATCTCTGCCAGGTTGTGCGGGGTGAGAAATTACCAATTGATGTTCTGTGAAAAGTGGGGTGAGACCCTACTATGTCTCTTACCCACCAGCTCCCCACTGCCCAACCACCAATTGCCATAAGTTGAGGCTACTCTACAAGTCTGGCTTGATCCTAGGAAGATAGGAACAGAAGATCTAACTTGAGGGTCTAGGGCCCTCTATAAATGTTGTTTCTAGGGAAGGAAGAAAAAGAGCAGAGCAGAGCTACTCATGCTCATGGGAGTTTCCTCTGGGGCCTACATAGGAAATGAGGTACTGCCTGAGTCATCTAGCCCACAGCTAGCTTGTTTACTAAGTTAACAATCCCAGAGACATGAGTTACCATTAAATTTATGTCCCATTTAGGAATAGAATAGCCAAGTTGGTAGGAAATCTATAATGAAATGGCTGTGATAACTTTTTTAAAGATAGATAGACAGCTAGATAAATAGATATATGCATACATACATACCTACGAGTAAATACATAGAAAAAAAGATGAAATAGATATATACGATATAATCTATATATATGACTATATAGAGAGATATAAACAGATATAATCTATATACATATGACTATACCTATTTATTTATCTCTTTAATAGGTCATTTTCTTGGCCAAAGAGAGAAGAGAAGGAAATGTGGAGATCTCTTCAGTAAATAATATTACTCATATTGAGTGATATGTTGGCATTGATTTTAACTGAATACATTAGCCTCTCAAAAAGTAATCCTTTTAGGTAAAAAGTAGCTAGTCACCTGAGAATAGGAAACATATCTCCAGAAATCAGAAAGATGTTTTGAAAAGGATGGAGGGGGAATTCAGTTCTTATTCTGTCTTGGAAGACACAGAATTGAAAGATTCATAATTATTATTATAATTAGTATAACAACAGCTAACATTTCTTGAGGAACTTATCAAGTGCTAAGCATTGTTGCGAGCACTTAATATGATGAACTCACTTTATTCTTTCACCACCACAGTAGTCCTGGGTTGAAAGAGAATAATGAAGGATATTTCCTCCAGCAAAGGAGTTGACTTTAAGGACACGTTTAATTGAAGGAGTGATGAGACAAGATATAGCTGGTACAGAAGGCCTATTTGATGCTTTGCATAAGTCTGAATGTGAGACTTGGATTGCCGTCATATGTATAAATATATATAAATTAGGTGATCGGTCTGCTTTAATAAAATGTGTATCCAACGATTGGGTTGTAGAATTTTCAAAGATTTTATTTTTTGACAGGATGCCTGCCGTTTTTCTCTCTTGATTCCCGCTTGTTTTATTCATTTTGGGGTAGTTGCCAATTAGACCAAATTGGTAAGTATCATGAATGGAAAACATGAATTTCTTCTTAAACCCCAACCAAGAAAATTAACCATAGAAACATTCATTTCCTTTAAAAATTCCTAACAATATCCTTTCCTATGATTGCTGTTTATCCCTATCTCATCTAAAACATCCAACTGCATCAAAAATTAGTTACTCCTTATTATTTGTCCTCCTAAAATATCACATAAGACACAGAGGAGAGAAATGAACATTTATTGAGGTCATAGTATGTTCCAGGACTATGCTACATATTTTTCTTTATACCATCTCTTTTAATACTCACAAAAACATTCAAGATAGGGATTATTATCTTCCTGGGTACAAACCTAAGCTGATGTGAATCTAAAACTCTTGCTCTTTTCACCCCACTTAAGGGAGCGTTATTTCATTCAAAAAGACACTCCCCTAAAATTCTGTTACCTTGGAGGATTTGGAGGTCATTATTTCATTCAACAACTATTTGAACACAAACTCTATGCCAGATATGGTTTGAGCATTGGCTCAGTTGGAATTAGTCATTCACAGAACTTCGGGTAGAGGATGGTGGTTAATTACAAGATGGCAGAGGAATTCACAGGAACAGCACAGAGGGGAAGTAGTACAGGGTAAATACTTGGATGGTGGGTATGGAGACAAACAGAGGAGCTCCTGATCCTGTACCCATGGCTACAGTCTTTCTTCATGTGACTCGTGGACTTCCCTTTGTCATCCTATGCCTGAGAATATATGAAGGAGGCTGGGAAGGCAAAGGGACGTTCAATTGTCATCACTGGCATCTTTTTGATCATTGCACCATCATCAAATGCATTGGGGTAACCATGACACGAAATTTTCCATCATCGAGCCCATAACTGTTCCATGAGATAAATAACAAATCTATAAGTTAAAGGTCATAGTAGAACTTCATCCAGGGAGTCCTGGAAGTAGGAAGCAGTGAATTTATATTCTCATAGACTGACAGCCCTGGGTTCAAACCACATGACTTGAGAAGAGAGTTAAACTTCCTCTGGGCAGGTTTCATGTATATCAGGAACATCTCATTGCCTTCTGTGGATGCTCTAATTTGTTCGGCCCAAATCATTCATACTTGCTACTGCCAGTAGACTCAACCAGTTAAGTTTCTAATAGGTTCTTCTCATGATAACATAATCCTTCTTGTTGGGAACCAATCTCTTCCTTGTTTCACTAAAGAAAGACTTTCCATATCTTTTTATCTCTTGTTTTTCTAGCTTCTCCTCCTTCCATAATGCATATGGACATTATGTTCCACCATTCCAAGCTATTTGCAGTTTCCCTTAAATTGCATACTCCATCAGATGTGTTTTTGTCCTGTTTGATGTTTCGTTGAAATTCTCTACTCCAAATCCCTACTCTACTTATTGGCAAAATCTACACTCCAAATCTCAGCTCCAAAATCTTCTCTTTATGAAATCTTACCAGAAACCACACACACACACCCCCACGCTCTGTGACCCTGCTAGGTTCAGTTATTCACCACACCCTCTCTGTTCCCACAGCACTCTGTGTAAACCTCTGTCATAATACCACCTCTTTTGGCAGAGTGGTTATCTGTCTACCTTCTTGTACAGCCCTCAGCACCTGTAGATTGTGAGCTCCTGGTGAGCAGAGGCTGAGTTTTACTCATTTTTTCATCCTGTAAACCACGCACAGTGCCTGGCCCAGGCAGGTAGGTGCTAAATAAATTTTTATTGTAAACATCAATATTTGGTTTTCTGGCCTCATTTTTAGCTCTGGTTTCCAGCTTGGCATAAAAATGTAATAGAGAAGCTTTGATAGTAAAAGCTATAAAGGAAGGACAAATAATAAAACAATATTACATAGAAAGACTCAGGGAAGATAAATGAACAGAGACATGTACAAGCAAAGACCATCATGCATGTTTCTAACTGTCATGGGCATGAAAGTGTTTACTCTGGGATCCCAAATTTGACTGTGTTCCTGTCGAATGGTGATTATTGTTAAATCATTTCCACCTTATGAATTTAGAGAGTCTAAGAATATGTATTTTTTTGTAGCTTCCAATGTCATCGTTTCTTCATTATTTCAATTTATGCAGAAAAAGAAATATCTATTGATTTTTCCTCACTTATTTAAAATGATAATTGGACATGGATGCTTTTCAGTCTGGATGAGGATTCCCCCATTTAGTAGAAATGCACAGCTAACCTTAGGAAGTTAGACAAAGGTAAAATTAATGGGAAAACTTGTGCTGACTGAGTACTTTTCTGCCATAACCAACAATTGTACAGTGGGATATATAGAGAGAATGAGATTCCTAGGGGTCTTTAAAAAAATGTATGCTGAAATTTTAATTTGCTTGAGATGGATGAGGCCAGGGAATTTATCATAGGACCCTTCAAAGCCACTTCCTAAGATTGAAAATAATGTGTCCCTCCTTTCAAAAAATGATCTGGCACATTTCAAACCATTGAAACTGATGAATGTAAAAGTAAAGCATAATCCAGATAGGCTTGCAAAATGACTAGGAATAGTGCCCCCAAGATGTCACTAATAGAGTTGTCCTGTGTTTTAACACAATAAAAATATTTTAACCTTGAACCCTTAGCTAACGTTTATTAACTCCTGGGGAAAAATGAGAATAAGAGACATGTTATGCCCTTTTACTAACCAAATAAGCAAATAGCTGATTTTTTTTTCTTTTTTGGCATCCATAGCTGAAACAAATAATCAGCTCTTCCCTTCACGGAACAGGCTGTCCCTGTTTTGTGACGAGGACAGTTTTCAAAAGCTGCGTGGAGTGCCAGATGCCACAGTCCTGCAGACAGACACTGAAGTCCTAAATCTCAGGCAGAAGAATCAACAGTCCTTGGTGGCTAACGAGCATTGGCATCTCTGGGACCACAGGGGGTTTTGTGGACAATTCCTGCTGGAGTGAGTCCGGGTGGAAAACACAGGTGCACCTTCGCTAAAACGCGGAGGGGCGGGGTTAGGATTGTAGAGTCAGCTCTTCTGGTCATCAAACAAATCTGAGCTGAGCCCTGCCTCATTAGCAGCTTTTCTTCTACCCAGAGGGAGAACACAGGATGTGTATGCTGACTTGGGTGCATATCAGAACTTATTATGAAATTGTAGGGGAGATTCTGAAGAAAGCAGCAATTAGACATGGAGTGCCTGCATCAGGAGTTTGGGGAGATGTGGAAAGCTCACGTCCCCCTTGTGTAGCTATTCTTAGATTCTGTTTGCTTGGCGTGCCTAGAGCAGGCTTTATTTTGTTCTGTTGATGTATTTGTGTCCATTATTCCAGTACTAAGAATCATTGTAGTGAGTATGAATTTATTGTTCATAAATGTAGGTATGTAAGGAACGGCATATAGCACAATTTTTCCTAAATTCAAATGAATCCAATTCTAAGCCGCTTCCTATCAATTCGATCTTAATCTTTATTATGCCCCCCCCCTCTCCCTCTCTCTCCCCTCCCTCTTTTTCCCTCTTTCTCCCCTCCCCTCCCATATTGCTGTCTCCTGTCCCCTCCTCTCCTCACCTCTCTTCTTTCCTCTCCTTCTTTCTTCCTCTCCTCTCTCCCACTCTCCCTGTCCCCCTCCTCTCTCCTTCCCTCTCTTTTCCCTCTCTCCTTCCCCCACCCCCTCATCTTCCCCTGCCCCTCTCCTCCCTCACTATTCGCACCTTTCTCATGCTTACAGTTTACCTGGAAAACTGGCAAAGGGCCTCTTAACTTCCCTCAACCAAGGTTACCACTGATACAACAACTGCCCAAGCCTCCGTAGTTCCTCACAGGAAGAAGGCTTCAATGGTCCCGCACTGACGAAAGCCAGTGGTATCTTTGCTGCAGCTGGTATCACGGGTGCCTGCGGGGCAGCAGCCTCAGGTTCAGCACCCCAAGAGACATGTCACACAGTCCCCCTCACACCAGGTGTCTGTGCGAATCCAACCTTTATAAAGCTTACCCTTGGGTGGAAGGAGACAGAAAAGTAAAGAAGTAAAATACACAGTGTATTAGAGAGTGATGAGTGCTAGGAAGAGAAATAAAGCAGAGAAGGCAGGAAAAGGAGGGCAGGGAGGGAGCTGCCCTTTAAAGAGAGAGGTGGGAAGGCCTCCCTGAGTAAAGACTTGGAGGAAATGAGAGAGAACGCTGTGTGGTATCTTGTGGAAGACTATTTCTGGACAAGGGAATAGCAATGAAAAGGCACTGAGGTAGGAATGTGGATGACATGTTGGAGGGACATCAGGAGGCCTACGTGTCCATGTGGAATGAGCAAAGAGGAGAGGAGGAGGAAAGGAGGCCAGAGAGGGAACCAGGACCAGATCCAGTGAAGACTGTAAGACCTTTTGCTTTCACGTGCACTCTGTGTGAAATGGAGCTTGCCGAGTTTTAAGCAAAGGAATGAGTGGTCTCGTATGTTTCAACAGAATTGCTTTATCTTCTGATCTGAGAGTAGCCTAAGTCGGGATAAAAACAGAGATACCAGTTAAGAGAAAATGGCCATAATCCAGGCAAAAGCTGGTGCTGGCATAGACTTGTCGTTGGGGAGATGAGAAGTAGTCAAATTTGGGCTATAATTGGAAGGTAGAGCAGACGAGATTTACCATTAAATTAAATATGGAGTGTGAGAGAGAAAAGATAAGTCAAGGATGACTCCAAGTTGTGGGAGGGGGCTGATCAGCTGGAATAATGGAGTTGCCATTTGTTAGGATTGGGAAGACTGCGGGATTGGGATCTCAGCTATGAGACAATATCAGGAGCTTAGCTTTGGGCGTGTTTGAGATGTCTCATAGCGTGTGTGGAAATCTTGAGAGGGGCGCAGTTATGTGAGACTGAAGTTCAGTGGAGATATTTGGTCTGGAAACATAAATATGGAAGTTGTCAGTGTGAAGACAGTATATGAAATCATTTGAGCGGATGAGATCACCAAGGGAGTGTGTGAGGACGGGACAGGAGACGACCAAGAACTGAGCCTTGGGACAGCCCTTCTATTAGAAGTCAGGGAGATGAGGAGGCCTGGTAAAGAAGATAAAGAGGGAGCAGCTAGTGCCATAAGAGGGAAACCAGGAGAGAGTGCTGTGTGGAAGCCAAGTGAAGAATGTATTTCCAAGAGAAAGGAATGGCCAACTGTGCCAAATGCCACTAACAGGTCAAGTTAGAAGAGTCCTGGGAACTGACCATCAGGGAGATTGCGAGTCCCTTCGCCCTGTCCCAGAGTTAAGTAATTTTCTCCCTATCTCACCTGTACCACCTCTCCCCATCAAAGACACTTGCCTTTCTCTTCTCCCCTTTCAGAACATCAGTGGCTTAGGTTTTTAACAAAACTATTGAGGAGGTTTCAGGTGAGCCATGCAATCCTCTCCTGAGAAAAGACAGCCCAGTGGGTTTTTTTTGAAATGAGGAGAAGGGAAAAACCTGTGGAAAACAAACCATAAATTCACAACTCTACAAATGACCTGGCTACACAGAAAAGATATTCTTTACTTTTAAGCAAAGTATCAAGTAGAGAATGTATTAAATATAGGAAAGCAATTTCTAGCAGTGCGATGAAACCCCTATTGAAGTAGGATGAAGTGGTAAGGGAACACTTTTTAAATAGTTGGTTCTAGGTACTGAATTGCAAGAAGAATACGTTTCTTCCAGTACAGGCGTATTATATCAATCTTGTACAACTAGAACAGGTGTCAGTGCTTGGCTTACGCAGTCAGGTTTCCAACTTGGTTAGTTTTTCATTGATCATAGGCATACTCAGGCCATGGCAAACTAACAGATGGTGTCTTATGTGAATCATTTTTATCACATTAGTTAGACCCAAAGGTTGGCAAATTATGGCTTTTGGGCCAAATCTAGTGCACCATCTGTCTTTATAAATAAAGCTTTATTGGAACACAGCCATGCCCATGCTCTTTCTTTTCTGTACCGTGTATGGCTGTTTTCAAGCTACAGTGGCAGAGTGCAAAAGAGCCTGTCTCGCCTGCAAGTTTGAAAATATTTACTATCTGGTCTTTTACAGAAAAAGTTTGCTGACTCCTGGTTTCGACTTTAAAATAGACAGTTAGAAACATGACATGGGTGTTTCAGTCCTACTCCACAGGATTTCATTTTAATTTACTCCAGGGGCACATCTTAGATTTCACATCTTTTCATAGGCGGAAATCTGTTCTCTCTGTAACTGTATGCCAGGGCATTGGTTTCCAAAATGTGGTCCATGGACCGGAAGCAATAGCATTACCTGGGAACTTGTTAGGAATGTACATTCTCAAGTCCCATTCTATACCTATGGATCAGAAGCTCTGGGATGGGGCCCAGCCGTGTGTGTGTTAACTGTTCTGTGATTCTGATGCATGCTGAACTTGAGAGCCACTGTGCTAGAGCAGACCCTGACAAGAAGAGCTGAGAAATGAAATGGGGCGTTTCTTCACACTCCTTCTTATGATAATTTTCAATGCACAAACTACTTCTCTGCACATTAGAATAAGGCTTTTGAGAGAAGTCCTTAGAGTGCTACTTTGTTGTATAGCACGTTAGGATAGCCCACTTTCTAGAATGATGGTATTAGCACTTCCTATTGCAGTCAAATGATCCTTAGTAGCAGCAGTAGGAATAAGCCAAGTGACTGTTTCACACAAACATGGCAGAGCAGGATAATGAGGTTAAATACCCCCAGTGATTAAGGACCCCAAGTACTCATTGCATGGCCGTAGGCCACGACTGTCTCCTGATTCCTCATCGTGTACTCTGATGTGCTTCAGTGATAGAATATAATGAGGCATTTATTTATAAGAGAAAAAAGTAGAAGGGATTTGTTTCTAGCACCATCATAGCTATGCTAGGACATGAGGAAAACTTTAAGCCGATAGTTTCCCCCTACAGGATTTATGCAGGTGCTGCTGTATTGTTCTTGCTATTTTCCTTTGCTTAATGATCTAATCCTTCCCTGCTACTTCTTCCCTCTATGTATCTAGAAGGACTATCTCTGCTAATGAACAGCTGTGGTTTAAATGCAGCTAGAAACCTGATCCCAGGACTCACAGAAGGGCAACAGTGAGGTATGGCCTTTTTGAGTCAGGAAGAGATGTACCAAAGGCACAGTGAACAAACTCAGGCCCCTTTCTAAATCTCTGAGGTTGGCATCTATTTTTAAAATCTGCCAGAAATGAATTTGAGACCCGAAGGCAGAGAGATAGACTGACAATATGTACTGGTTTGTCCAGGACTAAATAGTTCCAGTTTATACCTGTCATCACAGAATAACTATTAATGATGACCCCTTCACTTGCAAACGTGTTCTGGTATTTGTATGTTAAATTATATGGTCACCCACTAGACTGCAAAGAGTGCAGACTCTGCGTTTTTCTAACGGGTCTCTGTTTGAAACCCAGTTCAGACATGCAATTTACTCTCTATGCCTCAGTTAACTTGACTGTAAAATGGGGATACTAATATCTCTGTCACAGGATTGTTGAGCAGATTGAGTAAGCATATGCAACCCGCCTCGCTGAGTGCCCAGTACCTGGTAAGCGCTCAGCAACTGCTACTTCACCTAAGGGAGAGAGATTGCCGTCAGTCAGCTGGCCCAGTGGACTTCACCACACGAAATCTTTCACTGCAATCCAGAGATTCATAAGCAACCTTACTTTGGCTCCATTTGTCATTAGCTCTTTTCACATGTTGCAGTTGTCATTTCCTTTTAAGGAGCTATGACATCAAGAAAACAAACTGTTTTTCAGAGAAGGCCATATGTGCACTTAAAAAAATAAGTTCATGTTCACAAACTTGAATCGGAGGCTCAAGTTTGTTAGCTGCTGCTGCAAAATGAAGCCTGGGACAGAAATGACAGTGTTGCAATTCATGGGGTTGAAGCTTGAGGAAGCCACATAAATTATACTTCTCTTTTGACAAGTTTCAAATTGACTGAGAATTGGACACTGGAGTCAGGCAGATGGAGATCAAAATATCATTTTTATTGATGAAATTGTTGGAGATGATGACCTAGAGTGAGGGCCAAATGTGTTCACCTGCTCACCTCAGCCCCCAGACAGTCAACCAGAGAAATCTGGGTTTACAACAGATACTTTTACTAATGTCACAGACTGGCACTAGGTACCTGGGGGGAAAGGAAGAAAGAAGCTAAATCCTCTCTAAAAGACTTTTAGTAGATTAGTTCTATCCAATCAAAAAACACAGACATTAGTCACCACTGATCAAATTACTCAATTCTACATTTGGAGAGGAGTAAGGAAAGGCCAAGGGGCTAGGTGTGTCACACCATGTGGAGCTCCCTCCACATGGAAACTTGAAACTGGAGGAAAGAAGGCTTCCCATGACATTGTCATTTGTATTTTTCACCAAGGATTTAGCCACAGTAAAGATTTGATCAGATTAGACTTAAGTTACCTTTTGGAAAAGATGCCCAGATAATCGAATAAAAATGTATCACTTTTGGGGCCAGCCCGGTGGCTCAGGCAGTTAGAGTTCAATGCTCCTAACTCCGAAGGCTGCTGGTTCGATTCCCACACGGGCCAGTGGGCTCTCAACCACAAGGTTGCCAGTTCAACTCCTCGAGTCCCGTAAGGGATGGTGGGCTCTGCCCGCTGCAACTAAGATTGAACACGGCACCTTGAGCTGAGCTGCCTCCCGGATGGCTCAGTTGGTTGGAGCATGTCCTCTCAACCACAAGGTTGCCCGTTCTTCTCCTGCAAGGGATGGTGGGCTGCGAACCCTGCAACTAGCAACGGCAACTGGACTTGGAGCTGAGCTGCGCCCACCACAACCAAGATTGAAAGGACAACAACTTGACTTGGAAGACAGTCCTGGAAGTACACACTGTTCCCCAATAAAGTCCTGTTCTCCTTCCCCAATCAAATCTTAAAAAATAATAATGATAATAATAATAATAATGTATCACTTTCCCAACTATTGGTCAGAAATGGGATTAAATACCATTACTGGATCTCAAATAATCAGTGCCCTTCCTTTGCCACATATAATGACAGTTGACTATTTTAATAACCTTGGTAGTGAATGAAGGTCACTCCTGGCCTACAGCACCTTAGCTGCTAAAACATATCAATCCCTTCCTAGGGAGCAGAATTTACGTTTCCATTTCAGTCACAATTCCCTATTTATTTCAACTAGAGGAAGTAATAGCTTTCATGGAAGTGCTTCTAGCAAGGGGAAGAATGTAAACCACTGTTTACAACTTTCTCCTCAGTGGCCCCGGGACACAGGACTCCAGCTGGGTCCAACTCTGAGAAATAGCAAGGCTTCAATTTAAAAGTATGAGATAGCTGAACTGAAGCTGGCTGTTCAAGTCCCGAAGAATCTGGACTCTTCCAGAATTACTCCAGATGGACAAGGGAAATGTGAGCACGCACCATGTCACTCAGCATATTCTCCTCTAGGTCTCTGACACTCCTGAGGCCCAGTAGTTAAGGCCTGTGAGAGGAAGCTATGAGACCCCTGAAGGGCTGTCATCTGCACTTTCAGTAGTAGACGTCATTAGTATTGAGATATAACACTCAGTCCCTTTACAACCACCAATGTGTTCCTGCCCCTCATCCAAGTTCTGAACAATTTGAGAAATAAAACAAGTGCTTGATGAGACTCAAATATCATTTTAGTTGGGGGACAAGTTAAAAGGCATGGCTTAAAGACTCTTGGCCAAGTGGGCTTAATGACTCCCCAGAAATAGGCAGAAATTCACAGTGAGATTTCACCTCCACCCTACCACACACATCTTCAGGGGCAGGGCCCCTGGAGGAGGTGGGCCATCTCAGGCTTTCTACAGGCAGGCAGATGCCATAGAGGAAGAAAAAAGAGGCTAAGTGAGCAAACCTAGTTATTCTCAAATTCACCAAAGAGCCAAGTGAGTAAAAAGCATAGAAAGCACAAGGATGTGTTTAGAAAAATCTCCTCATGAAATCAGGAATAGGAGAGATACTCTTCTCTGAAAATTAGGCTGGCTAAGAGGAAGTTAAAAAAAAAATTCGTAGATGGAAGATCATGAAAAGAGTCTGATGAGACCAGAATCAGAGTGAACGGAGAGTTCTGGAGGGAGATGAGGCTGTAAATTCAGATTGGGTCCAGAATATGGGAGCCTTGTCTATCATGCAAAAGCATTTGGACTTTTATCTATAAGCAATGGAAACCCACAAAAGATTGTTACAGAGAAGACTGTGTTTATGGATGATAACTAGCAGTTATGCGGTGATTGTTGTGGAGGCAGGAAAATCAGGAAGCAATGTCAGTAGTCCACTCCACCAATGAGTATAGAAACCGAGCCATCGGCCTAATTCCTGATTTCATGAAAATTTAAATGAGATTTGGGTGCCTTGGTTCTCAAGTTAGTTGACTGAGGGAAAACTGCTTATGTCATAAAAAATCCTGTGGAAATAACTACATTGTCATTTAACCTATGAGTAATCAGGATATACTTGATGGTGATTCAGTCTCTTGCCTTCCTCTGTACCCCAGATTTTAATGATAAACTACTACACATAGAGCACTGTATGATATGCTGGGACTATAAAGATAAATCTAATGCAGAAAAGAGATGCCCCAACATAATTAATATGATAAAAGTTTAAGAGGTATATAAGGTATATACTCATTGACATGGAATTTTTTAAAAAGCAAATGCTATAAGAACCCACAAATGAGAATGGTTAATTCTGCCTAGTGGGGGTGGGAGGGTCAAAGGCAGGGGCCAGAGGAAGGCTTATTTTTGAATCTGGAAATGGAAGAATGAGTAGCAGTTCCTCAAAAAGAAACAAATCAAAAAGAACAATCCTTAAAGGAAGAATAAAACTGTTTGCATTTGAGGCAGAGGAAAGTAATCGCAGTCTCCTTTAACGGATGCAAAGAGATTTTTTAAAACTAATTTTGGAAAGGCAAATTAATACACACACCACCAGCAACATTTCCTTCTCTCCTGCTGTCTGCCTCTCCCACCCAGCTCTGCTCTGCACTGTGGGCTAGATCTTTTCCATGTTTTTTCAATCCCTAATTCCCTTGGCTGCTCCGCTACTTACAAATTCTGCCAAGAAGCCAAAGGAACTTGCACAGGCTGTGGGCCTAGATCCTGGCACAATTATGGGGAAGTGTGGGCAAAGCATTATAAAGTAAAATGAGTTAGAACCACTCTGATTACCTTACATTTGAGAAGGCCAGGAATGCCTTTTGATGTGGGTTTTGAACAAAGCTGAGACTAAGAGACTAGAGCTTTGTTTGGGCGAGTTTTCTTGTAGACTTAGATCAATTACATTAAAACATTCAGCCTGCAAACAATAGCCCCAAAGAAAATAGTGCTGGCTCTTTCCTTTTGTGAAAGTAATACTTGCCTTATAGCCCGTGGGATTGACTCTTCGCTTTCTATTGAAACGATTGATGTGGAATGTTGCTTGGATGTCCTGGTTATATACAGACATTAATAGCAGAATATTTCAATCCGAGCTCTCTGACCATGAGGGAATAATTGTTTCCCATTGACTAAGTCAAAAGCTAAGTTAGTTAATTAGCATATAATATACTTGGAGTCAGTTTATCGTTTATAAACTGCTTCCTTTAGGTTTTGTTTTTTGGCATTTACATCTTTGTCCAACCCACAGAACTCAAAAGACTTAATAAGCTGATTGAGCCCTGAGGAGAGGCCCTGGTAGAAGGCATGTGTGGAGTGATACAAGTCACCTACCTCAAAACAGAAAGTTTTAGCTTTTTGAATACAAGAGAAAGGAATTGGACTCCCTAAGTATATTATTGGTCTGTGTGAGAGAGTGTCCAAACTTTGGAAGAGCAATTTTCAAATTATTTCTTTGTCAGAGAATCCTTTTGGTTTAAAGACAGAAAATGCATTTCTTTTACTTTCATCTTCATGCATCATTTATACACTTATAGAAACATTTTATAGGCTTAGTAAATATAAATAAGAATTTTATATTTGTGTTTGTTAAAGCATATTGTTCTTACTAAGTGCCAGGTTCTGTTCTAAGTGCTTTATAAATAATAACTTCTTTATTACTCAGAAAAATTTCTCAGAAGTATATACCAGCTGTATATGTTAGATCCTGGTAGAAAACCAAAAGTGAGTACAGTATGTCAATTTATATCAAGATGTATTTCTACACTGCTCAGATTTGCATGTTTCCAGATAACATGTTATTAATTTTTGTGATATCTAGACAGGCTATCAAAGTTTATAATGGCAGGGAGGTAAAACAGACTAGTGACCCGTGCTGAGAGGGAAAATGGGAGTCAACAGGAAGCCAGCAGGTAAATGAAGGCAGAGGGAGTCATGGGACTGAGAATCGGAGTCTGAGAACAAGAACAGGACAGATTCTGCCCAGTTCCAAACAAGTAGCCCACAATCTAAGGAACAGCCTCAGTCTGAGAGAGTGAGACAGGTCAAGGCTTCCAGAGCAGACAATAGAGAGAAAGGTAGTGGTGGTGTGTGAGGAAGTGCTTCCCGGAAAGGCCACTGAAATCAAGGTAACACCCGAATCTTGGGCCCACAATGCCAGGGACAGAACAGGCAAATGTCCCAGCCTCGTTTGTATATAGAAGATGACACTTCTGCTCTCCAGGAACTAAGGATAATCAAAGAGGAATGATTGCTCTCTCTGCCCTTGGTCTTCTAGCTCTCCAAAGAGGGGATCAAAAGCCCTTCTGTTGTTAGGGTGAAGTCTCTTGTTAAACAACACAAGTGACTCCTTCTTTCTTTAAGTGTGAGAAAGCAGAAAAGCTCTATGTGACTGGTAACCAGGCTTCCCACATAAGCATCAATTATGCTGCAAAATGAAAGCCTGCCTGACACCTGTACAGATAGGAGTTTTATATCCAGTTTCGACTTGAATGATGCCTCTTAAGGACCCACCTTATTAATAATAATAATAATAATAATAATATCTGCTATCCAAAATTCCTCTTTTACAAAGAGCCCTCAAGGACTCTTTCCCTGCCTGGATCTTCATGCTGAGAAAAGAGCACATGAGGACTTTTAGGGTAGATAAATATGGGTGAAGACTTCCGTAGCGTGAGCAGAGGTGAAACTAGGGAAGAGAATATTTGGTAGCAATAAGCAGAAACTCACTCAAAATAGGTAAAGGGGTATTTTTGATAAGAAGACTGAAATGTGTCTATAAGAAGGCCAGCAAACTGTGGCCCACCTGTTTTCCTATGACTCATGGGCAATGTTTTTTTTTTTCATTTTTTAATGTTTGATAATAAATCAAAAGAATATTTTGTGACATATTGAAACTGTATGAAATTCAAATTTCAGCATCCATATAAATTCCCTTTTTCTCATTGGTAGACCTATAGTACAAAAAAATTGTATTTTGAAATTCATCCATAAAAATTCTGTATAAATTTGTTTTCTCTCTTGTTATATAAGTACCTAGACAGTGTTTTCAATTTGACCCATTGTCCTAAAAGTCCAAAATATTTACTATGTCAATCTTTATAGAAAAAAAAATCCACCCCTGGTCTATAGGGGACTCTATGCAGTAACCATGGCCAAATGAATATAGCTTGGACTGGAAAGTCACTACAGTCCAGGAAATCTCAATCTTTCTCCCTCTGTCTCTCTCTCTCTGTCTCTCTCTCTCTCTGTCTCTGTCTCTCTCTCTGTCTCTCTCTCTCTCTCTGTCTCTGTCTCTCTCTCTCTCTCACACACACATACACACCTTTTGCCTCCCTCTCTCTCAGGCCATCTCTCCTCCATAGTACCTCTGCTCCCTTCTTTTCCTCCTGCATGCAGACTGCTTTGCTTGTTTATTCACCCTCATGTGGTTCCATCAAAGCCACTGCTAACAGGCTTTACTCAAATGCAAATGCCCACCCAGGCCCTCCAAGTTACTCACCTTTGCCCAAGGTCTTCATTCCAGTTCCAGAAAGGCTGGCCCACTGCAGGTCTGGAATCAAACGAACACTGAAAGAAGCCAATAAGGCTGCCTTCTCTGCTGTGGACAATTCGATTCTCTGATAGGGAATGTGGATAGGGAGGCCATGGTGGGTGTTTCCAGTTCACATGCCACGGTGACCTCCATGGCTGGCTTATAAGATTTCCCATTCAATCCACGTGTCCACTCTCTCAGTTCTGTCCTTTGGCCTCTGATTGCTATACAGGAAAGCAAAGCAAGAAGATGATGTCCAAAATGAGTCAGCTGGCGGGGGCTAGTACAGGATTTCTATAGAAATACCTGCAGCATTGATAATTCACAAAATTGATTAGTTCAACAATATTGGAAACAAACCAAAAAAATGGCAATTGCCATATTAATTCAATAGATTTTATATTCTCAGTCCCCAGGAGAAGAAATGCTATCTCTGCAGCATCTTTTTCAATCTGTTACCACTGGCTGAGAGAAGCATTCCCATTCATCCAAACTCTGTATCTTCAGTATCTTGACAAGCTCATATCTCCAAATGTGCTGAGATTGTCAATGCCAAGATATCCTGAAACATTGGTATTAGCTTTAAATGTGTAAAGATTATATGTGGAAGGAATCCATTAAGTTCAATGCCAATAAGGGAGCGGCCATAGGCATGGGTGATCATGGGGAAAGATATTTAAGGAATTCATATTTTTACCCCTACTTAAAGTGGATTGGACATTTATACCTTGGGAAGTCCCAACCTCACAGAAAGACCCTAGCCATCTTTCAAGGAATATCTTCCCCATTAGAGAAACATAAGTATCTAAAAGTGAAACATCTCACTGTATTTTCACTCTGCTTAATAGTGGGTGTGGTACTTTATATTTCCGAATACTTTCCTAAGCATCAATTGCAAAGAAAAGTGTAATAATAATGACATACATAATTGCTTTGCACTGGTTTCGGCATTTACCAACTTGGTATATCATCAAGACTCTCTAAAAGATATTTGGGTTTATTACCCATTTCTAAGTAAGATCAGACACATTCCAGTTATGGTTCTGTTGTGTTGAATAGATGATGTATCCTACTTCCAAAACATGGAGACAATATCCAAAACATCTGCTTCCGTAGAAGACTAAAGTGATATTATAGTTAAAATGAGATGCATTTTTTTAATATTATCCCTAGATATTTTCTTGGGCTCCTTCTGTCCCTTAGAAGCTCAAAGATTTTCAATCATATTTTTTTCTGCAAAATAGAGCATATTAAAATATTCTTTCTGTAAAATAATATTCTACAGTTGTCCTAAATAGTCACGCACTGGGAGTCTTTCTAATGGCAAGAATCGTTATTATTTATTATTAAAATGAATAAACAAGAATAATTTTGAATGTTGTTAGTTAAAAACAACTGATTACCAGTTTTATGTAGTTTTCATACATCCATCCCAAAATTACTGGACCACAGAAGAGATGCACTAAATGTTAAGGGCATCAAGGATCTAACTCTGAAATTATTTGCGGAAAGCTGTGGTGTTGTGCAAACTTAGGCCTTTATTTTTCAAAACGGCAGTAAATTGGTGCCCATTAAAATGAGACAAATAATTTAGCTGCTACTCTTCCATCACTATAGTGATTGTTAATGTCCCTCAAGTCTGTGTAAGATTCTGTTTGAAAAATGCAAGCTCTTAGGCTGAGTTTTTACGGCCCCATTATGTAGTCCAAATACAGGAGACGGTGACCAGTGTTCTGTTGGTAGAGTTAACCATTGAATCAGAGACCAGGCCATTCAAGTAAGAATTTGGATGAAAGCAACATGTTTAATGCTTTTTTTAATTCTATGCAAAATTTAATTACGCAAATTTCAAATTGTGCAACATAAAACGTATTGAGAAAGTCTCACTCTATGCATAATTTCAAAACGTGAATTCTCCACACAAACGTCTAAATCAAGATCACGTAATTCCAGAGCTGATGAGGCCCATGTATTAACTGTGTCCATTGTTACTGCTATGTGGCTTTTAGCTGTCAAACAGAAATGTCCACTGTCATGCAGGGACTCATGAGGGGTCTCAGCTCTCGCTCTCCACATAAGAATGCAGGACATGGTGAGGCCAAAAAGGAACACCCACGGAGCTATAGATAGGGGAGTCATACCACTATATTCTCGCTGGTGGCTGGGTTGGAGACACAGGAAGCAGGAGCCACATGATCCGCAACCCGCCGTCCACTTGTCTCTGCCAACCAACCTCACTTGCTAGCTGCAATCCGCAATGCTAACTGTAATCCGTGCTTGCTAGCTCAGCCACCATCTTCTTGCTAGCTCCCATTTTGCTGCACATAGCCACAGCAGTTATATCAGTGTCCAATGGCTCACTGGTTATAGCTGATGGCCATTCAATCCTAGTTGATGGCCATTTACTACCTGAGCCAGCACCTTTCCAACTGAGGCCGAGAGCCTGGAAACTGCACTCCTGGCTCTGTCCCCACATCCACCCACCACTGACAGCCTCAATCTTGAATTACTCAAGATCTTCAGGAAGTCACCTCTTACCTACAGTTAGAGCCTCCTTTCTAAATGACCCATACTGTAATAGTCACAAGCTCTGTGGCCTTGGTCATTAAGATTTAGCTAAAGACTAATCTCATATGTTCTGTCTCCAGGGAAATATGAACCATTTTCCAACCACAAATAAATTATTCCTTAGGCTCATAGCATTTTAGACCCCATATGGTAATACTGACATAAAACCAAAGTGTTAATTTAGTTTGATCAAAAGTTTCTGTTATCTAGGCGTTTCACTGCAACACACCAAATATTTTTTACAAGTGCCTGAACTGAGCATAGGTTATGGTCTCACATCATCAGAAAGAGAGACAGAGAGAGAGAAAGGCCTTTGGAATTTTAAGAGATTCTTCTATTCCTGCCACCTCCCTTTCTTATAGCACAGTCTTTGTTCAAGCCAATTTTGACACTTTTTGCCTTATTGGGAACTCAGGCTGAGCTGCATAGCAGTCACAAGAGAATGTGACAAAAGTACAAGAGATTATCTTCTGCAAAGAACAAGTGGTTGGGTTCAGTTTATAAGTTGAAAGGCTTAGGTCAACCCTGAATCCTGTAGAAGGTAGCTACTAAATCAAGTACTCAAGCTCACAGTTTTGAAGGTTCTAATGCTTCCAGTTCCAAAATTGCAAAAGCTATAGTGTGGCAAGAATCTTGCCTCTTCTGTCTTGAACAAATCTACATTGCTCTGAAATGAAATTCTAATGGAAATCTCTGAGATCTACTATGAGTCTTTGGTTATGATAGAAAATGAAAAATTATTGCAATCAACTAAAGAATTAACCTACTTTTTCCCAAAACTAAAAGGACAAGTATTCACCAAAAAAAGTCCCTGAGGAATCTAAATAACATGAAAACATTTTCCTGAATAATAGAGATTATATATATTTTTTAAGATTGTAAGTCAAACAACTGTTTTTTATGAACGGTCAGTGGGTTTAGCTGAGCGAGGCATATATTTATGAGGATCTTCAAAAGAATTTATATTAATTTTTTATGAGCATAAAGAAAATGGTAGTGGGCCCTGCACCTCCAGCTGAATCTGCAGTCGATTCTCAAAATGTTTTCTTTATGTCACTAATAAAAATATATACCATTCTTTATATTTTAAAAAGCTTTTCTTTTACTAATGAAGTTATATGCTACAGGTTTTATTTTGTAAATTTGTGAATTTCTCTAGAGACTTTTTTTTTTAATATTCTATGTTGAAAATGTAATTTAGAAAACAAAGTGTGAACAGAAGAAACGAAGAAAACCAAGAAGGAGAGAGAGGAATGAAGGGAGGAAGGTATCCTATAGACAGTACTTCACACTGGAGAGGTTAGCCAATCAATATAACGGGGCAGCAATAATATCACAGAGTTTCCTTGGGCATAGAGTTGTATTTAAAACCCACTCTGCAACTCGTCTCGGAGGCCTCAGTGAGCTCCTTAAAAGAACACAAAGTGATGCTGTTTGCAGATACATCAATGTGCTTAATTTAGGGTAGGTTTTTGTCCGGGTCCATCAGCAAGTTTTTCATGAATAGATTTCAAGGATCCATGAATCCCTTGAAACTGCATAGATATATTTTTGCAACTGTCCATAGGTGCAGTTATTTTTCTCGAGAAAGAGTCACCAGCTCTCATCAGATTCACGAAAGTGAAACAAAGAAAGTACTCAAAGATCATTGTCTCTAAAAGTTAAGGACCATTGCTTCAGGTCATTACTAATTATCTGATATAATTTTCTGTTCTCAGAAACAAGGGCAATGTGTGTATGTGTGTGTGTGCGTATGTGTGTGTCTTGGCAGAAAGGCTAAATATTATGATATATTAGCAAGTTTAATTTATACAAAGCATGATGTTTTTAGGCCTAGACCGATTCTCTACCACCCATAAATAAGAAATCAAAAATGCTTCTGTTTTGGGCTATAGGGGCTTTTATTCTCTCTGGAACAAATTTCCATGTATTATCACTGAAGGAAATACAATTTGGAGGCATATATATTATTAGATATATTCAGTATTTATGAAAAAGTGGATAATATTTTGATACTTTGCTCCATCCAATTTTTAGCACTGAATATACCGTGTTTCCCCAAAAATAAGACCTAGCTGGACAATCAGCTCTAATGTGGCTTAAGGAGCAAAAATTAATATAAGACCCAGTCTTATTTTACTATAATATAAGACTGGGTCTTTCATATAATAATATAATATAACATAATATAATATAATATAATATAATACAATACAATACAATACAATATAATATAATATAATATAATACAGGGTCTTATATTAATTTTTGCTCCAAAAAGATGCATTAGAGCTGATTGTCGGGCGAGGTCTTATTTTCTGGGAAACACGGTATACATATATATGAATTAGTATAGTTTTTTCAACATTTTAATTGATAACAGTTTCATTCCAAATGTAAGAAATTTGATTATATAAAATGCTTCTGTATTACTAGAGGTTATAACAGTTTGATTTCTTGAGAAATACATTGGCTGGAAAGCAACTGTCAGTTTGTTGCTCTCAAATCTTCCTGTGATAAATGATCCTTTGCACCTAAGTGTCTTCTCAAAGAGAAGACTGCTTTCCAGCCATCTTGACTATTGTCTGGTAGACTCTAGATCACTGGAACATTCTACAAGTTCTGTTCTAGGACTTCGTGAGAACACTGAGTGGAATCACAGTTGGTCTGTGAATTGGAGTAAAGATTCCCCTGACAAAATCAGTGCACATGAGTCAGAATTTGGCAAAGCTTTCTCTTAGAAGATCCTAGAATGAGTCTGAATATATCACTTGATATAACACATCAGGTATAGCACATTGTTCCTTGATATGAAGCAATATGCGAGCATGTACTAAAACAAAGCAAAGGGGAAAATTAAATAGTATAGTACTTTGGGAAATACCTCATAAATTAACTTTAAACATTGGAAAAGAGACTCTTCCTAGGCAGATTAAACTACAAATCTACACCGGGTGGGTATTTTTTGTCAGCAAATTCTCCTCAAAGAGAAGTTTGCTGTATTAACATTTCCAATGAGCTGTTAATCTTTCAAGTGCCTTTCAATAGGATTTTACTTAATCCCTGTGATCATCAGCAATGGGAAAAGGGTCTTCTTCATAGACACCCAAACAGAGCTTTAAAGGGAACTTCTGTTTGAGTCATTAGGAGATTTTGGATCGTAGGGGAGAAACAGGACCTTCTTCCATTTCCTTCTCCTTGGATGTAAAGGCGTAATTCTCAAAATCTATCCACGCACAGAAAACTTGATGGGATCCAAGTCATCTCTCTCTCCTAATTCCTTCTCTGGAACAAAAAGAAATCTTGGCATCTTGCCTAGGTCCACAATTGTCATTTTCTTACATTTTTAAAATGTAGATTTAAAATAACCAAAATGGATATAACTGGCTTTTTGGACCATGCCTTTAAGATAAAAATCAAGCCATGAAAAACACTGACTTAGAAGAGAGAAGGCCCTTGACGACAGATGTACTTTAGAAGTAAAACAGGTTATACAAGTCAAATAAAATCTCTTATTAATGGAGTAAGAAACCAAACCCCAAACTATTATTTCTCACAGGGAATCAGTTTCTTGATATAAGATAAAACCATAGCAGAAGGGGGAAAAAGGGAGAACTGAGATCATGAAGGTCTATTTTAGTTCATGTTTATAGAAGTGGTACAGAATCTTGATTAGTTCTTTTTTTAAGGTAACTGCTTTGTGTACCCTACAAAACCATCTCATTTTTATGGTACTGCTCAATTCCCTAACTACTCTGAGAAGGTAGATTCAGAATATAGAGTGTGATACCAAATTGAGCAAAAGGAAGTCGTCAGTGAACAGTTATGATCGATCCTTGAAAACGAATTAATTTATTTCTCTTCATGTCTCTCATGGACATTTGTTTTTAATATTTCTCTTTAGTACGCTCGGTTGAACCACATGTACGTGCTGATGTTAGGGCGGTTGTTACTTGAAAAAAGCAGTGTCTGATGACTCAGCATAAATAGCTTAAATACTTTAGGAAAAGCTTGGAAAACCCCTGAATTCAACTGAAGTTAACAAATACAGAGGGTGCCAAAAAAATATGTACACATTTTAAGAAAGGAAAGCTGTATTAAAATTGTAATGCTTAACATATACCGATAACAAAAGATAAGTACAAGTCATGTTTGACTTCTGCAATCACAAGAGGCGCTCAAAGTGGTTACCATCAGCATGCAGACACTTCTGATTACAGCGAACTACTGCTTGAGCAACGTTGACCAAAGTGTCCACTTGTATACATTTTTTGGCACACCCAGTATATACTGACCAGCTGTCATGTGCCTGGCACCTTGCTCAGTAGTAAAGGATGAAATAATGGCAGATGGCAGATGCCGTGTCTCCTGGTATTAAGCCTATGTCTATTAAGCCTTCAGAATCAGTAATCAAGCTGATTATTTATGGTCAGAAATAAACCCATAATTTAGTGAGAGTTGATTCAACAAGTTAAAAATATGTCTCCAGCTAATTTTGATAGCTTTTAATAAAAAGAACCATTTAGGCATTTTCTTACCACTGCAATGACTTCAGGAAGGTGGCATTTTTTAACTTCCCATTTTTCATATAAGAAACTGAACCATTAGATACATAAAAGACTTGCTTAAGATCACCTTCATCGTCCAATATATTTGCTGCCACCCAGTGCTTCATCTACTAATCAGTTCCTCTCTCCCTTCCTTCCTTTATGCCCTCCCCTGTAAAGTATGGTATTCAGTACCTTAACTGACCCCAGCATCCTGGAAATTGTTGGGAGAGGGCAGAGTCAAACAGACTCCTTGGGGGGAACGTTTTGCTAAAGGGTTTTCTGAAATTTTGCTCAGTATTTTATCCCCTCAAATGTTATTACTTCCCCCTGTGCTCAGTAATTTTAGTTTGTGCTTTTTGTTTCTCTTTTTTGTTTCTTTGGTTTGCTGGCTTTGTGTTTTTTTCTCTTTTTTCCTTTTCTTTTCGTTTTTGAATGCAGGAATCGGTCAAGGCGTTCCAGTGGTGGCGCTCATTGTGGAAGGAGGACCCAATGTGATCTCGATTGTCTTGGAGTACCTTCGAGACACCCCTCCAGTGCCGGTCGTTGTCTGTGATGGGAGTGGACGGGCTTCCGACATCCTGGCATTCGGGCATAAATATTCAGAAGAAGGCGGGTAGGTAATTTGCCAGACCTCATGGGAGTGCTATGAGTGCAAAAGCTGTGTTCCAAGCTTAGAAGAGAGGGTATTTGTTAATTAAGACAGTTGGCATGGGAGGCTGGTGGGGATGAGGACGGGAACCTATTTTAAATGTCTTATGAAGTAGGAAAGTCCATGAAAGCTACGCTAGACCACGCTGTTGATAAACAGAATGAGGGGAGGAGAGGGGCCATAGACGTGGTCTCCTTTCTCTTGTCTTTGTTTCTCCTTCCCTCTTTACCTCCTCCTAATAAGAAGAAGCAGGAATTGGGTTTTAACACATGAAGCACAGCTAATCTGGACCATATAGTGCAGGTAACTTGGGAAAAGTTGAGATGTACAACTTCCAGGTTTGGCCATCAAACACCACATCACCAAGCTGCTATGTGTTTACAAATACTAAAAATTTACAAAAACAATTGGCAGCCTGTGACGCCAGAGCCCTCTAAATCTCTGTAACGGTAACCACTCTGGCGCTGTATAAATTCCCCTTGAACCTCTCACGTCCTTTCCTTGGTCTGTCAGTGCCCCTCAATGCTGTTGTCAGCAATCCAAAGCTCCCAGATCCATGGAGGACGCCCTCCAGCCTGAGTTCCTACTCAGTGAATTGCGAAACCCGCGCCCTCACAGATCAAAGTAATTCATTTCAAGGTGTGAATGAGTGAGTGTAAGGAGAAAAACACAAGGGAGCCATTAAATTTTAAATAAGGAACTTCCTAACCTAATCAAGTCTCCTAACACAGGAAAATCGTGGGGAAAGGTAGCCCCACAGGAGATGGGGGTCTTTCATTCACTCCTTCTATCAGCATACAGAAAGTGTTTACTCTGGGCCATACATTGAGATGTGAAGAATAACGTGATCTTCCTACCTTCAACGAACTCATAGTATGTCTAGTAAGTAGACAAGCTTGTAATTATAATAGTAAAAGTCACAGGTAAGTAAGCTCACCTACTTCAGAGAACCTCCCCCTGCTCCCCAGTCTCCCTCAGAGCCTGCCCTGAAATAGAGATTCAGCATGACAGCTCAGTGCCATCTCTTCTCTCCCATTCTTTTCTTGTCTTTGCCAGCAGTCTAGCACTGCAGGTGAGCCATTAAATCAGCATCCTTTCCTAGTAAGTGCATGAACCTAAATATGTGAAAGGAGGAATAATGAAAAGCACAGGGCCTCCAGCTTAACACTGCAAACATTGACAAGTGATTTTAGCCTCTGTTAAGGCTTTTGATTTCCTTTTGTTAAAAAACCTAAGTTTTGTAAGCAGAAAGTTGAAGTTTGCTTACTGGCAAATTTAATTAAATTACTTTAATCATCTTCTTTGATAGTAAATATTGGTCCTTTTATAGCTAAGGAGATAAAAAACAGAGAACATTCACCCAAATGCCTCCAGGTCTGTTACAACCAGAGTTCAAGATCCTGAACTGTACTTTGTTTTTATTAAAAAATTACCCATAATTCTCTTTGATTTCAATATAGCAATTTGTTTCTTTTTTTCTGACATAACTAAAGAATATATACTTTTTTTATCTTTGGCTTGGTTTTTGCTTCCTACTGCTCTAATTACTTTATTGCATTCCTATAAAGTAGATACAAGTTTGCATTCAGAATGCACGTTTTCTTTACAGAAAACTAATGAAAAAGGAAGCTGTTCACCTCAACATTTCAGGTTTTCTAGGTCTATACACAAAGAAAGTCTGTACCTAGTGACTACTTTTTGTCTTTATCTGGGGTCGTGTACCTTGAAAATGTTAAAATCTTTGCTAAGTTGCCCTTCTTGATTCTGTTTTAATAACAGAAATGTTATCCATTTTAGAACTGGCTGGGACTCTATATTATTTAACCTGTGAGATAGATACACAGAGAAATTAAGTGCTTTGCCAAGGCCGCATAGCACACAATCCCAGGTCAGGATTTTTTCTGGTGTATTATAAAAATTCACTGAAATGTGTTTTGTGCTATGTGCCTTAGTGTTTCTGGTATAGTAGGGCTTCAGTGATACTGTCTTTTAAATATATAAATGTACTTAAGTTGCCTTCAGCTTCCATTTTGCACTATAATTTATTTTTTTTATTTTTCTGTGTATTTACATAAATTCTGTCATTTATTCTGTGTATTACAAAAAGATAACAATCCGTGCATTCCTGGTTGTAAACCAGTGTCTAAGCTGATTAACCCTATATCATGTGGATTCTTTTCCTTCCCTCACCCAGTCCATTATACCCCCTCCTGAAAATTAGGAGTCAGAAATCCCATGCCTCTTTAACTTTAATTGGCAGTTTTAGTTTTAAAACTAAAGTTTAACTTTAGCTCTAATTATTCTATGGCCAAAATATGCCAGAGCACAACTTTTATGTGACCGATACAAACATATGACCCATGACTGATTATCAAAGAATGTGAAGCCATGCACATAACTAGAGTGGAGATAATGAATTAAGATATAATTTCATATAGTGGGAATTATTTAAAATTAAAACTTTAAAATTGTAAAGAAATGTTTATAAATAGTTACTAGAAAAATTGAAGCTTAAAGAGAAGCTTTGTATTTACATATATATATAGTTAGGTATATAGTTAAAAGTATGTTCTTGCTACTCCAGGAAAGGAATTACAAATTTATCATGATAAAATGAATTCAGAATGTTTCTGTGTGCTGTCTGAATAACTGCCAGATTAATCATGTTTATTTAGCTTGAAATGAAATTGTCTAGCCATACATATGCAGCCAATTTAAGAAATTATTTCCAAAGAAAATTATTTTGCACTAGTGTGCTTTCTTTATACTAACAAAAAAACACACACAGAGAGAGAATTAGCCCACCTAGACCTGATTCTCATCAAGAAGGATTTCTTCTTTCATTTCCAACAAAGTTCAACAGAGTTTGGACCTGTTTCACTACAAATAAATATAAATGCTTATTATTTGTTCATATAAATAAACATATAAGTGTATATGATTGTACCTATAAAATTGACTATAGGAAACATACACACTCTGTTTAGAAAACTTGAATGGGGATTTGAAATCATTGTTTTTTACTTTCAGTTACTTTGATAATTTAAACATGATTAAAAATTTTAAAGTTCATTTTTAGGTTGTTAAATAATACAGGCCCAAGGACTATAAATATGTATGTATTTTCAGCTATATAGCTTGTCATTTTATAACCTTAAAGGAGTGAATAAAATCTTCACATCTCTATTTTAACCTTTGTGAACTTGATAGCCCGTCTTTAAATTCCCATTATTAACCACCTTCTAAGAATATGAATTTAAGAGGGAATCACTTCGTAAGCAAATTACAATTGGCAAAACTAATTAACTTTTGTACATGAGATTATTTGAGGTAGAAAGAGACGTGACTATATCTATCACAACCCAAAGGGAATTGGATAAACTAGGAGACAATTATAATTACATTCTTAGTTTATCTTTTTCTCTCCATCTCTGCTCTGTGGCGTATACTACCTGAAAGAAGTGCTCAAACTCTTTATTCCTTATTGTTGTACTGGATTTCTATGTCCTATCTGTCATAGTTTAGAATGAGTCACAAGTCACTTTCCCTAACTAATATCGTTGCTTTAAAAATATTATCAAATTTTATTTCTGAATCATAAATGACTAAACATTGCAGACATAAATAGATTAATGTTACCTAAGTAGCGTTAGATTCAAGTACCCAAATTTTTAAACACCTGGATTCCACTTTATGCTTTGTCTGACTAAGCAAGGTACCCACAGGCAGGAAGACCTCTCAGGCTGCAGGTGCCTGAAGTTGGAGTCAGATATTACTTTGCCTGATAATTGTCAACCTAAGTCTCAGATTGCAAAGAAATGTGATCTATCCGCTCATGTATCACTCGGCAAGCAAGTATTTCACAGATGAAAAAATGTCAGTGTGAAAAGGCATCTGAATGAATGTGTGTTCTGAGATGATGTCCCTCATTAATCCAAATTGTATTACTGATGCTTTTTTGGCATGTTTATCCCAAAATAATCATCTAGATTTACAACTTTTAAACACCCTAGGACAAGAAGTAGAATTTGCAGTAGCAGAATGCCTTAGAGCTTTTAAGTAGTCTGTTCATAATTTCTGGGAAATTATCAATAGGGCAATTACTAAAAGACTGTTCATTCTTTTTTAATTGAATGTATTTGATATATAACATTGTGTAAATGTAACATGCACAATGTGTTAATTTGATGCATTTACATACTGTCAGATGATTGCCGTGGTAGGGATATTTAGCACTTATATTGCATAATTATCATTTCTTTTTAGTGTATGAGATAATTAAGTTTTAGTTGTTCACATTCTTATGTGCCAGTGGAATATGAATTAGATATTGTGAAGAAAAAATGAACACTAATATATTCCAAATAAAAATCTGATTTTCCTGTTTAAAAGGAGCTTAATAAGGTCCCTACATTTTTGGATTAGCTGAAGTAAAGGCATAAATGGAACACAAAGTGGAGATAAAAAAAGAAAAAATATGTTGTGTGGCTTCAAATTATAAAATCATATCCTAGCAGATATATGACAAAAGTTTACTTCTCTCCAAATACATATCAAAATGACCAAAGACAGGGAAAGTCTCCAGAAAATTTGTCATTTTAGAAACCCTGGTGTAGGATATATTCCCTAGAACATATCATTCTACACAGTGGTCACTAATATTTTCTTCCGCTGCTCAAGAGATTTTCATCTAAAGCTGAAGGATGTCACAGGCATATCATTTGTCTCTATAAGATCTGCTGAAAAAAAGTAATTGATAGCGATGGTTTGTATTCCAGCATGATTTAGACATAATTGGAATGTCAAGTGAGAAAGAAGGAAACAGATATCAAGCATGCTGACTTCAGGTGTCCATTTTAGCTGTTGTCAATTTCATCTTACCTGCCTCTTTTCTAGAATTTCCTACAAGAAGGCATGTCAAAACCTGATTCTGTTTTTTAACTTTCTCAAAGAGAAGTTGGAAACATCTCGTACAGACAAAGGATACTGGTGGCTTTATGAAAGTTTGTTTTTTTCTTTTTTTTATAAACTATTTTCCAAGTAAACATTTACTGAGTGCTTACGCTATATACGCATGGAATTGTTAGGGAATGAGTAAGACATGGCCTTAACTGGCAGGGTCTTTATTGATGGCGATTAGAACGTAGACATGAATACAGAGAACTCGGTCACCTGGGCTATAATAAATGTATACAGTGTTACAGAAGCATAGAGGACAAAGTACTTGAGTGTAGCATTCCCCATGAGAATCTGCTCAAGGAAACCATGCATGTTAGTTATCCACAAAATGACCATATAATGGCTCTATTTCTCCTCCTCTCCTTTTCCATCAAAAACTGGACCTAAACTGAGTGTCAGCATGAATGACCAAGAAACAGCGAATATTTTCTCTCTTATAAAACTCAGCATAGAAAAAAGAATCAATCTGAACAGGATTGAAGGAAAGTTGGTAACAAGTTGTATGAGTATTGTGGTGGTGTTTTGTGTGGTGGTGTGTGTTTGTGTGTGTATATATATTATGAAATTGAATTATACAGACTCAAATTTAATCGATAAATTAATTTAATCTGATAAAGTTTAATTTAATTATAAATAATTACACATATACTAATGCCTGTAATTATATATGTGTGCATGTGTGTGTGTGCGTGTATTTAAAATACAAGTAAAAACTTAAAGATAGGACTGATAACAAGTCTTTTCAAATCAGTCAATCACCAGGTATTTTTTGAATGCTTGTTTTAGGCAAGAAGTGTGACTTTCCTTGAGACTTATAATCTCATCTGAAGTAATATAATAATAAATAATTTTCAATTAGATGCTAGTTACTGAGTTCTAAGAAGGCAGAAATAGTCACAGGTTGGAGTAGATAACAAAATTTTTATAGAGAGATTATTATTGCAATTTTTCCCTCTGTGGAATGTATAAAGATAGCAGTTATATAGATACCCGTATCATCGTATCCAACTTTCACAAAGCTAGAGTAGCTCCATTTATTTAGGAAAGTGAAACATAAAATAAATATTTTGTGCTACAGTTTGCTATTTGATCCCTCCATGTGTATAAACATGGGGAGAATTAAGCATTGATGTGGGGACAGAGTCCCAGAGAGCAGTTTCCAGGCTCTTGGCCTCACATGGAAAGGTGCTGGCTCAGGTAGTAGATGGCCATCAGCTGTGACTAGTTGGCCATCAGCTGTTACCAGTTAGCCATTAGTCACTGATATAACTGCTGTGGCTACGCTAGCAAGTGCGGAGTGCAGTTAGCAAGTGGGGTCACTTGGCAGAGAAGCGGGCGGCAGATTGCGGATAGTGTGGCTCCTACGTCCTGTGTCTCCAACCCAGCCACCAGCGAGAATATAGTAGTATGACTCCCCTATTTATGGCTCCGTGAGTGTTCCTTTTTGGCCTCACCATATCCTGCATTTTTATGTGGGGAGCAGGACCAGAGACCCTGTATGACACCCCGCATGACAATTGACCTTTAAAAAAATTATGTAGAGGTCATGGGGGAAAGTACTAGTGAGGGAAAAAGTTTTATTGCTCTAAATTGACCAATGAGATCCCTATATTGATTACATTTACCTTAGAATCACTGAACTCCAAATTGGGAAAATGTGGCCTTGAACATTAACAGCAAACATCAGAAAAACACAGAGCTGGATAATCCTTTATGATAAGGAAATCCATTTTAGGGAACCACTGCCCACAACTTTTAGATAGCCCACTGAGGCCAAGTGAAAATTTCAGAAGTATCAGTTATGTTCCTGTTCCTCTGAGATTTGCTTGGTTAACTTTTGGCTGCTTATGATATAGAAAATTTTCAACATAAGCATGTGGTTATTATACTTTAGGATCCCTGAGAATCACCTGGAAAGTGGTAGAAGATACAAATTCCCCTAAATATCCTGATTCAGCGTACCTGGACGGGTGCAGGAAAATGTATTTGAAACCAAAACTACAGGGGATTCCAACAAGAGTGCTCCATGGACTACCCTTTCAGAAACGCTTTTAAAATTTGTAAACATTAGATTTCTCTTTATACTTCTCTGGTGCTTTCAAAAATAGTTTCTTCACTTCCTATGCCTCATGTGCATTCTCCTTACACAAGGCATTGCATTGTTACCACAAGCACTTTGTACCCTCTGCCAAATTTTGTCTTTAGAACCTAGCTGACTTGAAAAGTTTATTTAGCATGAATCACCTTCGTTCATCCTTTATCACAGTTGTTCTTGCTTCCAAACATCAGTCAGACTTGAAATTACCTCCTTTGAAAAGACAGCTCTACCACAAAAACTTTGACAGGACTGATCGGCTTCTATGTTAGTTTTTTAATTTACGTGGATTTCTTGAGGGCATACAGTTCACTTTCTTGTTTCTTTTGAATGTTATTTTCTGACTGGTTCAAAATATATGACCGATTAAAAAGAGAAAGAAAAAAAAGAGGATGAGAAAAGCAAAAGTTTTTAAAAGAGAACTGGTGTGAGCTGATCATGAATGATGCTTCTGAACTCTGCTATTTGAGAGGCCATTGACAGTCATTGGGGCCAGCAAGTTGAACATTAGAGAGTCTTGGGTCTTACCTCACTTTCCTTTGACTTTACAATTGCAATGGGCAATCATTTAAGAGTCCCCATTTCCTGCGTGCCGATAGTATTGATTTTCACTTTTTTAAAGCCCTTGGACCCCTTTTCAAATGAAATCTCAGGTAGAAGTACAATATATGAAACAGGCAAGATAAAGGTTTGTTCTGTGGCAGCTGGAATGGAAGGTCTAGAACACTTGTTTTCAATTTTTATCTTGCATGAGAATTACCTAGAGGGCTTATTAAAAATCAAATTGTTGGGACCCATCTCAAATTTTCGTATTCGGTAAATCTGATTTGGGCCGGTGATTTTCATTTCAAAGAAGTACCCAAGAGATGCTGATGCTGTTGGTCCAGGAAGGAAACTTTTGAGAACCGTTGGCCGAGAGCCTCCCTCTACTGCCTGGCTCTCACCACTGAGGCAGCTCTGAAGCCGCTCTCGGGCTCCTCCTCAAAATTCCAGGGGCTTCATTGTAGAACCCAGTTGAAAACCATAAATCTACAGGTCAAGTTGTGTACATTCCTTTGCTTGGACTCAAGACTGCATTCTAGCCCCAGCCGCTCTCTAGAGCCATCTCAGTGAAACTCCCCTTCACCCAAAAACCCACCCAAACTGTCCTGCCCTCTGCTTTCCAAGCACAAAGGGCAGTCATAGGCCTCTCTCCCTTTGTGTGAAATGTACATATACATTTCTGTTTTTTCTTATGTTATTTTTTAAAATTAAGTTTATTTGACATATAACATATCAGTTATAAGATATAAGTTATAACATATCAGATTTTAGAACCTGCTGCAGCTACTGCAAATATAGTGGATTAACATCTCACCCAATGGTATCATTAACAATAGATAATGTTTGTAATGTACTTCATGGGTTTCCTCCAGATTCCCCATGCTATTCTCAGATGTTGATCATGGACCACAGGATTTATGAAAACTGAAAACAACAGTGACCACCTGCTCTAAAAGCTACTTCAACCAGAGAAACCCTAAAATTGCATTAAAGTAGCATTGCAAGGTCAATTCAGGTCTGGATTACTGTTGTCTAGAAAAGTCTCCATTTAGGTTCAATAAGGTCTTTATCGTCCTAATTGTTGGGAAACTGTCCTAGAGTTGATATACACAGTTCTTGTGTTTTCTGGGGCTATTCAGTACAAATCAAGTGTCCACCGAAGAGCAGTGACCCTTAAAGGCCTTGAGTAAGCAGTAAAGAAATGGTTCCTCTAAATTCATGGAAGCTATCATTTCATGTCTTAAGAGACCTAAAGTTTGGAGTCCTTTAACCCAATGATCTCCTTGGTTTTCACCATTTGATAGTATGTTTGACATTTTATTTTCTCTAGTGCAGGGATGGCAAATAGTTTTCATCTTGAGTGTCAACAATAGTCAACTGGTACTGGCTTCCTGGAATGATGTGTTCTGAGAATGATTCTGAGGCCACATCTGGGCTCAGAGGAAAGATCACTGTGATAGATTAATAATGATGCAAAGAAAGAAATTTACAGTCAACATGTCATGGAGGTCTACTCTTACTTTAGAAGGAAGATAAAATCTGATAGATAGCCATATATATCACTACCATGCAATCATCAAATATCATACTGAACTATGAAGCCAAGGAAAAAATAAGAAACTTGCCTGCCTAAAAGACTATTCCTCTGAATAAATGTTGGACTAACTTTTAAAGCATATCAGTTGAAGAGGTGCCAGTGTTTTTGCATGCCCAAGGAGCATACACATCTCAGCCAGCTCTGATTCTATCTCTTATGCAGAGCCTAAAAAACAATAAAAAGTTTGACTATTCTTATTGTCTGGCTCTGTGCAATAGTCGCTGATGGGATTTCATTTGGAATGAACTCTGAGGATATGTTTTCCTTACAATTTTGGCAGCAAAAAAGCTACCTGACCATGTGGCAGTCCCTGTATCCTTTGGCAACAATTTAGTTTCTACTCTTGGGCACATTCATAACCAAAGGGAAAGGAAAGAAGAGAAATTGCAGAAACACTGTTCAGGATTTTTCAGCTAAATGTCCTTCGAGTCCCTGCCTTACATGAAGAGTTTGGCAGCTCCATCTGCCTCGAGAGTAGTGCTCTCCAGAACTTTCTGTGATGATGGAAATGTTCTATATCTCTGCTATCCAATCAGATAAGCACTGAGCACTTGAATTGTGGCTAGAGTGACTAAGAAATTGAATTCTAATTTCTATTTAATTGTAATAAATTTAAGTTTGAATTGCCTCATCACTAATGGCCACCATATAGAATTTCGTAGTTCTAACATTTCTGCAGTTGGTTTCCACAAAACTGGGAACCCTTGAATACCTGACAGATTTCCATTGTTCCCTTTATTTTTTAATTACATTCTTCCATCCAGGCAACATTAGGTGTTCAGTCATTCAACCCATATTTTTTGAACACCTACTATATTCCAGGCACTGTTCTAGGCACTGCCAAACACACTTGTGAACCAAAAAGACAAACATTCCTGCTGTTGTGGAGCTTTCATTTTGACAAGTTAGATAGATAATAAGTAATAAACATGTTTATTAATAAATAATATTTAAATAATATTAATAAATTTAATAATAAATAATATTTAAAAGGATATGCAATGGGAAAAAAGGGAAGAGTGAAAAGAATCAAGGTCAGAGGCTAGTGGAAAAGCATGTCTTCAGCACCTGGATGAGCACTGAGAGAAGAGGATATAAAAGTAATATAATGTATAGTCCCTGCATCCAAGAAGTTACAGTCTAGTTATGATTTTCTTAGAATAATTGTCTTTATGAAACAGCACATATAAAATGCCTGACACAAAGCTTCTCTTACAATCGGTATTAACTGCCTTTCTTACCACCCTCAACCCCACCATACCACCCACCTTTTATTTCCTTTTGTATGTGTATCTGTGCCTTCTGTTTTACCATATTTGGCTTGGGATTCTAGAGTAGGTTAAAAAAAAAAAGTAAAACAAAAGAAAGTAAAGAAAAGTAAGAAATGCTTACTCTATGGGTAGTGTTAAATGAAATTTATTGAACAGATTGCACCATCAAGGTGTGTGCAATATGTCCAATTATAAATAACTTCTCAAAGATCATTCTAACTACTTCATATTGCTAGGTAAGAACCCTCAGGAAAAACCCAGCTGAACAACTTCTCTAGGCTAGATACCAAAGCAAGATCAGAGGCAGAATTTCTCATAGGCCTTAGTTGATAGAGACCATTTGTTTCTGAAGTTGAGCCTCAGAACAAAACAAAAACAGACTCATAGAAACAGACCAAATGAATAGTTACCAAAGGGGAGAGGGTTAGGTGGATTGGTGAAAAAGGTGAAGGGGATTATAATAAATAATATTGTGATAAATTTTCACAGTGACAGATGATTACTAAAATTAGTGTGGTGATTACATTGTAAGGTTTAAAAATGTCAAATCACTATATTGTACACCTAAAGCTACTATAACTAATATAATATTGTATACCAACTATACTTAAATTAAAAAAAAAAATTTAAGTTGGGCAAACTAATCTATGGGATCCCATCCCATCCCATCTATTGGCCACTTTTGTGTGGCCAATCATATTATGATTCTCACTTTACCTGTATGAAAAGTATGACATGGAAAGACAGCTTGCACAAGATCCTACAGCCAGCAAGTGACTGCATCCCTCCAGACAGACTGGCCCTGGTGGCCAGGAAGCTTTTATTCAGTGTTGCCCTGCCTCTCTGGGAAGAATCATGCTGTTACTTAATGACTGAGTCATGACCTTTGGGAGGAAGTGGTGACTTTTACCAAAGAAGAATACGGAGAAGAAGAATACAAGAAAAATACCATTCTCTGTGACCTTAGGCAAGACATGTACTTTTTCTGTGCCGTTAAGGTTACATTTAGAAGTTTGCTTTGGCTTCAAGCAAATTATAAAATTTCATTTTTCTTTAACACATTTGAGATTTGGTGGGAAATGATGTCTTCTAAATACCAGGTTGTATTATTAACAATCTCTTTTATTTATAGATGTAAAATTTTCTCAAACTGTGTCTGAATAAATTAATAGAGTGTCTACGGAAAGCATTAGAAGGGCTTCACTCCTTGAAAGTCATTAACTCAAGTCTAGCTCTTCGAGTCCCATTGAATTTTAAATGCATTTTCTGACTTTTGAATCTCGGAACAAAACTCTAATATTGCAGGTAATTAAATGCATTCTGAGAAAATTGTGTGCATGTGGGAGGTATTCCTAGCATTTGAACAGAATACTAATAGCAAACTGTGGGAAGCTGTGTTGGTTACTCTGAGCCCTGGATAAACATTGACCTATTTCAAATAACTCTATGACTCATCTGATCACAAGTACAGTATTTAAATGGAGACACAAATGCCATCGTATAAAGATTTTCCTCACTTCAGTGACTACACTTCCTAAATCATAATGCCTTCTAATTTGAGTTATACCAAAAATAGCATTAGTATAGGAAGCCACAGATGGACGGTTTCCATAAATAGGCACCACTTTGTCAAAGACCCAATTCTAGAACTAAAATTTGACTTAATACTATGATCATGTTTTGATGTCAAGAAATTTCCAATCACCGTTCTAAAGCCATACAAATAAATCTAAAATGGACTTATTTCTATTTTTGCTGATGATGAATTATCACAGTGAAGATTTTTAAATCATTCGAGTGTTTTTCAGAAAAAAAATGGGAAAAGGTAGGAAAGCAACAATTTCAAGAAAGTAGGCTTCCCAGTATCCGATTATGGCCACAAAATAGGAAAGGGTCCTAGAGAAGACAAAGGAAGCTTTTTTGCCAAATACAAAACAACTGGTTCAGTACAGCAAATACTTGTGAAAAATGAGAAGCAAATATAATCTTCAAGGTACTAAATATACTTTGCCACAGTCCTCACTTACCAGTTTTCCTTTATCTTGTTCAAATTTGTCTGATGTCCTTCAGATGTTATCTATATCCCAAAAGTAAAGTCAATTTCCTACAACAAATATACTTAAATTTCTACCTCCATTGCAGATGATTAGGAAACTGCAAGACATATTTAGAGATTGCAATCAAGAAAAACAGCACCATGGAGGGAAGGCTGAATTCAGTAGACTCAACTCAACATTGAGATCGCTAAGCTATGTGACTTTGCACAAATCATTTAACCTCTCTGAGCCAGTCTCCTCTTCTGCAAAATGGAAAACCTGCTTGACTCACAGATCGTTATGAAGATAAAATGAGATTATTGCCATGGCCTACTGAGTGTCATAAACCATGATGTGCTACGAACATGTCAAATGTTACACAGGATCTTTTCCAAATAATATTATTAAACTCATTCTGTGAAAGGCATGGGGCCTAATATTTCTTTGTCAAAAGAGGGGAGATTGTCAAGTGTCGGGGAGCTGTTAAAGGCAAAGAAGCACCAAAAATGAGATTTTCCTCTTGGTGCAATCAGGTGGAAAAAGAACTAAACCAGGATTAACAATTACTTCGAAAGGACCAAATCACCTTTGTTCCACCTAAACCCCCTCCGATGGAGCATACTCTAGAAAACGACCAACCTAGAGAATCCTTCTACTTCTCAAAATAGAATTCCATGGTTCATATTGCTAAATGATTTAACCAAAGCCACAATTTCAATCAGCTGCGAACTTGAGCTAAGGAGTATAAGATTCTTAGTGTCTTTCCTCTTTCCGAACCACTGAAGCCCCCAATCAGCTAAGGTGCACATCATTCCTCAATTTTTACAAAGTGACAGTCGGTGCAAGTGACAGATGGATCCCTCACACAGCTAATGACCTCAGGGAACTGGGATTTTATTATAGTTAGCAATGGAAAACAAATTATGAGTTGTTATCAAAATTAAGCACCTGCAGACAAATGATTGGATCTATCAAGTGGCTGATCAGGAGAGTCTCTGGTATTATTAATCACGTACAGCATCTAAGTACACCAGATAAAGCAGGACTCTCTAGACCCTTCCACATGAGTTACCTGTCAAGTAGACACATGACCAGGTATGAGTGCCTATGTCCTGACTCTTCAAGACAATTAATTGGCAACACAAATGTAATCACGTCACCCTCCAACTTAAATCCTTCAGCAGCTTCTCATTGCCTGGGGGATAAAACCCAAAAACTCTAACACTGTCTCAAATGTTCCCCTGGTCTTGCCCTTGCTCACCCCTTCGGCAGCTCCATCTTTTCCACTCTTTCTTTTGCTCTCTCTGCTCCGGCCATACTGACCTGCTTTTATTTCCTCCACACTAGGCCTGTTCGTGCTGTTTTGTCTGCCAAGAATGTTCTTATCCAGCCCCGCCACCCCCCTGCCCATGCTAATGTGCATTCATTCTTCAAGTCTCAGATGAAACAGCACCTCCTCCTCAAAGGAAACTTCCCTGAATTCTCTAGATTTTATATTGAACTGTATATAGGTTTTGTATCAGAGTTAGCTTCTCTACCTCTCTACCACTCTCAATCACAGTTGAATTGCTTGTTCCTGTCTTTCTACTCCATGGGTGTGAAGGCTCACTGCAGGCTGACAGGGTATACAGTCACCTATCCCTGTAGCCCTGGCATACACCACAGTGTCTGCCATTAATAGACATCACTAAGCAATTGTTGAGTGAATGGATGAATGAATAAATGGATGAATGAATGAATGAATGAATGAAAGAATGAATGAATGGTTTGGGACTGGTCCACACCGAAGGCCACAGAGTTCTCCAGACCTCCACAGAGGCTCTTGTATCATTTTTCAACCTTACCTGGACCAGCCTCTTTTTTCTAAATGTATATGTTCATGATACAAATCTTCCTGAGAGGCAGAGGGGTAACCCAATCCACCGCTGCTGAGCTGAGTGACATTCCTTGGTATAATTCTGTGATGGGGAATGCACCGTCCTCAAAGTTGGGCCCCCGTAATACCCGGCCTAGTGGGCCCAGGTGAATCCTCACACTGTCTTGCGGCAAGCAGGCCACTGATATAAAGATATTCTCAAGACTCCCATCTTGCTTTCTTTCAAGCAACAAAATTTGTCATGCTTTCATGTTAAAGGGAAGTTCATAGTTTCCTGCTCAAATAGCCACAGAGATGAAAAGAGGCCGTGGTGTAGTGCACTTGGTAATAAGAGGCCGCATGGTGGAAAGAGCGCTAGGCAAGGACTCAGAAAAATTAGGTTCTGGTTCCGGCCCTGCCATTTATTTGCTAAGTGACCTTAAATATCTGGTTCTTTCTGGATAAAATGTCCTTTCGTTTTAAATTGTATAAATCTTTTGCCTGTAGGGTTACTGTAAGCACCAAATGAGATAATAATTATATTTTACTATTGTATATAGGAGTTGCTGGTACATCAATTAAGAAAAAAATGTAAACTTTAAAATACCAGACAAATTATGATAATTTTGTCACTGGTTCTTGAAAGCAGTTTTGTCTTCCTGTCTTAGGCAGTATCTGTTAGTAATGAAGTGTATTTTCATTCCCTGCCATTTGATGGTTAGTAGAGATAACCAGTTCTCATCAGGCTAGTTAGAGAGGAATTAAAAGTTAGTTATTATTGGTACTTATTTGAGCATTGATTGAATATGACAAGAGTCTGACCCAAGAGTCAGCGTCAGTCTCTTGTTGGTTGTAACACAGCAAAAATTTGACCTAAATAATGATGACCTGAATCACAGGCCAGATAAACTACCACCTGCATGAAATGATTTTAGAGGAAACATAAGTCTTATTTATCCTCATTGAGTTCAAAAATCCATTACCTAGATACAGCCTTTCTTTCCACAATTAGAGATGAAGTTGAAATTTCAATCTTTAGATAACAGTAAATTTTTACCAAGACGCTAATGATTCATTGAAGGTATTTCTTTAATAAAAGAAAAAAAGAGAGAGACAGAAAAGAACTAAATCAATCTTCTTACTTTACTCTTTTAGGTTCTGAGATGTTAACATGGATTTATTTTTAAAGGCACTGGCTTGTTTTTTTTTTCTTAATTCAAAATAACTTTCATGAGAAAAATACTTTCATGAGAAAAATAACTTTCATGAGAAGAAGTAGCCCCTGTTTAAAGTAAATCATCATAATGCTTTCTTGTATTTTATAACATTTTTCAGGAAAAAGTACTGAATAGGAGCTGGGTTGACCTGTTTGGACATTGCTTTTAATTACAGGCTTATCAATGAATCTTTGAGGGACCAGCTGTTGGTGACCATCCAGAAGACTTTCACATACACTCGAACCCAAGCTCAGCATCTGTTCATCATCCTCATGGAATGCATGAAGAAGAAGGAACTGGTATGTAAACAGTGTCCCCAGGAGTGGTAGAGCCCTCTCCACATTCCCTCTGTCTGTTTAACCATTTTCTTGAGTCATGCACTGTTTTTGTTTTTTTCTTTCTGTTCAAGCTTACAATGTTTCTCAGGCCCCAATGGCTCCTGTAGTTTCCTCCCCTCAGTAACTAAGACACTGCTTTTCTTGCCCAGATTTAATTAAGTACATGCAACAGGAGTTTAGCATCATTTCCTACTGATGCTCTCACCCCAATCCTTCTGATTGCCTTACCCAAATGAATTCAAGGGAGTAAATAGGTTTCCTGCTGGAAAATGCTGCAGTTGGTCCTCTCTTAGGTTTGGGTTTCACTTTGCTTGTGAGTAGTGAATCACAGATATGCTTATTGTCACATATCTTAGTGACACAGTGTCCAGGCTAATATACTAATCTATATGGGTAGAAGATGGAGAAACCTACCCAAGGAATGCTGGAAACTTCTGTAGATTCTGAGGTGTCCTCCAATAGCTACTAAAACATTTCCTACATCTGGGAAAAGTGTCTTATAAATGTGTAATCACAGAGGCTTCTTGTTACGGTGAACAGAAATAAAAAATGAGCTAACATTCAATGAGTACTTGCCATGTGACAGGCAGGGTGCTAAATCTTTACATGTATTAACTCCTGTAATGTTTGCACCTGTCTCAATGAGAGAGGTATGATTATTGTTTTCACCTTACAGATGAGGAGATTTAAAATCACTCAATTAGTAAGTGAGGGACTAGGACTCAAAACCAGTGATGTTTAACTTCTATGGAAAATATTTTTATTCAGAAATTGTCTCATTGAAGCCAATGTAGTGAGTCGCCCACTTTAGATACGTTCTCAGTAGGCATCGGCAGGCAGAGACGATTCTCAAAAGTCATATGAGCTCACCTGATGCCATGGGAGGCAAAGGAACCATTTAAACCTGAGCGGTGATTCCACTCAGGTTTTGGAGCCTCTCAATTCTGCGTTGACATCCTGGAACGATTATCTCTGGGAACATTGGGGGTGGGAGGACTTCTCCAGATGGACACCAGGGCCAGACCCTAGAAGGCTCAACCACAGGGAGACAGGTAGGGTAGAGAGGAGCTGGAGCTAGCTGCCTTAGACCAGTTCTCCCACTAGACTGCGAGCTCCTCCAGGCCTGGGCTGGAATCGTCTTATTTCTCATGGTGTCCCTATGCCTACAACAGTGGCTGGCACACACAGGGGCCCACCGAGACTGCCCTGAGGGGGGAGGGAGGCAGTGTCTGTGTTTGAGAAGCCAACCATTTAGAAAAAGAGGACATGATTCAAGTAAGCTCGTGCCATCTCTGGAAAATAGCCACATGACCTTTATGAGAAGCCTTTTGGCAGCATCTAAGTTTGAGTTGAAAGGAATGGAGGTGAGGAGCATGGGACAACACCTCTAAACCTTGAGTATCCACAGACCTCAATAGTCTGTCGCCACCAGGTAGAGAAGCCAACGTGCAGACAGGGCTCACAGTCGTGGCTGCTGGTGCCGCAGCAGAGCCTCTATCGACCCGGAGAGTGCCGCCAGCACTCTTCCATGTAGGATGCAGCTCCTCACAGCAGTTCAGCTTCCGTTCAGTTCCGTGCTTTCTCTGCCCCCAAGGAAGTACATGAAACCCTGAGCTTCCACCTGCCTCAGTGTGGGTTTTCTCCTGACGAAGTGCTGATTTTCCAATGCTAATGCCTAGGCTGACTGTGAAACCTTCTCAGAACTATATATTACAGCAGTCCTGCGAATTTTCTAGAAAGACAGCTAAGATTAAAATTCTGGAAACCAGTTGGAAATCATAAAACCAAATGAGGCTGAAAGTCCTCCTCTGAGTATTTCATAGGACTCTTCCCTGGGATTCTGCCTGAAACTTGTCATGTCTTTAATCATGGCCCCTGCTGAATGGTCAACTGCATTTTAACGTAAGATATTTATCGTGAGATATGTGAGGTATCCCTAGCTGTCAGCTAAGGCAATGTGATCTTCACAAGAAATAAAATGTCCTTATCTTCACATCTGGGCAGAAATTAGTATTTTTAAAACCATAAATACAATTATAATAATTTCCATATTTGAGGGACTATTTATGTGCATGGACAGTACTAGGTGTTTTATAAAGGAGGTATACATGAGCTGGCATTGTTTTCCTCCTTCTGAGGGGAGCAAGGGAGGGAACTGAGGCAGGGAGAAGGTGAAGGATGTGTGCACAGCAGGAAGAGCCACTCCAGGACTGTCTTACTGCAGAGCCCAGCTAGCTTCTGTTCGCTATGCTGTGCAGCTTAGCACACAAAACAAGGAAACATTGCAGAGTGGAGTTCCCCTTCACTCTTATAAACTCCAGGTTCCTTTTGATTCCCTTTACAAACTAAGTGGGACGTAATATTCTGAGGTCAGTCTAACCATTGCCAAGTTCAGCTAAGGGATTTGGTTCTGGAGCAAATCTGACATCTTTCTCATCCCAGCATCTAGTAACGTATATAATAAAGAACTGCACTATGGATACATATATAGCTTGTGAAACACGGGCGTTTGGGTCATGTGGCCTCATGGAAAATATGCATTGGTGGGCCTTTTGTAGGAGTATTTTCTACTCACTATATATATTGTTCTTGAAAAAATTCACATCTCTGCTTATTTCCCACCTTGGGTCAAAACAACATCTCAAAACCTGTCACCTTCTGAGAACATATATCCCCCTAGAAACCAACCTGTGAGCTAAGTTCCATCATTGTTATTGAGGAAAAAATAAAAATTAAAGAGGTAAAAACCATCCACAGTAGCATATTAGTGTGGGGGCAAATGTAAGGGATCAGGAGTGGGTGTCCCTCCACCCCCTTCTTCCTCAGGAGGGGACTGGTCATAAATGATATCAGGACCAAGAAAACAGAACCCCAAGTGGCAAGCACACTCTGAAGCTGATTGTGCATGTGAAAACCACAGGCTCTGTGTGTAGAGCCTTTCAGTTTCAGACGGCAATGCCAATTCCTGCCTTCTGCTGCTGCCTCCCGGAGCTCCTATTCACCCTCCAAGCTCCTGCACACACCTTATCCCATAGCCACTAGTTCCAGGCTTAAATTCCAGTGGTCCTTGTTGTTGTTGTTTTTAATGGACCATTCACCCTAACCAAACTAATCTCCTTGCAGTTGTTTTGTAATTTCCTACTTCCCTGCGTTCATTCAAGCTTAGAGCACTGTCTTCGGCCACAACCAATTGACAGACACAAGCACATACATGCCCATGTGTGCAAACACACACCCACATACCCACCCACACCATCTACACCGGGAATACTCTTCACCCGTCTCTTTGTAACTCTCTTATGGTACTTACCATTTACACCTTAGCGTGTATGTCTCTAACTTCCCGTGTAAGCTCTAAAGAGCAAAATCGGTGTCTAATTTCTTATTCTGTTTCCCCTGTACTCCTCACCCCTAATTGTGCTTAGTAGCATAGCATATATATAGCACTCAACATTTCTAAATCTTCTGAGCTGATGAACCGCCCCTAGTTACTAGGAAAGGCTCCAGAAGGGTGTTGTTGGTCCTGACAGATGAGTCTTTGGAGACCCAACTCTGGTGCCTTCCAATGCAGGAACACTTATTTATTTCTTTTGTGAAGGCATATATAAGTTGTATATCGATATTATGTCACAACTCTCTTACCATATTTGGGGAACTGAGGAACAATTCTCTACGTATGCTTTCCTAGGTTCCTAAAAACCAGGCAAGCAGGACTTCTAAAGAGACAGGCATCCTATCAAGATGTGCCTTGTTTAGAAAAATGGATGTTTGCAAGACTCTTACTACCATGAGCAGGGACCCTTAGTGTTCCTTGGTGGGGTAGGGTCTCAGCACCATGTAGGAGATATTCGTGAGGATCACAGTTCCCCCACTGCCCTGGGTCGCTGGGAGAATTAAGCATGTTGGCATATGTAAAGAATGTTTGACTCCTAGGAAGCACTCAATAACTTTAGCTACCATTGCACTTATTCTATAAGTAACTTCGGGTAATAATTAGAGTATAAGCACAGATGTCTACTCTAACCCTTGTGTTTTTTTTTCCCCAGTCCTAGCTAAAATTGTCCAAGAGGCACAGTTTTCCTTCAGTGACCTGCCAGGTGACAGGAAAGAAGCAAGCCAGTGCCTTCCCTATTTAACCCCGAATAAGCACAGTAGACCTCCTATGGTCATGAGGGAAAGAAACCTCTTCTAGGTTTTGGCCTTAAAAAAGGGCGTTTTAGGCAAAATAAATGAAAATCATAAAGTCATGTATCAAGTTTAGAAAACAGTTGTCTCCAACACAATGTTCAGGGAGAAATAGAATTTATCTTTCAGATCAATGCTGATGACGTATACCTAGCTCCTTTTAAGTTTATTTGAATATCAACATAATTTATAAAGTCCAAACTTTTTAAATGATGTAGTGGAAAGAGGATACATCAGAAGGATTGCTCCATTATATTTTCCCTATTAGTTTTCAACACACAGTGGGTTACAGATTTAATTTGGGGGAGTTCTGAAACTCTTTGAGATAATTAGAATATCACTATTCTAGGAAGGATGATACAGACTTGGAGTCAATTTACCTGGTTTCAAATCCCAGGTCTGCCATTTAATACATAACAATGGGCAAGTTATTTAATCTCTAGAGCCCTTCATTTTCTCCTCCAGAAAGTTAAGATAATAATAATATTTATATTAGATGGTTAGCTATAAGAATTAAACAATTTAATATATGCAAATAAGCACTCAATAAATACTTTGATTGTAATGATGATGATGATGATACCTATATAGCACTTTATATTTAACAAAGATCATTTTTATGTCATTTTATTTGATACTACAGCCAGCTGTGCTAAGGACAGTATTAGGATCACCGTTTTATAGAGGGAAACCAAGACTCAGAGGCTTAACTAACAAGCCCAAGGTCATGGAGCTAGTTAGTGGCAACCCCAAGACTGGAACCAAGAGCATCTTTCTGCGAGTCCTGGACTCTTTGCACCATATTTCCACTAATTCCATATTCTGAATGTTAGGTATGACGTAGTTAAAAATGACTGTAAGTTTGAAGCCCATTTTCTCTTATTCCTAGAATAATCAGAATGTTCATTAGATGTTGAGATTCTTAGAGAGAGAAAAAAATACATTGTTGGTTGGCATTTCTGGAGTGCCCTCTGGCCCTGTGTGGTAGTCATTATATTCCTACAAGGACGATGTAAGCACAAAGACCAGATCACTTAATATTTCTACATCAAGGGCAAACTGAAATTATTCTTTTCCAGTATAATTTTTTAATCAGGCTAACTAAAAGCCCAAAATTAGACATCAACTTACCCTATGTCCTTCTCACAAAATATTCATTGAAATTAAAAAAGGAATTAGAAGGAAATATCATTTATATAATTCCTTGTCAAGACAGCTAATAATACCACCTTTCATTTTATGTTGTATAAGTTATAATAATAATGCCTTATATGGACAAAGTTCTGTTGTACTCTTTGTGTCTTTTGAGCTGGACAACAATGGGACAAGAATTATGTCTATTTTTCAGCTAACCAGAATAATTAATGAAAAAAAGAAATTGGGAAAGACCAGAGAAATGTACAGAAAATGCCCGTTTGATTTTCACCCTCACTATCTAGATCTAAAATTCTCTCTCATAAGCAACAAAAATGCATAGAATGTTAATGTCCCTTATCTTTTTCACCCATATTCATCAAAAAAATACTAGTAGACTAGAGGCAATAGAAAAAAGATAGTACTCTCTTTTAGTGGGAAAAATAAAGAAAAATAATACAAAAAACAAAATGTAAATAATACACAAAAATAAACATATTTTGTATGATTTTATTCACTTTAAGAGCTTACTTACTCTATAATTTACATGACAATTGGTTTGAGTGCCAACTCTAGGAAGATATTCCCGCAGACTGGAGTAGTAATTCAGAGATAGTACATCTTGCCCCCACTCTGTATTCCTACTCTGCTTCTTTAGTCCAGGGGATCTTATCCTGCCCACCTAGTCCATTGGTCTCCGCATGGAGTCTCAGGCCCCATTCTCCCCAGTGAATCATTGAATGACTCCTTTTAGAGAGCAGCTCTCATAATGCAACCACCCGCCCAATCAGGAACACTAATTGCCTCCACTAGTGTTTCCCAAAGTGAGGAATCCTGATTCCATATGAGATCATTGCACATGAAATGCAAATTAATATTTTTTATTTTAAGAAATATATTTTTATTGGCATATATATTAGAAATAATTATAATAATACAAAACCACAGATATTAAGCCTAAATAAATACAAAATTTAAAGGGGAATCAATTTGAAGAAAAAGATCTGATGTAGTGTTGGTAATAGATATAGGAAAAAGATGAAGATTGTATAAGAATGAGTGTAGGTTGGAGCATACTGGCTTTCAGAGTAAGTTTCACTTCCTTAGCCTGGCATTCAAGACCCTCCACAAACCAGATCTAGTCTACCTTTCCAGCCACAACTCCTAGTACTACCATTTTTGTCTCTTATACTCTAGTCTAACCAAATTTAATTTTCCTTAAGGAAAAAAACGTGCCTTTTTTTTTTTTTTCTGTATTTTGTGCCAGGTCTTGAATCCTCTCTCAAATGCTAAATGCACTAGGTCTGACAAGCACCAAGATGGATTCACCACCCCTACCCTACATTCTAGTCCCAAATAGGATGTTTTCTATTCCAAATAGGAATACATGGGCCAGTGTTTTCCCTGAATTCAACAGAGCAAGAATTCTTAGCCTAGTGTCTAACAACAACAAGAATTCTGTGAATCCCTCGAAAATATATGCAAGATTTTGTAAGTATAAGCATATTATGGGAGAAAGACACTCAATTTTCACATTCCCCAAGGTATGAATGACTCCGAAGAGTTAAGAACCACTGTACTGGAGACCTCTCCATGGCCGCAACCGAGTTAGAATCACAGGAGCCATATGCATTGCCTTACATTCCTTCTAGTCCCTTGGAGACACCACATCTTGATACACATTTAACTTCTGAGTAATTTTTAAATGTGAAAAACTCCATGTTTCTCATTAGCACTTTTTGTACAGGTACTTTCTTGCATGCTAAATAGTCAGTGATGCCATTTCAGGAAGGCATTGGCTTATGAACGGGCTATGATCCAAGGATCGATCCCAGAATCAATTTTCTCATAAAGCAATATAAATAATTTAGCAAAATTCTACTTTGCTCTAAAGAGACTGAGAACAAGAAACCAAGAAATGTAGGAAATAAAAAAAAAAAAAAAGGATTTTAACCTTCTTCTTTGGGACAGGATTAACCCTAGACAAAGTTGTTAATGTATTAACATTTAGTACCTGCTCCCTCCCTCTCTGCAGTGTTGCTCCCGGAGTCCCCAAACTCTCTTTAACACCCTAACAGGACTTTCCCCATCTTCTTCCTCCAGCGTGACCCATCTCTCACCTCCTACAAGTAATCCCATGTCCTCACTGAAAAGGAGCTGGCCTGGGAATCTGAAGTATAAAATTCCCATTCATGGATATGCGTCTGATACAACACAGGACACATATTGAGCCAAAGGAATTATTGATTAGGGAACTGTAGGGTACTATAACAAGTGAAGCAGGAAATACAAATGGGAAGGGTGAGGACGGGGTGGGCTCCCACAGATTTTGTTGAGTCTTGTTTAGAAATCTCCTTCTATGTCAACTCTCAGATTCAGATGATTTCCAAACTCTGCTTCCTACAGCATCTTCATGATGGATAAAGGCAAGGAGAAAGAGAATGCCGAGCGTAACAGACATTGTACCACCCTTTCTCTGTTTCAAATTTATCTTCGTTCTGTAAACTTTTCCCAGTAGCACTCCTTTAACTAAAGGTTGTAGGACTAACGTTTGAAAATCACTCCTCCAAAACAGACAGATGTTTCCCTGCTTATTCCCTTCCTCTATTTCTGATTCCACTAAATTTACCCAAAGCTGTAAGTTGTGTTGTGTTTTTGACCAATAGTGTTTGCAAGAGGAAGAGGGGGTTGGAGGGTTGAGAGGGAAATAAATGGGAAGGAACTAAAAGGGCTATTAATGGACATAAGTTATTTGTAAACCAGATGTCTGAAAACCAGGTCTTTTCTGCTTTCTCTTCCATGCTAATCAATGTGTATAAAATACGTCCTCTCATTTAAAGTCATTCACCCACACTTCCTTCTATATTAGTATCGATGCTTCTGCTTACTAGATGTGAGGCTCAGTAAATGAATACATTCATCAAATTCCAAGGTTTCAGCCAGGGCCATTACCCGACTGCTGATTGCATGTTACCCAATCTATCATTCTCCCAGTTTATTGTCGGCATTCACCAAACCCAAACCTTCACCTGAGAAAATTGTCCTAATCAGGAAAGATAAACATGCACTGCATAAAAGATCATCACTGCGACTCTTATCTCTACCGTTGATCTTTGGGTTTTGTCGGCTGTACATGGCCATCTTCTCCCTCAAAGGAAAGTTCAATGTTTTACCTGCTAATCTCCCTTATTTGAAATATTGTTTTCCTTCTTTTTCTCTCTCATCTGGCCTTTACTATCATGTTTTCTTTATTCTACTGCCCAGTTCCACTGTTTGTTGTCAGCGCACGGCTATGAATTATGGAAGCCGGTGTTCAGGCATCGCTCTGGGGCTGGACGATCACCTGCATTTCTATAATGATATGACTAACAGTTTATTCATCCCGATCTTTGTGGGCCGTAGCATTGGCCTGTGGTGACCATCTGATGGTAGTTTTCTTCTTCTTCTCCTCCTCCTCGTCCTCCTTTTTAATCCATAGAAACATAGACACGTGACCCATGGAAGCATAGAGGTTTGGGGTGTAAGGAACCACACAGCAGTGGTGCTCAACCTTGGCTGCACATTAGAACTACCTGGGTAGCCTTAAAAACTACTGCTGCCTGGATCCCACCCCTAGAGATTCTGATGTAATTGCACTCCAGAGTGTGAAAGATGTCAAAAGCTGTCTAGGTGGGGCTTCCTAATATAAGGAACTTCTAGCTTTTGCACCATTATCACTTACACATTCTGTTTCCTTCTGTGCCTTTGTCCTGAGAGAGGATCTGGCATAATTTGCCAGAAAAAGATGGGCTTAAGTTTTCTGGAAAATAAATTCAAATTTCATTGATATGAAACTCCTCATTTTCTAAAGATACCACCAAATGAAGCATCATTATACATTGAAAGCAGGCCTGGAGGGGGCTGGAGCAGAGAAAGAGCATAATTAAGTGAAACTGGCCCCCACCAACTTGATTTTAAATACTATGATCACATTCTTGTCCAGGTACTTGGCGATTACTTTCAGCAAGTGGTGAGAATGACTGTGGGGCGTCACTACCACATCATGGGCTCTCTGCCCATGCCAGTGATGAGCTATTTACTGACAAAAGGCAGACGAGAAGGAGAAGGTATCACAGAGTAGTGGCAGGGGGAGGGGCACGGAGGGAAGAGAGGAGGGAAGTGGAAGAGGAGTAGAGAAGAGTAAATTAATACTTAGCTTGCCAGTAGCTTTTTAAAATCTTATCTTCCCACAACACTAAAAGACAGATAATATCATCTCTGTTTTCACAGATCAAAAAAAGTCTGTTAAGAGAAGGGAAATATTTGTTCGATTTTACTCGACTAGTACGTGGTATGATCAGACCTCCTCCTACCACTCTCACCTCATGTCATCCTCCACTCAAAAACTAGTTTCAAAAGGCAGGAACATAGACTCTTCAGTTCCTTTGTTCTTCCCTCCAACCTGGTTCCAGGTGTGAGAAAGAGCAGGTCCTACCCATGGGAGAGGAGGTTTACAGCTCTCAGCGCTCAAGATGGGGACCGTTTGACTTGGGACCCAAGAAATGGAGCTTGAGTTTTTCTGGCCGCATGTTGTCCTCCAAGGGACCTGGGTCAGGGGAAAAACAGAAATTCCACCAGCAGGTTCCAGCAGGTGTTGCATGAACGCAAAGACGGGAGTGTGAGTCCTTTCACCAGGCTTCCCAGGAAATAGGCTGGAAGACTTTTGTTGTGGAGCAAATGAGGAGACAACTAGGTTTTCATGGGGAATAGCAGAGCATTTATAAAAACCCACCATCCTCTCATCTAACAACACTAAGAAACAATGCAATGCTAATTATTCAAACATAGTGTATGGGTAAACTGTTGCACTTCAAAAAAATTAAAAAATGCCATCCTTTTGTTTCCAAAATTGTAGAGGACAGAATGGTAACCAAAGAGAGAAGTGTTTTTACAAGGTAGCATTTTCTTGGGATTGCACCATACTCAGCCCCTTGCTCTTTCAGAGAGATGCCCCTGGAATGGCTGAGTGCTCTGAAGAAAGGGTGCAGTGACCAGATAACACACCTACCAGCATCCCCAAAACTCAGGGCTCACAAGCACCAACTTGCAAATCCCATTATGGACAAAAAAGGGGGGTAGGGTGATGAAGAGAAGACCCCGGCCCTGACACAGATAGAGCTTGAGATTGCCAGGACTTGTCAGTGGCCTCTCTGTGGCTTTAAAGGCCCATGTTCCAACTCTGCCTAAGACACAATGTTTCTCCACAACCCGATTTCTAAGCCGACCTCAACCATCTGCCATCCATGAGCTCTAATCGCTTTGTCTTCCTCTTTCATTGGTCCTCGGAAGCTCTCCATCCCTACGGCAGCTGTTTGATTTCCTCGTGTGGGTTGATTTTGTCGTTCTGCCAGCTTAGCAATACTTGGTAGCTTTCTCAGTCCCAATAGGATAAGCCAGAGGGCTCAGAGAGGAGAATTTTCTAAACCTCCTTATAACATGCCAACAAACTCCCAGACAGCCTGTGGGCACCGGCACAGAGAGGGGCGGAAGCAGAGCAGATGCCAGGCACAGCACACATCATCACAAATAAACATGGGCATATGCAACCAAAGCTCACGGCAGAAAAATCCAAGTAGGAAATACATCTCTTTTGAAAGCCAAGTCATCACACATGCCAACAAATTATAAGCATTGAAGAGACGTCTAGGAGCTGCTAGTGGCATCCATTGCATGGACCCTGGCTTAGAATGTATATTCACATTCCACTTAGGGTTCACTTCTAAGTCACACAGAGCAAGGTAAATTTCTGTTACCTAGAATAGTCTTGTGTTCACCAAACTACCTTTGCAGTCATTCATTCCACAAACATTTGTTGAGTGCCTGCTACATGCCAAGCTTTATTCTAGGAGTTGGGGACGTAGCCGTTCCTGCCATCATTCAACCTACATTTCAGTGGGGAAGAGATAGTAAAGAAATAATAAAATAGATATTGAAGGGAGGAAGGAATGATGTTGTGCTAAGAAATTAAGGAAAACAAGGATTAAAAATTTGCTGCCACATTTATCAAGACGGAGTTCATTGGTGACCCTGAGAATTGCACTTTCAGTGGTGTTGTGGGAGAAAATCCTGAATGGAGTGCATTCAGGAGAGAATGAGACTGCAAAGAGTGGAGAAGCTGAGAATAAAAATGCTTTTGAGAAATTTTGCAATAAGGAAAATAAAAACTGGGGAAGAAGGTGGAGGAGACCAGACATCAAGAGATGATATCACAATAACTCTTGACCATAAATATGTGTATGTATATATATATATATATATATATATATATATATATATGTGTGTGTGTGTGTGTGTGTGTGTGTGTGTGTGTGTATATATATATATATATATATATATATATATATATATATATATATGCCATGACCTTAAATATTTATCCTATCCTATATGGGGAAACACAGAAATGGAGATGTCAGTAGCTATCTTCATTGTCTTCTAAACCCAAGAGAAATGGCATCAAAATACTTCTGTCCTGGGAGCCACTGAGGAATCAGAGTCTCAAATAATGATAATGTTAAAAAGCTGCCATTTATTGGGCACATTTAGGTACTAGACAAATCTATCTATCTATCTATCTATCTATCTATCTATCTATCTATCTATCTGTTTATCTATCTACCTACCTATCTATTCCCCTCTCTCTTTTAAGTCTGAAAACCACCTTACGAAGTAGGTATTAGTGTCAACTTTCCTCTCTAAAGTTTAGAGAGGTTAAGTAATTTTAAGAAATTTGCCCAAGGGAAACAAAGTTATGGATCACCATTAAGATTTGAAAGCAGATTTGTTTAAATAAAAATCTTGTGTTCTTTCCTCTTCTATCTTTTAATGTGAGAAGGACAGGCTTGTGACTGTCCAACCCAAAAATCTCACCTTCAAATGACCTGATTAGGTAGAATACACAATCTAGATGATCTCTAGGTCCCATCTGGCAGTGCTTTTCTTGGATTCTGTGATTCATTTACACAGAAAGAGTTTTCTTTCACATTTCAAATTATTTTTTACATTTTTTACAAATTAATTTCACATCTCTTAGTGAACAATCATCTTGAATTTGATTTTTAATGTAACTTCGATCCAGTTCATTTTCCCATGTGAAAGTGATATATGCTGATGAAAAATGTTTATGATAGAAAATTTAGAGACCACCAAAAAATAAAAGGAGGAAAAATATCACTCACAGCCCCATAAGTACCAGAGACTTTTGTTGAGTTTCCTTCAAATGTATTTTTTTCTATATGTAAGGTTTTAGGTTTATTTTATTTTAAATACAGTCATAATCATATATGTGTTTATACAGTGAAATTTTTTATTTAGCATTAAAACACTTGCATTTTTTATGCTATTTAATAAACATACGTTTTTTAAGATTATGTCATGCATTATTTCATAGTGGGATTCCCCCACTGAAATTGTGAAGGTTGAGTTTTAAGGTCAGGAAAAGATATGGATAGAGCCTCTAAGCCTCGCAGCCGCCATGGCTTTAGAAAAGAGTAGGTGTCTGATTATAAGAACACCCAACAGCTTCTTCCCCAATTATACCATAGTTCTCAAAACGGTGTTCTGTAAGGGAGCTGTGTTGGCAAGTATTTTGAGATCATCCAATTATCAATTTTATGGCCCTATTGAGAACACTTGAAAAAGCTTAGGATTTAGAAGCATGCCAAAACTCCTATCTGCCTAATAAACCCCTTCCTGACCACGAAAATTGCACGTGAATGCTGTTCATACGCATCTGATGAAGACTGCCTAATATTCTAGTATTTGAACAGAGGATAATTTTTAAATATTATAATGCAGAGATGACCCTTACTATTTGACCCTTTTCACTCATGAAGTTTATATAATACAATTACTTTGAATTCATTCAATGTCCAAACATGTTTTTGGGCAATTTGTTGAGTTGCTGAGTGTCATGGATTCATGAAATTTGAGGTAGTCAAAGCCTACTATGAATGTGGCTAAAATGCTGACCCCTGGTAAAAGTCCCATTATAAATCTCCTGTTTCATGGGTATAATGTACCAGCTGTTGACTAACAGAAACATGATCTATTATTCAAGAGGTCTTGGGTCACTGTACAGCATATTCTTCAAATGCAACAAAAGCTATGTCAGGGACAATGTTAGAAATCAATTGGAACCACCAAAGAATTCCCTTTCATTCTTTTCCCCATGCAATCTCTATTTCTCCTTTTGTCTTTCTTTCCCTTTTGAATTGTTTTGGAAGTGGTGTTCCCAATAAATCTATGTCTGATACGAAGTAGTTCATTTTGTAAAACGTCGTTGAAATTGAACTACTAATGAATTTTTTTTTTCTTTTTTGGACTGTTGTTCCCTGGGGGAAAAATGTATCTTTTTGACTGTTTCGTCTCTCATCAGTATTTTTTTTTAATGCTTTTTCTATGTATTTGGGAGCAAGAAATATAACTCTGGGTTTTGGTGGAGCCAAAACACTGGGAAGTGTAAGGAAAAACATGTCTGTTTCAGGATAGGACATACTGACTAGCTAAAAGCCTAATTTTAAGCTCTTTACTGCCCCCATGACTAGCCTATATTCTGAGTAGGAAGATATTTGAGAAAGACAGCAACTATTTGGGGAGTGAAAGATTTGCAGTAGCAGTTGCTGAAACAACTGGCTCTCAGCCTGTCCAAACATTCTCCCAGATTTATAACATAAAATTACTGTGTCCGTATGAGCCTCCAGGGAGCTAAAACAACCAATTGACAAACTGTTCTGCTTGCTGTTAAGGTTGAACTGGGTCTCTCACCTTCTAGATCCCAAAGCCTTCAAAACTAGGCCAAGTTTTTAAGCCCCAAGTTTTTAGGGGAAATTACCTGGTTATTATCATTTCATCATTCTGGCATTATGAGAAAAAAAAAAGCAAACACGAAGAAGTTTTACATGGAGCAAGACAAAACAGTTATTCTTCTGCTTCTGTTTGCTTCCATGGGTTCTTAATACTTCAGGGTAAATTTTCATTTGTGTTCAATGTTAACCTGACCCACTCATCACTTCATAGAAAGTTAAATGACAGAGCATCAGGGGTCCCCAAGAGAAAGAAATGGTAGGGATCATTGAGATGAAATCCACCTGTGCAGTTGGGAGATGAGGAAACCAGGACTTTAAATAATAATAGTGATAGCAACAGCATTCACTGAACTCCTGTATTTTCCAGGTGGCTTGGTTTTTTCAGCTTATCTCTGTCAAGCTAATTCAGTTTCTCTATGAACATGCCCACGTCTTTTCTGAGCGTTTTACACATATTAATTCACTCTTCTCATAACAACTCATGAGTGAGATATTGTTGCTCTGCTTGTCTGTAAAACAAACAGATGGTTTGTTGATGTCCACAGAGCCAGTTAAGTGGTCTAATGTGTATACTATATGGTTAGGCATTATTATATTATCTATGACATATATTTATGTGATAATATATTGTACGTTATAATAAAGTTGTATTATTTTATATAATAATAAATATGATTATATTGGAAATTATAAAAACCCATTTTTCTAAAAGCTTCTATGCATCAAGTATTTCATTCAAGAGTGTTGTAATAAGTCCATCATACTTGGTATGGAAAGCCAGGAAAAAATAATATGCCATAACCCACATAATAAAAGTCCTCTCATTTCACTAGATACTGAATTAAAACACCAACCTTACATCTGGAGATGGTGTTCAGAAAAATACTTGTTGAACTAAAATCAGAAGCTCACTCTTACAGTCAAAACAGTGGCTCATAGGGGTCCGGAGACCATATTTTCAAAACTAAAATTTAGACTAGATGGTCTTGGATGTTAACTGACAACTGGAGAGAATATTTGAAATAGGGATGATTCTGGAAAATTCTACTTGGATAGTCAGTGTATGTGTTTAATGTGTGTATGTAATGTGCATATTTGGTGTGTGTCAGTGTGAAATATAGAATGACATTGTTTAACTTCTTTTGTTTGATACTTTAGTGAAGCATTTATAAAATTGTAAAACATAGCCATTTTAAAAACTGTATGTAAAGCCGAAGAAAACTTTGAATTCGAGAGCAGAGCATCCAGTACTCTTTCACAGGTCAGCATAATTAAGTCATCAGTGACAAAGAGGAAGTCTTGTCCCTAGATTTCATCCTAATTCCAGAAATGCCTCCTTTCCTGTCCATATAACAAATATAAGATCATTCACTATAAAAAGGTGTGATTAGGACACTTGATTCAGAAAGCTGCTAAAACGTACTTTTCCTTTAAGGGACTTTCAAGTTCTTTCCCACCCTTTGTCACATTGGCCTGGGTGGTTCTATGATTGCTGAGTGTGTTCAGTGAAGTAGTGCTTGAAGGCAATTGAGGCTTCAGCTTGATTGGGCCTATAATTGCAGTCAGCCTACTTGAAATTACAAACTGGACTCCTTCAAATGAAACTTGTCATGCCCAGCAAAGCTGTTGACTGCCTGTCACATCTGGGAATTCTTGGAGAAATTGAACTAGCCTGGCAGACTCAAAGCACCAAGCAACCTGGAAAATCTTCCTGAGCCTTCCCCTCCTTTAAACATCAGGGATGCTGGTGGCTACAGCCTATCTTCCTCAGTAGTTCCTGATAGAATGGTGGTCATGCTTTAGGGGGCCCTTTTTAAGAGATGATGAGATTCTTGAAAAGACGTTGTCTTGAATAATTAAAGAATTTGTCATTCACATGATATTTCTTCTTTTGAAAAAAAAAATCTTCTTCCACTGCCCAATTCTTTTTTTTTTTTAATTAAAGTTTATTGGGGTGACAATTGTTAGTAAAGTTACATAGATTTCAGGTGTAAAATTCTGTATCACATCATCTATATATCCCATTGTGTGTTCACCACCCACAGTCAGTTCTCCTTCCATCACAAATTTTAGGGACTGCCTCATTTCTGTCTTAGGACCATGGAGTTATAGTATGTTTGAAGTTCGTCTTACCTGCTCTTTCAGACTGACAATATAATTACAAAGAGCCACTAATAGTGAAGCCAAACAGACTCTACTACCTAATAAAAACTAGGCTTTTCTTTTCTAAAGGGTGAATAAAAATAAAACCTGATTTCTTTTTAAGGAATTAGAACTATCCATTGTATTTGGTATAAACCCACTAATTTTCTTTTCATTCAGAATTGCAGGAACCCACTAAGTAGTACATAATTTTGTAATTTCTCCCCATGACTAAATTTAGCTTCATTTAGCTGCTAATATATTCTATTGTTTCTTATTTTAAACAAATTTGTTTTTAAAAAGTCTCTCTTACGCACATTTTTCTCATCTAAAAACTGTATTTGCTCTTTTAACTAATAAAATTGCTCTTGTGATGCAGTTTTTAAGGTTATAAGCTCTGAACTGAACTTCACCTAACTATAGTTCCTATTCCAGAGAAACAAATATCTAGAATCATAGTATCATTAAAGTTTAGTAAAGAGTTAATTACGTTATAGCTACCAAATCATCCAGAACATGAGATAAAGGGCAAGTGATTCTAAAGATAGGCACAGTACATAAATATATATAATACAGATATAGATGATATAGATATATTCCTTTGTGTATATGTATAATATATGCATATATATATAATATACATATTAACTAGGAGCCTTAAAATGGGTTACTGTGTAAAGACTGCACTGCCACTTTAAAGGCACCCAGTTAAAATTTTAACTGAAGGATTCTGGTGAATATAAAGGCTCTTAGTTAATATAAATTTTATATATATATATATGTATATATATATGTATATATATGTATATTTGTATGTTTATACATATAAAAATATATAAAGGCTCCTAGTTAATATGTGTGTATAAATACATATGGTATGATATATATAAAAACTGGGAGCCTTTAAATATATATATGTATAAATATATAAAAATACAAATACACACACACACACACACACACACACATATATATATATATATATTTCTAGGTCCTTGTATAGTGCCTGGCACTTTAAAAACTCCTAGGTAATATTTTTGGAAGGAAAGATGGAAGTGTGAGGAAGAATGAGAGGGAAAGAAAAGGGGAGATTGAAAACGTAACCAAAAGAAATGCAAGATTTGTATGAGAGACTCAATATTTGAATGTTTCTTGAATGTTTCCATGCCTCTATCCATACATAAACTTTCAAGCTAAGGGATGTTTTGCTGCAGTGGACTGATAAGGGAGAGGTAAAAAAAGGAAAGAAACATCTCTCACTGATGTCCAGAAATGAATAACAAAGTGACAGACTCAAAGACAGGTGTTGGACAGAAAATAATTGCATCCTACTTTTTGCCACTGTTACTGCAATGAAGTGCAGTAGCTTTATAATGGTTAAAAATATGCACATTTTCATGTCATTCTACCATGCCTGTTTTTTTTTAAATTTCACTTTCTTTAGCAGCTTACTTTATTCATGCCATTATAGTTCTTTTTCTGGGCATCTAGGGAATTCTCTACTTAAAAAGCAAAGTCCAAATGATGATTAATGATAAAATCTGTTTGAATAATCTGACCAATCAGTATGTCTTCTTGCCAAAGCAGTAGAGAGGAAATTCAAGACTAACTAGTAACCCTGTCTTTTTCTTTGTATCCAGGCTATTTTAAACCTCCTCTGCAAGTTGATGGTTGTATAGGAAGTAAGAGGAATTGAATTCTGAACTTTAAAGAACAAAAGGAAGTATAACTAACAGTCCTGATTCTTTTCTTCTAGTGGTCTTTGCTTTTCCTTTGAATCCACTGAGTAGAAGTATGCACTGCACAAAATAAGGAGAAATGAGGTTTCAGTGACAGAGCAGCCAGTCAGCGTGGCCTGAGAGCCGTCCGGCCTTGAGTGTGACCAACAGGGCTCTCTGCTGCTCCACCTGTTCTCTCAGCAGGCTCTTGAAAACAGTGACCATGGACAAACATGGAACACTATCTCTAACCTCAGTGTGGCTTCCATTCATTTTCCTTCATTCTCTCCATAGAATCCAGGAACTCTGATGAGTCATCCAGCAGAATGAGCAGGAGGCCTGCAGCTGTGTAGTGTTTGAGAGCACAGCATGGGAATCCCAACTATGTGACTTTGAATAAGTTACTTTCCCTGTTTCAACTTTAGGTCTCTCTACTGGAAAATAAGACCACTGTGTTTCCCCAAAAATAAGACCTCGCCGGACCATCAGACTAATGCGTCTTTTGGAGCAAAAATGAATATAAGACCCGGTCTTATTTTACTATAAGACCGAGTCTTATATAATGTAGTTAATATAATATAATATAATATAATATAATATAATATAATACCGGGTCTTATATCAATTTTTGCTCCAAAAGATGCATTAGAGCTGATTGTCCAGCTAGGTCTTATTTTCAGGGGAACAGGGTGTTGATACTGAGAGTCATTGGAAAGATTAAGTGAAAGTTACACATGTACAATGTTTAGAGGGCTGCTTGCATACCACAGATGCTGTTTTTATTATTAAGAACTCGCTACTCTTCTCACTTTAGGCAGACATGTTTATATCACTTACCATCTGCTCTCCCTAAGAGTCTAGAAATGTTCAATCCTTAACTCCCTAGCAGCAGAAAGAGCTCAAATAAAATTAATTAGAAAAGTTTCCTGCCCAAAATATGACAATACTTCATTTATCTAAAGATCTCTTATATAGAAACTTCAACTTCTCGGGACCAGGAAGTAAGAAAAAAACTTATTTGAATGCCAACACTGATTATCCGACAATCTGTGCACCAAATTCCACACAGTCACAGGCATTCAGTGCCATAGAAACCACCACTGTCCTGCTTGATTTGGGTCTGGTATGCCTGCTCATTGCAGTTAGAAGGCAGGGAGGCATAATGAATGAATGAGGGTTGTGATAAGAGTTAGTCAGACTGTAGATTTAGGAACCTATGAATAGCCAATGCATGAACTCTAAACGTGAGCAGTCTAGGGCCATTTACACAGAGCCAAGTGGTCCTGCTTTTCTTGAAAGTCAATGAGAACATCACTAAATCACACCAAAAGAAAGCAATGGATTTTCTTTCTCTTTAATACTGTCTAAGATGACAAATGAGTCTGTTACATTTTAGAAAAATTTCCATCCAGGAGAATGCACTTGTTTTTAATTGGTATTAAGGGATAACCCGTACTTAGCTAGAAAATTCACTTCTGTAGAACACTTCATTCTGTAATATCTCCCCCATAAAATAGACATCATTGTATAACTGTACCTTTGAGGTAATAGAGATATGTGAAAAAATGCTGGCATTTGACTGAAGTGTTTCCCTGAAAATAAGACCGGGTTTTACATTAAGTTTTGCTCCAAAAGAGGCATTAGGGTTTATGTTCAGGGGATGTCCTCCTGAAATATCATGCTAGGGCTTATTTTCCAGTTAGGTCTATTTTCAGGGAAACACGGTAAAATCGAACATTTTTCTGGTGGTTCTTTGTGAGAAAAGCAATGATGGTTGAAATGTACATTCTGCCCTCCAAGAGAATCACATTCAAATTGTATAGAGTTGCTTTCTGGAACAATGGTTAACATGTGTAACAGTCACATGACTCACAAGACCACTACATGTAGTACATGTGTGCACACCCATTTACCTCTTTTTGTTGTGACAGGCAAATAGATGTGTATAAAACTTCTCTCCACTTCTATTCTCCAAAGAGAACAATTTGATGAGAGATTCTGTCCTTAGTCTTGGGGTTCTCCACGTATACACACATTGCTCTGTGGCAGCTATAACCTAAAAACTTGCTGACAGCCTTGAAGTTTTGTCATACTTCCCACTTTCCCAATCTCTCCAGGACTATGGCTTGATTCAAAGGCATTTTAACGAAGAGCTTGTTTTTCTTGCTCACCAGTGCAAAATTTTCGAGGATACGCAAAGAATATTCATTCTGGTTTTACTACAGGGCAGAACACTTTCTGAATCACCCTGTACCCTCCAGGGTGCTACCCTGGGCCTATGCTCACACTTTGGAGTCAAAAAATGGAAGTTATGGATAAGTCATCATCTTCCCCCCAGTCACCCTGGCTTCCCGGTTTTTGTCAAGAGTAGCTCTACGCTCATCGTACTGAGGCTGAAAAACTAAGAGTCATCTTTGATTCCTCCCTGTCTCTTGACCCCTGAAATCAATGCACCTCGTGATTCTTCTTCAAGTCCCCATCCAGTGCCTCCTGTCCATCACACAGCCACCGCCTAATCCAGGCCCTGCTATTTCGTCTCAGGCCTGCTGCAACGGGCCCACCTCCAAACCACACCCTAAGATTAATTTGCCTCCAACAGCTTTTGACTTTAGCAAGTTGGCCTCGAGAGGCTATGAGCATAGCTTTTAGAGCTGTACAGATCTGAGATCCAATTTTGCCTCTGTCATTTACCAGCTAAGTGCTCTTGGGTAACTAATTTAATTTCTGAGCCTCCTAGGGTTGACGTGAGGATTAGTAAGGGTATATGTACGTATATACCGGGGGTGCCAAAAAAATGTACACATTGAAAGAGATGTTATCATCTATGCATTACTTTTCGAAGTTAAATTGAATTCCGGTAGCAATGTGTAGTATGACGTTCGCTCAAAAGATGGCATGAATCAAATGAATGCTAGTGTCATTCCTTGTATTACAATTTTAATACAGTTTTTGCCTTTCTTAAAACGTGTATACATTTTTTGGCACCCTCTGTATATATAATATTACATATATTTGTATATTATATATAATGCATATATATAATATATTATGCTTCGTACAAGGCCTAATATATAGTGAATTATGTCCAAATTCCTTGACACTGAAGATCATTTATAGCTTGGCCCCAACCTTCCTTCACAAGTCACCTTCCCTTTACGCAATGCTCCAGACAAATTGAATATTTGTTTGTAATGTTTTTAATGTTTACTTTTCTCTTATTTTCTCTCACCATTGTATACTTCCTGCTCCTCCTCACCATCATACTTCCCTGTTAAAATTCTAACTACCTCACGAACTCCAGGTCTAATCCTGGCCTTCTCCACAAAGCCTTCTTGTGTCACACCAGCCAGAAATGGCCTTTGTCTCTTTAGCCCCTATGTTCTTTTCCTAGTTAGAATTTTCTTGTGGCCTTCATCACAGCTTCCTCATTTTGATCACGTCTGAATCTCTGTTTCTCCCCAAATGTTTTTACATGTGACATGCACATATGACATAGAACATATGACACAGAACAGTAAAGCAATCCTAAGAGAGAGAGAAAAGAATTACTCTGTTTGGGAGAAAAACAAGCTCTTCCAGTCATTCTGAAAAGAAAAGGTTAATCCCAAAATTTTAGCCTGAAAATTTTTGCAAAGCGTTTTGACCCTGGAGCAGTTAGCAATTATAGTTTGTGGAATGTGCAACAATGAGAATAAACTCAGCTATTCAATGGGAGGATACAGGGCTGTGTGTCTGTAATGGCCCAAGGAGGAGAGAGGGATTACTTGGCTTTAGAGAGAATAAATAGAGCTGATAAACTAAATTCTTCTTTCTTTGAATCTGAGCTTGAAAGAATAGAAAACTTTTCAGAATAAGGTTCATTGTAGGTTGATATAATATGACAGTCCGACTGTAGACTAATACTCCCTTTTACCATTTAACAAATGTCATGCTCTTCCATTGTCAGGCCAGAAAAGGCAGTTTCATTTTTAATTTGCCAAACTGCTTTAGGAAGGAAACTGGTTACAGGGAAAACCTACCGGGGATGCTTTTTGTTTCCCTTGTTGTTTCCATTTTGTCATATGACAAAGGGAGTTCTTGCTTCTCATTCTTCTCGAGTGACCCTAAAAAAGATCTGTGGTCAAAGCACAAATTGAAATCAAAAACTGAAAAAATAGAAATAAAGGCTGCGTCTTCAGAAAGGGCATTGTGTAAATAAACAAGGAATTTTTCTCTGTCCAAGGGAGTGACAGCCAGGCACACAAAAACAAGAACAGGAGAGCAGCCCTGGCTGGCATGCAAACTTAATGGCAGAGGAGGCCCTAGGAGGATCTGACTTCTAGTTAAAGGTCTTTGTGATTTTCTCTTTTATTTGTGATTGTTTAAGACAAAAATGCAATTGTGCATCTTCGTTTGCAAATGCTTTCCAACATATAACTCAAACAAACACACACAAAATAATCAGGATTATCTTGGGTCAGACACATACCCAGGATATCCTGGCATTGGTCTTCAGATGTGGGTTTGGGCACACACTTAAAAGCAGCCCAAAGGTTTTCACTCTTCACTGTCTCTCAAGCTAGGAATTTATTTTAATATTGGTTCTTATGACTACACGGGGACATCCTTGACCAAATGGCAGTATCTGTTTTGGCTAAGATTAGCGTGGAAGGCTAAAAGTGTAGTGAGTCCTAACCCTTTCATTGCTGAGTACCCTTGGAATGGTTCTACTGTGTTTCCCCGAAAATAAGACCTAGCCGGACAATCAGCTCAATGCGTCTTTTGGTGCAAAAATTAATATAAGACCCAGTCTTATTTTACTAAAATATAACACTGGATCTTATATAATGTAATATGATATAATATAATACCTGGTCTTATTTTACTATAACATGACACGTGGTATAATATAATATAATATCATACTGGGTCTTATATTAATTTTTGCTACAAAAGACTCATTAGAGCTGATTGTCTGACTAGGTCTTATTTTTGGGGAAACATGGTAGGTACTTCACTGTAGACATCTTTGCTACAAGCATTTTTGTCACAAATATTTTTGCCACCTAACTAATTGGCCATAGGCAATTTTGCCATAACAAAGATAAAATAACTGGTTGACAGTTGAGTTTTTTCTGTTTGGCCTCATTTCTCCATTGATGAATCAACTGCCTTTGGCAGACTTAATATATTTAAGCTACTTATCAGTTTGGTTTCATTTTTCTACTGACAAAGTTCTCTGTTACTCCCATTTTTATATTATTTATAAATCTTAGCTAACCTCATACTGGTCCATACAGTGATGAGTAGATAGGGTAGAGGTGGTCTTAAAATAGTTAGCATTTCTTCTAATTGATGATTTGCCACAAGAGTTAGTTTCTTATTTTGAAACACACTACATTGGAAGGAGTAAGAGAGGCCAAGGGCCCTCCTTGATGTGACAGAGTTGAAACCACACATTCCATAGAAAGAAGACAAGTGCTTAGGTACAATCCACAAAATAAAATCAGTTATTTTCACAGTATAAACATTAATCTACACACATTTTAAATAAAGTCTTTTTAATGTTGTTATTCATTTTTCATGTTTTATTATCCTTTGTAATGTCCCTCCTTTATTTGTTGGGATTTCATAGTTTTTATGGCAAAGTTGCCTCGTAGCCAATTAGTTATAAGGCAAAAATGCCTGAGGCAGGGTTTCTACAACAAAGATGTATCTCTGGAAATACAGCTAAAACACTGGACACACCTTGGAATTTAGCACGGAGCCTGTCTTTTCTTTACTGGAGAGACTGGGAATACATCTTAGATGGAAACTTGACCAGTCTCTGGTTGGGAAATAATGTAGAGATACACAGGCACCTGAACCCGGAGATGGAGCCTCCAAGACTCCAGTTCTGCCATTCCTAAACCCAGTGAGGGCTGTTCAGTCTCAGATATGTTAACTGAAAAAGTATTCTGACACTTGTTAATGATCGTAAGGAAGCCTTTATTCAAGGAACTACTGTAGTGGGGTTTGTAGTAAGGGAGAGGCATTGGGCTCAACTCTGAATAGAACAAGGAAAATGGGTATTTATGACCAAGGAGCAGAGTCAGGGAGATGTCAGGGGATGTAAAATCACTAAGAGACTAAGGTGATTCTCGTTAAACTGACCTAAAGGGTTCTTGCTGAAGGCAGACCAGGGTGATCAGATATCAATCACGTGGATATCGATCATGCGGGGAATGAGGAATTTGGTCAGATATTGAGCATGAGAAATATGAAGGCTGGGGGATTCTCAATAAACTGACTTAGCAAGATTTTTGCTAAAACTGGGCAATAGGAAGATGAACAGAGAAGCCCAAAGTGGAGAAAGGGGCTCAGAGGAGTCTGACTAAACTTAGGTCAAGGAGACAGTCTTTGTCATACACAGTCCCCATCTGAAAACTATGGGCCAAATTTGAACTCAGAATGAAGGATTCATTCCACAAACATTCATTGAGCACCCACGATGTGCCAAGCACACTACTGGGTCACAGGGATATAGAGATGAAAGAAGTGTCCTTGCCTTCTAAGAAATCAGAGACTATTGAAGGAGGCAGATAAGCAAATAGGACCTTGTGCCCTTGAGCCAGGCTGTCTGGGTCTAAGTGCCTTCCTAACTGCATGGCCTTCCATGTAGTATCTAACCTCTCTGGGCTCAAGGTCACCAACTGCAAAATGGGATAGTGATAGATTTTTGTGGTTTGGGCCCAAGTCATGTTTGTGAAGTGTTTGCACAGTATTTGGCACATTGTAAATGCACAGTCAAGTGGCCTTAGTAATATTGTTATCATTGATGTTGGCATTGTTTGTGGTATAGGGTCAGTACTGTGACAGAGGTATATTCACATAGTTCAGAGGAAATGCAATGGACACATAACCAACGTAAAGGATAATTAGTATCAAGATGGGCTTGCAGGAGGTGACAGCTGAACTGTGCCTGGGAGGACAAGGGGCAATTAACCAGGCACAGCTTCAGGGGTAAGACATACCAGCAGGGGGAAGACAGGGCAAAGCCACCACAGTGGGAGAGAGAGCTGTCCTAGGGAACACGCATGCCAAGGATGGCAAATAAACGAGAAGGGAAGTAACAATTATTGAGCCCATGCTGGACACTAGAAACTGTGCTGTATGATGTAAAAAGATGATCCCACATAAAGCTTTTCAATAATCCTTAGACAAAGAGTTATCCCTATTTCCCAGGAGAAGAAACTGACGTTCAGAGAGGTACAGTAGTACCTAAAGCCTAGTAATCGGCATGATTCACTTCCAAATCTGCATGATTCTAAAGCTTGTTCATATTGTACAGAGTCTGTCCTTCTGAGCCCGAGCACAAAATGTGTTAGGTTTCTGGAAGGATGTAGCCTGGGCTCTGTGGAAGATGGGAACTCAAGCGCTAGACCAGTATTCACAGTAAGGGGTTTGGGCCATGGGCACTGATGGGGTATTATAAGCCTGAGAGCAACAGGTTTTCCTGAACAGAGGGAGCCATTTAACTAATTTCATAGGCATAAGACCTGGGTGTATAATAGGCTAACTATCAACAATATGGTATACATGGCATGGAACAGAAATGATGGTTCAATGGTCCAGCAATGTAAAAAGGGAACATTTTTTAAATGGTAATTTGTTTCTATGCATTTGGCTTTTTTAGATTCCACATATAAGTGATATCATATGGTATTTGTCTTTCTCTGTCTGACATGTCATTTAGCATAGTGCCCGTAAGGTCCGCCCATGTTATCACAAGTGGAAAGATTTCTTTCTTTCTCACAGCTGGATAATATCCCATTGTATACATACGGCATCTTCTTTATCCATTTGTTGATGGACACTTCAGTTGTTTCCGTATCTTGGCTGCTGTGAATAATGCCACAAAAAAACATGGGAGTGCAGATATCTTTGCCAATATCCTGTTTTCATTTCCTGTGGATATATACCTAGAACTTAGATTGCTGAATCATATGATTAATTCACTCTAGAGTGGTAATCATATTGTGATTACATAAATGTATCAAATTGAATGTTCCTTAAACTTAAACGTTATATGTCAATTATATCAAATTAAAAAATGATAATTTGCCCTAAGCTATTGAACAGACTAAAAAAGATAGTAAATGGAAACAAGATTTTCATATGGTATCATCCACAAAAATCAAGGTTCCTTCTTACTGATGTTGCTGAGGAAAAAACAGGGATATAATTAATGTATCAGGTAGGAAGCTGAACCTATTGGATGTCCCTAAATGCTGATTTTCTGCCATTTTGAGCATGAAGAAAGAAATTCTGTGACCTCTAGAGCTAAAAAGAGCCCCTATGATCACCTAGTCAGTTATTTTATTTATTTTTTGTGGATTCAGAAAAGTGAGGTGATTAGGCCAAGATCCTTTGACATGGGACATCTGCCATATGAAACGAAACTCATCCTGTCAGCCATGCCAAGAAAACCCAGGAATCTGAAAGTGTTCACACAGGCCGAAATGGGCATTTTCCGCTAAGACGTTTCCCCTGACCCTCCATGGGGGAATCTTTCACAGGCTCTGAAGTCAATGTTATCTAAACAGCTCTCTTCCTTCCTTACCAGGAAAGGTGCAGAAAGGCAGCCTGGGGGGGAAAAAAAAAATCAGATCCTCCATCCCTAGTGAGCTTTCATGCCATATATTCAAGATTTTTCTGGTGTTCATTATGGCTGGGCAGAAAGGGAAGGAGAAGTAAAATGTATCTTTTTGTAAGTTCAGAAGAGAATCCAAAACATTATTCTTCTTACCTTAAATGGGCCTCCCTCACTGGCTCAGACTAAGGGTTGCTGTCCCTGAGGGAAAGGGTGAGATTGGCCCAACAACAACTGTGTGACCTCCTGGTGGGTAGTTTCCCAGAGTTGTGAACCAAGGTCATCCAGTCTAGCAACCTTGGAAACTGTCAACAAGATTTTTACCAGGGAAACTGGACAGGCTTGAGAAGGGAGGTGAGATACCTTTTCTGTCTGTATCACTTTATCGTACCTTCTTGGCAACCTCTCTCATCTGGAGAGATCGCAAAGAAGTAGTTGGGCTGCAGAAGCATGTGATGTCTTGATAATTATGACAGGAAGTAAGAAAAAGATATAGTTTCATCCTGTGATGATGAAAAATAAGATAAAACCACTGAAAACAAAACCTTACTAAAAATTATTACAACCTAATAAGAAGCCCATACGATGTTGGCCCATAAGACCCATCTGTGGTCCTGCATATTCTCCTCAGAGAGATATCTACTTATTTTTTTTAAAAAAAAAGTATGTAAGAAAATGCACATGAGCCCAATAATGTCCTTTCTGAGATGGAAAATATTACTTTGGTTCAAATTGAATTTTTACCCATCTGGTTGGCTGACAAGATGGTAGATGACAAATATTCTTGATTCTGATAGCCAAGGCCATAAGGTATACCTTCTAGAAGAAGCTTCTAGAAATATTATTGTTGGACCTGTGGCATCTGTCATATTGGCATCCAGTGAGGTACACCACACAGTTATATAATAAATGAAAGATGTAACATCAATTGTCAAGAAAGGAACTCAAAGCAGAAGATAGTAGATGACAGGTTGTCATCTAGTTTCAACCCCAAGAAAGTACCCTGAATTTTTTTCTAAAGAACTAAATGAGGAGTTTAGCCTGTTCCTATTTTTTGCCCTCATCATAAAATCAGCCGGGCTGCTTTATCTGCTTTTTCTTATCCTCCCTATGTGTCAACTTAGAATCAAAAAGTACTCTTCAGGTTATAAAGAATATGTCAATCATGGAGCCGGGGTTGAGTTCCTTACCCATATATAACAAATTTCTTAGTGACACGACATATATATATAAAGCTCATGTTCACCAAATGATTTCATTTGCACCATCCAGTCATTTAAGCCAGCACTGTCCTGAGACTTATATAGCATTCAAAGGGCTATAAAGTAAAAATTATGAAAGTAAAACTGGGAGAAAGTGATGATATCGATCTGTTTTTCAAAACCACTTTTCCAAAGAACAAGAGCCTAAACTCATCCTGGTTGTTCATAGTGGTGCAGATAGAGAGAGGACAAGCTGATCCTGCTCATAGCTCCTCTGCCTCCTGCTGTGAAGTCTGCACTGTCAGCATATGCATGTGACTATGTTTTCCACTATGATTTTGGTAGAACCACTGTATATGAGCTGCCTCCCTCTCTCCAGCCTTTTCACTAATAGGGTTGGCGGCCTTTATAGTAAATCTGGTTCAAGGACAACACAAGCTTCCTTTTACTTCAATTAGCTTTTATGTGCTAAAATACTCATTTCTAGTAAAATACTGAGGCAATTTGTGACAAGAGCACCAACCTTCTGGGAATCTATTCTAAAGACAGAAGACCAAATACAGAACAGGATTTATATGCAAAGATGTTCAGCATATCATTATTTATGTCAAATATTTAGACCCAATGTAAATGTCCAAGGAGGTATTGATTAAGTGAGCTATGCACATTGATTGAACTAAACACTCTGTAGATATTGAACATTATGTTCTGGGAGAGTTCCCAATAATGCAGGCAAGTGCTTAATTATAATGCTAATGGAAAAGAAAATGATATTACAAAATAGTGCTTCACAAATATGCCTCCCCCACCACCACACACATGTACATACTTTGCCTATGCGGAGGGAGGGAGAAAGAAAAAGAGAGAGACTTGAAGGAAATATACCAAAATATCATCAATGGTTGTCTTTGGATAGGACTTGGGATTTTGGAAATTATTTTTCATTTGACTTTTTCTAAACTTTCTATAATTTTTAATGACAGTCATCTATTGCTTTTATAATAAAAAAAAAAATTTCTCGTATCAGAACCGATGAGCTTCTGGCCTCTGAATTGCATTTTTGAAGGGAGAAACAAACTTTAGTGTTCTTAGATTATAGTGGGAGAAAGAGAGAAACGGGAGTCAAGGATTAGAGTCACAAAAGCAAAACTTCCTCCTTCTTCTGGCATCTTCATTAATTCCAAGTGGTTCATGCATGAAGGTCCCCTAAGAGAGCATTAGGTTGAGAGGTAATGTAGTGGAGCTTTAATCTATGAGACAATCTATTACTAAAAGTAATCTAAATTGAATTGTGTACCAAAGATAGGAAGAGCACACCTTTAAAATACACTGACAAATCCATTGTATAATAAAATATTTTATTAACCAATGTCACCCCGATCAATTTAATAAAAAATAAAATAAAATTTACTTACAATAAAAATATATACATATCCTTCCGAAAATCAAATATTCACTTATTTTTGTCTAATGTATAAATTCATACATGACAGTCTTTTTAAGGTATAACACACTAGAGTTATATTAATTTCATCCAATTTCTATCTCAATAGCATCATTTTTTATTCACCCACTTCAATATGAAACTGTGAGTCTTATTACAAAATATTACATGGAAAGTTAACATGAAGTTTATATGGAACTTCATAACAAATATTTGAACTCATGGGATGTTAATTTTCTCACAAAAACTTTGAATATCACCTTCCACTGATCTTTGGTTTGCTCATTTACAGGTGTGTTTGAATGTCCTCTGATGTTTTTCCCTTCCTCCATATAAATCAGCAAGTCCATTTCTAGAAGCCAGTATTTTGTCAAAATGTTCACTCTAAGAATTCTGTCAACCAAAGGGAGTTTATTTTCTCAAGCGATGGAAATCAAATAGGAGTATGTTTTAGGTGCATAGTATTCTACTCATCAAGTTGCATTATTCTCTTCCCTGGACTAAGTGATTTTGATTGCACCAAAGTGAAAACTGAAGTATCTGCTTAAAGGTCTTTTTTACCAACCAGGATTCCTGTGTACTACCCTACCAGGGGTCTTCTATCATTCGATATTGTGATAAACATGGATTTTTGCATTTTCTATTAATCACTCAATTGTTTCAAATTATTTTGAATATTAATCATCAGAGAAATTTTCTGCTCAGCTGGTGATTTTTAAAAGTCACTGCATTGTGATGATTGAATTCTCCGTGGGTCCAATTCTCTCCCTGCTCCTGTCCTTGGGAAACATATCCCCAGATTTTATTAAAACTTGAATGGGTAAATAGGAAACAGGTCAGAGATGTTTCTTTTAAGGAAGATCCAGATGTAGGATATTTAATGTCCTTAAATCTTGTGGTTACAATTATTATAGGTGGACTTTTCTAAATGCCTAGAATACTGTAAGAACTTTGCTGATTATCTATTGTGTAGCTTTGGTATTTCTCTAAAATTCTCAGACACATTACAAACCATTTGCCAAACTCAGATATCATCTCTTACATATCTAACACAGCATGAAATGATTGTGGAATGTGCCTTTCTGTTTCTGATAGATTGAGCCAATATGTGCTTACAGCTTACAGATGACTTTAGTTTAATATCATGGTTATTTTCATTTTCAAAAGATTGCTTCAATATCCATGTCTATTTTCACAGATTCATAGCACATTGTGACAAAAATTTAAATCACAAGTTAAGCTAATTGATAGACTCCTTGAAAGGGAGTCGGCTGAATTTTCCCAATATTTTTCTGTACCCTCATCTTGAACTATAGGACTGGCTGAGTTTTAGAAGTGGGAAGTTGATGATTAATTCAGCCACATATATACTCTATTTTGTTATTTAGGTGGTGAATATGTACGTTTTTTTGGTTCAGAAAATGAACCAAATCATCTTCAAACATAAAATTATTTTTCCCAAATCATTTCCATACTACTGTTTTGTTTTGTTTTCCCACTTTTCTGCAATATATTCCTGCTTTGAGTCTTTTTATAGTATGGTTTAATCTACATAGCACCAAAGTTTCAAACACTTTGGTGAAACGTACTTTTGTGTTAATTGATGCTACCCATATCTCAAAAATTGGACATCCATAGTCATCCTCAATAAATAATTTCTAAACCTCAGACATTCCAGTTTCTACTACATAATGTTTGACTAAGTGTCTAGCAATAATATACTAGTGTCCAGTAGACTCGTGTTAAAATTGACTCTTAAGATTTGAAATACACTCTTGCTCTATAGCGTAACATGCCCATTCACTTTAGCTATATTACCATTCTTGTGTGGGATATGCTACTTTTTCATTATTGGTTTCTCTAAACCAGTTTCCTAAACACAGCCATTTGGTAATAATTTATCCACTTAACAAATATTGACTGAGCAAGGACTAGTGATCCTGCCTGCAAATGGACTTGTTTTTAATACAAAAAAGACATATGTACAAATAAGAGCAATGACGGATTAAAGTGGTATATTAGATAGCCATACAGAGAATAATAGGGGCCAAAATGCAGGTTCAATCCTAGTTAGATAGAAGGGCTTCTTCAGTGACAAATGTCAAGTGAAAGGCTTGTAGTTGGTTCACCAAGCAGAGGGAAGGGCATTCCAAAAAGGGGGAACTGAATGAACAAAGGCTAAGAAGCTAGAAACAACATCCAGAGCCCTGAAAAGAGCAAGTTTCTCAGCACAGCAGATGTGTGGGGTTGGGTCGTGGCTGTGGTGGTGGGAGTGGCAGCAAGGTTATGGCAGTGAGGCTGTAGCTGGCAAGATACAAGACTAAAGAAATCACCAGGTGTATGATATTGGCATCCCTTGAATGTCCTACTAAGAATGTTTACCTTTGTGTCATAAGTACGGAAGCCACTAAAACATGTTAATAAGGAAAGCGATACAATCCGGAAGATTTCTTGAATGGCTGCATGGGGAATAGAATGGAAGGACCAGAATCAGGAAGACCAGTAAAGAAACAACTGCAGTAAGTTGAGATGCTACAAGCTGTGTAGCATCTCCACATATTGCAATGGCTGTGATGGTGAGGGTAGAGAAGGAGGTAAATAGGAGTGGCAAGCACTACTGTAAAGAACTTTTCACAATCTGACATATCATATATCTTCCTTACCTTGTCTCCACTCTTTAAGCTGGACTAGAACATAAGCTCCATGAAGTCAGGAATTGTTTGTCAGTTTTGTTCACTGCTCTCTTCCCAGCACCTAAACAGTGCCTTGGCACAGAATACAGGCTCAATAAATGTGTGTTTAATGAGTTACTTCTATGTACGAGGTGAGGGTAGCAGATGAGATGCCCAGATTCCCTACTTTGAAGAGGGTGCAAAATTAGAGCAAGAACATAAGCAGAAAAGCTGGTTGGCAGACAGGTCAAAGTGGTGGAGAATAAGGGAATCACGTCATTTTGAAAGATTTACCTCCTCTTCAGCATTAGAATTATCTAGGCTAAAGCCTAGATAGCAATTTATCCACAGGCAGACTGAAGATATAAAATGTCAAACTGAATTTGGGAGAAAGTAGTGTTTTGTTTTGTTTTTTTAACAAAATGTTTGATGTTTGTTCTTTTGAATCTTGAAGAATACTTTAATCTCCTAGTGTTTTCAAAAAAATAACCAACCATGTCAAACAAATCCAAGAGTTACTTTTAGGGTACATGTTGAAAATACCAATTTTATAATTTTAAAAAAATCAGGCTTTAGTTACTAAATTGCCTGTGAAATAATTAAATTAATAACTTTCACTTCTACCTAATTTAAATTTTTTCTATTAAAATTTACATTGGAGAGAATTGATAGAATAAGTACATGTGCCTATGTCCCTTTCTACCCCTCAAATGACCAAAAGGCCAAAAATGACATATGTATTATATGACATATATATGACATACATATTGTATGACATATATAGGACATACATAGTGCTCTCAGTGCTCAGCATGGAGGGAGATGAAAAAGGATACCTTATTAGGGAGACAAGAAATTTTGAGTAATTTCTGGAATATTAAAAGCAGGTATAGAAGCTATAGAAGAAAAATACATACTGTAAAGTTAAAAGTTATTTCTGTTGCCATAAAGGATCAAAATAAACAAAAGCAGGAAATAGGTAAGGCTCTAGGAAGAGAATCAAAGTAATGCATTAAAGACCTTCCCTCAGAGTGACAGGGCCCAGAACATCCATATCTACAAATTTTATTCTACAGACATACTCAGCCATGCATGTGCATACAAGGGTACTCCCTGCAAGGGTGTTTATAATGGCAAAGATTGGGAACAACCCAAATGTTCACTAATAGAAGACTGGTTAAATAAATCGTGCACATAAGGAAACATTCGGCAGTCGAGAAATAATGATGCATTGACCTTAGGCAAATTACTTTATCTCTGGGTAGTGGACCCGACGATCTCTAAGGCAACTGATAGTTTAACGGTGTATGGTTCTATGTCCATTCTCTCCATCACAGTGGCACAACTTAGAATTATATATTAGCAAATCCTATAGAGATTACGTCCTATGTAGTTAGAAATAGACAAGCACTATCATTTTCCCATTTTACAGACAGAGAAACTTGAAGCCTAAAGCAATTGAGTACAATAGTAATTCAATGTAGATATTCAAATAATCTTTGGGCTCCCTTAAGTAGCTTCCCTTTGACTTGGGGGAAGAAGAAAAAAAAAAACTTCATTATTCTTAAGCATTACTTCGGGACTTTGTGTTAATCTAACATATTTCAGTCCTTCTGTTATGTCTTTCTTCTCCTCCCCATGATCTACCCCCAGAGAATCCTTTTCTCTACTGGCTTACCAAAATGAAGCATTAATTGTATTGACTGCTTTCCCCTTCTTACAATCTGGATGTACTGCCAGATCAGTCTCAAGAAGTTTCAAGGTGATTGAGAGGACATCTCCAGGCATCACAGTGTTGAAAACCTTAAGTAACTGTTGCTGAGGAGTAAGTGTCGGGACGGCTATATTGTACACATGAATATACACACGTGCATACACACACGTAGTCAGGCCATTTACTGAAGGTCATACTAACTAGCTATTTTTACACACTTAATTTCTCATGTCATAGTTTACATTGTGGATTACACATTGTTAATCCGGCAAGCTTTAATTTTAAAACGGAAATGATAGAAGAGGACGCTTTCCTTGGTCTCCAGTTTCTCCTCGATGTAACCATAATCAGTGTAATTATCTGAGATGGTCTCTGTTAGGAGGCTACTGAGGCATCTCACTCTTAATGAACTGCAGAGCTTCTAATTGAATTCTTGCTACGTATGCTTTCCCTGTGGTTAAGAATCTACTTTAGAGCTATTAAAGTCGTCTGTGTTCAGATATGGGCTCCCTGATTTAATTTCTCTTGGCGGGGAAGGGAATGTATTCCTAATGATCACCTTGTCTCAAATTTCAGATTACAGTATTTCGGATGGGATCCGAAGGACACCAGGACATTGATTTAGCTATCCTGACAGCTTTACTCAAAGGTAAGAGAGTTTCTGTGTCCAGAGAGTGCAAAGATAATTAAAATGGATTAACACAGCAACCTTGTATCTTCTAATAGTGGATGTGATTCCAAATGATACCATGACACATCCAATTAGTGATAACATAAGGACCTCTCTTGTAAGACACTGTTACTGCTATTAAATTCTCCTATATGGAGCTGTATTAAAGTGATTAAATTTCATAAAGTTTAAATATACTACAATTCAGTCATGTCTATTGAATAATAAAAATACACAAAAGGCTAATATAACATGTAAGACACTAAGTTACTGAGGTTACTTAATAATTATTGCCTTGTCTACTTTCAAAAAACACTTCGTGTGCTATACATGATAGATAGATAGATAGATAGATAGATAGATAGATAGATAGATAGATAGACAGACAGATACCATAGTACATTAAAAATGGAAAATCAAAACCATTTGAGGAAGAGAAAAAGAAATAAACCAAAATAATTAGGCTACTGTACTTGTTATAATTGAGCATTAATTTAACTCTAAGTTTTCTCAAAGTTGAGGAAGAAATAGAAACGCCATGGGTTGTATGATTTTCCTTTATAAGGTAGGTGTTTATCCTGTTCTCTAGTTTCAATACTGAAAATATTTTCTTCCTCCATCATCAATTTGTGACTTAAAATTGTGTTTCACTTTTGAATCAGTCTTAGAATTTATTTGTTGTGATATAGAATAATTGTTTTCTACTGTTTTGTTCATGACAGACCATATTAAATATATTTTATATTATAATCAAGTAGTTATACATATGCATTTAAAAAACTGAAATTAAGTTACATGAAATAATGTTTACATTGACTATGTAATAAAATTGGATATTTTCTATTCTCTTTAATGCTGATTTTGTACCACTAAATTGACTTCATGACCCACTAATAGTTCATAACCTGGAGTTTAAAAAACACTGCCATAGAAGATTAAAGGAAATTATGATTGCTCTAAGAAATTAACATTTCTAATCACTATAATGAACCTTACTTATGCAACAGTGGATACTGATGGGAACTTATGCCATTAAAATACTATGGTGTGTCAGCTCTATTTTGTGAAGGCTTTTAAATGCTTTCTGATTTTGACCCAGTTGATTTCTGAAGTATATCTAGCATAATACTTTTGCGGGCTTCTTTGGAGGCCAAGAACATACTTATATCAGTTTCAAATTCTTTAGTTGATTAAATTATTCTTCCCATGTATTTTTTTGTTTTATTATGCCTGGGCATGTAACAATGTTTAGCACTTATTTTTTATCCAATTATACTTAGTTTTCAATCATCTAATACATGAGGAATCTATATAGTACAGCTGGTATAGTACAAGAAGTTAGACAGGAGAGGAAAGAGCTGTGAAACTAACCACTGACCTGTGGCTGGTGGAGAGGAGGACACATGGGAAACCAGGTGGCTGTGGTGGTACTATTTACCTTTGCATCTCTTGTTTCTGATTCCATTGGGTTTGATTTTCTTCAGGATTTGTACATGTTAAAAGATACTGTTCACATGATACAAACTGATTGGTTGTCAGTTCAAAAATTAAGAGAGAAAGCTGGAAATAAAGTGAATGTTGTTATGGAGAACTAAGGGGCCCATAGTTTCTTCAAATGCTGACCTGGGGTAGCTTTTGAGTACAGGTGATGTCGTGTTTGTCCCTGGCATGAAGGTAACCACTCTCCGAGAGTAGTCGTCTGAGGCTAGAGACTGTACACTCTTCTCCTCCTTTTCGTTCTCCTCCCACTCCCACTGCACACATTCAGGGGAACCCAAGGAAGTGGCACAGAGTAGAGTTACCAGAGAAAATAAAGGACATTGAATGTTCAGATAAATAACATATTTTTAGCATAAACCTGTCCCAACTATTGCATGGGACATACTTAAACTAAAAAAATTGTTCAATATTTATCTGAAATTCAAACTTAACTGGAAGTCCTGTATTTTTATTTGCTAACTCAGGCGACCCTACTCAGAGGACATCTGACTCCGTTAATACTTCTGGACTTCAGACACCTTGATAGGTTCTATGGGAAAAGTACTCAAGAATCTAGGGATGTCACCTAGTCCCTCTGTCTCCCTCCATCTCTCAGCCAGGCCCTGCCAGAGAAGACTTCCCCTGGAAAAGACCCCAAACTTACCTTAATAAACTATCAGGTGCTTATCAACCGGCTCTCTCAGTCACCTCATCCTCTTTGCATCTCACACAGCAGCATAAACCTATTGCTCCAGGCTCAATAAAGCCAGAAAACATTTGCTCATAACAGAAGTTATTGTAAGTAATCCCTTGACCTTTTCTGTAGATAAAATTACTCACAATCTTTTTTGATCATTTCTCGTGCATCTTGGAAGTCACATCATGTGGGTGTACACTCTAATTCCTGTACGTGCACTAAAGTGTAATATGTGGTGATCACTGTCCTCTCTAAGTGAGAATTCTTTTTCTTTGGCTTTAATCTTCATTGGCAAAGAAGTAAATCTGCAGCACGCAGAGAGAGGAACATCTACTGCTCACTTATTTTTCTGGAAAACATTTTAAAAGAGCTGAAATAGAGTGCAAAATGCTACGTTCCTCTGCAAGGTCAAGGTCATCCACACAAGGGTACTCTCAGAAATTATCACAGCCTAGAGGAGCCTAAGGAGACATGACGACCAAATGTAATGTGGTTTTCTGGATGGGATCCTTGAGCAGAAAAAAAACAACCAGGAATATTAGGTTAAAAACTAATAAAATCTGAATACAGTATGGACTTCAGGGTTTTTCTTTTTTAAAGTATTAGGGGGGGAAATAAGAAAGCTATGTTACCATATATATGTAACTGAGCAGGGGACATACTGTAGTCAAGAAAACGCTATAATTCTTTCATGTCAAAATGACAGAAATGGAGAAAGCATCTTATGGAATTAACTGTAAAGTTAGGTACATATAAAATCAAAGCACTATAACATGCACAGACAGTATTTAATATAAAGGATCTATATAAGTCACATAGTCATGGATAATAGCTATTGATTTAAGAAATGATTAGAAATACCATTGGGGACTGTAAGCAAGAGATTTATGAATGCAGAACTAACAGAAACGAATTTATAAGAAATCAAATTTCCCTATGGATTTATACAGTCACTTCAGAGAAAATTACCTAGTTTCTATCATTTTATTTCACATGTTCTTCAGATATTGATAACTATTGATAACTATTGATAACTATTGATAGCTATTGATAACTAATAAACTAACTGCTTATAGATACTTACATGGAGAAAGACAGCTTCTTTTTAAGATATGTATTTGTAAGTTTGTTCAAATCATAAAGAAAAAAGTTTGAAATAAAAATTAAAATGCCAGAATAATAGTCAATATGTTCTCTAACTTTAGAAAAATTTCTACTCAATGTAATCTACAGATTCAATGCAGTTGCTATCAAAATACCAATAGCAATTTTCACAGAAGTACAACAAATAGTCCTAAAATTTATATGGAACCACAAAAGACCCCAAATAGCTACAGCAATCTTGAGAAAGAAGAACAAAGTTGGAGGTATTACACTACCTGATATCAAATGACACTACAAGGCCAAAGTAATTCAAAACAACAAGGTACTGGCATAAAAACAGACACACAGATCAATGGAACAGAATAGAGAGCCCAGGAATAAACCCACACCTATGTGATCAATTAATCTATGGCAAAGGAGGCAAGACTATAAAGTGGGGTAAAGACAATAGCTTCAATAAATGTTGTTGGGAAAACTGGACAGATACATGCAAAAAAATGAAACTAGACTGCTTTCTTAGACCATATACAACAATAAACTCAAAGTGGATTAGAGACTTAAATGCAAGACTCTAAAACATAAAACTCCTAGAAGAAAACATAGGCAGTAAACTTTTTCACATCACTCTTAGTAATATATATATATATTAGTATGTCTCATTGGGCAAGTGAAACAAAAGAAAAAATAAACAAATGGGACTACATCCAACTAAAAAGTTTTTGCACAACAAAGGAAGCCATCAACAAAACCAAAAGACAACCTACTGAATGGGAGAAGATATTTGCCAACTATACACCTGATAAGGGGTTAATATCCACATATATAAAGAACTCATAAAACTTAACACCAAAAATTCAAACAATTTGATTAAAACTTGGGCAGAGGACCTGAACAGACATTTCTCCAAGAGGACATAAGGATGGCCAATAGACATGTAAAAAGATGCTGAACATCACTAATCATCAGAGAAACGCAATTAAAACCACAATGAGGTATCACCTCACACTTATCAGAGTGGCTACCACCAATAAATAAACAAGCAGCAAGTATTGGCGAGGATGTGGAGAAAAGGGACCGCTTGCTCACTGTTGGTGGGATTGCAAACTGGTGTAGCCATTATGGAAAACAGTATGGAGTTTCCACACAAAAATTAAAAATATAACTACCATATGACCCAGCAATCCCATTTCTGAGTATTTAGCCAAAGAAATCCAAAACAATAATTTGAAAAGATACATCCATCCGTCTGTTCAATGCAGAATTATTTACAATAGCCAAGATATGGAAACAAGATAAATGTTCACTGACAGATAACTGGATAAAGAGGTGGTACATATATACAATGGAATATTACTCAGTCATAAAAAACAATGAAATCTTACCATTTGCGACAACATGGATTGACCTAGAGGGTATTATGCTAAGTGAAGTAAGTCAGACAGGGAAAGATAACTACCATATTATTTCACTTATATGTGGAATCTAAAAACCAAAATAAACAAACAAACAAAACAGAAACATACTCATAGAGAACAAACTGATGGTTACCAGATTGGAGGAGGTCTGGGTAAAAAAGGTAAAGGGATTAAGAAGTACAAATTGGGAGTTATAAAATAGTCATGGGGATGTAATGTACAGCATAGGAAATATAGATTTATCAGGGTGATCATTTCGTAAGTTATATAAATGTTTAACCGTCCTGCTATATACCTGAAAGTAATATATATTGATGTCAATGGTAACTGAAATTTTTTTTTTAATTTTAAAGAAAATAATTTCAAACAAGAATGACATTGATTAGATTAGATCACAAAATAATGAAAATCACTATGTTCTGAACCATTTTCCTTTAAATTTATATCTGTAAAAACACTAAACTTGAAATAAAAGTGGATAACATTTTTTAACAAAAACAATATATTTTAGTGATTTGAAACTACTTTTGAATGCACGCCCCTCTGACTCTGTTAACTAGAAATTGCAGAGTTATTATCACAAACCAGTACTGGCATAAATAGGCAATTAGTCTTGCTAAAAAAAACTCTTCTTAGTTTTCTATATGGCTTAATTAATCCCTAGTAAAACAAAAATTGTGGAATATATTCTGAAGTAGTTTATATTCAATAATTCTATGCACTAGATAGGTCTCATAAGCAATTAACATTTTGGAGTGTTTACTGAGACGCTACCTTGCTGAAACGCAGATGATTCATGAATAGGTTTTATGGGAATTGATTATGACCCTACATTGAAAACAGAAAGTATTTCTAATTATGTATTCAGGCCCTCCTACCCTCCTTCCTGTGTGTAGGCAGCTTAATACAGCACATGCATGATTGCTCTCCTTTTAATATCTGGTTTTAACTTGGAATGGTTTAGATAGCTTTATTAAGGCCAAAAAGAGACATTTATGTTGACCCTTTCCATCACTCAGATGAGATGCAAAACTACCATAGTTATTAAATATTATACAAATGAAAGTAGATGAAATTGTGTCCAAACGAGATCTACAAAGTCAAAATGTGCGGCATATTCACTTCAAGTTTAAAAGGGACATGGGGGTAAACAGTGGGAGAATAGGGAAATATTTTAGTTGGAGATGAAACTGACCAAGTCATTTTTGCAATTTAGGTTCTTTAGTAAAGTATTTATTAAACCCTTCTCTGCATGAGGCCACTTTTAGTCTTCCACGTATTCTCTGACTTGGAAATTAGGCTTCCCGAAATGCACTTGTTTCCTGATGGGTCATTTTACACCTGGAGTGAAATCTTTAACTTCAATGTCACAGAGCTGATTGGCCCTCAGCAGTTTGAGTGCAGGCATGGGCCCCCAAAACCTATGTCTGCCATTGGGCTCTTATTACTACCTCATCTCAGAGCCATGCTGAAACCACAATACCCTCTATCCCCATGCACTTTACAAACTAGGGAACTGAGGCCAAAGAATCTAAGAGACATTCAAGATCATTTGGCAAATCAGTGGCAGAGCCAAAGCCTAAACCCATGTCTCCTCACTTCAGGTTTCTATATAGTATATGTCTGAGTCTTTGGGGGACCCAGGACTCCTTGGCTCTGCACAGCCACCGAGATGTCGGGCATTTGCCACTGTGGCTCCAGGGACATCCCGAGTGATGCAGAGATCAGGATATCTGCTTCCTGAGTACTCTCAGAGGTCTGACCAGCACCCTCAGCTGCCAGACAATCTTAGCTGCCCACACAGTATCTTAGTGGTGAAACTAGGACGCCCACAACTGCACCTAATGTAATAGCAAAAATAAGTGCAATCTGATACTTGCTTTATTTTCACAAATTAGACCACCAGTAGAATATTGTTTCAACCAGGAAAAAATTTAGTTACTGATGACAAAAAAATTAAAAAACAATTCAAATTAGCTCAAGCAAAAAGAAATAAGATGGATCTGTTAATTCACATGACCAGGAAGTCTAAGGGTAAACTGAGTTCAGGCAAAGTAGAATCAGGACTCAAATGATGTATCAGGGTCTGTCCTCCCTGTCTCAGATGTTAGTCTATACACCTGTCATGAAAAGCAGCCATCAGCAGTGCCAGGCTCACACCCAGCCAACAGTGCAAACCCCAATCCAAAAGAGCCAACTATTTGTTGAACTCATGAGTAAATGATCAACAGACTTTGGGATCAGATTAGATATATATTTAAAATTTAGTGCTTTACTGGCTGTGGCATTAACCAGGCATGTTAGTTAACCTCAGAATGCCTCAGTGTCCCTTCCCTGTGCAAAGGGAAACCATACCTCTCTCATGCAGTTGATATAAGGGACACATGAGATGGTTACACTGGAAGCTCTTTGAGGGAAAGCAGTATACCTTCTTTATGATAAATACCACCTAGTAGTGTACTTTCATACCCATTCCTTTCTAAAACAGTCTTTAAAAATTCTTAGGGAACTGGCATGTCCCCCATGTCCAAAATCCATTGGAATCAAAAAATGCTAAATTTGAAATGACCCATAAATTTGAAAATGATAACCAAAAAATAAATTTCAAGGATACATGTAAGGAACCAAAACAGACCACAAAAAGGAGTTTAATCTTGAAAATGATTGAGCACATGCTAAGCTGCCTTAAAATGAAATTAATTTCCTGGCAAGTTTATTTTCTTGCAAATCCAAGTAGATCTCAGAGCAATAACAGAGACCAAAATAGATAACCATTTCAGACCTTTCTGTTTGTCTCTAATAGGAGAATGCAAGAAAAGAACTTAAATTTCTTAATCCCTTTCTCTGTATAATCTTTTACAATTCACAAAGCATTTTCACATAAATTTTAATCATCTAATATTTACAACTCTGTGCAATGGTTACCAAATAATTTATCTCCAAACTGGGACTTTCTTAGGCATGAAAGAAGGCAGTATTGATAATTACGCGAGAACTGGAATAAACCGAGAAGATCCAGGCAGGCTCAGAAGTATTAGGTTGGTGCAAAAGTAATTTGTTTTTAAGTTTTTGCAATTGTTTTTAACTTTTTAAAACCGCTATTACTTTTGCAACCAACCTAATATTATCACCCTGGTTACAAACCCCACCTTGCAATTAGAAAGTTGCCAAAGGAAAAGGATGGTCTTCTTTGCCTTCGTAGTCCAACACCCAGGAAAATGCTTGACATATGGTCAGCATTCAATAAATATCCATTGACTGAAAGAAGTGGAGTCCTGGTCCAATCAATCACTAGCCAAAGTCACATAAACAAACCAGACATATGCTGAGGACTCCTTAACCCTGGAAATTTCATTAATGTGGACTACTAACCTCTCAACTGAAGAATCCACAGAGATGTAAATCCTACACCTTCCCTAGGATTTCTGTAAATTCCTGGAAGTCATAAATTCTCTCAGTCACCCCTGCTTTCAAGTTCCTGATTTCACGTGTGTTATTTCTGTTCCTCTTCATAGAAGGTAAAATGTAAAACTCAGCCCTCCTACAGTTTCAAAACAAACAATAAAATTCACTTACACAAAGCATTTAACAGACATGGTAGACTTTTCTAAAATATAGGTAGGGATGGAAGAGAGGTTTACTTCTCAATAATGTAAACAATTTCTAATTGGACAGCAGGCATTTCCAATGTTGACATCCTTTGGGGACTTTCCGCGCAGATCCTTCACCCGTGACTTCCCCAGTGTCACACTCCCACAGGCCTCCCTCCATCTTCTTCTCCCCGCTGTTTGCTACGTCCTCATGCTTCCCCTTAAGAGTAACATGAAGTCCTCTTCTTTCAAACAGAGCAGTCCATCCCTGGTCTCTGATATTGGGGCCTCAGCCCTGAGGGGCTCATCTGCCCTAAGCAGCTTCGCAAGGTATTTTGCAAACAAAGACAGTCCCTTCCCTAAACAGAGTTCTGGTGCCAACTCCCAGGAAAGAGCGATTTCTTCAGCTCCTTTCATATAGGCAGTAAATGAGAGAGTGGGGCTTCAAGTCTCTCATCCGAGAGGGAGAGTATGCTCTCCTTCTTGGCTTCAAGGACACAATCACCAGCAGGAAACTTGCTGCAACATGTAGATTCACGTGTTTGCAAGGACCATGAACAGCAGTTTGCAGTCTTCCAAGTTTGCAGTCTTGGACAGGCCATTCCCAGGGTACTTCCAACATTACGACCATGTCCATAAGCTTGTCTCATTGTGGAATTTTAAAGCGGGAGAAAGCCATAAACATCTAGGCCGCTGTGAGGCCTCTGCTGGTGTTTGGATGAAGGGGAAGCGGAAGCCAGGTCTGCAGATGCCCAGGCCCATTATTCCTTTTCTGCATCAGGCAGCCAGTTCTGATGACAGACGTGGTCATCCCTGGCCCCTTGTCACACAGAAGCTGAACACCCTTTCACTCTGCAGCTTGCTCATGCCTCAGTGCCACTGTGCTAAATGCTCTACACATTAAGCTAATTGCAAACCCAAAACTTGTGAGTGACTACCAGCTTGTAAAGTAGTCCTCACTGCTGACTGCCCAGCAGAGCAAGGAATCAGACTTTTTCTTCCTTGACTGCCTGAGAGCAATGAATCGGCTTCATTTGTTAAATTCATCACATAATAGCAGCAGCATGATGCTGAAATGAGTACTTTACATTAATAATAAAAATAGTAGTGATAACAACAGTAAAACTAACATAACAATAACAACGAATACGGTGCTTACTGTCGTGCAAGTATTAACTAATTTAATCCTCGTAATACCACAATGGAACAAGTACTCTCAGTATCACCCATCTTATAATTGAGGAAACTAAGGCATGGAGAGCCTAAGTATCTTGGCCGAAATCACACAGGTAGAAACTGTTGGGGTCTGGACAAAAATCCAGGTTATCTGAGTCCAAAACACTTGCTCTGCACCCTGCACATCAATGGCCTGGACTGGATATTTAAATTGCCCTCATTTTTGACATGTTTTGAACAATCAGTGATGACTAAACTTTCTGTGAAGCAAAAAAATATATAAACAGACTCCTAGATAGATGTAGTTCAATGAACACATAAATTTACTAACTCTCCTGAGAATCACTCCAAAACAAGAGTAAAAGGATTTTTAAAAGAATCGGGGCAGAAGCAATACTTTGTGCTCTTGCATGTTGGGAGACTAAATACATAAACCTCCTTGCAGAACCACATGACTAGAAGAAAAAAAAATGGAACCCAAAGCTGGTATCAAACTGACTTACACTTCAAAAGGCTCAGAAATTGGAGTACCCGGAACCTGAAAAAAGGGAGGCAAATATAAAAGAATTTGTGGAGTCTATTTTAAGAAGCAACTAGAATGCCATATCCTCTCACCAATCCCCAAAACCCTCTCCAACAAAAAAGGAAAGATTTATTCTCTGAAGAGGGTAAAACAGATTCGCTGGACCAGAGGACACCAGGTGCAAGGTGAGGGCTGGGCTGCAGTATTGAAAATGGTGTGGGAAGAGGGGAGAGGTTAATAAATGAATACATTTTGGGTGCTGAGCCTCCAGCCGTCTTCCACCACTTGGTTCCCAGCGTGCTTGTGGCTGGAGTCTTTATTGTCCAGGCAGGAGATTGGGAGAGCCTTTTCTTTAAAACTTGATGCTCTTAAGAGAAACAAACCTAAATACTAATATCAATGATGTTCCCATCTAAGGAGCCCAACCAGTTTATCTTACAATGAAGTTCATAGTTGATAATCTCCACTCAGGCATTCAGGGCTTCTCATCAGCACGTTAGTGGCCCACTCTTAAAAATGAGAAGATGACCAAAGACAACCAATCATACAAAAGGTGGAACAATTAAGTTCACGAACTTTTCACTGTGTAAGTGCATGGAAGAAAGTTCGCGAACTTAATTATCTGACCTTACAAGAAAGACCTCTAACTTAGAAGACAGATAGAGAAGCAGAGAGGAATACAATGTGGAGCGAACAGAACCTATGTAGGGAGAAGGAACCTTCATCCAAGTTATCATTAATATCCTCAGAAAAATCAAAGAAAATATTTGAATCACTGAAAAAAAGCATCTTATGTTTAATTCAAGAACTAAAGACAGCTCTTAGAAATTTAAAATGGCAGCATCAAATAAAAAATAAATGGAAAAATTAAAAAATGAAGTTGAAGGACTCACCCAGAAAGTACAGAAAGAGTCAGAAAGAATAAAAGAGTGAACAGAAGTGAAGAAATCATTAATGCAACAACTCCAGAAAATGTCCCTGAACTCTAGAACACGTTTCCTGATTATAAGGACCCACTGAGTGCCCACCACAATAGGTGAAAATAAACCCATAGAAAGTCATATTAATGTGACATTGCAGAACATGAGGGACCAAAAATGTATATCTTAAGAGATTCCAAAGAGAAAAACAGGTCACATTCAAAGGACCAGGAGCCCAAAAGTTTTAAACTTCTAAACAACAAGCTATCATGCAATGCCTTAAAATTTCTGAAGAACAATTATTTGCAATCTAGAGTTCTATATCTAAACTACCAGTCCCTTTAAAGGTAGAATGAAAACTTCTTTAGACATGAGTTGTCAAAAACTTCAATTACCGCATACCATTTCTTTGGAAATTATTGGAGCACGTGTTCCACTAAAATGAAAGAAGAAACAAAACAGGAACCAGGAAACACAGGAAACACGAGCTCCAAAATGGAAGAGAGGTGTTGGAAATCCCTGGATGATGAAGAAGGGAGGCTCAAGATGACAGTTCTTCACCAGGTGTAGGAGGCAAAAGCAAGAGCTGCCACAACCTGTAATGTCACTTCTGCCACATTCTATTGGCGAAAGTGAGTCATAAGACCAGCCGGATTCTACATGGAGCAGATGTACCAAGAGTGTGAATACTGGGAGGTCTAGTTCCTTGGCAGCTATCTTTGAAGACCAGCTACCATGGAGAACCAAAATAATCAGCTACGAGAAATGCGTGACTGCCTACGGGGAGAGGATTGGGTAATGAGACTTGTGATTTTTATAACAAATCTTGTAGGAAGATGACTCTAAACTCTGTGCATGTATAACATTAGTAAAAATAAAGTATAAAATAATGCCTGGATTACGTAGTTCTCAAAGAAAGAGACAGAATGTGCAAAAGAAAAAGAGAACAGTAGGTAGGAAATCATCAATTTAGTAATTCCAGACAATGTCCCAAAACTCCAGAGTATATGTTTCCATAGAATCCTGCTAAACATCACAATATGGAAGATGCAATTATTTTACTTAACCCAGCTATGTAAATGAATTCATTTTTTGTCATCACAAGCAAACAATAATCCAATAGAATGTTTGGTTCTTTTATTCCCTCTGTCTTAACATTGATAAAGTTTCTCAGTTTTGTGTATTGTGCATAATACAGGAACACTTTTATAAAGTTTATTTTTTTAACATGTCAATGGGAAACTTTTGTGAAGTATTGGCTTCTTTTATTGCAGAAAGGGCACAATAAAGAGAACTCATCCTTTTAGGATGAGGTCAGCAAAAAGAAGGAAATAAATAGCACAGTGCTTTACAATGTTATTAATCATAAGCCATATAATTTCATTTGTCCTTTCTGCTTGCATATGTCATTAGGGCATGAGGAAATAATGGCAAATTAATGCAGAAACTCTTGGCCACTGTCATCACACAGACCACCTGATTTTGTACCCCTGTTATATAGCATTGGTCTGTAAAAGTGTAGTATCCTAGCTCTGAAAATGAAAGTAAGAACTCACTTTGTTTTTCAAAGTGAGTGAGACTTTACACAGAACACTCAGAGCCAGTAAATGAGTGAAAAACAAAATAAAGCTTAATCACCACCTACTGCCACCCCTGGACCCAGTGGTTAGGAAGTGGAGGGACCTAGGGAAGAAAGAGTCCTGTCATTACTTCACGCAGACATGATGCTAAAAGGAAGAGAAACAGCCTTCATTCCCTGAGGGGCCCTCAGTCACCTCTGACAGGTCAGGAAGGGGGCAGCGACTCTCTAGGCGGATCGCAGCAGGTGCCATGCACAGGAGCAATGTCTAGTTACACCCGGCAGCCTGAGAAGGAGCCAGATGCATTTCCTAACTGTGTGGTCTGGCTCCTACGGAAACACCTAGTGTCCGGGGCTTAGGCTGCCCAGAGAGAAATACACAACCAGTCTTCTCAATTCACATTCCTAGCAAGGAATCACATTCTTTAATCCAAATCAAGCATTTATGTCTAAATGCTCACTCTTGTATTTAACAAATTTCCCTCTCCTTTTTTATATCTTAGTACCTAAGCCTCTGCTCACTGGAGTGTCAGAAGAGAAAAAAAAACCTCAATCGAAGGTAGCATTTGATCGATTCTCCAAGCTCTGTCAGAGAAGCACTCCTAATGCCTGCTGTCAATCCTGACATGTATATAACCCTAGGTAATTTAGAGACCATCAGTAGTTAATTCCGAGAATTACTATTTCACTCGACAGTAAGTATCCCTTTCATGAAAATTCATTGGGACCTAATCATTCACATTGACCATGGTAGAAATCATAATGATAGTCTAGCTGGTATACCTGAAACTAATATAAAATAATATTGAGCTATAATTGAAAAATAACAAAGGATTTTAAAAAATAATAAAAATAAAATAAATTAAAAAACGTCTAGCTGAATTAGTCTCCATCCAGGAGTGTTTGCATGACGATGACATTAACTTCATAAATTTGTTGAATTATTTCATTAACCTGGTAAATTTATTGTCAGAAATATGTAAGACATGAAAAATATTTGCAGTGCTTTAACGCAGTGCATAAACACAGAGCAATGTTTTCATCTATTATTCTAGTTAACCTTCAAAGCAATCCCTTGAGGGAGATATTATTGGTCGTGTTTTATAAATGAGAAACTAAATCTTGGAGAGGATAAGTAACTTTTCTGAGCCCCCACAGGTAATAAGTAAGCTCAGTGCCCTTCTCTTCCACCCAAAGAAGTCATTACAGCCTCTATTTACACTCACCATGCACCTGCTTTCCAGTAAAGGGCAACCTGACACGGGTCAGAATCAAGCTAGGCAGCTGCCATCTGGCTGGTAGGTATCTCATTCAGTTCTCCAAGAGGCCAATGTGTCTCATTCTTAATATCAGGGATAAATGACCTCTTCAAAGACCTGTAGATGGTAGTAGTATATGCCATAATATACCACTGTATACTATAATCTAAAGTACAAACAAAATGCTAAAAATGCACAAATGAAAGAGATTCCTGGGTCCAGGGGAAATTTTAATGCACCTCCACAATTCAGAATGCCAAGCCTATTATATGGAATAAACAGCCTACAGAAATACAAAATAAGTAATATGCCAATTTTTTCAGAGGAATTTCACATTGAGAGAAAGATCATTTTTAAAAATCTTATTAATACTGGAAATCTGAGCCTCCAAATAAACAGGTTATAAGAAAGTCCAAACAGGGTTGATTCTGCCCACACAGGAACACATCTTTTCATCCAATCGATAACTTCCTTAAAGTGTACTTGCAAACTGTATCTTGAACCGCATCATACCTTAGATGCATTTATAAATTTCTAATTAAGAATAAGAAATACTTTTGTAGAAGGGAATCCTTTTATAAAATAAGTATCACCTAAGTCACTGTTTTGTAAGGAATCATTTTGACAGCATGACTGTTGAAAATGGAGAACTCCTATTTGTGACTATCAGGGAGGGGTGGCAGAGATAAGGAACGACTGAGACATGCAGGAGGGTGACAGGGCAGAGTGGAGGGAGCCCCATTTAGAAGCAATCTTTGCTGTTCCAAAGAAAACGAACAACACTGAATTCATTGTGACTCACTTCAGAAGCTGACATAGACTACTAAGTAGACTTGGAAAGATTCCATCCAAACAGAAACTCAGTTATAGAACCTAAAGGAGGACTCAGGAGAGGACAACAACAAAAATATGAGAGCGAAAGAGACGGAGAAAGGGAGGGGGAAGGAGAGGGGAAGGGAGAGGGGAAGGGAGAGGGGGAGCAGCGAGAGGGAGAGCGAGAGGGAGAGCGAGAAAAGGTTTTATTTTTCTTTGAGGGCAGAAACTTTGGTCCCACCTTGTTTTGCTAGTGCCTACAACGAAGGCTGTCAAAGAGTTTTACAAAAAGCTGTTGAAAACCATCTAGGGGTCCATAGGGGTCCAGCTCTCTTCCTTTAAGGCTTCCCCTAGTCCCCTTTCTCAACCCCTGGGGCAGTAAAATGAAGATGTGAAGATTTCAGCGGGGGGGGGGGGGGGGGGGGGGGGGAATGCCGGGGTGAAAAGAGTGAAGGTAGCCAAAAGATACAAACTTCAGTTATAAGTCCTGGAGATGTAATGTATAGTGTGGTGACTAGAGTTAATAATACTGTGCTGTATACCTGAGGGTTACTAAGACAGTAGATCTTAAAAGTTCTCATCATAAGAAAAAAAAATGGTAAGTTTGTGATTAAACTTATTGTGGTAATCATTTTGCAATATGTACATATATCAAATCATTACGTGTACACTTAAAACTAGTACATGCTATATGTCAATTATATCTCAATAAAACTGGATAAATAAATCTCCAAACGCAAATGGCTTGACTGATAAAAAAAAAAAAGAATTAAAGGAACTGATATGTGAATTTTAGATAATATTTTACCATTTTACAATTTTGGGCTTAACTATATGGCATTCGAGAATATACTGGCTTTTTTTATTAATGCGGTGTAGGTTGTTTTTTTTTATAGAGGACACAAAAGCCTTTTTGCCTACTTCCCTTTGTGGGTATCATGAGTTCAATGAAATTTGCTAAGTTTCTATGAATAAAAAAAAAAAAAAAACAGCTCTGAAACCAGATTGCCTGGGTTTGAATCTCATCTCTAGCACTTCCCACCTTCTTCATTTTGGAAGCATTTCTGTGGCACTTCATAGTTTGTTCTAAGAATCCAATATATTAACATTTAGAAACAGTGCCTGGCACAAGCTAAGCATGAATGAAATATATCATTATCTTTATCTTAAATAAAGATAATGATATCAATATCATTATCTTTCTTATTTAGTAAAGATAAACCAAGAAAAAAAAACCGATCTTGCTGCAAAGGGCTCTTTCACTCAGTTGTCTGTTTTGTTTCTTACAAGCCAAATCTAAATTTCTTCCGCTAAAGTTAATTCAATTTTTCCTGATTCCTTTTACCTTTCTCCTGGGAGTTCGCTAAAATTATTTTTACCAAGAAGAGGTAGTTATCATTCAGGGCCAGAAAATAGAGCAACGAATAAATTACACACAGACCTCATCTACTTTTTTTTTTATTATTAAATTTATTGGGGTGACAATTGTTAGTAAAATTACATAGATTTCAGGTGTGCAATTCTGTATCACATCATCTATAAATTACATTATGTGTTCACCATCCAGAGTCAGTTCTCCTTCCATCACCATATATTTGATCCCCCTTACCCTCATCTCCCACCCCCCACCCCCCTTACCCTCTGGTAACCACTAAATTACGTTTCCCCAGATTAATTTTCAAACACCGTGGCCATCTTGTGGTTACTGATTGTTTTCTAATCCCCTCTCCTTCCCTCTTACCCCCACCCCCCGCCCATCTAGCAACCCTCAGTTTTTCCTCTTTGTCTCCAAAACTGTTTCTGATTAGTTCATTCACTTATTCTTTTCTTTAGATTCCGCATATAAGTGAGATCATATGGTACTTATCTTTCTCTGTCTGACTTATTTCCCTTAACATAATGTTCTCTAGGTCCATCCATGTTGTTGCAAATGGTATTACGCAGCCATAAAGAAGAAAGAAATCTTATCATCTACTTTTTACGTGTATATTTCAAGCCTTTAATTTGTTTTTTCTCAATATAGTAGTCACATTCCTAAGAGAGGCTCCCCAGGGTAGATGGAGTCTCTGCTCTGGGAAACAAATGAAGGTGTATCCTAGCAGCCTAAGTCACATGACAGCCAACTCAAGTCACATTTCAGCTCGGTTCCTTCCACCTTCCTGGTTTTCATACTCTCAGCTGATGGTATCCTCTCTTCCTTAACTTACAATGTTTAGGTTCATCCAAGTTCCCTTCCTATCATTCTTTTCCATTCAGGAGTATTAGTTTCTTCATTCAGTCTCTTTGCTTTTCCTCTTCACTCTGAAGACCTCTCTTCTTTGCTACAACCAATGACCCCTGGCCTCCATTCTCCAGGATTTCATCCATCGTGTATTTGCTCTTCCCTTTCTCTCCAGTGGCTCTTCGTCTTCTGCTATAAACACATTCAGGGTCCCTGTCACCTAAGAAGACCCTGACTCCTCCCACCAAGCCCCTCAACATTACATTTTACTTGTCCTCTTAACCATCATACTCTGAATGTCAGTCTGCTTTCTACCAGTTATCCTCAACCTCCGCTCACTCTAAATTCTTGAGTCACTCTTCAAATTCCTGCATTCCAGATTCTGTCCCACCCAGTTTACTCACACAGCTTTCAGTCCTCCTGAAGACCCCAAATACAAGTATGTACTCTTCTAACTCCAAGGATCATGTTCCTGAACCTTTAGCAACGTTTGACAGTGTTGACTTCACCTACTTCTCACTGCAGCTCTTTCTTATGACGGAAGCCCTCAGTTGGAAGCCTGACCCTACAAATCACTCTACTTGTCTGAACCTGTTTTCTGTTCTGCAGAGCAGGGATTGAGATATTCACTATTCAGTGTTTGTGAGCACAAAATGAGATAATATATGTAAAATCTCTGGCATATAATTAGCTCTCAGTGTATGATGGTGATTATACTTATTTTGACCTTTCCTTGGTGTCAGAGATACTGACTATCCTGCCTTTCCAACCACTCCTTTGTCTCCTTCATGGAAGCCTCTTATTTTTTCATTCTGCCTTCTGTCAAACTTAGTACCGTGACTTTAAATATCATGTCTACGTGACTGACCTCCAGATTTAACTCAAATCCCAGCTACCCTTCCTGCTCCCTCTTCTAACTGCTTACTGGACAACTCCCTTCAGTGTCAATAGGCATCTCAAATTCAATCAAATTAACTGTCTTAAGAAATGCATAAAAATAAAGACAAACGGTCTTTCCCTGAAAAGCTGGTTTGTACCTGATTTCCCCACTTATATCCATAGAGCCACCATCTTTCCATTATCCAGGCTCAAAGCCTCCATCAAATTCTTCCTCCCTTTGTTAAAGCAAATTCTTAGCTAATTTGGGGCATTTTTGCCACTACAGTAATCTGTCATGTCTCTCCTTTTTTTTTCTGTACTTGCTCAGCACCGTTAGGCCTTCAGTAATTTTGACCTAATTTAGTTCAATGACCTCTTAAGGGATCCTTCTGTTTCTTATTGAGCACGCTCCTGTCCATCCTTTATTCTTCAGTTAGAGGAATACTACTAATGCAAATCTCTGATCAAAGATACTCCTCTTTCGGACTTCCAGCATGGACACGGTTACATAACTCATCATTCCCTTCTTCTCCTACACAGCTTTCAAAGCCAATAATGAATAGGGAAGAAAAAAACAAGCAAGCGGCATCTTTGGTAAAACTAAGCAATGTTAGAAAGTATTTGTAATATGCAAGAGACGTGTGGGAGGAAAAGGGGAAAGCTGAGGAAAGAGAAACCAGCAGTGGCAATCTTCAAAAAGCACCAACAAAAATGTGATTCGTAGATGTGACGAGCACCCCAAGCAAGGTGCAAGTTTCTCTCTTTGTCTGGAACAGCGTGTGCAAGAATTAGAGTGAGTTGGATGGTGGCAGGAGACCCTCCTGACTGTAACTTAGTACATAGAAGGTGAGAAGGTGGGCTACATGTAGAATTATGCACATAAGCCATGTTTGCAGGAGGGAGTTTGTCTTTGTGATAGCTGAAAAGAAAGCTTTCCAGTGGGATTAATAACTAGCCTGGACTGCTACCCTGGGCCCATTATAAACCAACTCACTAAATTATAAAATAATATAAAGGGATTAGCATATACATATTCTTAAAAAACAAAAGAGCAAAATGTATTCACACACACAAAAACTAATCTTTATAAAAATGTTTCCTGGGAACAGATGAACATTATGAACAAATATTTTACTATGAATTAAACATTTTTAAATCTCAGTGAAGCACTTATTTATGAAGAAATAGTTCAAAGTTGGAATGCTAAAATTCAGGATCCGAGTAGGTGGGGAAGCAATAGGAGGTAAAATGTGAGTAGCATGCAGGCAGTAGAGGGGAAAAAATAAAATCATCACAGAAGTACAGAAGAAATGAGAAATGGTACAAGATCAGATATACATTGTGAAAAACCCCATGCAGGATACAAAGGAAAGAAGTGAGGAAAGTGAACAAAAAAGAAATGAAATGGAGATATTTAATTGGGATTAAAGAGAAATGATATTTATAGAAGACAGAAAATGGACATCCAATGTAAACATAGTTAGTCTCCAAAGAATAAAACCAAAATAATGGGTCAGAACAAATATTTTAAATATAATGACATAATTTAAAAATAAAATTTAAGGAATTTTTTTAATTAATATTTATTTAAAACTTTGATATAGGTATTGCAAGGGCCACCTTATGCTGGAAAAACTGATTAGAATCCTCAACACCCAGACATATCCTTGTAGAGTTACTGAACTTCAAAGAGAAAAACTAAAGAAAATAAAGAATGTTTTGGGCCACCAGACAAAATGATCAAGTCCCTTATGAGGTGGAAAATCAAGATGGTCTCAGACCTTCTTACAGTAATAGTCGATGTCAGGAGAAAATATAGCAACAGATTTTATATTGAGCCACTGTCAGTCAACTATAAAGACTACTAAAAAAAAGCGAAAACAAACAAACAAATAAAAAACAAGCTTAAAACAGCCTAGAACTCTGGCCTTATTATTCTCATAAGTAATTCTTGCAAAAACTACTAGAGAAGAATTCAATCTACCAACCAAGAGATGCTTGGGTACACTCTGGCAAAATCACTACTTGTGAGTATCGGTACTAGAATCTAACAGAACTAAGATAAAAACAAAAATGGGAATTTGAGTAACAAAAAGGAATGGAAATGTTATTTTCCATATCAAGGCAGAAATAATATAACAACAGTAACAACAGTATAACAATAGTATTTTTAGTAGCTCTGTATTAGTTTCCTATTGCTACCAGAACAAATTACAATAAATTTAGTGGCTTAACACAACAAAAATTGGTTCTCTTAGAATTCTGGAGGCTGGAAGCCTAAAATTGAGGTATCCGTAGAATTACCTTCCTCCTGGAGGCTTCGGGAGAGAATCATTTCCTTGCCTTTTTCAGCTTCCAGACGCTGCCTGCAATCCTTGATGCATGGCCTCTTCCTTGCATCAGTCCAACCTGTTGCTTTCACCCTCAGTGCCCTGCTACTACTTTGATCCCCGGTCATTGGATTGGGCTGTTCAGATAATCCAGGATAATCTCCTTTTCTCAAAACTCCTAACTTAATCACATCTGCAAAGTTACTTTGCCATATAAAGTAACATCTTCACTGGTTCCTAGGATCAGGGTACGGACTTCTTCAAGGGCAAGGGCATCATTCAACCTCCCACGAACTCCATGTTTTTAAATATCCACCATCCTTCCCTGCTCAGTGAAATTCTACTTCCTCAAATTGGTGGGACTCAGCTGACAAGGGTGTGCTCTGGACTTCTTATTTGTTTATGGCACTTACCACTTTGTTCTTTGATATAGTGATGTATGAACTTGTCATATCTCTCCCTTCATCCTATCCCACCTCCATTCTTTTCACATTAAAATGTCCTTGGGGGACGAGGTTGCAGACATGTTTCTGTTCCCGTATTCTACTGAAGGTACACACTAACTTCATCAAAGACTTCGTAATTGCCAAATCCAGTACACACTTTTAGGTTCACTCATTCATTCAACAAAGACTTATTGAACACCCATTCTGTGCCAAGCACTGTTCTGGATTCTAAGAATACAGCAGTGAATCCCTGGTCTGTTAAGATTTACATTCTGAAAATGGAAATAAATAATAAACTAATAGATACATAAACTGGTGCCTGGTAAGAATAAGAACTGTAAAGAAGGAAGGCCAGTCTTTCTCATTTGCCTTCTTCTCAACTTTTGCTCTAGTGATCCCTACCCCCTCCTTCTTGAAAGTCTCTGTTCCCATAGTTTAGGGCATCTCTGGGTTATCTTCCTGTCCCTCTGACTGCTTTCTGTGATTTTTTTTTCTAAAGATTTGCTTTGCTTTCATATCTTTTAAATATTGATGTTATTCAATTACCCATCCTCTGCCCTCTTCTTCTTGTGACCTTTAGGTTAACGTTTCCCAATCCTTTACCTCCATGCCTGACCCCTCCCCTACCCCAAACCTCAATATCCAAGGACCTCTAGTCATTCTCACCTCGATTTACCACAGGCATTTTAAGCTCAATATATTCAAGAATGAAATTTTGCTGTCCCCCAAATCTTGTTTTGGCATTGCACTGCCAATCTCAGTTGGTCATTACGTAGCCAGGCTACCAAACTGGAGACTAGGGGATCACTTTTGACTTCTCTTTCTCTCTGACTCCCCACTTTAAATCAATCACCCAAGGCTATCAATTTTGCTTTCTAAATCTCCCTCCATCCAAGCTGCTCCTCCGGGTCCTCATTATCCCTTACCTAGAATATTGCAAAACTTTCCTAACTCTTCCTCCTCCAGTGCCCTTCCAATCCTTTCTTCACACTGCTGCCAAAGCGATTTTTCTAAGACATGAATCTGACTGCATTGTTTCTGAGACGAAATCCTCCAGTGGTTTCCACATGCCTTCAGGAGAAAGAGAAACTCCTCCACATCATTATAAGTCCTCCTGTTCTAGCTTCATCTCTCTCTGCGTCTAACTCACACTATACCCCCAGCATTGAATCTTCAATGTCTTGCCATGAATTTCCCAAATTCACTGGGCTATTTAATTCCTCCACTATTTGTCTGCTGTTTCCTTTGATAGAACATCTTTCTTCATCTAATTGGTCTAGTGAACTAATCTATTAAAACCATGTGTGGTCATTATTTATGCACTTAAATCTTCCCTGACCTTCTGCAGAAAGAGGAAATAATAAAACCACATTTTTATGTCTTATCCCTACTTGTATTCATTCCTACATCAAGGCCTTTGCACTTGATGTTTCCACTTCCTGGAAGGTTTTCCCCCTAATTCTTCACTTGACAGCTTTTGCTAATCATTTAATTCTCAGTTCAAATGTTACTCTCAAGAAGGCCTACTGTCTACTCATTCTAACAGAGCACTCCACCACCACCCTGGGCACTAGAAGTATCACCCTTATACTGGTTCTTTAAAGGGCCTTCTCCATGCCCACCTGGGATCTGGCACCAGCCTGGCTATGGGCTATATGGGTGGGGTGCCCTGATCCCAAACCAGGACCTGCATGGACCGCAGACATATTTCAATACTTCAGTGCATTTTTCAACCATCTATTCTCCACATGGGGTCAACCAGATGCCCCAAATAACTCCCAGACTTGTGTTTACGAGGTTAACCAACGGATCCATGTCCAGCCCTGGTTTCAGGAAGGCAGTCTGGCCAGCAAATCACTCCAGCTGAATGGCACAATACTTCTGTCATGGGGTCACGCAGGATTGGGTAGCCAGAATGGTGCTGCCACATTGATTTGGAGTGACCCAAATTGTTTATATAGAAAAGGTCCCACATATCCTGGGAATGACACTGCTCCTTCATAGCACTTACACAACTTGAAACTGCACTGTTATTAGTTTGTTTATTCGTTTATTTTTTGAATCCCACTCTCCCACTAACAGAAGTAAGTTATAAGCTCCATGAAAAGAGTACTCTTAGCTATCTTGTTCACCATTGGATATTCAAAGACAAAACAGTTCCTGGCACAGAAGGTATTCAGTAAATTTCTGTTGAGCAGAAAAATGAATGATTGCATGAAATGGTATATTTAATTACAGACCTCTTTCCTCCTCTGAATGTAAGCTCTCAAGACAATGGATTTTGTCTTATTCACCTTGGTCCTCATACTGGCATAATGCCTGCCATATGAGAAGGCATGAAAGCAACATCTTTGAATGTATAAACAAATTAATGAATAAACAGATGAATGAGTGAATTAATGAACATACATTATCTAGACTTAAGGTTCTTAACCTTGTCTTCATGATTCTAATGTGAACATAAATTAAGAAACTCTAGTTCTTAAAAGCTCTTAGGGAGCTTTTAAAAGCTGCAGTGCTCAGGACCAGTTAAACCAGCATCTCTGGAGATGCATCCCAGGCATGAGTATATTTCAAATGTCCAGGCAAGTCCAATGTACAAGCACAGCTAAAAATAGGGTGACCAGCCATCCAGATTTGTGCAAGACTGAGGGATCTCCCAAGATGCAGAAATTTTGGTGCTAACCCTGATTATACTAGGCAAATGGGAGTGATTGGTCATCCTAGTTAAGAAACACTGATCCAAAATGTCATCCAGGACGATGCTTGAGTGATGTATTTTCAGTTTTTGGAAAGTCAAGACTCACCAGCTTCATGCTTTCCTTTGACATTTATCATGTTGCCTTCAGGTAGCTCACGTTGCTCTCAGTGACTGCTTCCGGCTATGTGTTCTTCTCCAGATTTGTACTGCTACTATTGACTTAGGTGACATATAAATTTGTGGCGTACAAATGGCAAGGGGAATAATTAAACCATTCCGGCATGTCAGCAACGACCAATAGAACAGCTAAAGAAGCGAAGAAAAGTATAAAGGCAACCTTTCCAAATGCAGCCCCAAGGAGCCTTCACTTTTATTCCCTTCAAAATGATGACAGTACATTTTGACATGTTCCTGTTTATCACTTGTTTGTGCCAGTGACCCTGGTATGAGTTTACAGTCTCTGTTGTTATCTGAAAAGATGAGAAATATATTTTTATGGAAAAATCCCTATGTAAACTGAATTAATATCCATCATTCCACACACTAATTATTTTACTACAAGTATATGGTTCATACTGAATCCATCAATGTGTGGACACCAGAATCAGACTGTGTTATCCAAAAATCAGCAAATAATAAATGTCGATGAGAATGTGGAGAAAATGGCATCCTTGTGCACTGTTGGCGAGATTGTAAATTGGTGCAGCCACTATGGCAAACAGTATGGAGCTTCCTCAAAAAATTAAAAAGCAGAACTACCATATGACCCAGCAATTCCACTTCTGGGCATTAATCTGAAGAAAACAAAAACACTAATTTGAAAAGATATGTGCACCCCCATGTTCCTCGCAGCATTAGTTACAATAGCCAAGATATGGAAGCAACCCAGGTATCCATCCACAGATGAATGGATAAGGATATAGTGTATAATGTAGTATTACACAGCAATGGAAAAAGAATGAAATCTTGCTATTTGCGACAACATGGATGGATCTAGAGGATATTACATACTAATTGAAATAACCCAGGCAGAGTGAGACAAATACCATATGGTTTCACTTATATGTGGACTCTAAAAACAAACAAACAAAATGAACGAACAAAACAAATACAGACTTACAGGAACAGAGACCAAAAGGATGGTTACCAGAAGGGAGGGGATGGGGTGAAAAAGGTGAAGGGGAGTATAGTCCATAATATTGTGATAAGTTTGCTCGGTGACATGTGATTACTAGAATTATTGGGGGTGATCACATTGTAAGGTATAAAAATGTTGCATCGCTATACTGTATACCTGAAACTAACATAATATTGTATACCAACTATAGTTAAATTTAAAAAAAAAAAAAAAAGATTATGAAGCAGTTGTTCTTAATGGCTGATTTTGTCTTTTTTCACCCCTGGGGGAATTTGGCAATGTCCAGAGGTGTTTATAATTGTCATGACTTTGGAAGGAGATGCTATTGGCATCTAATAGGTTGAGTCCAAATATGCTGCTAAATATTATACGATTACAGGACAGCCCCCGCAATAAAGGATTATCCTGCCCAAAATGCTAAGAGTGCCAAGCTTGAGAAACCCTTCTGTACACCTGAGTGTGCTCTTCAGGAAGAGGGGTATTGATGGCGGTGTTAGAGTGGGTCTCCTTGGTCTAATAACTGATCATGTTCTCTCTCCCATTTTCTCCTACTTGTCTACTGTACGCAGGAGCCAATGCCTCGGCCCCAGACCAACTGAGCTTGGCTTTAGCCTGGAACAGAGTCGACATCGCTCGCAGCCAGATCTTTATTTATGGGCAACAGTGGCCGGTAGAGTATATGTTGTCATCCCTGAAAAGCCCGCTTGCTTGGGCAAGGGTATTTGTTTTAAGGAGCCTCTGAGACCAGCTCAGAAACGGCTTCCTTTTCTTTAGGGTGGAAATAATTTAGGAAATCACTGCCACCTGGTGGAACATACAACAAAGCACAACTCAAAAAACGTTCCAAATGTTTCTATCTCTCTGAGTGGCCCTTGATAGCAATTTTCAGCAGCAAATGATGCCATTTCCTTTAAATGTATGAAAATAAAATATGTGTGTATATATGTATATATATATATACGACAAAGTTGTGTTAATTAATTAAAATTAAGGAAGGACTGGAATTAGCAATTTGTTTCTGCTTGTCTTTGAGGTTGCTTCTTCCAAGTGGTGTCACCCCGTGCTGGTGTATGGCTGGGGCGCACCTCAGGATGCAGAATTAGCAGGTTTCCCCACGCAGGTGCCATCTGGTCCTGGTTGCTAAGCACAGGTCCTCCCTATTCCCAAGAACAACACAGAGGGAACCAACACTTTATATAACTGTTCTTGGTTTGTTTCCCTCAATTGACTCTCCCCAAAATAAAAACTTGGAAAATTAGCCATTGGGTGATGTATGCATGTATCCTCAGGAGGCAGCCAGCAGCCTGAAATTTGATTTCTGTGCCTAGCAAATCACTGACAGACAACATCCTCATGTGCAGGGCTTCCTTTCCCCAGAGAGCTTCTGCCCACTGAGCCCCTGTCTTTGTTTAGTGCCACTAGTGCATTGCTGGTGTGGAAAGATTTGTCAAGGAGTCTGGACACAGGGAAATTTTTGTGACAGGAATTACATAAAACCCTAGTAAACAGACCAAAGGACCTAAATAATTGCTAGGTCTCTGGGTAGAAATGGGTGAGATGGAGGCAAGATGCTATCACTTAAGTTAAAAGAAAAAATAGAACAGCCTACTTTCTAATCTGTTTACTAGGGTTCCTCTTCTCAAGTCAGCCAGAGTCTAATTCAGAGTCTAAGGAAGATGAAAACAAATATAGCACTTCACTGGTAGTGCAAAAGCAAAAGCTTGGTCAGAGAGTTGGGGGAAGAAAAGCTTTGTAAACTCTTGTACCGTCTCAATATTGAGAGGGAGGGAGGGACGTAAGGAGAGAGAGAGAGAGAGAGAGAGAGAGAGAGAGAGAGAGAGAGAGAGAGAGAGAGAGAGAGAGAGAGAGAGAGAGAGAGAGAGAGATTGAGATTGAGATTCAAGGGGGGAAATAAATTTTGGACCGAGAAATCCTTGAATTCTATTTGTGAAGACAGGTCCCAAAACACAAGAGAGACTATGACTGTCCCAAAAGTGGAGCTGAGAACAGTCTTGCATGTTCTTGAATATGCTGAAAGTTTACCAGATGTCAAAGGCATCCATTTGTAAACTATTCTGGTGAATGCCAAAAAACTGCATCTTTAGACCCTGGGGCAAACTAACTCACTGACTTGATTTGCAGGTGGGGTCTCTGGAGCAAGCCATGTTGGATGCCCTAGTTCTGGACAGAGTGGATTTTGTGAAATTACTCATAGAGAATGGAGTAAGCATGCACCGTTTTCTCACCATCTCCAGACTAGAGGAATTGTACAATACGGTAGGACCAAGCTAAGGCACTTTTTATTTTCTCTACATTTTTTGTTTTACCTTCTCCTGCTCCCCACATGCCTGTGAGTCTCCTCCCTCCCCTCCAAATGCATGGATCATTTTTCACAAATGCTTCCTTAGACCTGTGTAGACAATAAACACCAAGATTCCACTTGTTTTAACTGCTCAGTTGTCAGCATCTAAGGCAGAAAGTCATGTGATCACCAAAAGGTAACGTTCTCAGATTCTTACACAAAACCACAAGGCTCTGGAAATTAGAACACAGTTTATTTGTAAGCCCAGAGAGTGGTGAGGCAATCAGCAGAAGAGGATTGATTTAACTCCAAGCATCAAAGGAGACCGATTATCTATCCTGCACCATCTTGTTATTCTTAGAACTATAAAGTTCATTCCTTTCCCACTATAATGGAATAAAATGTAAAACTCCTCTTGTTTGGAGTTACCCAAGAACAATTATTTGTTGTTTTGTAAAGATGTGTTAATTCATGCACTAGGGATACCAAGGAGTAATCGTAAGAAACACTACTAATTAGGAAGTTTTTGAGAGTATTCAGTGAGTTAAGTACATGGGCCCTGAGCTGATACTCACTAAAATCCAGTGAAATTTAAAATGTAGATATTGCTTTCTCCCATTTTACAGATGAGAAACCTGAGGGCAAAGAGTAAATTGGTTTATTCACAGTCACAAAATTCCTAATAATTTTGTGACTGTGAATAAATTTGGACTCGGTCCAAATTTGGACTCGGTCCAAATTACTAAGAAAGAGGCTAGTACTGAAGCAAAGCTTGTCTCAGAGATTACTTTTCCCCTTATTTGTCACAATGCTTCTCTGTCCCACCACCCACAGTGGGACAGATGAGATGGCACTTTTTGACCTATCCCCAGTCAGTGATAGGTTTTAGATGGTGCCACCCTGGCTCTATCTTATTCCTACTGCTGGAAGTAGAAAACGGATTAGCAGAGTAGCTCCAGCTTTCTGTTTTCTCTGCAGATTTTGTTGTTGTTGTTCAGCATACTGAGACTTTCAGTAAGAATAATGGACCAAAATGGTGGCGTAGGAGGCCTAACTTTCTATCCCCACAAAAGGATAAAACATTATCGATAGAAGCAATGGATACATCCCTAGAAACATATAACCTACCAAGTCTGAATTATAAAGAAATAGGAAAATTGATCAGATGAATAACAGGTAAGGAGATTGACTCAGTAATCAAAAACCTCCCAACAAAGAAAAACCCAAGAATAGGTGGCTTCACAGGTGAATTCTATGAAGCATTTAAAGAATTAAGCCCAATTCTTTTTCAGCTCTTCAAAAAATTGAAGAGGAGGGAACACTCCCAAACTCACTGACCTTGATACCAAGGCCAGATAAGGACACTACAAGAAAAGAAAACTACAAACCGAAATCCCTGATAGATAGAGATGGAAAAATTCTCAAAAAAAAAAAAAAAAAAAAAAAACTAGCAAAGCAAATTCAACCAGCACATTAAAAAGACTATGCACCATAATCAAATTAGATTCATTCCTAGATACAAGGATGGTTCAACATATTACAAATCGATAAATGTGATACATCACAATAATAGAATGAATGATAAAATCATATGATCACACCTATAGAAAAAGCACCTATAGAAAATCATATGATCACACCTATAGAAAAAGCATTTGGCAAAATTTAATATCCTTTCATGGTAAAAACTGTCAACCAATTGTGTATAGAAGGAACATACCTCAACATAAAAAAGCGATATATGACAAACCCACACTCAATAGTGAAAGGTTGAAAGCTTTCCCTCTGAGACCAGGAAAAAGACAAGGGTGCCCACTCTCACCACTTCTGTTTAACATATTACTGGAAGTCCCAGCCAGAGCAATTAGGCAAGGAAAAGAAACAAAAGACATCCAATTTGGAAAGGAAGAAGTAAAATCGTCTCTGTTGGCTGATAAAATAATCTTGTACATAGAAAATTCTATAGACTCCACCCAAAAATGGTTAGAACTAAATGAATTCAGCAAAATTTCAGGATACAAAATCAACATTCAAAAATCAGTTGCATTTCTACACACTAACAACGAACTATCTGAAAAAGAAATAAAGAAAACAATCCCATTTACAATAGCATCAAAAACAATAAATTACTTAAGAATAAATTTAAGCAAAGAAATGAAGACCTGTATGCCAAAAACTATAAGACGCTGATGAAAGAAACTGAAGAAGACCCAACTATAATAAATGGAAAGAGATCACATGTTCTTGGATTAGAAGTGTAAATATTGTTGAAGGGTCCATGCTACCCAAAGCTATCTGTAAATTCAGTGTAATCCCTTTAAAATTCCAATGACATTTTTCACAGAAATAGAGAAAAACAATTCTAATATTTGCATGGAACCACAAAAGACCCTGAATAGCCTAAGCAATCTTGAAAAAGAAGAACAAAGGTGGAAGCATCACACTTGCTGATTTCACACAAAGCTATTGTCATCAAGATATATGGTGTTAGCATAAAAACAGACACATAGACCAATGGATCAGAGTTGAGAGCCCAACAATAAACCCATGCATATATTGGTAACTAATATTTGACAAGGGCGTCAAATATTAAAAAAAAAAAAAAAAACCACTGTAGAAGCTCCTCAAAAAATTGGGGGCTGAAGGGTGGTGAAAAAGTGGAGATATTGGCCAAAGGGTACAAACTTTCAGTTATGAGTAAGTTCCAGGGATCTAAAGTACAGCATGGTGAGTATAGTTAACAATACTGTATTGTATACTTGAAGTTGCTATGAGAGTAGAGGTTTAATTGCTTCACCATAACAACAACAAAATGGTAATTATGTGAGGTGAAGGATGTGTTGAGTCGCCTTATTGTGGCAAACATTTCACAATATATACGAGTATCAAACCATCACACTGTACACCTTAAACTTACACAATGTTATGTGTCAGGTATATCTCAGTAAATCTGGGGGAGAAAAGAATAATGGGGTTTTTAATAAAATGAAAAAAATGAAACACAGAGTTGAATGACTTGCATGTCAATTAGAGAACCAAGACAGTAGAGTGACTTCTTCCAATCATTGGAAAGAAGGAAGTAGGGAAGTTCTAGATTGAGAAAGGCCAATAGATTTCATCACTCCAATCAACTGGTGGTGTTTCCCTGGAGTCCTCTGTTGAGGAGGATTAGGGTGCAGCGAATGGCCTCAGTAACAGTCACAGCTAACATTTCCTGAGTGCTAAGCACTGCTTTAGTAGGTTTATAAACATTCATCATTTAATCCTCCCCACAGCCCGATCAGATAAGTGGTATTATTATCCTCGTTTGAGAGTTGGTAATACTGAGTCACAGCGAAGTAGCTTGCCTGTGGTCACAGCTGGTAGGGAGCAGAGCCAGGTTGGGAGCCAGGCATTCTGACTCCAGAGCCTGCATGCGTAATCCCTACACAATACTCCATCCCTCAGTGGAAAAAGAGTTCTGAGAACTATGTCCGCATGACTGGGCTGAGACTTGAGGCAGCGTCCAGGGACTGTCTCTGTCCTTGAATGTGTCCTTAAGGATTTGCCATCATTGTTTGAGTTCCTCCGGTAAAGTTGCCAGATTTAGCAAATAAAAACACCGGATGCCCATTTACATATGAATTTCAGATAAACAACAATTTTTAGTATAAGTGTGTCCCAAATATTGCACAGGACATACTTCTATTAGAAATTAGTCATTCTCTATCTGGAAATCAAATGTAACAGGGCATCCTGTATTTTATCTAGCATTCCTATTCCTGAAAAACAATTAGGTGGTGAACAATTTCATTTTATTCTTACCTTAAGCAAACATAACATCTTTTTCCCAAGCCTCTCTTTTTCCCAAATTACCTGTGGCTTTTTCTTTCAACTGGAGTTTAGCAAATTACCACCCAAGAACCAAATCCAGCCCACTGCCTGTTTTTATATGGCCTGCAAGACCGAGAATGGCCTTTTACATTTTTTAATGGTTGAAAACAAATCAAAAGAATGATATTTCGTGACATATTGAATTTTATGAAATTTTACTTTTTGTGTCCTCAAATAAAGTTGTATTGAAACATAGGCAAGCTCATTTGTTTAAGTATTGTCTCCAGCTGCTTTCACACAACAGAGGAGTTGAACATTTGCCATGAAGTCTGTATGGCTGACAAAGTATAAAATGTTGACTATCTGGGTATTTACAGAAGACGCTTGCCAACCTCTGCTTTAGACAGTTTCTCATTCATGATGGGTAATAAACAAGTTGGGACTGGCAGGATGCCAAACTGTATTTCCAATGCAGTAAGTTGGCACCTTTGTCTCCCCCTGCTGCATAACTAGCCCCTCAAATGATGTTTTGGCCCAGCTGTCAACAGAGTTGATGGCTTCCTTGATAAAGTTTGAACCTAGAACCTCAAATGCTTTTTCTTGAGGAACCACAATCCAAAACTCTGCCAGTGTGTTTAGAAAAGACAGGGGCAACTGAGCAAGTACAACAAGATTCATCTGAATAACTGTCCCTCCGCCAGCCAGAACCCTCCCTTCCAGATCCTTCTTGCCTTGCCAGTGAGATCCCCTGACTAGCAAAACCATTTGATTCTTCTTTATTGTTTTCAGAGACACGGGCCCTCAAACACATTGTACCACTTGGTCAGGGATGTCAAAAAGGTAAGAACCCTCTCGACTGCAGGTCGGAGGCCCTGTCTTGACTGCTTCCTGTGATTAGAAAGCGCCTCCGTTTTGCATTGCATGAGCTGCCAGAGTATTCCTGTCTTTGCCAGAACCCACTCATTGCAGGACACAGTGTGTGTGTGTGTGTGTGTGTCTTTTAACTCTGACATTTCTGCTTACGATGCAGCTGTGGTTTTATCTCCAGTCTCCATGGTTTTAGATGCTTTCACTGGGCATAGTGCTTTTGGAGAGTGGCACTCTAGGCGTTTCCCATGTCGTGTGGATTTATGCCATTACTGATATTTTTCTATATGTCCCTCACTGTTTGGGGAGCTAGTCTCCAGGCTGTCCAACTGACCATAAGCAGTATCTTCATTTACTAGCGCCTGATGCAATGTATCATTGTCACTTCTAGCATGATACAGACTGTAGTAAACATAGCTCAAAAAGTCTCAGGGCAACAGGGACTAAAACATATATATGTATTCCGTTCTCCTAAAACTGTATTTTTGCCGGTATATTTTTTCATGTTCATCACCTAATTTGATGAGGGGGAGGAGGTAGCCAATAAGTTTGGATCAATTAGATTTATTCCCAGTTTACAGATGAGAGGACTGAAATGCAAGGAGGCGAAAACTATATTAAGTGGTTAGTGAAGAGCTAGGATTAGAAGTCTGAACCTTTGATTAATAATAATAAAATAACAATACATAACATTTAGTGATAACTAGGTGCATGACACAATCTAAGCTTTCTATGTATCTTAGCTCGTTTCATCTTTAAACAATTCTATGGAGTAAAATTTTTATTTTATTATTATTTTGTTATTATATAGTACTATTCCCACGTATAGATGAGAAGAGTGAGACACAGGGAGGTTACATTTAAACTTACCCCACTGCTTGTTCCTTTGCCCCCCACAATCTCTTTCAGAGGTAGCTTCAGTTCTGAGTCTTTGACAGCATTCCCAGAAAGTGATGCTTTAACTCCAAAGGATAAAATAGATGGTGGCACTTCTCTCACCTCACACCCATGTGCACGCACACACACAGGTATACCCACCTACCTGTTTGTAGCAATTCTTCACCAAAGTACATAGGACATAGAGAAAGCTACAAGCTAAGGTCATAAACAGAGTCCAATTCCTTCATGTCATAGGACTTTGTTGGCTAGAACTGACCTCTAGGTGTCCTGTAGCCACTTTTTCATTTTTCCTTTGAAAAGCCACCCAAGATGCTGGGGCTGTTTATAATGTACCTATTAAGCCACTGGACCTTTTTCATCTGTGTGAGTGAGTGAAGCTTGTAGTTCTTTCAAAGCAAGGGAAACAGCTGCTGTACGATGTGTACATCCAATCCAACCACCACTTCACTAAGACCACACCTTTCCTTAGTCTGCCCCGTTTCAAACCATAAGCATACCTGCCCTCAACAAACCCATTTCTCTTTTCCTCAAGACTTCCAATTTTGTTTAATTTATCCTGGCTTACAATTGCCTGGAAACTGAAAAAGGGGAGTCTCTCGGAAGATTACGTGTACACATCCAATGTGTATTCTTAGCCAAGACATCATGTTGTTCAATAAAATATCTTGAGTTTTCATAAAATAATGAGATATTGTCCCCCTTCCCTTAAGCTATTCCCAAGAATTGGGGAGGAAGGAATTGTGAGTTTCTCTGAGGAGACAGCTGTGCCTTTGATCCTCAGTCCCAGCCATCGGCCGATCCAAACTTTCAAATAAAGTCACTCATCCGCCTCCATCACCCAGGTTCTCAATGTCTTGCCTGATTTTCAAAGGGATTTTGCAGTTGTATTTTACTGAGTATAAATGATCAATATCTCTCCTATTAGGTTTTCTTCCTCGTAGGACTCTGCTTTGCAATATCCTTTTCTCTTTTCTGAAATCCCATTAGCTGCCACTTACATTCGCTTGAATCAGTTGTATTAAAAGACATGGAGAGTGTTTCTAAAGTACAGGGTTTTTTTTTTCTTTTTAACTTTGTAGCTAAAGATGTGCCTCAAAAGTAATAACTAATAAGAAAGAACAAGATGGTAAGAATTGGGGAGGAAGGAGTATTAGTTAGGAGCAGTTTTATTTCTCTTTTAAGTGTGATTTAAATGGTGGAACAAGAATATAGTTACATAGGGTTCATTTACTTACTAATTTAGTAGCTGGAAAAAATGACAACAAATCACCCAGGATAGTACTGAACTGGCTTAGGAACAATTTATCCTTTTATTTGGGAATAGAGACTGCCCAAATGGTGGGGAGAACAAGAAAGCCTACGTCTAGTTTCTTCCCTTGGGAAGAAATAGGGGCAGGAAATGCAGACTCCATTTATTTCTGTGATAAAGGTGAACATTTGACTAATGGAGAGCAAGAAAGAGTAAGAGTGGTGGCCAACAGAGCTGGAAGTGGCTACATTTTATGGTACATGGAATAAGGGAGCTTAAAATGAGGCGTTTTATTTGTATTTCTTTTTAAAAGTGAATGATAGAGAAATTAATATTGGTGCACATCTTCTCAGAGGGTTCCAGGTGACTTCCAATAAGATACTCAAAGTCTACAAAAACTAGGTTTAAAATGCTAAGAAAATCTTGGACAATTTAAGCAATTTTTGAAATTAAGGAACATAATAATTAGTATGTGCTTTGTGCTTTACGCTTATAGAACTTTATGCACATATTAACTGATTTGATCTATGACAAAAAATTCATCAGTGAGTGATAAGCCCCAGTACACAATGCTGTTCATAAGTGACAAAGTGTTTGTAACTTATTGGATGTTTGGACGTTAACTATAGTGTTTGATTGTCTGTAAATGAAATGTAAGTAACGCTTATGAACCCGGGGAATGCATGTAGGAATTATCAGACAGTCATAAGTTAGCCAGCATGACATCTCCAAGTCCAACTCGCCTCTGAAATAACAGAACTGAACATGGAGAATTGTTCCCAAGCTAGTTTCAAAATCTAAAATTATTTATATCAAGGGAGCAATCTAGGAGCAATAAAGTAAACAGTTGATATTCAGCATCAATCAGAAATTTCATATGATATAAGTCAACCCAATTCTCTGAACTGTTTTCACGCATAAATCCACTGGATATACCAATGCTCTCTTATTAAACCAGAGTGGTCGAGTCTGTCTGCTTTCTTCGTGAATTCTAACTTGCCAGTTTAGTAGCTAACTGTCTGCTCAATTTGTGCCTCTGTATGTTTCAAATTAGTAGCTTTTTCTTAAATTAAATGTGCTAATACTTCAAATTACCTATACTGTCCCTCCGCACCAAACGAGGATGCTATTTAAGTATTATACAGAAGTAGTGGTGAAATTATGATAGTTTAAAATGCATTCATATGAGAATCAAGACCCAGAACTTTGCAGAATAAAGAAACAAAAAAAGCATTTCAGACACACTTTGGGTAAAGAAAGGACAGTTTCATAATACCATCTGCTCAATTCATGCAAATTTACAAAAGTATTCTAATTTTTTAAAAGATTGGTGGCCCAGTCTACTACCATACCAAGGATTCGGGGGAACGTCCTCTTTTTTCATAAACTTTCACCAGAATAGTCTTTGCCCCACTCTTGTCTTGGTAAACCTGACAACCAGCTATCATTTTACACCTTACACACAGAGAAAGAAACAATCTTATTTCGAAAGCTTATTATAAATTTCCAAGAAAAAAAGTGTGTCCTTAACTGCTGAAATCTGATAGCGATAGCATGAGCTGACATCTGAAAAAACAGAGTGCATTTAGAAGAGAAGATCTAATAAGTGAATTGAAACTATTCTTTCAATTAAGTCTTCCTTAGGCATGGTCTGGATTAAAATTTAGCTTCAAAGTAGTAGCTCATAGCATAAAAAAAAAGGAGACAACGTTTTCAAGTTGTCAAATTGTACCTACCCAAGTTTCTCTGTGTTATTCTGTGGATCAAACTATTTGAATCACATGGCTTGCCATGTATTAAGTCATGAAATGGGAAATAAGTGTTTGGGCTTTACCAATTACCAAAATAATTACCAAAAAGGGGAGAGGAGAATAACGGAAACAGCAGGCAGGCGTATTACTCCGGTATTATTGTTGACTTCCTATTTAAAAAGAACCCAAGCAAAGGAAGACTCCCCCCAGAAGGTTTTTGGACATTACCTGTGGTGTCTGAGGTAACGTTCACTTTCTCTGCTTTGTCCAGAGGCCGTGTTTGTGATGAGCACAGCCCTATATCCCTGTCGCTTCCTTTTCCATCCCTTGTCTCTGACTCCCAGCGCCCTTAACCAAACTGCAGGGAATTCGTAGAAATTACATCAACTCTGGAAGCTCCAGACAAGGGTCTTTTCCCAGTGACCTTGCAACAAAGAAACAAGAGCAGCCTTCCAGTGGTCAGACAATTGGACCTTTCAAAATAGACAAGACCTTAGATGTAAATGTGTCCAAACAGCCTGTTTTCAAAGTGTAAACTGCGGTACAGAGAAAAGATGTGATCTGTCCAGGATCACACGGGGGCAGAACCACGACCACAGCCCTGCCCAGTGCTTTCCACTGTGGGGTCATATGATTGACTATTCTCTGTACATCTGTGACATCTGCAGGTTACAGGTGGTCAAGGTTACAGCCCAGCACCTCACACAGGCTCCGATGTTGCCATCCCTTTCAGAGTTCACCCAGGACACAGTTATCGCAAGAGGCCTCAATTGTACCCAATTTTATTCACTTTACGAAATCTATTTCTTCTTCACCACAAGGTTTCCCCTCTCCCTAGTAAAACTTGTGACACTAACTTCCCTTAATTTCTCTGTTCCCAAAAGACTCTGGAGAGAAACAGCTGTAACTAGTCTTGCAGACTGAATTTAAACACATTACTTGGTAAAATAAGCTTTCGCTCCTCCAGATGTCACTTCTAGAAAAGCATTTGATTCTCCCCTTATCTCCAAATCCTCCCATCTGCTCTGTGTTCGTTTAGGTGACCTTATTACACAAATAAAACACAAGCAGGTAAATGCTGGTGAGGGTGGAACCCTCATTGGCTTCAGTTACGTGAACATCGCCCTCTTGTGGTCAAACAGAATGCAGGCCAGTTCCTTTCTGGCCTTTACTGAAAGCTGGTAGAACCCAGGGTAGTCCCGGAATCTTTTCTCCCCCTTCAGATCATATCATACATACATAAATCACTCTGAAATCATCAAGGTTTATATTAGAAGTTTCTAGAAAAAGAAGATTCTAGCACCTTCTTTGGTAGTCTATAAACCTAACAGCCCTTTATGAATAAAGTCGTTAGCAAAAAATATTTTATTTGCCCCTCTTAAATTTTTATTCATTTTGAATTTTACTACTATCACATTTCCTGACAACCCCCACTCTTACACCTCAAATGTATAAATATTGCCACTCAGTATTGGTCTTCAGGAAACCTTGGGTCGTGTTCAAACCAATGCTTACACATAGGTTTCTCAAAAGAAACCTATAGGTGCTAGGCTCACTATTACCCATGTTTTAAATTTACAAAATCATTACAGGATTAAAAATAGCCACAAATTCATAGACTTGCTATGATTGCCTTTCAATAGCATCACAATAAATTCTTTGGAGATTTTTTTCCAAAACCTGGTACTTGAGCATTACAGACCATAGAGGCCATGAATTTCAACCCTTTTTAATAGGAAGAAAATTGATGCCTTGAGTTTTCTCAAGTGACTGACATATGAAGGATTGACAGAAGCCCAGGGCAGTTCACTCATAACCCGTGTTCCTTACCCTGCCTACCTCACAGTGCCAGGGAAAATAACAGAGATGAGGTGGGCCTCCTCAGGAGGTCATTCGTTATAGGAGCCAAATGCATATGAGATGAGGCTGCCCCATATGTGCGCAGGTCCTGGGGCTCCTCTACTTTTGAAATAACAGGCTTGCTTAACCATCTGGTAGAGCCAGACTATACAGACACTGCAGCATTGTTCACCTGTCCGAAAATAATGCAGAAAAGTTGTTGGGCAGGTAATATTTTTAAACTCGGTTTAATGTTTATGGAAAGGGTAATACCTGAAAAGTTACGATCTTAAAATAAAACCATCTATAAGTTCCCTTTTTAATATGTTGTCCATGCTTTGCATAAAGAAGTCAGACAACTGGTCTTTCTTGATAGCCTGAGGATGGCTTACTGTAGTGATTAGTCAGATTGATGAGATAAGCATCAAACAAAAGTGATTCCACAATTCTGAGAAAGATGGAGAGGAGAGGAGAGACCTTTTGCGTGAAGGGACAATTCAGCTAATGAAACGGATTTCAGATTGGGTTCTGATGGGCCAACGTCAAGGATCGAAGGGAATCTATGCCTCAAAGTGCTTCCACTTCATCTATGACACACTTCACACAGTCCCATTTTGCTCAGACCACTCAAATTAGGTCCCCAAGCCTGCCCTGTGCCCCAACTCAAGGGAGAGATAGGACCCAATGTGTGGGCTGAGAACTAAGTCTAAGGGCAGCAAGGAAGCTGACGGGCAGCACGGGGACTTCATGCATGGGCTGGCCCATCAGTTGCTATCCATTTATTCCTACCCCACTGAGAATACGGATACAGCAACACACATACTTCAAGTCAAATTTCTGCAGCAAACTGAGGCTTTCACAAACAGGAATGACTCATAGGCTGTGGCTAGGTAGTACTGTTACTGAGAATATAATACTAATAAAAAACCAAACTGAGCCTTTATCCCAACCATATCAGTTAATGTTACTGTTTTACTCATTCACATTTTCAACAATAACAACAGAAAAGCATTTTGAATGCCTCCCACACCCAGGCACCATAAAAGGCACTGGGAATACAATGATAAAGAAAACTATTAAAAATATAAGGTTATTCCTTCCTGCTTTCCCTTTCATCACAAGGGATGTTCATAAATGACTTCATCCTGACATCCATCCTGCTCTCCTTTTATGAAAAAGGTGCCAAATTTTCACTGTTAAGAGAGACTTGGTATTATGAGAGATCTGAGCTCTAAGCATACCCCACCGGATGCAGGCCCTGGTAATAGCAATCCCCTTCTGGAAGGAGTCTTCATTTAGTGAGTGTGAAGAAGCAGATGATCAGCAAGGAGGCAACATCAGGCCTCGGTCAGCGACAGGACAGCGAGGGGGCCCCCAGGCCATCTGGGGAACCTAGTTCCTAGTGTCTGGGAGTGATAGCATTTGCCATGTCTAGCCTTGTGTTTCTTTCTGCTATACTGGTGTTTTTTTCTCCCCAGCTGAAGACTTGAATAAATATTTTGATTTTCTGTTATTACCGACGGTTACTGCATCTTCTTATTTAACTTATGTCTTCTTTCCAAGCGAGAATATCCAGGTTTCGGTTGGATCTATTTTAAGGTGAATTAATTAACCAGCATAATAATACATTCATATGTTTCTTTTTTAATTATATTTTTTACTCTAAAATAGTTACAGAATACCAGGAATAGAATCCCTAGTAAATCACGCTGTCTTCTGGATTTGTCTGTGTGTGTTGTTTTTCCCCGATAGGGGAACCTGCCCCCAGACTACAGGATCAGCCTGATTGACATCGGCCTGGTGATCGAGTACCTGATGGGCGGCGCTTATCGTTGCAACTACACGCGCAAGCGCTTCCGGACGCTCTACCACAATCTCTTTGGCCCCAAAAGGGTGAGGCTTGCAGCAAATTGCATTTCCTGGACTCCTGGGAGGAATAGAGTGTGACAGATTTAGGGTGTGGCTCCCTGCTCTCTAAGTGGAAGATCAGATGAGAAGGCAACTGCCTCACCTCTTCTTCCCTCCACCATCAAATCCCTTAAAATATAAGGAAAAAAAAAGATATGTATTGGGTGATCCACTCCTTTTTTATCCTCACTAGGTCCAATTCAAATCAGAAACTGGCGCTGAAACTGAGCCTTAATGATCACAGAATAGCAATGAAATTCAAATTATCTACCTCAGCAATTTTCAAAGTTTTTTGGTCTTGAGATCTATTCATACATTTAAAAATTATTGAAGATTACAAAAAGCTTTTATCTGTGTGAGTTCTATCAATATTTATCATGTTGGAAATTAAAATTGAGACTTTAAAAAATATGTATTAATTCATTTTAAGATAACTATAAGTAGCCCATTCATTACATGTTATCATAGATATGTAATAGACAAATATTTATCATAGACAAATGTTTTATAAATAAAAATTAGTGAGTAGCATTGTTTTACACTTTTTGCAAATTTGTGTAATGTATGGTTTAGTAGAGGACAGCTAAACTGTCATTTCTACTTCCGGCATTCAGTCTGTTGCAAGATGTTGTTTTGGTTGAAATACCCGAAGAAAATTTGACCTCACACAAACATGGCAAATGTATCAAAAAAGAAAGGAGTAGTTTAACAACCTTTACAGTGATTGTAGATATTCTTTTTTGATACTGCATCAAAATTCAACAACTGGCAATTTTTTGAAGATTAGTTGCAATATAAAATCTGAAACTATGTCAATGAACTTTAAAATCCATTGGTCTATCTTGCACTTTGGATCTTGTAACATCATGGATTGGTCATTGTAAAATATTGGTTTGTCAAGTTATGCAGATCTTCTGAATGTTGCCATATGTCATTATACAGTTTCAAAAACTTGCATTCGTTAAGACCACCTCCAATCTCATAAGAAAAGTCTTTACATACTGAAAAACGGTCAGGGTCAAAGGTTGGGGGAAGACAAGATGTCCAAGATTCTAATTTTTGCTTGAAAGTTTGAGTTTTGTCATTGAATTCTGTCAACCAGTACTGTCAGTTGCTTTCCTTGAAATGTCAGTCCTACTTCGTTCATGTCTAGCATGTCTGCCAAATATCCAAGTCCAAATAACCACAGTTGATAATCAGTCATTCCTTCAAGTAGATAGTCCACGAAACAAAGTGGCCATAATTCATTCAGTCCAAACAAAGCCATCAGTGTTTTCCTTCAGGATAATCCATCATAGTTCAGAAAGTAGCAGAAGTTCTTTAGGCATACTTCCCATTTCATCCCTCAGAATGGTAAAAAGATGTATTTTTTTTTTACTAGCAAGGGTAGAGATTTAATAAAGTTAGTAACATTTTAGGCCTCACCAAGGACATTCTTAAGTGGAAATGTTTTGTTCTTTTTTTAACTTCAAGTGTCTAACAGTGGAGTCTAATGACAACTAGTAAAGTTTGGTACCACCGCCTCATTCTTACTAAAGTACCCAGCAGTTTTACTCGCCATCGCTTTTGTACCATCAGTGCAAATATTAATACAGTATGAATATCAAATAACATCTTGGCATTACGATGACAATAGCTTTGACTTCACTGACCCCTGGAAGGGTCTCAGGAAAGACTCACTGAAAGGGTCACATGGTCCATACAGGACATTGTGAGAACTGCTACTGTAGCTGGTGGTAGACATGATTTTTATTTTTACCAAAGCTTATCTTCTGATGAGAAAAGTATTTTGTGGTGCTGGAAGAGAACTTTGAAAACACCAAAAAGTATGCATTTTTTTTCAAAATTGCAAATTGCAAACTGGTGGTCGTTATAGAAGCTAAAAGAAAGAAAGGGAAGGAGACAAGTTTCAAGCTATTCCTACTTGAATGGTCAAATAAAGTGTGGAGGACTCTCAATGCTGTAACCTTACTTATTTACTCAAATAATTTTCAAGGTGGCACCCAACAACCATTCTGTAACACTTAAAACGTAGAATTGGAAAAATAAATAAATAATAATAATAATAATAATAAATAAAACGTAGAATTGGAATTCCTAACCACAGAGACGTCATTTTGTATCTCCCCTGTTAAATAGAAGTCAAGTTCTATAATTTGCGGACTTGCCTCCTCTCTCCATCTTGGTCTGTGCCTACTTTGCACATCACCAGTATGACCAATGATGCTACTGTACGTGCTGACACTCCCCATGCTGTTGAGTGCCTTTTCCCACCACCAACACGTGCCCCTCTAGCCACACTCACCCTTGCTCTGCTGGACAGCAGCATAGAGAGATGGCCACCATGAAGCATCTAACACATGGCCAACATGTATTTCTGAGTACTATCCCAAATCTCCAGGTAACAGAGGTCTTTCAGAAGTTTGAGAAACATCTCACGGTTTGATTGATTGTTTCATTGCTCACTCAAGTGCTTGATGTCATGGAGATGCCAAGCAGGATGGTTCTAGGAAGCTGGAAGAAATTTTGGCCCACAAAAGCGTTAATAAACCTGCAGGCTGTACCGTTGGGCAATCTCATTATACCTTTCCAGTTTCCAGATTTTCTGTGATTCACCAAAATCACTAAATCCCTGATTCTCTCAGAATTTCTATAAGTAGGTTCCTCTTGTGGTGTTTTACTTAGTGAAATGAATAAAGTGCTATATGGTACCATAGAGTTGTCTCATTACCTGTTTAAAATATAGTAGGATTTTTTTTATATCTGTATAAAGAAATATCTAACTTTGTGCATAAATTTTTTAACAGCCCAAAGCCTTGAAACTACTGGGAATGGAGGTGAGTGCTCAAATTATTAGTGTCAATTATTTATTCTCTTTGTTATACATTCTTAAAATACGTGTAAATTCATTTCAGTGGTAAACTTTAGTACATGGTTCTAAAATAAGGAAGTGAAATTCTTCCCAGTGTTGAGGAGTCAAGTCGCAGTAGCTTTGAAAATTTCACCAAGAGGTTATGTTAGCATTGCAAACAAGGAAATAAATCCTATTTGAAATACTAACTTGAAAACCAAGGAAGCATATAAATTCCAGTAAGCAAAATCTATCCATGGATCTTTACAAATGGCAACAGATCCAAAGGCCAGAAATATTTCACAAACTCATCTAATGAAGTATGCAGAAATTCGAGATATATTATCTATGTGCCATCTTTCATTCGCGTGGTTATTATTCTCTATGCAAATGCCAGTATAGGATGTCCTTGTCCTTTGAGGGAAAATGGTAGTGCTGTCCATCATGAGGTATAAATAAACCTACTTACAGAGGTAAAAAAAAAACAGACAACAGGAAAAAGAAAAAGAAAATGGCCCGTTAAAACATAGTGGGTTTTTTTTTTCCAAATTAAAGTATAACAATGACATGTTCCCATAGGACCGTGTTTATGCCATTCTAACTTGTTTTAAAGTGAAGCATGTATGAGCTTGTGAGTTCTTTTAGGATTGGAGCTGAGATGGAATACAGGCATACACCTCAGAGATATTGCGGGTTCAGTTCCAGACCATTGCCATAAAACAAATCATAATCCGTTTGCTGGTGGAGGGTCTTTCCTTCATTTGTAAAAATCATAACATCTGTGAAGCACAATAAAATGAGGTCTGCCTGGAGTTCATTTCTGTATCTACCAGGGCGGGGCCAGTAGTAAATACATAACAACTGCATGCTGCATTTAATTGAATCATTTCTAACCCCACCTCTGTTTTTTCCCTAAAATGGCAGGACGATGTTCCCTTAAGGCGAGGAAGAAAGACAACCAAGAAGCGGGAAGAAGAAGTGGACATTGACTTAGATGACCCTGAGATCAACCACTTCCCTTTCCCTTTCCACGAGCTGATGGTGTGGGCCGTCCTGATGAAGCGGCAGAAGATGGCTCTGTTCTTCTGGCAGCACGGCGAGGAGGCCATGGCCAAAGCCCTGGTGGCCTGTAAGCTCTGTAAGGCCATGGCTCATGAGGCTTCAGAGAATGACATGGTGGACGACATCTCCCAGGAGCTGAACCACAACTCCAGGTTGGCCAGCCGAGCAAATGGGGTGATCGAGGGAAGAGAAGGGAAGGTGGGCCCCCAAAACTGGAGGGTCTGAGCTCCCCAAAGCTACAAGGGGAGGCAGTTGCATCCCAGTGGTGAGCAGAGAGGGTGGACATAATTAATGTTTGCGGTGCACAGTGCTCGATAGGGAAGTATATACAGATACATAGACGGTCTCAGTTCATCGTCCCAACTGCCCCACCACGTCCAGTATTTTCACTGTAAGCATGTTTGCCACAAAACATCGCCACAACACATCTTTGCTGCAAGCATTTTTTACCGCAGAACTAACTGGCTGTAAGGTAATTTTGCCGTAAAAGATAAAATAACGAAAAATAAAAGAGGGACATTAAAAAGGACATAAGGGAACATGAAAAATTAGTAACAAAATTTAAAAACTGTATTGCAAAAAAATGAAAACACTTTGTCTTGAAGTCTTTCGTTTATAGTATTATACTTTTTAAAAATATTTTCCATAGCTTGGTAAACTTTTGGTTTTGATGGGTGAGAGGCTGACTCTGCTCAAAGAATGATTTGCAACTGGTATTTTATCTCTTTCTCATATAGTATACAATCTGGCTTTACAAATCGCCTTGCAAGCTTGCTTTATACGTAGTTGTTATCATTACTATTTTAAGAGCACCACATCTACTCAGCACTGTATAGACCATTATAAGGGCTAAGATTTATGTAATACACAAATGGGAGTAACTGCAAGAACTTCCTCAATGAGAAATGAAACCAAACTGACAACTAGCTTAAATACATTAAGTCTGTCAAATGTAAACCAAACTGTCAACCCATTACTTTATCTTTTATGGTGAAATTGTCTTGCAGCCAAAATGTTTACGGTAAAAATACCTAGACCCCTACCCCAAGAGGTAGGTCCTCTTGTTGTGCATACTTTACCACTAAGGAAAATGAGACTTAGGATTTAAGTAACTTGTCCAAGGTAACACACTTGTGGTTGGCAAGGCTCAGATTTGAACTGAGGTCTGTCACGTTTAAGAAGATTTACTGCTCTCTAATCATTGATGTATTGGTCTGCCACCCTCATCCATATGCCTTGAATTGAGGGCCTTGGTTGTAAGGATTATGCCTTGTTTGATTATACCCCCAGTTCTAAACACAGTGTCTGGCACATAGTAGCTGTGCAATGGATGTTGGCTGGATGAGTGAAACGACTAGACCCCAAAAGAAACAACTAGACGACATAGAACCCACCTTTTGTGGCTTGGTCAGTGGGTCCCCACTTCCATTATCTAAGTCTCCAAAATGGCCAAAAAGATGACTCTCCACTTCCTCTTTTGTCAGAGACTTTGGCCAGCTGGCCGTGGAGCTCCTGGACCAGTCCTACAAGCAGGACGAGCAGCTGGCCATGAAACTGCTGACGTATGAGCTAAAGAACTGGAGCAATGCCACGTGCCTGCAGCTGGCCGTGGCTGCCAAACACCGCGACTTCATCGCACACACGTGCAGCCAGATGCTGCTCACAGATATGTGGATGGGCCGGCTCCGGATGCGCAAAAACTCAGGCCTCAAGGTCAGTGCGCTCAGAAGGCCCTACTGGCTATGAGCACCAGAGGGCTGGTTGGAGTTTCCCAAGAGAAATATGTGGCGGGATGAGGCATCCCCACATCTTAGGAGGGAGACGCTAACCCCCAACCGGGCGTCAGAATCTTCTGTATAGTGGAGTTTGGGTGTTTTCACTTTTCATGTAGAGGCTAGGGCCCTCCCCTAAATTCTGCTAAATCAGAACCTCTAGAGATAGCGCCTACACGTTAATAGTTTTCAGAAGATCCAAATGTGACGATCAATGTCAGGTACCATGGGGATGCCATTTGTTCTTACACAAACCGTGCCGCACCAGAGCCACTTACCAGGGCAGCCGTTCACCGCCAATGCCCTGGCCTCCTTTACCCCATGTCATAAAGAGACATTGGTTCTCATCAGCTATACTGAGACAGTTTTTTAACTGAAATAAAAGTCAGATACGTTTATATTGCAAAGATGTTGCTAGATAAACCTGAACTATTTATTCTTCAATGAAGAAAAACAAGTTGCAGATTATTATTTAACACCTGAGTCCATTTTTGTTTTTCTAAAGCATGTACAGGTAGAGTTATAGCTGTATAAATTCATTTAAAAGAAACAGGAAGGATACACAGTACATTGTTTATCATGGTTACCTCTGGGGTTGAAGGTACAAGAAGGAGGATGGTACGTGGCTTTAGCTTTTGTATGTTTTCTTCAATGTTTTTTCAAAGAAAATATTAAACTGACAGAAAACATGACACTGAAAGAAGTAAAAGAAAAAAAATGAGAGGCAGAAGATTAAAAGAACACTTTAAAATACTTTACCAGTTTAGAGTTTGTGGTTGTTACAACTGAAACCAGGCTCATATTTTTCTGGAACTATCTGATCCGGGTTAACTCTGAGGTCAGCCCAAAGCAGAAGGGTCCATGGGACCAGAGCCACAGCTGAGGCCACCCTGACCAGCACCCCTCCCCTACTCCACCCTCCCATGGGCTCTTGGTCCAGAGTCACAGAAGGGTTCCAGGAAGTGGGTCCTGGGCGATCTATAGCTGCACTGCCACTGACTGCCAAGCCAGCTCTCAGCTCCAAGGACAGGATGTCGTGTCCCCTGAAGGCTACCAGCACACCACCTGAGCTTTCCCAGGCCTGCCAGTCACCCTGAGCTCAGGGTCACCGCTGTCCCTTAACTCTAGGAGTTCAGCACAGGCTGTCCCTGACTCCTTACTTGAGGATCATTTTTACTTACCCTTCAGGGTCCTCCTTGTTCCTCACTTTGGTGAGTTTCTTCAAGGAGGTGCATATTCTGACGCCTTATGCAGTAGAACCATTGTAGCATTGAGGGAAGAAGAAGTGAGGGATTTAGGAAACACAGACCAGATGTCAGTATTACCATTCAGAAATGCAATTTGTTCTCTGGCAAATTGGAGAATGCGATTGCCCTCTTGTGAATAAGGCCTGTGTATTTAGTATCCCCACAAGGAGATTTAAGCATGTTGTTTATACATGAGAGAAATATGGTGCTAGACCCTCCTGGGGTATTTATACAGGGGGCTTCTCACGGTGAATACAGAGCCACTGGTGTGTGTGGGGGGGAGGGTGTTGTATAGTAGCAAATGTCAAGGGAATGCTCTAAAATGAATAACATGCTTTCTATATGGACTTTGTCAAGGTCAACTTAGGACAGCGTTTTTTACAGACATAACCAGATGACACATAATCAGCTCCACTTGATACATTAGCAAATAAATGCCAGTGGACATACATATGAATTGACTTCACAAACTCAAGTATTACCTAATGGCTAAATGGGAATCTCAGTTCTTTCCCATTCTTTCCTTGGCTAGGATCTCTCTTTTTCCTCAGTTGCCCCCATGCAAAGTGACTGTTAACTGGATAAGATATATTTGGGTAAGACGCTTTGTTTCTCCACGATCGGACTGAGCTACTATGCGTAACAGTTGGAGGTATTTTTCACAGTGAGCTTCTCTGCCGTAAATATCTTTGCAACAGTATTTTGACCACAAAAGTCATCGGCTATCAGGCGATTTTTCCATAAAAGATAAAATAATTAAAAAATTAAAAAAGGACATTTAAAAAACATAATGAAATTCATTTTCTTAACAAAATGAAAAAGACATACAAAATACTTGATACATTTAAAATGTGTATCGATTCAGGCCAATACTGTGCCAATAACTGATTTTATTTTATGGGTTGTGTCTAAGCACTTCCACATTTCTTGCTGGTTGATTCATCTCCTCGTTCGAGCTGAGCTACGCTGTTTTTTTTTTATTCTTGGCATAGTGTCACGTGTCCATGGATAGATGTTCCAAAGTTCTGTATGAAATGTGGGTTCAACTCCATGTCTTTGAATTACCAAATGATCTGCAAACTGATATGTTAATCATTTTCTAGTGTAGTATGCAATCGGGCTTTACACTGTCTTATTTCACTGCCAGTAAGTTTTATCACCGTATTTTCTATCAAGTCCTTATATGTAGCTGTTATCTTTCACTGTGATGACTCTGCCACATCTACTCATCAGTGTACATAGACCATTATGAGGACTAAGATTTATGTGACATAACAGTGGGAGTCCACTGTCAAGCTAAACTGTCAGTTATTTTATCTTTTCGGACAAAATTGACTTATGGCTGATGAGTTTTATAGCAAACATGCTGTAGCAAAGATATTCGAGGCAAAGAAGCTGACGGTGAAAATACCCGACATGGGGCATAACAGTTCCCAGATGGACAGGAGTGACTGTCGTACCATTAATGTGTGTAGTTATTCAGATATGCAGGTCCATCCTCAGGGAATACACATAACACTCAGACACTTCGTGCGCGCGCACACACACACACACACACACCCCTCACCTCAGGCCCTCTGAATCTAAGCAACCACCTTAATCTTAATCCTTTAAATGTGATTATTATTATTATCATTATTATTACTTTAGGTAATTCTGGGAATTCTACTTCCTCCTTCAATTCTCAGCTTGGAGTTCAAGAACAAAGACGACATGCCCTACATGACACAGGCCCAGGAAATACATCTCCAAGAGAAGGAGCCAGAAGAACCAGAGAAGCCCACAAAGGAAAAAGATGAAGAGGATATGGAACTGACGGTAAGAAAATACTACGCAGTTATTGTCCATGGGGAGAACCCCTAATCCACTTGTCCTGTCGCTATGGCTTAAGATTCAATAATTCTGGAGGTCAGCCTCCCCCCAGGTACTTTCATTTAAGTATTGAGGCCAGGATATCATAAAAGTGTCCCCTCTATGCACAAATAACATGATTATAGGGACTCATTCTATGTGAAATTCTTCAGCCAGGGTCGGTGGTTCAAGACAACCCAATGGAATTCAAAAGCAAGGCACCCTCAATTTTCCAAACCGGCAGTGCTTTGTAAACAACCATGTGATGTGGCAGCTTTGGCCCACAAAGAAGGAAAGAGAATTCATGATTTGGGAGCAGCCAGCTTCACTGAGCTGGAACTGTTCAGCTGATCAGAAGCTAAGCCTTTATCTGTCTTCGGGGTCAGGCTCACAATACAGGACTAATTGAATTTTGAGGTTTGTATGGAAGGCTTTTATTAGCTCTTCCTGGTATAATTATAGTGCATGGATGCTTTGTTCTGCAGGGGGAACGGGCCAGCTGGGCATAGGACAGCTTCCCTCAACCTCCGCCTGAGCAGCGTGACTGCCGCTGGATTGTATCCAAGGTCTAAAAATATCACATGCTGTTAAAGGGACAAATAAGGCTTCATAGCTTTGGAGACATTGAGCCACAACTCCATAGGACCTCCCTGATATTCCCCACCTTCCCCACCTCTCTGACCAATGACGGCGGTGACCCAGAGAAGCTGTAAGGGGAGAAAGCAAAAATTGCTTTTGCTCAGGTGGCAAAAGGCCTTCCCGTTATTATCCTAGTGAGACCACCCTGTGAATTGTTTTTCCTCCAGATCAACAATAATTTCTTTCCAGTAAGTCCTTTCTAAAGATCTATTTTCAGGCACAATTTCATCCCCACATAGAGCAGGGTATATTCATCGGGCCACTCTTTTGATTGGTTAATCATTCACAGCTTTTGATTCACTGAATTTAAAGCCCATATGTGCTTTCAGTTTCAACTTATAAAAGTTGGTGGAGGAATCTACTTCCCTCTATGACAGGATCAGATGAATGCCTTCCCTAAAGATCTTGCCTTAACTTTGGCCTCTGAACCCCTTCAAGGAGAGAAAATGATATTTTGATCATTGGCAGAAACATTGTAGTAGCCCTACAGAATCTTTAGTGAATACTTCAGTTTTTAAACCTTTAACATGGGAACAATATTATTATTATTATTATTATTATTATTATTATTATTATTATTATTATTACCAGCTTACAGGTACATGTAGACTATGTAAAAAGTGTACATGGAAACTATGTAGACTGGTGGCTAGCACATGGTAAGCGTTGATAAATGTTTGCTAATATTGTTATAACAGTGCTAAATGCTTCACATGGACTCCTCAGCAATCCCACAAGGTAGGTTCTATTATCCCATTTTACAGATAAGGAAGCTGAGACTCAGAAAGATTAAATTGCCCAAGGTTACCCAGCTAATTATTTACAAAGCCAGGATTAGAACCCAAGCATATTCCATTGGCCATGCTTTTACCTGATAGGCTAAGGAATGCAAAAAAAAGTTTTTTCCTAGTCTCAAATGTAGATACCCAGCTGCTTTTGGTCCACCGTGTAGCACAGAGAATCCAAACGCGATGCATAGAAGTATGACATGGCCTTGGCATTGGCCTACCTCCTAGGAAGGCTCAAGGAAAGATTTTGGGAAGGTAACCAGAAGCTGAAGGCAGTATTCTTTCTGGTTGGTTCTCAAGGAAGAAAACAAATGAGGCAGCTCTCTTTTCCTGCTCAGTGTAGCGATTGGAGGACCTGATCCTTCAAGAAGACACAATAAAAAATGTGTCTCTGGGCTGAAAGGAAAGTCTGCTTCCCAGAGAATAGACCTGGTAGTTGTTTACTGAGAACGCAAGTAGAAGACACCACCCTAACATTACTCCGTAAGCTTCTTCCCCAGACGCTGAAACAGCAGGGAGTGGGCTACCAAAGTTGTCTTTAAGGCGAAGCAGCCTTTGTCCCCAGTGACAAATTCTGTCATTGCTGGAACCCTGGTATCTGCTCACCCTGGACAGGAGTGGAGAATGCAGCTTATTAATACCGCTAATCTTTCATAGGATCAATATTTGTTATTCTGTGTTAAACCACTCTATCCTCTCTTGGAACGGGATACTTTCCCTTGGCCCATCCAAAATTATGCATGAAATGTCAGCGTTGATTTGCTTCATTTTAGTAGCATTTAGTAGCTTTCTTTACCTCACAGGATCTTATCCAGACTTGACATCTGTGTTCAGACAGCAAAGATTTTTCAAATTCATATTGTGCAGTTTTGTCTGTATTTTACCCGGTTACCTTCCATTTTAAGGAATGTGGGCAAAGGAAATATTTGACTGCTGGGGAAAGACATCAACAAAATCAGCAAGTTAATCTTCTTAAGCTAGAATGAACAAAATATCAAAAATGCTTTACTTAAGCCCATAGAAGACAAGCCTTTTAAAAATGCATTCACTTTGGAATATATCTAAATACAAAGATAAAACAGGTTGTTGTGTTTTTGGTTTTGTTTTACCTGCATTGTCAGATAAATGTCATGCACTTCACCTAATAATGTCCCACCATGTCCACTGACTCAGGGCTTTACTATGACTCTTGGGAAAGTCACTGTCCCCAGAGGTTACCTGAAGATGCCACTTTCCAAGATGCCTGAAACCCTCCAAGCTGCCTTTACTCTCATCTCATTGTGTCCCCAAATGGCATTGTATTGTTGTGCATATAAATAAGCAAAATAGAAGTAGGATAATTATATTACATAAATTATAAATTATAGAGGGCCAAATATCATATAACCTAAGAATTTCTTGGAGTCAGTGATCAATATTTATGGAACTTGACTGCTGTCGAGTGTGCTCTATCCATCACGGAGACTGATTCAACTCACTGATCAAAATCAGCACCTCGATAGGCCATAATATAGAATATTACATATTCATTAACTCAAGATATTTTTTTCTAGCCGAAGTGTCCATAAAGGAATGGAAATTACCTTCTCCGGAAATCCCATTGGTCAAAAGTAAATCATTTGTGACTTTTTTTTTTTTACATATATGTGTATGAGTGAAGTGGATTTTTGAGGCAATGACAAAAATAGTTGAAACTAGTATTTTATATTTCAGATAAGGTGGTTTGAAACCTGGTGGTTGTCTCTGTTCTAAACTGCAAAATGAATTATTTCTATAATTAGATCTCTCAACTCGAAACCCATATTCCCAGTACTTTTCTCTTGTCCCAAATCCTTGTCAGTCTCTGTACTCTTAACAGGTTTTATACTGTTCACACATTTAATGCAAATTTTATTTCGCAAACATTGTAGAACTAATCTTGTCTTAGAACGATATTGAAAGAATTAAAGCCAAGAAACTATGCTGTAATAGAGTCCTAATGACATACTTTTTTTTTCTGGTGAGAGATACCAACTCGCTCAGTTCAGTCAAGGGTATCTGAGAAAGTCTCAGATCACTTTAAAGATTAGCTAACACTTACTGAGCACTTATTAAGCGCCAGATGCTTACTGATTGTAGATCAACTTTATAGCAGGTGCTAGTAATACCTTCATTCTACAGACAAAGGGACTAAGTCTCAGAGAGGTTAAAAGACTTGCCCAAGGTGCCATGGACTCTAAGTGTCCAGGTGAGGACTTGATCCTCCTTCTGAGTGACCCAAAGGAACCCTTCACCATTAGGATCTTAGCCATGTTTGGGGCATCCTGTCACTTGCCACCCAGATATGCATGTGTCTGCCTTTTCCTCACATTCTGCCTTTCTTGCAATATTTAATCATAATTGTTGTTGTTGCTGCTGTTGTCATGAATGAGAAGGAAATAATTCCATTCTTAAGGAACTCTCCAACAGCTTGGAGGTGAGGGCCTCCCCAGGTCAGGCTTGACTTCTCCTAGTCACACCTGGCTACTCTCCCACGCAGAGGACGGCGGTGTGCCCAGGTGTTGCCATGAAACTAACGCCAGCAGTAATTCAGGTTTTACAGGGTTTGAAATCAGAGAACCAAGGCATATGTCTAAGGGCAGGGGAGATGTTCCTAAAAAACTAAGCTCCAGGCATTTCAGTAACTTAACCTCTTGAATGCGCATAACTTTTGGATAAGTTAGGTATCAGAGGCCCAAATCACCTTTGAGTTAAGAGCCCTTAGCCTGAGTGGAGACACAATTTGAACCCAGATCTGCCTGTTTCACAATATATATGGGGAGGGGGTTTGGGAGAAAAGGCAGATTCGTGATCTTCCAAGGCTACATTCCTGCCTCCCTCTGGGTATCTTCTATCACTCCCATCTTCCAGAGGTCCGAAAGTGAAAGACACAACAATGGTCAAGAAATATCCTGAAAGCCTTCCATCCCCTGCAAAGGTACACAGATTCTGTGTATTAGGTTGGTGCAAAAGTAATTGCAGTTTTTGCCATTTTTAACCTTTTAAACTGCAATTACTTTTGCACCACTTAATATAATGCAAATGCACACTTAGGGAAGGCACAATCTCTAAATCTCTGGGGGCCTTGGACAAAGCTCTTAGGTTCAATGAGCATGTTTTCCTCATCAGTAAATGAGCATGTAGAATTCTGTGCTCTCCAGAGCCCTGCCATGATGGTACCAATTCTCTTCTACGATAGGCTATGTTGGGACGAAATAACGGGGAGTCCTCCAGGAAGAAGGACGAAGAGGAAGTTCAGAGCAGGCACCGGTTAATCCCGTTGGGCAGAAAAATCTATGAATTCTACAATGCACCGATCGTGAAGTTCTGGTTCTACACTGTAAGTATCTTTCCTTCTTCCTAATGGATGGCCACAAAAAGCCAATGTCAATTTCTCATGCACCTGGGTGGTTCCCTCTACAAGTCATAATATGGGGACTACACAGGCAGAAAAGAAAGCTTTATGACCTTGCTTTTCGCAATAGCTTTGCAAGATTTGTGGAGTTTGTGAGGCATCTTCCACAGCTTCTACATTTCTCCTTCTTGCAGAAGATAAAGGAAATAGTAAAAGTGAGAACTAACAGAAATAGAAGTGAGATGAGTATGAATCTAGTCTAGCAGAAAATAGATGTCCTTTTACAAAATGTTTTCCTGTTCTGGATGTATGAGTGCTGGATCAGAGTTGCCCATTTTGAAGGATAATGCTGGGTTTGGGGGGGACATTAGGTGGGTACAGTCTGAGCAGAGTGTGAGAAGAAACACTACTGAATATATGTAGCATTAGTGTGTAAGTACTCCCATCTGGTAGTGTCATCAAACAGCCTTTCTTGCTCTGTCACAGTGAACATGCAAACAAAGCAGCAAAAACTACGTGAAGCAAACTACAGTCATGGCAAATATTGTTCAGTAAGCACACCCTGCAAACATTTTCTGCCCACAAGATGAAAACTTGTCCTTGAAATCGCTTCCTGGTGTGGTAGAAATGGCTCGACTGTTGGGTGTCTACTTCTACTTTTCAATCATATTTTAAGCTTACGGTGAGCTGTGGCCCAACTCATCTCGTCTTCTCTCCAGCCACAGTTGGAACTGTGCCAGATGATGGGTAATTCATCTATATTTTTGGCCTTTCTCACAACCAGCTACATACTCATCCCTTGAGTCAGCAATAGGATAATCGCATCTGAAGGCCAAGATGACTCAAAGGACCCGAAGAGGTGCTTTTTGTGCGGTCCCGTATGCTAACACTTAATTCCATCAACCTCAGCACTATTGACATTTTGGGTAGAGTAATCCTTTGTTAAGGGAGCAGCACTGTGCATTGTAGCGTGTTGTCCAGCATCCCTGACCTCTGGCCACTAGATGCCAGTAGCACGCTCCACACCCCAACTATGACAACCAAAAGGTCTCTAGACATTGCAAAGTGTCCCCTTGTGGGGTAAAATTGCCACCAGTTGAAAACCACTGCTCTCAAGTGTGGACTTCAGAGAGGATGAGATAATATCAAAACATAAACATTAGATTTTTGTAGTGAAGTAAAAGTTCAAGTTTATTAATGTTTCAAAAAAATTCTCCCTTGGAAAAAATATAATTAATTCATGCAAAACTCATTGCTATTGATATGCTTTCTACAGTTATGTATTATTTTTACCTTGCAAAAAACAATTTAGTAGTTACACAAATGGACTTTGGAATCAGACAGCCTGAGTAGAAATTCTGTCTGCCTCTGTATTAGTAAAGTAACTTGTGACCTCAAGTTATTTTAGCACTCTGTCCCTAATTTCCTTAAGATGAGAATAATAATAATACCTACTTTATAAGGTTTAGTAAAGATTAAATGTGTTAAAATGTGTAAAGCACTTAGTGCTTGGAATGTGTACACAGAAAAGCAGCTTGTTCCTAGGCTGGGAACAACATCGAGGAACAAGTAGGTGTTTTATTCATGCATCCACTCAACAATAATAAAACGCCATGTATTGAACACCTACAGTGAGGCACTGTTCTAGTCGCTTTATGTATACTCTCCCTAACCTAAAAGTTGAATCAAGGTAATATTTTGATTGCATGTTACACTCAGGTCTATCCTTCCTCTCATAATAGGGCTGCCCCAATTGTCGCACCTAGAACAGGGCTTGGTGAGCAAGGACCCACGGGCCCAATCCAGCCCACTGCCTGTTATTATGGCCTGTGAGCTAAGAGTGGATGTATACGTTTAGAGAGTTAAAATAAAATCAAAGGATGACTGCTTTGCGCCACATCAAAATTATTTACAATGTACATTTCAGTGTCCATAACTGAAGTTTTATTAGAACACAGTCCGACTCATTCACTTACCCGTACTCTGGCTTCTTTTATGCTCCAGCTGTTGAGTTGATTACTTGCAATAGAGCCCATCAGACCCACAGAGTCTTAAAATTTTATGATCTGGCCCTTTACAAAAAATGTTTGCAGACTCCTGATCCAGAGCATGAAGAAATCAGCACAAGAATGAGCTATCACCTTTATGAATAGAGCACTCACTTCTTTTATCCTTCCCAGGCATTCCTCTTGTTTTCTTGATCTGTGTTCAGTCTTCATTTTATTTCCTTGATTCCTCTAGTTCCCACTTTTTCCGCTGAGGCACGTTATTAGCCAAGAATCTTTTTAAATAACAAAGGCGCTGGCCAGTGGTTCTCAGCCTTGGCTATACATGGAATCACCATCACCTGGAGTGCTAGCACCTGGGTTCTATGTAATCTATTTAATCTTTATCTATTGAGATAAAAAGACACCTGAGTTCTAGTCTCCGCGATTCTAATGTCATTAGTCTGAGGCAGAGCCTGGGCATGAGGATATTTCAAAGCTCTCAGGTGGTTGTAACGAACAGCCAGAACTGAGAACCACTACCCCAGACAGAGAACTGAGTTTTTAGCCCAGTATTTTCATAATGATGAGGAGTTTTGGTAGAAATGCAAATTCCTGGCCCTATCACAGATCCAGTAAGTCTCTAGGACAGAGCCTGAGAGGCTGTCTGTTTAACAAACATCCCAGGTGAGTCTTGTGGTCCAGGAAGCTTAGGACACACTGCTTTCCTTCTATCATAAGCGGCAGGTGGTGAAACTGCCTCTTTGGGAAGCTCTTGTATCCCGCTCCCTTCTGCATGGCTGATTGGATTAGCCTCAGCAAGCCCGTCAGACTGGATGCTCCCGTCATATTCAGTTGTGTTTATACAACGATTTCCAAAAATCCATATTTGTTTATTGACAAAGCCCAGCCTCAAGGAAGTAAATGGAGAAGGGGAATGCCAGTCTTTTAAATACCCAGAGATGCTTCACCATAAAATTCAGCTTTAGATCAAAGGTGCCATTTGCTTTCGGTTGTGTTCTTTTCGGTAAGAGTATTTCCCACTCTTATTTCCAAAAGTATCCCCTTCTACACTCTCATGGTTCTTAAAGTAGGACACACCTCATTTCCACATAACCTCACTTCCATATTGTAGCAAGTTTCCAGAGGATCATGTTGGGTCCTCTTCTGTTCCAAGAGGAAAGGAGGCAGGGATCCAACTGGCTTCCAGGCCATGTTTGTGATGAAAGCTGGTTTCAAGTACCCAGCTGGAGAGGATGCAAATTCAAGGTGTGAAGTGGCCCCAGGTCAGAAAGCACCAACACACTCCTCCCTCTACTAATACCATGGGCCCCCTCCACTCTCTAGGGGCAGCAGGAAAAGGAGGAAGGAAGGAGTGGCACAGCCCCTCAGGGATCCACAGGCCACAGCAGCAGGCGTTGGTGCTTATGTTTCCCAGGTTAGCAGTCATGCATCTTGGTTACTGGAAAATGTATAAAAAGAATATATACGCCTATCAAATACACATTCTTATAGGATTCCCACTGACTTAAATAAGAATCATAAGGTTATATGTCTTTTCCAAGCTTTGACGGTCTACATCCAGCTTATTAAAGCTTACAGAATATGTGTGTGACTACACACACACACACACACACACACACACACACCATTAAAGCACATCACGTTCAGGTAGTCTGCAGCAGGTCCCCGTGAATGTTCTAAGGTAGGTTGCTTCCAAGACAGCAGCCACTCCTCTGTTGGGCCATGTAAACATGTTTACAGCCCTATATTTGTGGAAGTCCATATTTTGAGTTGTCCCAAATATTCTGTTATAGCTTGATTATGGGAAAAAAAGTAGAGTAACCACGATTTAAAGGACAGGCAGAAGTTAAAAAGGATGATTGTGGAGGAAGCATAAACAATAATGAGGGCAATTTTTAAAAGAAAAAAAAAAGAGATGAATAGTTTACAGAGGATCAAAAGGAAGCAAGGACTGACTGAGGTAAGAGGAGAGAAGAGGAATAAAAGTTTCTTGAAAAAAGAGGCAAATAATGTTATCCACCATTCGTTAGGCCTCTACACAGCGTCGGGAGATAAATACATATCATACACACATACACACGCACACCCAGTCTTTCCAAAAGCTTTATAAGGTCAGTAGCAAACATTTTCATTTCACAGAATGGAGGCCCAGGCGGGTGAAGTGATATATACAAAATGAAACAGCTAGCAAGTAGTTGAGATAAGATTTAAATCCAAGTTTTACTGACTCCTGCATCTACATTCCTTTCACCAAACACTATTCCTTTCACCAAACAGGTACACTAGACCTGTATTCAGAGGACAGAGGCAGCTTGGAGGAGTTGCAGGCATACCTCGTTTTACTGCACTCCACTTTGGTGTGCTTTTCAGATGTTGTAATTTTTTTTTTACAAATTGAAGGCAAGACCCTCTACCAGCAAAAACATTGTGACGTGCTTTATTGTGATGCTTACTTAATTGCAGTTGTCTGGAACCGAATCCGCAAAATCTCCGAGGTATGCCTGTACTTAAGTACTGAAAGGCAGAGGTTCTGGAATAATTGCGTGTGTGTCACTGGGCCTACATGTGACAAGAGAAGATAATGCTTTGGAATGTTTTACAATGAATTGGGTGACATGATAAACACCAGGGCACTTAACAAGATTCATTTCACCTAGAAGGGATAGAATATGATCCAACAAAGAAAAGGACGCAACCAGAATGAGAGAAGGGTTTCAGGTCAGAAGGAGGCTTAGAGTATGTTTTAGAGTTTAATCACTGAAGTCCTTTCTTTGCATTCTGCCAAATACTGTATACACAGGGACTGGCGAGTGGAGGCCAGTCTATAATGGTGAACACAAACCACGTGAACCAAATTCCATTTTAAATAGTACCTTACATGATTTCAAATAGAGTAGGCTCTTTTCAGGTGAGGTTTTCACAGTGTGCTAATGATCCTGAAGAGGAGGGCTAGGAACTGAGGCATGGACTAAAACGACAGTCCCTGAGGGGGTGGGTGTACAAGAGCAAAACTCTCCTGTGGAGAATGAGCCCTGCAGGCCCTCCAACATCTACATAACTGCTCTCATGCTTCCATACGTGATCTCCCTGAACTCCCAAACGAACGTTCGTCCTTCAAGAGATGAGAAATTATGTGGTTGTGTCTGTAAATGCACCAATATAATAGGGACTCAGAAAATATCTTTCACTCATATTAAGAATCTATGTATCCACACACACACAAAAAAAAAAAAAAATGGAGGGAGGGAGGAAGGGACAAAGAAAGAAAGGAAGGAAGGGGAGGAAGGGAAGTCCCATTAGTAGAGAAAGCAGCATTTCTCTAGCTCTGTAGGTTGCCATTTTCCCTTCGTGGCTCCCAGCCATGTTGCGCTTTCTCTACCTTCTAAGCTGCCCCAGGGTTCCGGAGTCACACTCTATCTCCAGAACCCTCAAGACCTCAATCCTTTGCCCACACTGTGTCCTATTTCCTATGTAGTCTCCAATGATTGCCGATTTGAATAAACTCACTCTTAGTTCCTACTCACAGCCCCTGAGGCCCCTAAATCCAGTAAGTGCCATCCTCAGCTTGAAGCATTGCATAGAAAGTTTTAACTTATATGCTATTTCCCCTAGGTGAGTTTGTTTTTTTAACTCCCGAGGCTTCTTGGCCCCTTATGCAAGAACCTCACCAGCCCTCCTACATTTCACTCATCTAGACATAACTGAATCCTCTAGTGATGGTCACCAAACTTGAACCCTGAGGCATTTTCCAGGATACCCAGCCATTCTTCAACCTCTGATATTAGAGCCTCATGAAAATTAAACCCCACTCCAAGCTACAGTAGGCCACACAGAATGGCCAGTTAGCCATTTCTTTCTATAAATTGCTTTTTCTTCTCTTGTTTCAAAGAAGCAGGAACCTGTAAGGAATATCCCAACTTGAATAGGGCAGGAAGGTGATACAATGGAAAATAGGTAAAACCTTCCCAGGGCACTGTCAAGCCCAGCGCATGAAGATAGGAGGGGAAAAAAGACATTATCTCAGGAGAGAATTAAAGTGGGGCTTCTAGACAAAGTCCAGGCTATTTTTATGTTGGTTTGATGAATGTACACATATAGCAAGTGTCTTCTTTTCCTTCTTACTGACACTTAATCCACCTGGCATTCATGAGGCAAAAATCCACTGTGTTGCCCTAGTCCAAGAACTTGAGGCTCATGCATGAGCAAGAGCAGCCACTGAGAGAAGAGTTTCCCTATTTAGCCAGGAAGTCACGAGAAACGTGGTAATTGCCAAAGAAAATGATGTATCATCATGGCACATGGGTACAAGCAAAGTACTGGAACCCAGAGACTTATGTAAGGGTCAACAGGAAGGTTGCGTATAAAATTATTTCAAAGAGTATGGTCTTTTTTTTTTCTTCTTTTGATAGTTTAGAGCTTTCAAGTTCATTTCTTCATGCATTCTGAGTCCTGCTTGCTGACCTTGTCCTGCCACACGCTGGCCGCACCCCAGGGCAGGGCTCCCAGGTCTTTGCAGCTAGAGCACCAACCGTATTGTGTTTCCTTACAGCTGGCGTACATCGGATACCTGATGCTCTTCAACTATATTGTGTTAGTGAAGATGGAGCGCTGGCCTTCCACCCAGGAATGGATCGTCATTTCCTATATTTTCACGCTGGGAATAGAAAAGATGAGAGAGGTAACTGGCTTCATACAAAAGAACCGAGGAGGAAAAACAGTGGTTAATTACATTTGTGCGTGGAGGGGAGAGGGGGACACTGGAGATCCCAATTCATCCAGAAACTATTTTCTCTGATGCTGCCATAGAAAGATGGAGCTGGCTTTGAGGGCTGCCGACAAACTGGGGAGGCTTCACAGTGTGTGTTCATAGGGTTGGCACCCATGAGTGCTTAGGGGTTAGTCCATTTTCTGCTGACATAGCTCTTGCCCCTAGAAATCCTCAAGTTATTTTCAGTGCAGTTTACACCTCTCTTTTCTCATCTCTATAAACATAACTTTTTACGTTTTTCCACTTATTTAAAAATCTTTGAATTTTTCCACTTTTAACTCCCATTGCAACCTCTCACTCTGGGTCTTTTTGAACACGGTCCACCAATACCTGTGATTCTCCAAATGCATGTCAGCAGCTCTGGGAGGAACTATGCTTTCATTTGTTACTTTATTCTCTGGTTTATTCCCCACCCCTCACCCCCCCCCCCGCCAGTATTTATTTTGCACCTGCTGGGTACCAGCCTTTCCAGCAGGCCCGGCATCACCTGGGTGAATTGAGCACACTTCTCATGCTTCAGGTTGAGGATGTGGGTCCCTCTCTTTGCCCCCCACCCCCACCCCCACTGAGCAAAAGGAGCACTCATAACACCACCCCTCTGTGACTTGCTTGAAGTCAAAGCTCGCCTCAGAAGCCATCAGATTCAGAGCCGCTAAAATGAATGTACTCAAGCAACAGTCCAGCAGAGGGCCTTGCAGCCCTGCTCAACGCGCTCCACACACTCGCCTTCCCAAGCCTGGAGGGAAGGCAGGCTTCTGCCCTGACCGTCCTCCGCACCCCCCCTTACACTAGTCTGCAGGAGACACCTCTTCTGGAAGAACTGCTCCCTGTCAAGTCCACTGGACCCTCCGAGCTCTGGAACAATCCTACTCACTGTACTACAGGGAGTGGGGAAATAGATTGGGATCCACAGAAAACAAGGATTCCTACAAATCCACAATTTTGCCCTTCATTATTCAAACAGATTAAAAGACCCTTGCTGTCTTAGAGTTTAGTTCTAGAATGTTCTCCTCCAGAGAAAAAGATGCACTATCTATTAGATACCATCGTATTGGGATCATTTTTAAAAAAAAAATCTCATGTACATATTGAGAGCCCTTCTCTTGGGTTTAATCTGCTTTGGGAATGTTTAAATTCTAACCAGAGCGTTTGGATATGGGTACACCAGTCCCATTTGATAGATTTTAAAAATAGATTTAAAAAACAATTTAAAAGGATGCCTTGCCTTCTTGCCTTGTTCCAACCCGTTTACAGTGCCTCCTACTTCCTGATCGGTTTGTGGATTTCCCATTTGTAAACTGAAAAACAGTAATCAATTTGCTTCAGTCCCTGTGTAGCTCTCTCAGACCTGAGGCCTGCTCCTCCTGCTAAGACTCTGTTGCTGTGAAGTGTCGGCTCACTCTCTTGTGATTTAACGCCCAGATGCGTATTCCTTCCCCATAAGCAGAAAAGGGAAAGACTTGAGCAGGGAGACTGGACTCCCTCCAGGGACCAGACTGGAAGAAGACAGGGAGCAGTCTGTACTCCACAAACTGTTCTGGAAGAGGCTGCCAAGCAGGCGGGCGGCCAGGAACCTCAGGGCCTGGAGATCCATTTCTCCTGAGGCGGCATATAATAGCAGAGAGGGCAGGGCCTTAGAGGCTGGGGTCAGCGAGGGGTCAAGGGAAGAGCCCTGGCTTCTGAGGAAGCTGTGAAGGAGGCAGGCACTGGCCAGCTTCGTGTCTGACCTTTTCCTCTTGAGCCTGGTGAGGCAGCTCCCTCCCTCACCCCCAACCCCGTGGCCCGGAGGCCCTGAAAGAAATGCCCACCTGCCAAGGGAGTGAGGACCCCATAGGTCCCACCTCCTCACACTCAGCACACAGGCCCACACGATCTCAGACGCAAGGTCCTGGAAACCTGGGCAAGTGTGTAGGCTGCCTTGCATTCTGAGGGATAGACGGGGAGGGCGCTGCAAGGCTTTGTGGTGTCCCACGCTTCCCTCCCCGGAGTGGGCCCACACACTTCTGCATTTGGTCACCACCACAAGCCACGGTAATCCCTTCATAGTGGGTGACTGTTTACAGCGTGCCTCAGGAGACGTTATCTCCTGTGGGTCCTCATCCCCACAACTCCGTGAAGTAAACGGTGTGGCTGTACTGCCATCCCCACTTTACAGGTATGGGAAGTAAGACTCAGGGGGTGAGCTATTGTTCTGTATCCCACAGCTAGAAAGGAGAACTCGGTCTTCAGGCTGACTGATCCCTCTCTAGGCCCACTGCTCTTTTCACTCCCGCAGTGGGTTCCAAACTGGGATGCTCCTCAGAGTGCTGAGGTTCTAAGGAGTGTCTAAGAGCTTGCAGGAGAAGTGAAAGGCACAGACGGTGGGGGCTCAACTCTTCACGGCTGCTTCATCTCCAGTGGCTTGGCTTTTCTCTCTTTTTTTATGTTGAAATTTTACAAACATATTTTCACTATTTAAAAAATTATACTACAAACCTCTGTGTTTAACAGTTTTAATAAATTGTGGGCAAAGGGTTAGAGAAACTCTAAGGCCCACCCACCCACCCACCAACCCTCACACAGATTTTTACAAACTTAGGACAGAGCTGGGGGTAAGAAGCCATGAGGATAACAGCAGCTGCAGGAATTCCTGATGGATAGGACAGTGCTTCTCAATCTGTGGTTACCAGCTTGACCTGGGAATTTGTTCGAAATGTAAATCTTCAAGCCCCACACCAGGCAAACTAAAGCGGAAACTCCAGGGTAGGGCTCAGCCATCTGTGGTTTACTCGCCCCACAGGTGGCTGATGCGTGCTAGAATTTAAGAAGCCCTGGGCTAGGGTTAGGAATGAGACACTACAGAGGGTGAAGAAGGAGGCTTCCAGATGGCTCCTGGTATCTTGCTTAGCCTTCTAAGCCCTGTCCTGACTTACTAAGACCTCCCTCCCTTTAAGCCATTAAAGGGGACCTGAGGATTAAAATATTTAGCTGCAGCTTAGACCTGTCCTATCTTTTCTCTCCTATCCTTTGAGAGGTCCTGGGTTGCGAAAGGGGTGGGTCCTGGCTCAAAGAGATGGAAGTCTCAGGGGTTAAACACAAATGATTCATGAAGGTAGTCCTGCTACATAGCCTCACTGGCTAGCTTCCCTGGCTGCTCACATCCCTGGGCAGGCTGTGGTGTGGGATAGGTTGCAACTCCCGCTATGCAACTGTGCATTTCATCGAGTATGTGTAAGCAAAAGGGCCCCTCTAGATTTAAGATGAATCAGATTTAAGATAAACCCAGCAGTTAAGGGGCTGGAGAGGTGTCTGTGAGGTGGATCTACAACAATCGGTCAGTCAGTCAACACATATTTATTGAGCATTTTGCAACTGGCCCTGGGGAACAAAGGGTCTGCCCTCAGAGATTACAGTCTAGTGGATAGAGATGATAGATAGACAGACTTATACACATATACATACATACAGAAGTTAATTTCATATAGTGATAAAATCTTCAAAGAATAAAACAGGATGATATATTAGAGAATGGCTGGGGTTGGGGATACCATTGCAGGCAGGGTACTCAGGGAAAGTCTTCCTAAAAGGGAGAAATGTGAGCAAAGACCTTGAGGATGAGGAGGAGCCAAACATGTAAAAATCTGGGAGTGGGGTGGCCAGATGGCTCAGTTGATTAGAGTGCAAGCTCTTAACAATAAGGTTGCTGGTTCGATTCCCACATGGGCCTGTAAACTGTGCCCTCCACAACTAGATTGAAAAATAACGACTTGACATCCTATAAAAACACACTATTCCCCAGTATTCCCCAATTAAAAAAAAAAAATCTGGGAGCAGAAAATGCCCAACAGAAAGAACAATTGAAAATGTACTAAGCATAGAATGGACCTGTTATGCTCAAGAGCAGACCACCATGATGGCAGGGTAGGGGATGCGGACAATGCGGTGAGAGGTCCAATGAGGTCACGGTAAGGAGTTTGGATCTTTCTCCATTTGTAATAGAAGCCACTGGAAGCTTTAAGCATTCCATTATCATAATTTGCTTTAGTTTTTATTGTTGTTCTTCATAGAACTCTCAAGGCTCTCTCTTTTATAAATTGAAATATAATTTACTTGTAAGAAAATGAACAACTCGTAAGGGTACAGCTTGATGAGTTTTCACCTACCTATACAACTGGGATTACCATCCAGATGGTGGCTTACGTTTTTAAAGACTGTCCTGTGTGCTGCTCAGAGAATGGACTGAGGCAGGGTGGGCAACGATGGCGGCAGGGATCCCAGGCGTCATCTGGGAGGTGTGATGGGCCTTCAAACAGAGTGGCAGCCGTGGAAGTGGTGAGAAGTGGTTGTGTTTAGAAATAGAGGTGACAGGGCATTTTGATGCATAGGATGTGGGTGTGGAAGAGAAGAATAAAGGAATCCTCCCAAGTCAATGGTCTGAGTAACTCAATATGGTGGCACTTGGACTGAGATGGAGGAGGATTTCAGAGACGTACAGGGATATAGGAATCAATAATTTTATAGCAAAACCCCAATGTGTGTCATAGAATTGGAGGCAATGCCAAAATCAAACTTAGTGCTTATATCTGCGTCCGTATTATTTGCATCTGAGTAGCCTGACCTTTGCTCAGTCGTACATACATAGCATGCGAGTGTTCATGTATACACAGCCAAACAAATCAAGCTACCGATGTCAACTAATAGACCAAGCACTTTTCCAACTGGGCTGAAAAGATAGACCGAAATCCTAACTAACCCCACCCTCTTTCCTGCCTTCTAGATCCTGATGTCAGAGCCAGGGAAGTTGCTACAGAAAGTGAAGGTGTGGCTGCAGGAGTACTGGAATGTCACAGACCTCATAGCCATCCTTCTGTTCTCTGTTGGAATGATCCTTCGTCTCCAAGACCAGCCCTTCAGGAGTGATGGAAGGGTCATCTATTGTGTGAACATCATTTACTGGTACATCCGTCTATTAGACATCTTCGGCGTGAACAAGTACTTGGGCCCATATGTAATGATGATTGGAAAAATGGTAAGCAGTGTCCTCTGATTCCATGTAATCAATTCTCAAAGGAGGAGTGGTGATAATATGAAGAGGGAAATCATTCATTTGGGCCTGCTATCAAGGTCTAACTGGGAAGGCCCTGGGGGTGTTTTATTTTTTTGAATTCCTTTTGAGTGTTCAGCGCTTTGACTACCTCTATACACTTAACTGAAGAATTAGCCATCACTCACCCCATTTATTTACTGAAAAACATATAAAGATCATCTATTCTGTGTCAAGCACTGGATTAGGAGTTGGGTATATAAAGGTATTCATTCCATGAGCTATTGAGATGAAAAAAAGGTAAGTAATTGCCATACACTATGAGAATGTTCTAATAGAAATGTGTACAACAGAAGCATAGGAGAAAGAACGTAGGTCAGGGAAGGTTTCACATGAAGGTCATATTTTAGCTAGATCTTGGAGGAAGACTTGAGTCTCCACTCCAAAGTTTTAACAGATTTCCGATTTTTAACATTGCTTTTTTTTTTTTCTTAATGAAGTGCTAGGAAATGCCTTTCCCTATACAAAGGGAAGAAAAACACAGTTTATTTGTATTCAGTTTGAAGTGAGCCCTAAATTCGATCAATATAGCATGTGTCTTGTTACACTACTGGCAAATGATGTCTGTGAAAAACTAGGTTCCAGAGCGATGCCCTACTTATCTTATTCTTTAAAAAGGAATCCCAAGTGGCACACTAATATGCTACCCCACAAATGGCTGTGGATTTGTTCCAACACTCCTTGACCACGCTAGTTTCCAGACTTTCTCCATAAAGACTGAGCCCTAGGAGGACAACATTAGTGTGAACCTGTGAGTCTGCAAGTAAATCAGCTCCCTCTCCACACTCACTAGAGGAATAATAAGGGCCTGATGCCCAGAAACTGGGTGCTTTTTTTGTTTGTTTGTTTTTTTATCAGTTCCTTCACTTTTCTAAGTATATCCTCTACTTCACCTTACAGGACACATGTGGAAAAGCCAAGAAGCCAAGTACATCCATCCTACAATGGCAAACACCCCCTTCTGAGAAATCTCTTTGCTAATAACCTCCACTCCACTTCTGTTTATGAGTTGTTGAATCCAACAATTGGTCAATAGATGTCCTTTATCATTCTCACTTGAGTTTTACTATATATTAGGTTGGTGCAAAAGTATTTGTGACTTTTGCAATTATTTTTAACCTGTTAAACCGCAATTACTTTTGCACCAACCTAATACATCATTGTTGCTTACCTTTCAGTCAGCAAATCAATATTTATTGTTATTATTGTGTGTATATGTAACTCTACTAAAATGAATCTTAAATAACCAAGACTCTTCCTACAAAAGCACTGACAAACTCATGCAAAGAGAGGGAGAATTTAAATCCAAAAGGAAGGGTTTATGAGACCATGAACAATTCATTTAACCTGTTTGAAACTCAGTTTACTCATTTCTTAAGTAGTTACAATAAATGTATATCTTATAAGGTTGTTGGATGATTAGAAATAGCACATGTTAAATAGTCAACAGTGCCTGGTTCATAGTAGGTAGTGGATAAATTGTCTCTGTTATTATGTTCATATTATGTTTGTTAAAGTACAATGAGAGGGGGGAAATTGGTAAGCGTAATAATTCTGCTCTATTCCTAACCCTTTTGTACAAAAGCTTGGTACTTACAACACCAGCATTATTTGGGGAAAATATCTCAAACCTATTCTAGCGAGGAAAAACTTAAATTCAACAAGCTTGAGTTAGACTGAATCCCAAAACTGAATCCCAGTTCAATTGGGAATTTTTGACTAGGGCAAAAAAGAAAAAAAATGCGTCTTACTCTATTACAGTCTGTTATATAATCCTTTTTGTACTTCAGTACTGAATTTGAGATTGTGGTAAAAATTCTTATGTCTAAAAGCAAAGAGTCTCAACTTAGAGTCTCTGGAAAAGATTTAGGAGAAAGGATCTGTGGACCCTCCACCCAAGTTATATATAAAACTGTGTGGGTGTATGAATTTTCTGAACAGAGAGGACAAGTTTCCATGAGATTCTCAAATGGATTCTCAGATGGACCCAATGAAAGTGAAGAACGGTAAAAGCTGCAGAATAGGCCAAGGTGTTTCAACCTTGACTCTATTGATATTTTGGACTAGATAATTCATTGTTGTGGAGGCGGTCCTGTGCATCGCAGGACGTTTAGCAGCTTCACTGGCTTCTACCCACTCGGTGCCAGTAACATGCGTGTGTGCACACACACATACACACACACCAAAAATGTCTCCAGACTATGCCATGTGTCCCTTGGGGGGACAAAATTGCCCTCTGTTTCTAACCACTACATTAGGCAATTACATAATCTGATCGGTTGTTTTTTCTAATTGAGTATTCCCTTGTTTTATTTCAATAAATAAAACCTGAAAAGACCCAAACCAAATGTATTACTTTTAAAAGGTTGGGTGGCATTTAAATACTTGAAATAACTAAAGTCAAACTAAAGCAGCAAGATTATTTTAAAATCCACGTCTATCATTTTAATGATGGCATAATTATCCCCAGATTTTACTAGAATTAAACTTTACTATGGAGTAAGCAAGAGAGATATACTGCATTTTCTCTAGCTTCTAACTTATGAATGGCTTCACTTATCAGTCAAGAATAAGTAGAAAAAGAGTATAGTTGGGAACTTTGTTCTCCATGGGGTTTTTAAGATAATTGGTTCAATAACTGAGTCACTGATCCAGAAGGTAGGTAAAATATGCCTATAGAATTTATCAGGGAGCCAGATGGCCTGCTGGGCTGGAAGCTTAACAAAATATGCCCAGATGTGATTAAACTGAAAGCCCCTCAGCATTAGAGAGTCCCTATTCAGTATTAAAGAGCCAAGTAACTGTGCCCTGTGGTCTAGGGACAGACAGCTGCTAGGATACCTGAACACAATACTGATCTGATATGATTCCAATTGATCTTTAAATCTAGGGTCACTTTCCTCCATGTTCCACATCTCAATGGAATTTTCTAAGCCTAGGACTAAGCTCACTTATATAACTCAGAATAAAAACAACACTAACGATAGCTATCATTTACTATGTGCCAAATACCATGTCAGACATAGCATCATCATTACAACCCCATGAAATAGATGTCAGTGTCTTCCTTTAACAATGGAATCAACTGAAACTGGGCAAGGGACAAAGGCAGTGTTCAAACTCCTGTCTGACTCCACAGCCTGACCTACTTCTAATTCTAATAATAATAATACATTAGTATGTACTGAGAACTACCCACATCGTTTCACATATTATCTCATTTCATCCTCACAAAAACAGTTTGCATTATTGTTATTATTAGTATCCCCATTTTGAAAATGAAATAAAACAAGGTTAAGCAAGATCGCCTAGCAATTTTTACTAGCAGAGCCAAGATGAAAAACTCAGATAGTATGACACCTGAGAACACGTTCTTAATTACTACAGTATATACTTTCCTCCATAGAACATAATCAAAGAATATTTACAAGAATGAGACAGATTCAGCTCTCTTACTATTGAGCCAACTGGACAATTTAGCTTTAAAAACAGAGGTAGCCAGCCCCAGTTCTCACTAATCATGTTCTATTTCTGTACTCCACTCTATCAGATTTTGGCATTTGTATGGAAGCTAAGACTTCTTTGAAATATATGAAGTTGAATATTTGGGAAGAATGTTTCTTCTCTTTGGTTATTTTGACCCTTTGGATAAATATCACAATCATTCTGAATGAAAATAATCCTGAGAAATTAAATTAGAACAGTTGCAGTATTTACTAGCTGTTTTCTTGAGTCAGACTAGCTCCTAAATCTCATGTACACACCTTCTTTTCCACACCCACCTTTTAGTCAATCTAAATAAATATAACATGAAAAACCCATTAGTGTTTCTTCATTGGTAGAACTTTTTGTAAATAAATAATGAAAGGATTTTGCAGAATAAAAGACAGGATGAGAAACAGATCCATGTTTCCTACACAGTTGTTTCAACACAGCTTCCTTGCTCATTAAGAGAGTTCTGAGACCACTAAGTTGTGAAAGGAATAATTAACATATATTTTTAAGGATAATGAATAAACACGAATTAATGTCATATTTTGAAAAATTCTTATTTAGTTTCAAAGTCAGACAAAACTTGAGGGATGGACTTTGAAGTTGCCTTAAAAGTTGCTGAATTAACCTAAAATATATTGAGCCCCCAGTGTCCTAAGGCAAATAGGAAGGCTGTGATATTTTAACTCCAATTAACAGGCACCATGACATGTATTCTTTTAAAATGAAATTTCAAAACTAATTTAAAGCCTTCGTTATCATTGGTAAGGTAATCATTAATCTTTTTTTGTGGATGGGAATCCCTTCAGGAGGTTTGATATCTAAGAGAAGGTAGTCTTTTGTATTAGATGGTTTGATGCAAGGGATAGAAACTAATCTCCAACTAGCTTAAGCCTGGGAGGGATATATTGATTTATAGCAGGGCATCATGGAACTGGCCTTAAGGGCTATTACAGTCAGGCTGTCAACCACTGAGAGGACTTGCTTTCTCTCTGGAATATCTGCTTCATTCACTGTGATCAGTAGTTGGGGACTCAGCCTCAGACACTCTGAATTCACGAGAAAGGAAGTTTCTCTGTAGGAAGCTTCTGTCTCCCAGCTTTAGTTGAAAACTATCCAAAGAAAGGATTCTGGTTGGATTCTCATCACATGACTACTTCCTATCAGTGATGCCAGAGGGTAAGGTACAGTGATTAACCTAGCCTGGAAAAGACACTTACCTTTGCGGCCAAAATGGGTGGGAACTATTTCTAAAAGAAGGAGATGATGGGTTCTGGACAGACAAAACAATAGTTATTACATCCTCATCTGTTTGTGGTGATGAAAGTGATTTGGCATATGAGAAACAGATCCCAAATAACATGTATCATGAAAATAAGCAAAAACGAAAGGGATAAAGAGGAACAAGAGATAGCATTGTACTTGAATGCAATCAAGAGAATTTTATAAACATGTCAAGATGAAAATCCAACATTTCAGCAGCAGGCACAGGAATGGGCTGTCTGATTCAATGCCTATGAAAACACCCTTCATAACTGATAGGATACACTGCAGGAGAAGTACAGAAAGAATGGTTCTCTGAGAGACTGGTTTGTGGTAGAATACCATGCAGTGAGGTGGGCACAAGAATAAGATGGTATGTGATGGATATTTGTTGCCCTAGCTTTGTTTACAAATGATTATTTTCTTGAGCTTTCCAATTCTTCTAGACTTTCAGAACTTAGAGAATTTACGACATTACAATAGCTCTTGAAATAGTTCAACTATCCCAATTCCAATTTTGCTAAGGAGAAAGAAACCCAAAAAGGGTGTTTGCCCCCACCAGGGGCAGAGTAAAAGTTAGTACTGAATTTATATAGATACCCAACATTGTGTGTTATTTAACTCCCATGACTAGTCTTGACTAGGTCCCACAGATGGCAATGGAAAATGAAGGGGTTTCATTGTGCATGTGTTTGGGTTTGTTTGGGGATTTTTGTGTGTGTGTGTGTGTTGTTTTTTTTTAATGATTTTTTTTGAGTTACTGATAAGATTTTGTGGACACTGGCTTCAATAGACCAATTTGTCCTCTTATATGGACATAGCTCCCTATCTAATCATCCATTATCAGCATTGTCGAAAGTGAACCTCCTTCAAAGGTTTCTATCAATGTCAATGTCATAGGAACACTGAATGATGTGTTTTCTTTTGTTTCTCCCTCTGCTTCCCCACCCTTCCAGATGATAGACATGATGTACTTTGTCATCATTATGCTGGTGGTGCTGATGAGTTTTGGGGTCGCCAGGCAAGCCATTCTATTTCCCAATGAGGAGCCATCATGGAAATTGGCCAAGAACATCTTCTACATGCCCTATTGGATGATTTATGGGGAAGTGTTTGCGGACCAGATAGACCGTAAGCAAGTTTATGATTCTCATACACCAAAGTCAGGTATTTAACTTCAATTGGGTCATATCTTTTCCAAGTTCATTTGTTTGTGCTCAATAAATGGCTCAAGATAGAGGACCGATTCCTAGCTTATTATCTTGGAGGAAAAAAAACCCACAGAAGGTGAATATGCAATTTTAGCAAAGTAGTCCTCGGGTGTTTCCTCAGGTATGTCCTTTCTGTGACACGAATCGACATCTGGTGTGCCAAATTTGATTAAGAAATGAACGATTAAAAAGACTGAAATTCTTTGGGGATTCAAAGTCCTAGCACCATGTGTTGATTATTTCAATATTAGTAATATATTACATCACTAGTCCCCACCCCTACCCCAGCCTGTAAAAAATAAATTCCTTGGGTTTGACTTCAGAACAAATAAACAATTCTCAATTTCGCCATCAGAATTCAAGAGTGAGGGCCAACATCTGCATGGTGTTTTCGTTGCACTGGAAACTATTCTCCAGCTCCTTTTCCCACTGACTTGAACTATGTGCTTTTGAGACTCAAAAGAAGCTAGTATTCATTGCTTGGAAGTATGGAAAATGCCTTAGGTTATAAACTGAGTTGCTTGCTGGAAATGCCAAAAATAAAATCGTATCTATATCATGAAGTGATTCAGTGTGGGGAGCGAGCGCCAGCAGGCCTCCGCTGTTTCAAACACTAATAGCGCTGATTCTCTATAATAAACACTCCTCTTGTTTGGAGTGTGAAGATAGTTGTATCCTAGGAGTCTGTTCCAGAATTTTATTTGAACCAAATGTCAGGGCACACCAGACATTGGGAAGTTGTTTGGGAAGAAAGCATCAGGAAAGAAATATCCTTCAGTGTGGAGGAGCTGAATCCCAGGAGCAACTATTTCTCATTTTCCCTGAGGAATTCAGCTCTAGAAATAACACCCCTCCAACGTTGTTGAATTCACATTTTTTTAAGACATTTTTTGCTGACAGGCCAGCCATCTGAGCCCTGGACTGTGGACCAGGATTCGGGTTATATAACCAGGTAGTTTAGCTTGTTAAGAGCAGGAGTGAAGACTAGCCAGCCTCCCTTTTCCACCCCTGCCAGTCCCAGGTAGGACTGAGACTAGGAAAATAAGGACAGAACAGCAAAGGGTGTGAGCCCTCCAGGCCTGGGGAGAGCATGTGTCCACTGGCTACAGAACATACCACCATGTCACGTTCCCTTCCGTGATTTTGAACAAATACCCTTTCCTTCTCAAAATGAGTTATCTGAGGCAACAAGGCTTTCTGGAACACCTAATTGGAACAAATATCCATTTCATGAGACTTAGCCAACTCACTGAGGAAGAATTTTAACTCCATCTCCCAGCTGAATTATCTTTGGTTGACACTGTGCAGCTTTCACCAAGACAGCTTTCCAAGGACTGGGGAAAACTCTTTTGGAAACCTCCTTTCAAATGGTCCCTAAAGGCAAAACAACACTTAAAAAGCCCACCTATGATCGTTCTCCTTGGGGACTAAATGTACTGTTTTCCCCCAAGAAATTTCTTTTCCACTTACATTATTTTGCCTTTTCTAATTTTTCTTTTTTTCCCCAAAAGGTGATTAAGCCCACATGGGTATTTTGACAATGCACCACTTTGGGATGGGAGAAGGAGGGAGGTGCAGATATGTTTTATGAATGGCATTTTGTCTGTCCCTCTACAAGTGGCCATTTATTGATGTTGTACTATGAACCTAGCCTAGTGCAACAAACACCACCATCTGGCTGAACAACAGGATATATTATTGTTATTTTTAAAAGAAGGGCTGATTGTAGTTTAGAACTTGAAACCACCCCTGAGACAGAAGAGAGGTGTTTTGTGTGAGTGAAGTATGAAAATAGATTTCCCACATTGTTAATTAGATCTGTGGTGTTCTATGTGTGAAAATAAATTTCTATCCCAAATCCCAATATGTAACTGACCCAGCCTTGGATGGATGCAACCTTCATGACACCTTTCCCCCAACCACTTACCTTCCTTTTTGATGTTCGAAATTGGCTATAATAGCAGCCACTGTTCTAAGCTAAATCAGCCAGTTTTCTGTCTAGAGTGCTAAAGAGTATTTGTCCTTTCTCAAATGGGTATAGAAGGCTGTCCCTAAATCTGTCATCACATTTGGCCAAGGTCATTGAACATCCCTGTCCTCTAAATGATTGATTTTCATTCTGTGGCACTGGGAGGGCCCATGGGTGTTGGGTGACTGCCCCATCTAGTCATTCAGAACTACCCAGGAGACCCAAGTACCAAGCTATTTGAGAAAGGTACAAATCATTTATGCTGCCCTGCAGTGTCTTGCCTCCTTTCTGTGCTGTGTTCAGGTTGGTTTGTGAAGCATGTGTTCAGGCTGATCGGATCTCATGTCCAGCTGGACCCACAGCTCTGCCCAGGGTCTACCGATCCCATCCTGTGGACGTGCCCTGTGTGGGCCTCTCCAACGGCTTCTCCTTCACACACACCTTCTCAGAGCAACTCATCTCTAACATAATGCACGCGCTCCGTATCTAACTCTTTCTGTTTTTAACTGCGCAATTGCTGAACTCATTTCATGTTTGGGGAAATGACCTTTCTTAATTGGGGTGAGTGTATCTAGATGTATAATGGGGCCCTAGGGGTGCATTATTAACATCTGTCTTATACCTCAGAAGGGAGGACAGCTTTAATGCCCTCATTTCTGGGGGGCAATGTTACCAAACCATAGATCTTTTATATACATTCCACTTTATTTCTTGTACTTTGTCCTAAACCCAGAGACTATCAATGAGGCCCAAAATGCTAGAATGAGACTTCTAAGGTTACTTTCCTAATGTGCTTAAAGACTAAAAGAAAAAGCAAAGGAATGGAGTCAATGGAAACTTACAATGTAACTTAGGTTCTTTTTACCTCTAAACCAGGTTGGGTTAACACAAACGATAGTCCAGCCTTAATTCCAATTATCTGTAGAGACTAAAATATTTGCGTTGGTGTCAGGAGCAGAAGCGAGTGCAAGAATGTGATTGGAAGCCGCAGATAATGAGCCTGGGGAAGGGGCAGTAATGGTCTGCTCGACCTGACCACTGCGCCCCACTCCCTAGTTAGCTCAGGGGAATGAGCTTGCTATTGTTTAGTGGTTTTGTTTTGGTTTTGTGTTGTTTTCAAATAGCTCAAAATCATCTCAGGTGTTTCCATTATGCCTATGAGGTGGGTTTTAGAGAGCTAGCGTTACGTGTAGTACGAGGTGACTTGGGCTCCAGGTTGATAAATGCATTGCAACCAAAGGATGACATTCTTTCGGGCATCTCGTTAAGGTGCCCATGTTGTATGGCTTCTGAGAGCTGGTCAAGATCCCACCGGAGCCTGAGGGGAAGAAAAGCCACTTAGAGAAGAGGAGCAGCAAAATAAATTTCCAGCACATTCATGCCAAGGCCAGAGCAAAGCTAAAATTAGATGGACTCTTTGCCAGCTGAGAAATCGGACTCTGTTTTGGCGTGTGAGGTACCTGGAAGTACACCTTTGTTGGCAGAGAGAACGGGGTGTCTCTGGCTTCCTGGAGCCTCTGAATGAATGAAACTACTCTTTATTTACAAGGCATCCTTGTGTCGCCTGTCGTACACACAGATTCCCTAGGCCATACCAGGACAGGGGGAAAATGAATCATGCTCTTGAATGCATTAAATCAGGGTCTAAATTTAGTCCTTTTTTCTGCCTCTCTGAGTATTTTTACATGTTTGGGTAGTTATGTGAAAGCATTACTTTCTACCACGACAACTCATTATTTGGCCATTTCTACTCGCCCTGGAATAACTAGCCAATCTACTTAATGCGTGGGTCAAGTGTTTTTTATTTTCTCTCATTGCTTAGGGCTTTTCCATCTGAAATGAGTAGATAATCTGGAGTAAGGAGGTTTATTTTTGTGGTTGTTGTTCTTTGTTTTGGTTTGGTTTTGCTCTGTTTAATTAATACAAACATTTTGCTGTAAAAAAAAAAAATCTTTGCTCTTTTGTGTACCCTGTTGTTTCTGTGATGTTGACTGGATTTAAAGTGTTTTTCTCAGGAAACAAGCACCATGTTTGAGCATGTAAAGCTAAAATACTCTCCTGCATTATTTTTCTGCCTCAAATTACTTGTTTCTCACTTCAGGTGTGGAAATTCAGAAAACTCAAGGCCAGTCTCTAAACTATGCTTGCTTATGGTGAAACTGAGAAAAGCATGAACAGAGAAGATGACTATTGTTATGCATTTCAATTGTTAGACTCCAGTTCTGGAAACTCAGGGCTCTGCATCTGTTTGGTATTCAGGACTGACCTTCTCTAATGGATTCAGAGCACAATAATGCCTAACAGCTATAGCATGGGGACTGCTGCCTGACCAAAGAAAGTATTTTGGAAAAGAAAAACTTGAGACAGTGCCAGCTTTTAGGAAAGGGGTGAATTGTTTTGCTCTGTTTTGTTTTCACAAATTGCTAAGGAAGCAAGCCAATATGAGGCACTACCCCATCTTCTGTCCCTGAAAGTCAGCTTACATTCTAGAGAATACTTACTTGACTTGTTTACTAATGCAAATTGAGGTTTAGTGGGTTTACAAATAGCAGAGCTGTCTGCAGACGGGCCTTTGTGATGATTTGCTGTGCTATTGTGATCAACATTTGTTCTTCTATCATAATATTCATTTAGCCTTTGCTCATAGGTTGGGCTCCATTTTTAATTTGTCCATTCTTCACTCAATAGATATTTATTTTCTTCCTGCTATGAGCTGGACATGGAGGCACAGAGATGTCCATGACAGAGACATGGTCTTCAAGGAATTTATAGTCCAGGAGAGTCAAACTGATGTTGACATTACATATTTGGAGATGGAGTCCAGAAAAGAAAATAGCCAGTTCTTCCTGGGGTGAGAGTAGAGGCACAATAGATGATACCTTGTAAAGAATGAGCATGTTGAGCTGAGCTCTGAAATATGAGCAGATATTTGCTAAGGCAGAAAGAAGCAGAGGGGTGTGAAGGAGAAGAATGGCATTCCAAACTGAAACTTTCCATGGAAAGTTCCGGGCACAGCAGCTAATTTAATATGGCTGACTGTACATGAAAGGCAGGTGGCAAGACGCAGGAGAGAGGGTTCTGAACATAGATCTCAGAGGACTTATACTTCATGCTCTGGGTAGTAGCATGATCTGATACACGTTTTAGTCAGAGCTATCAAGCAAAACTGTAAAGGGTCCATAAAAGGGGTTGAGATGGGAGGTGAGAGAACATTAGCTAATGCAATAGCAGGAGGGGTGGAAAGGATAAGCAACATGAGGTTTTGGGAAGGTAAAATCAGAAGGACCTGGACAGAAGTCAGATGGTGCACGAGGTGGTAGTGGAAGAAATGGATGAGGCTTTAAGATGGAGGAGTTGAAAGTCACCCCAAGGTTTCTGGCTTAGTTTCAAAGGTGACATCATTTACTGATATAGAGAACCTGGGAAGAGGAATGATAGGGGAAAGGGATTTGTTTTGTTAGGTTGGAATGAGTTTGCGGTTCCCATGGGAATTCCAGGAAAACCATGAGGAAGGCCATTTTGTACATAGAACTCTGGAACTAAGTAGAAAGAGCTGGACTGGAGAGAAGTATTTGGGAATCAAGACTATAGCTACCAGATGAAGCTGTGGGAGTGGGTGAGCTTGCCAGGGAAGACAAGTAGAGAAAGAAGAGAAGGCCAGAGCAGAACACGGAGAACAAAGGAGTCAGTAGTATCAAATGCGAGATAAGAGTCCAGTTAGGTGAATATTTAGAAGAGCCCATTCAGTGAGACCCTCAGGAAGTCACCGGTGACATTGGCTAGAGCATAATCATTTCAGTGGTGAGTTCAAAAGCCAATCACAGTGATGTAAAAGTCCATGAGCATCCAAGCCAAGCATTTACTAGGGAAGAGGGGCAGAACTGTTGTGTACGTATGGGGGGGTGTCAATGAAGTGGGGCTTTGAGAAGAAGAGTACAACAGTCCCCTGTCATCCATGATGGGTATGTGCCAAGGCACCTAGTCGATGCCTGTCTGAACTGCAGATCATACCGAATTCTTATACACACACTGTTTTTTGCCTACACATACATACCTATGATAAAGTTTAATTTATAAATTAGGCACATAAGAGATTCACAATAATCACTAATAATAAAATAGAGCAATTATAACAATATCTTATAATAAAAGTGATGTGAATTTTCTGTCTCTCTCAAAATATCTGATTGTACTGTACTCACCCTTCTTTTTGTGCTGATGTGAGATGATAGTGATGAGATGAAGGGAGGTGAATGGCATAGAACTGTGACGTAGTAGCATTAGGCTACTATAAGGGGTACTTGAATACAAGCGCTGTGATAACCAAGAGGGCTACTAAGTGTCTAATGGTCGGGAAGTGTATGCAGAGTGGATACGCTGGATTAAGGGATGATTCATGTCCTGGGTGGGGCTGAGCTGCATGCGAGATTTCATCATGCTACTCAGAGCAGCACACAATTTTCCACTTATGAATTGTTCATTTCTGGAATTTTTCATTTAATTTTTTTTTGGACTGCAGTTGACCACTGGTCACTGAAACCTCAGAAAGCGAAACCTTGGATAAGGGGCACTACTGGAATGTTTTGCAATCACCACTCAGAAAAGTCACTGACTCAGTACATATCCGAGAATTGCTTAACGCCACCAATTTGCGTAGTTAGGTTGTCTATTTTCTCAATCAAGACCCAGCAGCCCACTTCAGGAAAAACAAATCGTTGGATTAATCCAAGGTTGAAGCTTTGCAGTATCAGTATGCCAGGATAAAAGGAAACTGGGGTTTTTGAAGGTACTTGCAAGCGTTCTTAAAGTTCTACCTTATGAGGAGTAAGATGGAGGAAGAAGAAAAAAAAGGTATAATGTTGATTAGTACTTAGGAGGGAAAAAAAATACTGATCAAAGGACGAGAGGTTAAGGCGGAGCACCAAGTATATTGAGAACTAAGAATCCTGAGAGTAGTGATAATAAGATGTTGTGGTCAGAGAATGGAAAATTGCCATTCAGAATTAGAAAGTAGAACAATTTAGGATAATTGTAAGCTCCTGGGGTGACTATGAGAATGGATTCTAGGATTTGCTGGCATTGAGGTCAAGCAACTTGAAGTTAGGTTCTTCTGTGTTTGTCAATATCGATACTGAAGTATCCACAATAATGACAGAAAAGAGAGTGAATAGGAAGTCTCCAATCAGGATGACTGGAAACTTAAAGGAGAAATGGTTCTTTGCACGAGAATGAAAAACAGTGATTGGGAAGCAGCAAAGAGTATCAACGAGAATGCAGACATTACTTATGGGAACCACAATGGTGGATGTACAAGAATGTGGAATTTCCTTTTGAGAAGATTACAGGGAGGTAGTGTCTTCTGGCAAAATGAGTTTTAGTTAAGGCAAGAAAATACAGGGGTGGGCTTATAAAGGTATGAGAAAGCAGAGAAGTTTGTGTTCAATGATAAGGTGTTCCAGAAGGATCTGGGGAAAGGGAAGAAAGGGAGAAATGATAGGAAAAGTCAGTGAGCACAAAGCCCAGCATCATCTGAGGACAATAGCAAAGGGGGAATAATTGATCAGAGGAGCTTGCATTGCAGGAATAGAGAATGATAAGTAAAAGAAGTATGGTGGAAGTAACTTTTCCACAGTTTTGAGGCAGCTGAAGCCCGGAGCCCTAGTAGTATAAGAGGCCAGATGAGGCTAATGATATCTAGATCTCCGAAACAGTCTAAAGCTGCCTTTGCTCAGGTTTCCAAGATCATACTGGGGACAAATTGTTCTGAAGCCCTAAAAGGATGGAACTCTAGACTATGTGTAGTAGTGCAAAACAACCGGATTCCAAAGAGGAACTTCCCCTGATAGCTGGAGAGTTCTCCATCTCGGAGGAGACTTGAAATTTGCAGTGGCGTCTGATACTAGACACGCATCAATCATCACCTTTCACAAGGATGAGCTCTTATTATCACTGTGGAATATTCAAGTTTTCTTTAACCCTTTCTAGACTTGCTAATAATACCTTGCCTATAATTAAATGTAGTGTTTGGGCCGTCCTGGCCATTTTTATTCCCTATTGTAACTCTGCCTTTAGGAGAGTTCCCTTGGTACACCTTGGGTTTGCATGGCTCCAAAGCTTTTTCTGCTCTACCACAAATATTCCAAGTAAGTCCATCAGCAGATGAGAAATATTTAAAATTCTCGAAACATTCTCAAAAGAGTGCCAAGCCACTTCCCAAAGAGTTGTACTTGGGAGAGAAAAGTTGATTTCCCATCTAGTCGTTGGGACTATTTTGTTACCTATGGGGAACTCACTTATCACTGAGGGGAAAAAATATATATAAATGTGTGCCCCTCCATAGTGGCAAATCAGTAGGGTTTCCTTAAAAACTATATTGGAACTTGTCCTCTTTAGCATGTGCAAAAGTTATCTAAAAATGGGAATCTGCAAGATTTAGAGGAGAAACTAAAGTTTCTGGCAATCCTGAATACTACGCCAACAGTGAGAGACTTCAGGAGGACTTCATGTGTGTGCTAGAAGAAAACTAGCTGATATGAGAATGTTTAAGATGAAATTTGTCATTAAAAGCAATAATACTCTATACTCTAGCTAGATGCAATCAACTACAGGTAAGGAAAGGTAATCACTATAGACTGAATAATAGAGACACCTGCATGGTGTGTAACTCAACCCAAAATGATGTTAAACATCATCTAGAAGAGCTTTAAAAACAAAACATAAGAGGCTATCATTAACTAACCCAACGCTGTGATGTGTATCTGTGACTGGGACACCAAGTATAATACTGATCGTTGCCCCTCAAGGAAGACAAGCATATGTTGAGCTGGAGAAGACCAGCCAAACTAATCAGGAGAATGAATGAGAAGCTGCAATTTGAGGACAAATCAGGAAGATGAGAGCTCTTTACCATGAAAGAAGGAAGCAGCCAGGCCTGAAGTCTATGAACTTCCAAAGTGAATCACTCTGTGAATAAAGTCCATATGCCTTGGATTCCCAAATCCCAGTATACTTGAACCAAGAATCCCTTGAAGTATGAAAGTGGCAGACTTAGGTCAAATAAAAGAAATACCATTCTACAGGGTGAGAAGAGAACTTACAGGATTTAAGTTCTCGCCCCTAAGAGCTGTGACAAGAGAAATAATATAGTTTTAAAGAGAACTTTTAAAATGTTATCTTTGTAATCATAAAAAGGGAGACTGAACCAAAAGTGGACTTTTTTGTTGTCATTGTTTCTTCCACCAAAGTAATTTTCTTTGAAGGAAAAGGATGAGGAAAGAGAGGAAGAAGATTCTGCTATACAATGGAGGATATCATAAAAATGACATGGGTAATTCAAAAAGGCATATAATCCCAAATCACATGTAAATGATAGTAGAGAAGATACCCAGTCTGGCATTACCCAGATACCACTCGTCCTCTACCCAGATCCCCTCCCATCTCCCTTTACCAAAGTTTTGCATCCATCCTCCACTTTCTGTGTGCTCTGATACTAAAGGCTGGTATCTGTGAACTTGTGCATATAATTGACCTTAAGCTGCTGGAGCCTCTTCACCACCCAGAGAGCACAGCGTGCCTGAGAGTTTTTGTACCTATAGGACATCCTGATGCTGCCTGTTGGGAAGGGAAGGGTGGGGAGAATATAAAAGCCTTCGTTCCTTGGCTGTCGCTTAAGTGGGAAAAACTACTGCCTTCAGGACTACAAAATTGCATCTTGACTGTGAGGTGCAATACATACTCCAGAGATCCCCAGGGGATCTGATTAAGGCTTAGATTTCTGAAATTGCACCTTTTTCTGTTTTTTTTTTGCCATTTCTTATCCTGCTTCCTCTACTTTCTATCCAGTTTCTCTTCTGAACACCTCCTTAACAAATCACTTTCACTTGAATCCTTTGCATAGGGTCTCTCCTGGAAGAACCCAACCTAAGACAGGCACTCAGGCTCCATGTGTGTGTGTTAGAGACATAGGAACCTCCCTTGCAGTGCGGAGTAGGGGGCTGTGGGGCACCCGGATTATATACAGCCATGCCTTGGAGATATTGCAGGTTCCGTTCCAGACCGCTGCAGTAAATCAAGTCATAATCTTGTTGGTGGAGGGTCTTGTCTTGATTTTGTAAAAAACTCAACATTTGTGAAGTGCAATAAAGTGAAGCTCAATAAAATAAGATATGCCTGTATAAAGCAGATAGTTGATCTAGTCATCGGTATTAACAAGGTGAGGAGATAAGATTCTCTCTCTCGTTACAGATGATGGAGACTTATGTGCACTGTGCTTCTTTAACACCTAAAGTTAATGGCTGTAACTCAAGGCATTATCTTCCCAGGAATCACTGAAAGATGTCATTCTTGAAGCTGGAAAGTTTATTCCAGCCTTAGAATCTTTATTCCACTATATTTCTCAAATCCCTCTTCTGCACCAAGCAGGCCCTTTGAGGAAACAGGAAGATGTGTAGACGCTGTCATTGTTTTTTTAAGTTTATCTTCTTGGCCAAGGTCAGCAAACTTTTTCTGTAATGGGTCAGGTGCTATTGGGAGCCATACTTATAACTCCTCAAAGTAACAATAAGTAAACTAATGGGTGTTCCAATAAAACTTTATTTACTAAAACAGGAGACATGCAACAGTTGGCCCATGAGCTGTATAGTTCTCTAACTACATCCAATCATGTGATTGCATTGGCTCCTTCTCACTTCCTTCAGTTCAGGAATGTGTGAAATCAGAGGTCCAGGATGGAATCAACTTTCTATTTGACATTTTATCCAAATCCATAAGATGACACTGCTTTATACATTTATTTCTTCCAGGAAAATTGTTATTCTACCTATTCAAATAAAAAAGATCAAAGGAGGAGATTATGTCTTATTGTTGAATTAGTATATAAGGAAACCACGCTGCCTGAGATTTGGGGATGGCTCCCATACCACAAATGCAGATGCTGTCAGAAAATCAACTTTATTTTTTATTATAATTCCACTTCTATTTTGAACACCCAACCCCCTAAGCTGGTACAAAGACAATACCTGCTTGAAAGACAGGAAGGAAAAATGAGTATTTCAAAATGCTGTCCTACTCCACTGATTTAACTAGGTATACTGTAAATAAAAACAGGATGCCCCAAAGAAAAATAAACATATTGGCTCCAGGCATGCTAAATGTAATCTTCGTGTTTCAAAGGGAGGATGGTATATGAAGGAATCATAACCTGGTATCATAATAAATCACCACACAGTATTGCTCGAGAAATTTCTTAAACATTCAAAATGGTCACAGGCCTGGCAAATTCTTCAATAATAGCCCTGTCCACTAGAATTTTATGTGATAAAGGAACTGATCTAGATATGCTCTGTCTGAAATCGTAGCTTCTAGTCACACGTGGCTAGCGAGCCCTTGAAATGTGGCCAGTGTGAATGAGAAGGTGAATTTTTCATTTTGTCTAATTTTAATTAATTTAAATTTTAACTGAAATAGCTGCATGATGCTAGTGTCTACCCTGATGGACAGCTCAGTTCTGGAATGTAAAAAGCATTTGGAATGCCAGTTCCATGAGAGCAAGGACCATCTCTACCGTGTTTCCTGCTGTAACCTCAACATCTCAAACTGTGTCTGGCACATAGTCAGTACTCAGAAAATACTCGGTGCATGAATTAAACCTCTTGAAGTAAGGAATAGAAAGAGAGTAAAGTTGTTATCTGCTTTACACAATGAAAAAAAACAAAGATTTCAATGACTATAAGAGAATTCGAAAATTTTCAATAGAGAAGGTGAAAAGGACTTAAGTTTATTATAAAGGAATTTAAAATATGGATTAAGTTCAATGTAATGATCATGGCTTCATGCTTCAGAGAGAGAGAGAGAGCAAGAGAGAGAGAAAAAGAGAAAGAGAAGTAAACTCAAAGGGAATCGTAGTGTTGATAACTTCCTGCAACTTAGCCAAATATGTATTCAAGAAGAAAATTACAGCCAGGTTCCAGAAATATTCATTAAACAAGTCATCATTCGTCTGTGTGCAGAGATCTATCATACAGCTATAAAGAAGAGAGGAAGGAAAAGAGGGAGAGAAGGAAGGAGGGAGGGAGGAACATCCCTTGGTTGCTAAGGGCAGCTGAGGAAGGAAGCGAGTTTTGTGACCCAGCGGTGAGACCAGATGAGACCCAAGCAGGGAGCCCTGCCAGCTCCACGCTGTACCACACCGGAGGTGTTTGCCATGCATCCTGTAACTACGGCTTTTCCAAGGCAGTGTTCTGACCAAATGTAACTAGGCAGATGGCCGATTTCACTCAAAGCAGAGCCGAGTACACCCTGTGTGGCAACATGGCAAGATTTTAACTGATCTGTATTAACGGCCACCAAAAACTAGACTGATCTCAACACAGGTTAACTGTTAGCAGATGATCCCAACAAGGCTCACATGTTAATTGTCTTTTGTCAAATGTGGCAGAACCCAATTCAGCCTGCAGCCTCAGTATGGAGGAGGAAGTGAGGTGCCCAAGATCTTTTACAAGATGCTGTCCAGTGAAGCGAATAGCTTTCTGTGCTAGATTTCAGACCTTGTCTGCTAAGTGATATTTGACTGAATTGCTTGGTTTTCAGCCAGATATTTGGTATCCAGGATGTCAGGCCTGAGGTTCAAGATGAGGACCCGCTTGGCTAAAGACCCCAATCACTGCAGGTTAGATACAGAATTTTGAGTCTTCATCTTCGTGACACATTCAATTCAAGTAGATGACATGCACAGATGAGCTAAGAAGAGAGAGGGCCGTTTCCTGACCTGGGTTGTGGTTGTGTGGGTTTTCATTTCATACTGGACATACATGTTTTATGGACTCTTCTGTATATCTGATATATCTCACAATGTTATATAAAAAGGAGTAAAGTCATCATCATCCTATCACATTTTCCAAATTCTAGTTTGAATGGGTTTGTTCATTCAGTGACATTTCCTGAGCACTTCTGTGTGCCAGGTACTGTGCTAAGAGCTGGAGATTTAAAAGAAACATATTTTATTGCCTCGGCTTGGGGAAAAAGTTTAAAGGGGAAAACTGGCAAGTAAACAAATCATTGCAAATCAGTATGATACATATTTCCATAGAGGTGATGTGTAAGGAAAAAACATTTTGGGTGGGTGGGTGGGACATAGTGAAGCAGAGAAAAGCAAGAGAGGGCAAAGTATAATCAGAGAAATTTTCCTGGAGGTAACAGTTAGGCTGGATCATAAAAGATATTAAGAGTTTTCTATCCAAAGCTAGAAAGCGATGAAAAGGCCCGTGCCAGGTATAGCCATATAGAGACAGCAGAGAAATGAGACCTCCTTGCTAAGCCGCCAGTTAAGGGTGAGTGTCTTCTACAAGGTGCTCCCAAGCCTCCTATACCAACCATGGGTTAACACATGGCACCATATTGTTTTTGCCTGGATTCTTATATGTATCCCCCAATGGACTTTATGCATTTGTGAAAGGTGAGGGCCAGGGTCCGTGTCCATCTTTTCCACCATATTTGACTCACTCAGATATGGTGGAAAAGATGGACACGGACCCTGGCCCTCACCTTCCACAAATGCATAAGAGGCTAGAACTGTAGATTGTAAAGGGCATTGTATGCTAGGCTAAGGAATTTGGATCTTATGGGAGATGCACAGCTCACCTTGTGTGGAGCCCCTCTTAAAATCAAGGCTCTGGTTTATGGAATTCGTACTGTGTTTCCCTGAAAATAAGACCTAGCTGAAACATCAGCTCTAATGCGTCTTTTGGAGCAAAAATTAATATAAGACCCAGTCTTATTTTACTCTAAGTAAAACTTGACATAGAGTAAAATAAGACCAGATATAATATAATACGATATAAGATAATATAATATCGGATATATAATGTAATATAGTATAATATAATATAATAATATAATATAGTATAATATAATATAATAATATAATATAGTATAATATAATATAATACCGGGTCTTATATTAACTTTTGCTCCAAAAGACGCATTAGAGCTGATGATCTGGCTAGGTCTTATTTTCGGGGAAACACGGTAGGTTGTGATCCCCAAGTGGGGAGACTGTGGCTGGAAATTACATGATGATGAAGCTCATTTCAGGGAAACTACATAAGCCATAGACAAACCTTTTGTTCCAAAATATCTTCTTGAGGAGTAGCAAACTTAGAAGAGTCAAAACATCCCCTGAATAGTTAAATCTACTGACTCTTCTCCCCTTAGTGTGAAGTATTTGAATCTTTAATTTAACTCCCAGAAGAGCTGAAATCAGCATTCAGGAAAGGAGAGTTAAAATAGGGGCAGGTAATAAACAGATGGCTCAGGCTGGGCGAGGCAGACTTTGAGCAGCCAGAGGGCAGCGCCAGGCGACTGTGTGCCTGGAGGGCAAGGAAAGTGAGACAGGGTGTGGGGAAGGTTCAGAAAGAGAGGTGGTGGCAAAAACAGCTTTGCCTACTTTGCAATTTTGCCAAGGGCCCTGGCAGATGCCCGGCTTGCCTCCCCAAACCAGCTTCTAGGCTGTCTGCAGTAAATTGCTGATGCCTGAATTTAACTATCAGGAATGCTTGACGGTCTGAGAGCCTCAGGCTGCCCCGGGTCAGTCTGCAGGCACTGTGCTTCCCGACTCCAGCTCTCCAGTTTACTCAGGTTTCTCCTCATCTACACCCCTCCTTTCCTCCACTAGAAAACTAACAGAGGTGCAAAGAAGAGGAAGGAAAACAGAGAGGAGTTACATGCATTTAGGTATTGCACACATGCACCTTTTCCCTTAGTTCATCCTTAGTCTGCAAGTACATCAAAAATCTATTTCCCAGGAAACTCAAAAGTCTAAGAGGCCCCAGGACAGCCAAGAGAAGCTGGAATACTCTCAAAATGTCCTCGTAACCACAGAATAACCTCCCACAGTTAGACCTCTCTCAGGGATTCCTAACCATGGGCAATTTTGCCCCACTCCCCATTCCCAGGGGACATTTGGCACCACTTGGAAGTATTTTGGGTTGTCACAACTCGAGGGGATGCTACTGGCATCTAGTGGTAGAGGCAAGGGATGCTACTACCCAACCTATAATGTACAGGACACTATATATATACACACATGTACATATACATATATATACACACATACCATCTCTTCTTTATCCATTCATCCATTAATGGACACCCAGATTGCCTCCATATCTTGGCTATTGTAAATAACGCTGCAATGAACATATGAATGTGTATATCCCTTCAAAGTAGCATTGTGGATTTCTTCACATAAATACACAGAAGTGAGATTGCTGGGTCCTTCTTTGTCTCTTGTTATTGCCTTCGTTTTAAAGTCTATTGTGTCTCTTATAAGTATTGTTACTCCTGCTGTTTTTTTTTCTTTCCATTTTCATGAAATATCTTTTTCCCTCCTTTTACTTTCAGTCTATTGATCTGATGTGTGTGTGGGTGTATATATATATGTATACACATATATATATACACATACATACATACATATATATGTGTGTGTGTGTGTGTGTGTGTATATATATACATATATATATAGTCTCCCAAAAAAGTATACATATTTTAAAGAAAGGAAAAAACTATTAAAATGTAATACTCAGTATATACCAATAACAAGTCATATTTGACTTCTGCAATTACAAGAAGTGCTCAAAGTGGTTACCATCAGTGTCCAGACATTTCTGATTTCTGATTACAGTAAACTACTGCTTGAGCAACATTGACCACTCGTCACTAAAGTGTCCACTCATGTACATTTTTGTCACCCCCAATTCTATATATGTATATATATGTATGTATATATTCAATTAGCATTGGCATTCAGTATTATTCTACTTCAGCTTCAGGTGCACAGTATAGTGGTCAGGCATCTACACAGTCTATGAAGTGATCCCCCTGATAAATCCAGTACCTATCTGGCACCCTACATAATCTTTACAAAATTATTGATTATATTCCCCATACTATATTTCACATCTCCATCACTATTTTGTGACTACCAATTTGTACTTTCTAATCCCTCACCTTTCTCCCCTATCTCCCAAACCCCCTCCCATCTAGCAACCATCAGTTTTTCCTCTGTATCTCTCAGTCTGTTTTGTTTGCTCATTTATTCTGTTCTTCAGATTCCCCAAATAAGTGAGATCGTATGGTACTTGACTTTCCCCGTCTGACTTATTTCACTTAGCATAATATTCTCTAGGTCCATCCATGTCGTTGCAACTGGTAAGATTTCATTCTTTTTTATAGCAGAGTAGTACTCCATTGAATAAATGTACCACAATCTCTTTATCCAATCATCTATTGATGGGCATTTCAGTTGTTTCCATATCTTGACTATTGTTAATAGAGCTGCAATAAACATAGGGGTGCATAGATTTTTTCAAATTAGTGTTTTGGATTTCTTTGGATAATTACCCAGGATATAACCAGTGTTTTAAACTCTGCATCTGGTAGATTGCTTGTCTCCATTTTGTTTAGTTCTTTTTCTAGAGCTTTGTTCTGTTCTTTTATTTAGGGAATTGTTTTTTTGTTGTTGTTGTTTTTACCTCCCCATTTTGCCTGCTTCTTGTGTTTGTGTCTATATATTAGGTAAAGCTGCTACATCTCCCAGTCTTAGTAGACTGGCCTTATGTAGTAGGTGACCTGTCAGGCCCAGTGGCATAGTCTCCCTGTCACCTGAGCCAGGTGCTCCAGATGTGTCCCTTTTGTGTGTTATGTGTGCCCTTCTGTTGTAATTGAGCCTTGGCTGCCATTTGCATGTCAGTAGAAGGGACTCACCCTCAGGCTGATTGGTTGTGAGGACTGGCCATGACTACATGGAGGAGCTATTTTGCAGGCGCTGACTCTACAGAGCAATATTCTCTTTAACAGGGCTCCGGTGCCTGTCCAGCCTGCCCTTTGAATGTGTCATTTTTGGAGTTGGTTGGACGGTGCTCTGGTGTGGTCTAAAGCTGGCCACTGAGTGTGTTGGTTCTGCAGCCTCTTGGAAGGGGCCCTGTTGCAGGCCAAGGTCAGCTGCTACACAGGGCCACTTGGTATGAGCTACAAAGTGATCTGCAGATGGTTGCTGGGCTTTGAGGTGCCTGGGAAAGGTTAAGCTGTGAACTAAGGCCAGCTGCCTCTAGTGCTGGGCTTCAGGCTGCTTAACAAGAGATGCGGGGCATACTAAGGCCAGATGCTGCTTGTCTGGGTTTGTGAGCCTTAGAGAGATTTTAGGAAAGTCTGCAGCATGAATCAAGACATCCTGTTTGTATGGAATAGCCAGAGGAAGAACTTTGGGTGTGCCCACAATTTGGATGGGGTGGGGTCTCAGGGAATCACCAGGGCAGGGAGAAAGGTATCAGATGGGTTGATATAGACTCAGGTATGATGCCCACCTGAGCCTGCATGTTGGGTGAGGTGAGGGCTCAACAAAGGGACAATGGCTTCTGCCAACACTTCTGTCTGGAAGAAAGCTGCCCCTTCAGCCCTCTTCCTGAAGCCAGATAATTCAGTTCCTTCCTGTATGTCCCTGGGACCTTTCCAGCTGCTGCCCCAGTGCTGGAGCTCAGAGTGAGTGAGTCCATCAGCAAGTAAGGCTGTGCGTGAGCTCTTTAAGAGGAATGCTTGGGACTCCAGCTGCCCTCCATCTTACTCAGCCACAATCTCTGCTGGTTTTTACAGCCAGAAGTTGTGAGAACTTCTCTTCCCAGCTGGGGAACCCTGGACTGGGGAGCCTGGTGTGGGCACCCCTTACCCCTCAAGAGGGACCTCTGCAGCTGAGATATTCCTCCCAATTTTTAACTATCACACACAGGTGTGGGACCAGCCACTTTCACATCTGTGCCCCTCCTACCATTCTTGACATGGCTTCTTCTATATGTCCTTCGTTGTGGGACTTCTGTTTGGTTAGACTTCAGGAGATTCTCAATGATGGTTTTTCTGGGGTTAGTTGTAATTTTGATGTGGTCATGGGAGGAGGCGAGCACAGCATTTGTCTACTCCACCATCATGACCTGGAAGCCCCACCAAATTCAACTTCTTATTGTTGCTTCTCAAAGAAAAGTGGCACAAGGTAGTTGCTGTCGACATCTGCAAAGTCCTAAAGAGGAAGATCTGAGAAGATCCCAAGTTCTCACAATCTGAAGCCAGGAAAAGAATGCTCCGAGCCTCCAGCTACCATTCCTTACAGAGTTTTACAACATCTCCCTCCACTCCGTTCACTCTATCTTCAGACCAAAGACCAAGTTAGGATATCATGCAGTTATGGTGTTGGAACAGTCAACATGACAAACCACTTGGGCAAACACCAAGAGACCCTGTCTCTAGGTCTTGGGCATCAGTTTTGGATAGAATAAATTCAGCTACCATTGAAAAATGAGACTACCCAGAGGCCTTACCTAATTTAGAATTCACCAAATAGTTTACTGATCCAGGTGAAGTCTAGCAAACTTCAATACTTCCCTTCCCAAGTTTGTATTTGAGAGATGCTCATGGTTTTTTAAATAGGAAAACATCATCATAGATTCACAGAGAAAGTGGTTTAAGTGACCTCAGAAGTCCTGTGGAATTGTCCAGTTCAAACACTCCAGCTCATCATTTGGGATGAAGCAAGAAGGAGAATCATACTCCCCAGGATCAGGCTCATTTATTATAGTTACTGACCAACTTAACACACTGGACCAAATTCAACACCGTTTTTAAACATTTGCTGGAGCTAGTGACTCTCTCCTGAGTAGACCATGGGATCCAACTTTACAAAAATCACAGCCTTTGAAGCAAAGGAATGAAGTCTGTGGCATGCCCTTTTTAATATTCTGAACAAGGGCTTTAGAAGTAAAATGCCACTGTGAACTGAATGGTTACAGTACTGTTTCAGGAAAGCCAGTTGCTGGCAAATGCTTCAAAGTCACTTATGCCACCTGAGGAACATAATGTTTAACTACCGAAGGACTACAAGTATATATGGTGCACGAGGTTTTGTTATACATCAAGTAATTGAATATACAGGGTGGGGGACACCTCTATCAAACAGGTCATGCACTAAAAGATTAGGTTCTTCTCAGTAGATTTAAGATTATACATGCTATCAGAAGTCTACATAAAATAACCAGGTGTCGAAAATGTCACTGCTTTTTGAAAAATGTATGGCAGTTGTACTTAAGCAGCTTGTACTAAATATAAGGATGCCTGCATTCTTTATTAGCTGTCAAGTGTGTTACAAAGGCTGTGTCATGAGTTTCATGTGTTTCTTCTGGCATTTCTAGGTGAAAAAAAGTCAGTTAATATTTGCTGAGATCCTATTATAATGGCTGATGCTGGACCAGGCACATGATGTACTGCAACTCGTTTAGTCCTGTTTTACTGTTGGTGTACATAAAAAGTAGAGATTAAATAACTTGTTTACAGCACACAACCAGGAATAGGCAGAGGTAGAATTGGAACCCAGGCCCATTTAATTCCTAAGCCAGTGCTCTTATTTCTACATTATAACAGAAGGCTGCTTCCATCTGATTCCATAGCCCTGCTCTTTGCTGGCACCTCACTGCAGTGACATGACCACAGTCGTGCATTTATTTACTTGGCAACTACTTACTAAGCACTGGAGAGAAAGTGATAAACAAGAGAGTCCTCGTCTTTCCCTTCATGGAAGTTACATTCTACTGGGGGCAAGATAGAGATAGACAATAAATAAACAAATAAATAAGATACTTTGGGGTAACATTAAGTTCTGTGAAGGAAATGAATCCAAGTAGTAGGCTAGGAAATCGTTGAGGTGAGGATTTGGGGGTATAATTTTATGTTGGATGGGCAGGGAAAGGCCTTGAAGAGACAAGATTGAGTTGAAATGTGAATGATGAAAGCAGGCATAGCTAGAAGTTGGGAAAGAACATTCCATACAGGGAATGGCAAGAACAAAAACCATGTGGTAGGATCTAGATATGGTCAGCTAGAATCAGAAAGAATGCCAGTGTGACTGGAGTTTAAGATCTAAAGCAGCTTAAGTTGGTATAGCATGTCATGGTGGAATTCCTGGGTTCAAATATGTGACTTAATTCTAAATTAGGGACTGGATTTAAGGTCAGAACCAACGCCTCTGCAACTATTCAGAAAATATCACACCGTCATATACTGACAGGATGGTAGAAAATCTTCCAGACGACTACGGCTTCCAGAATCATGAAGGGAGCTGCCTCTGCTGTAGGAGCCAAACTGTGGCCTCTCTGAAAGGTTCCTATGGCACTGGGGTGGTGACACATTGGATAATCTCAGAAGCACCACACCTATCCTGGATGAATTAGACACCCACATGAAAAATATACACGTATTGTACTTCCCAAGCAGAGATTTACCTGTCCTGTGACTATGTCAAAATAACATCCATCGTCAAAATTGTGATATCCTAGTAATGTAAAAAAGAATGCAGCATTTGTAAATGAGACATGGCTCACAGACGGGTCAGAGAATTACAAATTGGGAAGAGGAAGTTAAAAAGTGTTAGCCCCAAGATATCAGCAGCATAGATTATAATGTACTCGTGGGGAAAAACCTTCCAGAAGAGTTTGCTTTGTGGAGTGATAATTAGTCCCATAGCAGTTCACATTTATGGAATGCCTGGTGTGGGTGGAGAACTCAGTTAAGAATAGTTTGAGTTTGTGTGCTAGGGACAGCCCAGGACAGAGTCAGAAGGCAGACACTGAATCCCAGCTCTGTCACCTCCGATAAGTCTGTGACCTTGAGCAAGTTAGTGAACCTCTTTGTATTTCTGTATTTCAGGATTTTTAACAAATTAAAGACAGTAAGGAGGTCTTCCCTAGGTGTGTCTCCTCCACAGGAACACTGTAAAGAAAAAGAACAGTCCTTCCCAAATGAGTATAAGAAGCCCAAGAAATACAGTAGCTCTTGCCTATTAGTGTTTATGGTGAAGCTAAAACCTGCAACAGTGTCAAGGTGTGATGTATTCAAAGAAAAACATTAATAAATAATAGCACTGGTGATGTGCAGATGTGCCAAATTAATGAAAGTGATATCCAAAGGACTGAGGTCTGGGAAAGAATGTAACAAAATTTGTACTTTAAAAGGCACAACACCAAGGGTTTCTCAGAGATAAGGTGTTATTGGTAGGAACAAAGGAAGCAGGAAGTGAGATTTCTTGTAGGATTGAGTCCTATAAAGCCTAAGCTTACAAAGCTGGTACTTGAGCCTCTGGTACATTCCAGCAAGGAAGCCAGCTCTAGAAAGATGCAGGAGCCTTGAGTTGTCTCAACAGCGAGGTACCTTTCGGCCTCCACTATTCCACTGTCTTCTTTTAAAACCAATCCCATTGAAACAATTGAGCCAAAACAAACTCTGTCTTGTTTAGCTCGCCTCTGTCTCCTCACAGCAAAGTAGAACCAAGGGTCTATAGCTACTCCTCATCATGAGAAACCACGAGTTTGTTCACCTTATTGTGTTTGCCTTTTAGCCAGCCTGAAAGTCATTCTGGGTAACTGACACAATTATTCATCCATCCATGAGTTCAGCCCATATTTAGAACCTACTCTGTTCCAGGCGCTATGCTGTGTGCTGGGGGTACAGTAATGAGGAAAACCAGTGGAGCCCCTTCCTCCTGGGGAGCTACCAGCCTGGTGGAGGCATCAGATATCAAACACAGAATTATACAAATACTTAACCATAAGCTCTAATAAGTGTATGTTCAAGAAATACAGGGTGCTGTGAGAACATCTAACAAGGAGAGTCAAGGAAGGCTTTCTGAGGAAGTGCCTTTTAAGCTAAGCTATGCACAATTAAGTGGGAGCTTGCCAGGCAACAAGTAGGAGAAGAGCCTAGGGAGGGGGGACAGCCTGTGCCAAGGCCCCACGGCAGAAAAGAGGTAACCCTTGCCAGTAGCTGACAGAAGACCAGCATGATGGAGGCACGCAAACAGTAAGTGAAATACTGTGTAATGTATGAAATACAACTGACAGGGCAAATAAGGGTCAAGTTGAGCAGGGCCTTTTAGGTCAGTGTAAGACTAGGAATTTACTCCTATGTTTAGTGGGAAGTATATGAAGGGTTTGGTGCAGAAATTGGGTTGTTGTGATGACGGTGGTGGTTATTGTGGGGTGGGGTGTGTACACGCTTATGTTAGTGTGTGTATGTGTGTATGTGTGTGTGTGTGTGTGTGTGTGTGTGTGTGTGTGGTATGAATTGCATGATTTGATCCATCAGCATTAATCCAAGATTACCGATGGGTACTGTAGAGGGCTCCACAAGCACCAGATCATTCAGAGGACGAGCTAGCAAATCGGACTTTCAGGCTAAGGTTTTCGAAACCTCCTGCGCTGGCTGTGTGGATCTGAGTCCAGCTCCTAGCTGTGAATTGAAGTGATTGAACTTAAGCTAGACCAAGTTCACTTTAGCTGTGATCTTGACTGAAGCAGCATGGCCCCCATAGTTTAGAAATTTTATCTTGAAATTCAAGCATTTCCACTTGCCCTACCTGATTGGGGGGCACTACTGGCATTTATTCAGTAGGGTCCAGGGAGAGTACATATCACGCCATGCACAGGACACCCAGTCGGGCACTGTTCTCTGCCCCACACAGCTTGCCAGTGTTCCAGCAGACATTCATGTAGGTGGAAAACCTGGTTATAATCATCTGAGCCCAACTCCATTTTGCATTTAATGATACAATATTTTTGCATGTTTTTAATAAGCAGCAAATTTTTCCAGGAATGAAACCGCCATGAAAATTGGGGGCAATGGTATTTGTTTGCTTTGGAACTTTCCCAAGGGTTGTTCACCCTTTGGGAAAATCAACTCGCCAATGACAGTGCAGCTCATTGTACTCGAGGCTTGTATCAGCCTTCATTTGGATCTGTCTCATTCATGCAGATTCTTCATATAGGTGTAAGCATCTGACTACTTCACTAGGGCTTGCACAATAGTCAAACCTGAGCATTTGTAGATCGAAATGTTTATTTTATTATAAATCACTTTCCTTTTCTTGCCCCCTTTATATTAAAATTAGGACACATTTACTTTTCTGTGATTGTGTGTATAGGTAATTTATACCATCTGTAAATTATATTTCAGAATAGTAAAGGAGGTAATAGGAAATACTTGTTTTAAAAAAACAGGTGTTGAGACTGATAAGGTTGAGAACAATTGAAGAAGTCTGCTCAATGTTTCAAAATGCTATGATATTAGGAATTTAGCTACTTAGTATCTTTGGATGGTCTCTTGGTAACTTTTACATGTACCGAATTCTATATAAAAATTATGCTTTGTTAAATAACCCAGCGAAGTATCAAGGTTGACGTCACCAGTGAGAAGTCATGTTGGTATCATTTACCCCCAATAAGATATGATGAGAAGGACATTTGACCTTTGTGGTATTCTTCCCAGAAATCCATAACCCCAATCTAATCATGAGAGGAAAGAAATCAAACTCAAATTGAGTGACTGTCTATACAATGCCGGACCAGTACTCCTCAAAACAGTCAAGGTCATCAAAAAAAGGAAGACTGAGAAACTGTCACAAACCCGAGGAGACCAAGGAGACATGATGACCACGTACAATGTAGTATCTGGATGGGATCCTGAAAGAGAAAAAGGACATTAAGGGAAAACTGATGAAAATGTTGAATCAAGTCTAGAGTTTCGTTCCTAGTAATGTATCAATGTCAGTTTCTTTATTTAGGCAAATGTACGATGATTGTATAGGACTTTGACAATAGAGGAAACTGGCTAGAGGGTATACAGGAATGCTCTGTACTATCTTTGCAACTTTTCTATAAGTCTAAATTAGGCAAGTATTTTTTAAAGTCTGTTTTTTAATCAAACATAGGAAGACATTAGGGGTCCCACACACAAAACTTAAGGCATTTTTCTAAAGATATAAATAGTCATTGCATGAAAAGACACAAGTGAAGCCGGAAAAATGGCATGCCCTCCCTGAATCCTTACATTCCAGGGTCAATATATGAAGAAGACAAAGACCACATGGGAACCACTGCCAGCTAACGTAAACCATCATGTCCTTAGTGACTACACAAATGCCAAGAGTCCTGGTAGAAATGGAGGGAATCGAGTGGATGGGTCAATCAGATGAATTGAGACCGAGCTTTGAAGGAACAGAAGCATTGCAGAAAAGGCAGAAAGGTTGATTGACAGAAACAAAAAGAGGGATTAATAAGCAAGCTATTCTTGGGAAAAAGTTTGGTTCGAGCCGTAATGAGATGTGAGGGTAACAAAAATAATAATGGCAAATACTTCAATAGCACTCTGTATATATCAGGCATTGTGCCACATGTTTTAGGAATTCTCCCTCATTTACTCCCCATAACAATCCTATGAGGAAGGATTATTGCCCCTAATTTTAATATGTAAGGAAACTGAGGCACAGAGAATATTATCTACATGTTAGGTTGAACCCTATGAAGTTGCCACTTTTGTAGAAGAAAAATTATCTACTCTCAGAAAAGTCATACGGTTTGACCTAATAAGTAACCTGCCTATGGTGCACAACAATTTGAGAGATGGAGCTGGACTTTGAACCCTAGCAGCTGGCTCAGAGGCCTGGGTTGGAAGCCTCCAAGCTAGGGAGCCACTTACAGACGGAGCCAGCATTTACTGAGTGCTCACTGTCTAAAGCTTTATATGCAACAACAACTAATCACTTATCTTCCCAATAACATTCTTGAGGGAGGTATGCTTATCGCCCAAGTTATAGTGGAGGAAAGTGAGGCCCAGAACGCTAAAGTGAGCTGCTGAAGCTTACATAGCTAATACATGGCAGAGCTGGGATTTGAACCCGGGCTGACAGGCTCCACAGCCTGGGTTCGGTGCTCCCTGCCTCTCATGTATGAGTAGGTACGGCGTGGCAGAATTTAGACTGAGACAAGTTTTCACTGCAATTCAATAACCTGAAGAAGAGAGGCTTTTCCTGTCAAACCTCAAAACAGATACTAAGGCCGTTGCATTTGGTGGGATACACAGGAGGGGGACATTATACTTTTTGGCCAGCTCAAAATGAATGGCATTGTTATTCTGGTGGAATAGAAAATTGGCCTCAAAATATCTTCAAAAACAAGCAAAGAAATAAAAGAATGCGAGACAATGGAGCAAAAGGAGAGAAAAAGAATGTGGAAGACTGGAAGATAGACTATCAAAAGTATTTCAAGTGTTCCTGTGCTGGAGATATTTGGAATCAAGTATTTTATTTACAGTTAGCCAGCTTCTCCCTACTCTTAAATGACTCGCTGGCCGTTCAATGGACATTTGGTTCTTGAATCTACTCTGTCCAACAGTTAAGTGGTCATGTCATAATGGCCTTATATTCAATCGACTTAATTTACAGCAGGATTCTCATAGGCATGGAAGAAAAAATAGCGAAAGGTTGCTCTCTGGTAAATTTACTTTTAAAAATGTTATTTAATAATATGTCCTAAAACTTTACTACTTTTAACTACCAGGTGAATCCAAATTAGCAAAAAAAAAAAAAATCTGAATTGCAGAATTTGTGAAAAGGCAATGTCATTATTTTCACATGTGTACGTAAGTGAGGCTCTGGGTTGCCTAGCAAGAAGATTTTACATATGTAAAGAGTCCTAGAACCTAAAGTAACTACAATCCTGAGCAGTAAGTAATTCAGACTCCCAAATCGACATAAAGATGGAAACATCCTTAACTATATTTCTTTAAATCTCAAAATAGAGTGAATTAAGTCTCATGAACTTCATGGAGCAATACTCTGGGTCAGTTCCATGGAAATATAACTTGGACTAGAAACCGAGCTTAAGGCATAAGTACAAAAACATAACTAATTCACATGAACATCTAACTAATTAAATTAAAAGAGCGCTGCGATGAATATGTTATTGGCACCACTTGGCCCACTGGGCCCTGTATACCTGCGATAACATTGGCAATTCTCCTGTATTTTGAAGCATATAAACATGACTGTGCACATCTTGATTGGTCTCAGACTGACACACAGACTTCCACGAGTTGTAAGCCAAATCCCTGTGTTTGATATTCCTCAACTCAACATCGCTGCTTCCTATTGTAATCTGGGACCAGTTGGAGCAAGTGCCATGGACGTCAAGGCAGCTGTAGGTATAACCAGTTCCTTCACTTACTTAGTAACATGGAATAATAGGCTACTCTTCCTGACACACAGCAAAACGAGATGTGGCTTTATTCATTGTTTATACATTATTTTGAGCAATCCTGAACCTCCACAGATACTCTCCTGCCAACCCAACACTACTCTGCTAAAGGAAGCTAACAGTCATGGTGAGTGCAAATAGCTTTGCCTAAGCACACGGCTTATTCTTGGTCTTATCTACGCACTCTAGTGAAATAGAATGATCTCCGTTTCCATCGGTTAAAAACAGACCGTTTACACCATTAACTAGGAGAAACGAGACCCAGAGAGGACTTAAACCAAGTCTTCAAGCCTGTGGAAGGAAGCACCTTGTCCAATGAACTGTAAATGACACTTCACGGTCTGGAGTTGTTCATTGTTCATCCCCCTTCCAAAGAATATCAGTTTGCTCATTTCCAAAGGTACCGTTGGACAAGAAATAAAATGAAAGCTGGGCTTCTGAATGTTTTTCATTACGAGTATGTGCGGTGACAGACATACATTTGCCATTTACATTGAATGTATTATCCACATAGATGTAGTTCTTAAAGTAAGTGTGTTGGCCAAAATTCACTTATGATCAAACTTATTCTCAAAGGTCTTTATAACACAGAAAGCGTATTACTCATGGCCATCACCATTTGAGAGCCACTGACCCAGACAAAAGAATAAACACAAAGAAAGACTAAACGCAAATGTCTGGGTATTCAAGCCATCTTGACTTGAACATACCCCTCAACTCCCTCACCATAAGAAACGCCCACTGTGTGTAGTTTAAGATGATGGAATCTTAGGTTTGAATCCATGCTCAGGACTCTAACTAGTTGTGTGCCATTGGGCAAATTACTTGTCTCTATGTGCCTCAGTTTACTCATCTGTAAAATAGACATAATAGTACCTACCTATTTTGGACTAAGTTGTGTCCCCCCAAAAAAAAAAATTCATATGTTGATTCTCTGACTCCCAATGTGACTCTGATGGGGCCTTTGGAAGTTAATTATATTTAGATGAGATCATGAGTGTGGGACTCTAATTATGGGATTAGTGCCCCTAGAAGAAGAGACAACAGAAATCTTGCTTCCTCTTTCTCTGCCATATAAGGACACAGTGAGAAGGTGGCCCTGTGCAAGCTAGAAAGAGGGCTGTCACTGGAGAAGGGAATTAGCTGGAAGCTTGATTTTGGATTTCCCAGCCTCCAGATTGTGAGAAAGAAAGGTCTGCTGTTTAAGCCACCCAACCAACCTATGTCATTTTGTTATTGCCGTTTGAGCTAAGACACAACCTTATGTTTTTTTCTCATTTTTTTTAATAAGCTGAAATCTATAAAGCATGCAAAATAATGCCTGAAATATATAGCAAGTGCTTTATTGTTTGTAAAATGAAATTTTAAAATTAAATGAATGGGTGGGAAATTCTAAAGTGTTTTTTTGCAGGATTTCCACCATTTTGTCTTAATGATCAATCTCTATAATACCTTTGTAAAAATGTGTTTGTTATTATGACAATCAAATGAGCTAATATATATTAAAGCCTCTGGCATAGAATGACACACCCATCTCTAGGGTGGTTATAACCACAGTCGTTTGCTATGTAATTATAAATGCTTGCTGTTCTTGAGTTTAAAACTTGTTTCATTAGACCCATAGCAACCTTGTACTTTGAAAAGTTGTAGAGAAAAACTTGGCCATCTGCGTTAGCTGGTGTGTCCTATTGTGGCCGAAGAGCAATGATCACTCTCTGTCTACTGGACGTTGGTTTGATGTCACCTCAAGTAGAATTGCATCTTACATTGGGATGTGATTGTATGTAGTCAGGTCATACTTTAAATACATGCCGGAGGTTATTCCTCTATATTTTGTTAGCGAATTTAGCAATCCAGCTGGACTTGACACCGTAACTCTCTTTTAGCTCTCCTCTTTCTTCTCTCTTCTCTCTGTGTGTGTGTGTCTGTGTGTGTGTGTGTGTGTGTGTGTGTGTGTGTGTTTTCCAGGTATCTAAGTGAAAAATACAAATTGTACATAAACCACCGATTTCACTCCAAAAAGATGTAATAACCTTCCTATCTTCATGAAGAAAGGAAATGAGAATTTAAATCTACCCTTTCATTCATATACTTTGTGATGGATATGCACACTTTTGAGTAAAACTGTCTAGAAATTTTCAGACTAACCACTGGCTACAGCTTTTGGCTGGGATGGCTGCCTGCAGAAAGGTTAAGATATGTAAGGAACAAATGGGTTTTGCCTGTACCTGAGCTTATTGTGCTTGTGCCTGAGCAGGTGCAGCCAACAGTCTACACTAAGCAGCAACCACCAAGGAGTGTTGGTGCAATGAGAAAAGCTGAGATTGTGTTCTCAAGTCATCAACGTGAACCTTTTTCCCTCTCCCACGCCTCCTACTATGAGGGTTTCTTCTATCTATAAAAGTTGATTTTGCTCACATCAGGTTAGAAATCAGTATTCCCTCAGCAGGCTGCTGTTTATGTGGGTAGAATTGAAAGTCTGAGCAGGCCCAGGCCCCTATTTTCATTAGCCAAAGGGGAGTCTCAGAGTTACTACATATTACTGCAAATTGTGGAGGAGCAGAATTCAACTGAATTCTTGGTCCCTAATTCAACTGACTTCCGTTCTCCTACGTGGGGACAGGGGCTTGGTCCCTAATTCATTTAAGGGCATTGGGGATCTATTCGGAAATACAGAAGTAAGGAAGAGAGGGCTTACTTAGTAGAATGAGAAACCAGCAGGCAGGTGCTAGAATCGACGAAGGGAAATTACTCAGGTTTTTTAAATAAAGCCAATAAAGGATTACAATAACTAATATGCATTATTATTATCGGATTGTATCCTGGGACATCTTTTGAAAGGCCCCCCATGATGCTGTCTCTCCCTCTACTCCGTAGGTGCTCTTTCCTCTTCCCCAACAACTGTCTTCTGCATTACTTCAAACACGGGAACGTTCATGTGGTTCACAGAACACAGCAGGCAAGTTTCTGCCCCAGGGCCTTTGCCCTGGCAGTGCCTGCTGCTTTGAGCACCCTTTCCCCAGACATCCTCTAGGCCAACTTCCTCACTGAAGACTGGAGTCTGTTCCCATCTCACCTTCTCAGTGCAGCTCCCAGCTGCCCCTCACATTCCTGATCCCCCTTGCCCTGCTCTACGTTTTCTTTTCTCCTATAGCTCTTATCACCTTCCAACACACCACTTAGTTTACTTATTTATTATGCTATTGTTTATTTTCTGTCCACCCGCCACACCACCGCCCCTCACCACCACCACCCCCTTCCCAACTCAGACCATGGAAGGTTCGGGGTCTTTGAAGTTTTGTTCACCCGTGTAACCCAAGCACTCAGAACTGTGGCTGGCACATGGTAGAGGCTCCATAAATACTTGTTGAATGAATGATGAGGGAAGCTGGGTATGTACCATCATCATTATTATTAATGCTATGTCTATTATTATTTCATCAACCTTAGAGATGAGGAAACTCGGGCTCAGACACATTACTTGACTTAATAGTACAGAGAAGGCAAAATATCAGATCCTGGACTCAAACTGTACCCATCCAAAGTTCGTGCCTTATGTCTCGTGACTTCAAAGAATGGTTTAGTAAGATGGAACAGTTATGGAGAGAGACCAAAACAATGAGTCCAGTCCACTTGATCAACATCTGAGTTTATTATTTTTAACAGATAAATCTTTCAAGATGAAAGTGTTTATTTTATTTCCACTTATGTGTGTCAGTGTTGCTCTGTGGAAGAAAGAAAGTTGTTAATTCACTGTACAAGGGTGTACTGTCATCCAACTATTTTATTATAATAATAATAATAATGTTTATATCAGGCACCTAGTTGGACTCATATGTACAACATGACAGCAAGTAATGGGCACTCAAACCTGAGCCCACCCATAGCGGTTTACATTTAAGCTGAGCAGGGACTGACCATGATCTGAATTCTTTACTGTTTGAGGAGCATCAATTGAAGTGTGAAAAGCTCATTTTAACAGTAAACAAATGAGTGGGCAGCCTGGCCTTAAAGTAAAAAGAGAGAGGGCAGAGAACGCCAACTAAAAGAATGAGGGGCTCCAAGAGGGACGTATGCTAGCAGATCTGAGCCAGAAGCGTGAGCTGTGAGTACAGATGGATTTCTTGTGTTATCTGCAGCTTACCAGGGAATTTGTAAATGATGTCAGCAAGAATGTGTGTTTGCTTATATACATGTTCCTGAATATTAGGGGCTGCATTGATTCTTTCCCTCGATATCATATAGCCCTGGGGGTGTAATCCAGTAGGCGTTCACAGGAGCCATGGATCATTTCTGTGGAGCTGGCACAGTCCGGTGTCCCTGATATACATCCACACAGAGATATGTACAGCCTTGCTCACTGGACCGATCGTTCTCAGCACACAGAGCCCTGATGTGAAGTGGCTGGTTTCTTCTTCTTCTTGAAGAAGGGCCTGGCTTTTCCCTCTTCAAATACCCTAAGGGACAGATGTATGGATTTCTGAAAAATCATGCAATTCCATTTTAAACAAAAAACAACAAAGCACGTTCCCTAATGTGTGGCATGGCAGCTAAGGTGGCGTGGACCCACAAGGGAAACCCTCCACATTTAAGGCAATGAGAATGGAATCGAGCTCCCCCCACCGCCTGTGGTGGAAGGAACACCTATTCCTGACCTTGTAGCTCTAGAGCAGGGGTGTCCAAACTTTTGTCAACTGTCAACGTTTTTCACCAAGGGCCATATGCGGTAAAATACACAAACGGCCTGGCCACTCACTCGAGGTGAAGTACGTATTGCCTCACCTGGTTTATTTAAGTAAACTAAATATATTTTTGGAACTTGCTGCAGGCCAATTAACAGTGGATTGCAGACCGCAGTTGGCCCGCGGGCCACAGTTTCGGCACCCCTGCTCTAGAGGGTATATTGTTGCAACATGAGGAGTTGTGACGAGAACATCAGAGTCAAGAATTACGATGGAGGTGGACAGTAGCCTAACAATCTGGGAGAGTAAATCATTTATTTGACTTTTTCTCTAAATTTTTGTGTTGTTTTGTTTTGCAGAAGGAAATAGCTTATCTAATCCTATTTTGTTTAGGCAAATATCAAAATGAATGAGCTGAGCCCTCAATAAAATTGTAAGTTAAACAGTTTTTATTTCCACCCTTCCAAACCTTCCCCGAGCCCCCTTCTCCCTTCTCACCGGCCCCTCCCTGATGGCCAGGAGTCTCCCAGCACACTCTGGATCTTTGCCTCATCTGGTGAAACTATTAGCCTGAGATGATGATTCTCGCTAACATGTTAACTAGAGAAAAATGTTGATCACCAGAAAACAAAACTCACTTAAACTAGATTAGGTAAAGAAAGATTAACTGCAAGCATGTATAAGAGGAAATCTCAAAGACACGAAACAAAACATGGTGTGAGCTGACTGGAAACAAAACTGGAAGTGGTTGGGAGAAGCCAGAACGTGAACACATGACAACTCTCGTCTGTGTTTCTCTCCAGTGTCAAGCAATCATCTCTCATGTTCTCTCTTGCTCTCACGCTCTCTCCCTTTTCTCTCCTCCCTTCCTTCCCAACCCCTTTCCTATCTCAGGGGGCTTGCTTTCCTTTTACATAACCTAACATGATCTGACTCTATATGATCTTTCAATTAACCTGTCATCACCTAAAGTCTTACACCTCAGTTTCATTTCTAAAGACAGCGTCTGATTAGTCATTGGTCATTCAATGAACCCTCTCCTCCTTGGGCAATGATAGACTTTGCTCTTTAGGCAGTGATAGGACCTGGCCTGGATTGAGGGAGGGAGAGTGAAGAAATTAGGAAAGGGTTTTGTCGATCTGAAACACCTAGAGCTGCCTAGCTCTGAGCAGGGCAAGGGCAGTGGAGCATGTGTATCAGGTATTTATTGACATTACCTATTGATAATGCTGTAGGACAAACTCTCCCCAGAAGGCAGTAGCTTAAACCTGTAAACATTTATTAAGCTCAGGAGCCTGTTGGTTGGCTGCATGGTTCTTCTGGACTTGGCTGGGCTCAGTCAGGCTCAGCACATGCCAGGGAGTCAGCTGCCTGTCAGCTGATCTAGAACACGCTCAGTTCAAACAACAAAAGAGACTGGGAGCAGAGGCTCATGTATTTCAGCCTCCAGCAGGCTAACTCAGGCACATTCCTCATGATGATGGCTGAAGTGGAAGAGTGGAAACAGAAATGATCCAAGTGTTTCTTCCGGGTTCTATATGGGTTACATTTGCTAATATCCCATTGGCCAAAGAAACTCACATGGCCAAACTCAGAATCAAGGGGCAAGGAAATAGATCCTACCTGTTTAGTAAGAGAAACTATCAAATCACATGGCAAAGAAGCTTGGATACAGGGAGAAACTGGAGCTATTTATGCAATCAATCTGCTACATCATGGCAAGAAACTCACTGACATGTACAACAGGCCAGAATAGATACTCATTCTTCGCCAGCAAAATTTGTACAGACTCTCTCTGATACTGATTCCTGATCAAATAATGAACTACTAAGGTTGGAATTTTGAAGCCCTCTCAAATAACAGTAAATAAATGATATTTTTGTCTCTAGGCAAAGGGAGATATATAGAATAGAAATAACACAGGAACAAGATAACAGCGAGAATTGAATTTTCTTCCCTTCTCCCCCTTAATGTCTGCCTTACAACAAATGCACAACATACCTAGGCTTGTGACATCCTGCTCTCTAATTCACTGCTTTAAAACATGAGAGTTGTTCAACTTAATTGTGCTTTGTAAATAGCTCAAAGCTGAATGTGTGAGCAAGTAGACCAGAAACCCTGAAGAGTTAGAGGCTGTCACTGGTACCTTCTTTTCCCCTTGTGGGGCGTGGATTCCATATCATGCAGTGGGGGCTAGTAATTTGATTACTAGCCTCTTCTGCCAGGAGTGGAAAAGAATAAGGCTTCTACAAGGGACCTACAATTAGCTCCAAGGATAGATCATTTGTCTGGGGGTTATTCTGATTTTTTGCTTCTCTCCATAGCATTACAGAGTACTAGAATATCAGGACTAGATGAAATTTAGAGATCACCTAATCCAGAATTTCCCAACCATTAGTCACATAAACCATTCATTGTTTTGTAACGTATCTTTTACTCGTTAGTATTTTTCATGAAATTGGCTCATTTTTAAAACCTAAATTAATTTATTTTTAAAATTTTGTATCATGGTCATAAATTGAAATATCAGTATGATTTGATGTAAATAGAAGATAGCCATAAAATGAATAGAATGGAAACACTACATTGTTAGGAAATTCTGTCCAGATGCTTGAGCCTTTGGCCTGCCCAGTCTTTACTAAAAAGGGAATTTAGCAAATGTGAAGGAAATGTTAAAGAAAGATTATCCTCAAACTGACGCATTCTCTCTGATGGAGTCAGGAAGATCGCAAGAGGCTTGAAAAGGTCATCACTTTCTCACTATACAATTCAGTGTTATTTAATGCCCTATTCCTGTGCCCTAAAATCATCTTGGACTTCCTGAATTGTGTGTGCACCACACTGTAGAGAATATCACTAATCCAAGTCCTTATATACACAGATAGAGGAACTGAGGTATCCTCGTACTCCTTTCTGATGCTTGCCTTTGTACCATGTCACCACCAATTTGCATCTTACCCAGCAGTTGGGTCAGGAGAAGGGAAAAGAAATGAACCGCAAAGAATTAAAAGGCAGAGCTGATGGATGGTGTTCTTGACTCTACAAAAGTTGGAGTTTACCTGGTTTTCAATTACCTTTGCTCTTCCTATCCTCCATTACTAGAGCACATTGGTATTGGCCTATTAAAATAAATAGAAAGTGCCCATAAGTATGGGCACATGAAGAAAATATCTGCCTGGATATACCACTAGCTAAGACTCTTAAATCAGGAAGCTTCTAGAAAGATATAGCCAGACAAAGGGAGGCATCTCCAGTTGTCTAGCCAAAGAAAGCATTGTGTCAGGAAAAAAGCCAAAAGAGCAGAGCTATCTAAATCTAATTCACCTTGGAGTCAGTCATAGGAGCTGTGCTAATAGCATTCTAAATCCTCCATGGCAAACTGTATGGATTTTCAAAAGAAGGTGGAGAAATCCTCTTTGTCTCTTATCTTCTCAAGATGGATTTTTAGTTGAAAATCCTTTCTTAAAAAAAAAAAAGAAAGAAAGAAAGAAAACAGGATAAATAAAGCCATACACTCAACTAAGCTCTTTATTCCATTGTCTGTGATTTGGAATAAGCTTTTGAGACATTTCTTCAGATAGGAGATGAAGGGATAATCTTCAAAAAATATCCTTCTTCATTATATTTTTGTAAATGATGCTGATTATATCAAAAGTTGTTGTTGTTTTTAATTTCTCATGCTCTTTGGGAACCATGGGAGGTGTGCAGTAAATAAATAATGTTTCTTTTCCCCTTATATTATAGGATGAGATCAAAAGGGCAAATGTCTTAATCTTTGGGACATGAGTGCCCACACCTGATACCGATTCTATGAATTGAATTTCTTTCTCCATTCTCTGAATTTTAGTGTTCCATACATTTTTTACCTTCTTATTGATGGAAACAAGAAAAATTCAGATGTCTATGAACCTGTCTCTATGTTTGTTCATAATTGAGAGAGTCCTCTCAACGCCATGTTGGCTTTCTTCAGAGGCACAGAGGAAAGAGACTTCATGGTAGAACAGGCTTGAGTGGCCCTCCTGAGTTCTTATTGTCTTTGACATACTAGCAGAGACACTGAAGCTTTCTAAGCCACACTTCTTTATCTGTAAAATGGGGATAATAATATGTATCATGTCAAAATATTGTCAAGATTAAAATAAGGGGATATAGATAAAGCTCATAGAGCACAGGGCATTATATTTAAGCATGCGATAGGTGGTCAGCTATTATAATTATGCATTACTACATTGGAAAGACCACATGAGATAAAGCAGAGTACACACAAGCTTTGGGGTCTGAGAAAGGATTAATTTCTGTATCATTCATAATTGCATCTCCAGTGCCAATCCCCACAGGCACAGAGCAGGAATTAGTATTTTGGGATGAATGAGTGAATGGTTCCTACATTATCCTTTATAAGCTGTGTGGTCTTGGATAAGGCATTTCACCCCTTGGTGTGTATTTCCTCAACTTAGAAGCAAAGAAATACATTTCTTACGGAGCTATAGGGAAGCTTTAATGCAATGACCAACGTAAAGCATCCTGCACAGAAGCTGGCATATGTTATGTTTTCCCTAGGTTTTTATTCCCAAGTCTCGACTCTCCTTCACTTTTAAGGATCCCAAACAAAGAACCAGGATCTGAATTTCCTGGGATCTGAAACAAAAAGCTTTGTTTTAAGATGAGCAGTAGGCCGTGTCCAGGGGCCTGGGATATACATGGGAGAGGTCCCAAAACACACTCAGGGTGGTTCTTCATCAAAAATGTTGGGGTCTGAGAAAAGCAGGATGTCCAATTTGACCCAACTTTTTTGTTCCTGGGCAACTGAGGCGGTATACATTGGGTATTGGCCAGGCTATGTGATCACGAGGATCCTGAAAAGAGGCACAGAAATTATCTTTCACCCCAGACCTCGCATTGTCATTTTTGAAGGAACTAAGGTAAAGGTTCCTTCTCTTGTGTCAGTTTCAGTTGATTGGTTGTGCTTTAGGGAGTTTTGTCTTGAAAAGGATTCCAAGGCCACAACTTGGCTCAGAAGGAAAGAGTGTCATGATTGATTAGCAATGTCTGCACAAGTACAAGATGGAGTGTTATGGCCGGTGTGCCTGGAGATTTACACAGCAGCATTCAGAAGGGAGATTTGCTACAGCCTTTGCCAAAGACAAGGCATGTTCCTTTAATTGCAAAACTTGGCAATTGCTAAAGCAAACAAATAAATAAACATCTCTTCTTATAGGAAATGTGGCACCTGAGATCTTAAAGTAAATAGGAAAACAGACACTGTCCCAGTGAAATCAATCAGGTGTAACCCTTGCATAAATGCGTGGCTAAGCAGGTCAAATGTACAGTGTGTAATATTCCTGCCTGTATTCATTTGGCAAATATTTATTTAGCACCTACTATATACCAGGAAGTGTTCTAGCTGCTTTTTTGACAAAACAGCAAAACTCCACAAAAACTCCTGTCGCCATGGAATTCATATTCTAGTGAGGAATACTGTCAACTCTTATTTTAGTTATTAAAAAGTTTATTTATAAAACAATTTATAAAGTCCAACCATTGGAGGGCTGCTCTCCAGAACATGTATAGAAAGTGAGGGCGAGGGGGCAGAAGCTTTCCTACTGCCATTTGCATACTCTGGCCAGATTATGACTGCACAACCTATCATTGTTTGGAACCCAATCATCTGTTTCATTCCTACCTTTTAATGCATAGTTAGTAGAAATGGCACCTCCCACTTCCTGCCATGCAGTGTGTCAATGTGACCCACATCGATAAACCATAGCACATCTGAATCTCCAAATGTTTGATCCCTTCTACTTTGGCCACCACTGCATAGATGTAGCCTTCCCACTCTGTCCCTGCACCCGCACCCTGAGTCTCCCGTGGCCCCATTTATCTATGATCAGCTTCTAGAACAACGTTTTCTTCACTTTGGGAGCAGTTGGCTGTGTCCTGGTGCTTGGCCAAACTTCCCCAACTGCGTTTACCCTCCTGATTTGATAATAGGTGAAATCTGTGGCATCGGTTTCTGAGTCAGAGGCCCCAGTTGGACAACTGTGCATTGATCAGAATAGAGCCCTTAAGTTCTTCTGTGCTTGGAGGAAGAAGGAGAGTACCAGTGTCTCTGGGTCCTGAGACCCCACACTGACTTAACCTTGGTATCAGCTCAGATTGCACATTCCTTATCACCCCTTCCAATCTCTTCATGCGATTCCAGTGCTCCAAACGCAGTCTCTCAGGAGTAAGGTGCCCAAAATATCCATGTCTTTTATTACCGGCCCATTGGTAGGGGTTGCAGGAGAGGGTGATTGTATTAGCCAGGACTCTGAATTGCAAGTAATACAAACTCAATTCAAATTGACTTAAGGAAAACAATGAATTTTATAGTCTGTACTACTGAAGAGGGCTGATTTTAGATATGGCTGGGTCAGAAATCAGTTTCCCTTCTCTGTGATACACTCACTCCTGGACAGGCCCTGTCCGTTTGGTAGCCTTACATCACATTATAAAAAGACAACAGCTGTTTTATACTACTTTCAGCAAAAGTGCCAAGGCTTCTTCTGCTCATTGGCTCGGATTGCTCAGGCTAGAGTCACATGTCCATCTCTGAACCAATCACTGCAATCAGGATATAAAGCACACTGATTAATACCCTAGAAATGGAACTGGAGTTCCTCTCACTCAAATTCATAGCCGAAGAGTGGGGCTGGGGTGTCTCCAACAAAAGGAAACCAGGATACTCCTACCAGAGGAAGGGGAAATGTATACTGGGCAGGTAGAACTGGGCAGGTAGAATCCACTAGCGGCACTCTGCATCATTACCAATGAAGAGGAAGATGACAACATACCACTTGATATGAAGGAGGTAGTGATTATGTATGTATTTACTTCCTCCAATAGGAATGGGAGAAGAACCACTCAAGTGTCAGGTTCCAAAGCAGGAAAGGAGGAGGCAAGTGGTAGCCACCAGCCAACATGTCCCTAAACATCCACCGAGGTGTCATCTTGGGTGCATGTGTCCTGGAGGATTTCCCTGGGAACATGAACCTCCAGATACTGGTTGGTGCCATACGACAGTCCAGATAGCTTATCTTCCATCTTGAAATCTTTTCCCTGTCAGGGCTTTAAGTTACCTAGCTCATCGTCATCCATGGTAGACATCTGTAAGTTTGAGTCAGAGCATTTTCTAGCACAGATAAATACCTAGAACAAGGACATCATTAGAAGCCATCGTAGAGCAGTGTTTTGCACTAACTGCTGCCTATAATGTTCACTGCTTCTTTGCTGATAGTACCAAATGAGGGCTGCTTCTTAAATGATTCATTTTTATTATCATTATCACTGTCACAAGGATTATCTAATTCATTTATACTGTACTTGTTGCTATCGAATCTAGGTGATGGTCCTGGATGCTAGTTCTGACACCAGATTGCTGGGTGTGACCCAGGCAAGAGGGGCTGCAGGGCTTCTTCAGATCCCCCGTCAGAGCCCACATCATACAGAAATGCAACGTTCTCTTCCCCATCCATGCTCCTTAGTTGTGAGCTTCTTAAACAACAGGGGCTGCCTATTTGATCCCCCAAATCCCTTGTACCCTACATAGTATAACCATTCAATAAATGTTTGTCGAATAAGTGCTATGCATAATGATGGCAAAACAGAGCGATCAGACATAGTCCCTACACTTGAGAAGCTTAAAGTCTATTCATTACAAAAGTAGCAATACTAATGTTAATCGAGTGCTATGAGCTAAGTGCTTTGCATGCATTATCTCATTTAATGATCTTTTTTTTAACATTTTTTTTATTACTTTCGGGTGCACAAATTAATGATCTTGACAACTTCCCCCTATGTTACCTACTATTACTACCCCTATTTTACAGCTGAGGAGGCTGTCGTTCATGGAGTAAGCTAATGTCACATCATTTGAAAATGGGAGAATCAGGGCTTGAACCCTGGTCCACTTGATTATAATGCATGTTTCTACCCACTAAAGTAATCCTACCTCTATAAAGGCAGGATGAATAAAAGGTGTGGGGGAAGCTGAAATAAGTTAATACCCAAAGAATTGGCAGGGAGTTCCCAGAGCCAATCACACTGACATCAAAGCAAATGTTGTAAAAAGGTATTAAGTTGGTCCAGTCTTTGAACTGTTAGAGGGTTTTGAGGGATGGAGCAGAGGAACCAATCAGAGACGTAGAGATATGTCAGTGACAATATCTGAAGGCCCATGGAAAGGTGAGTGGGCCATGAAACCAGCAAGCACCTACTGTTCTCCCTGGTTTTCTCTTTAGGCTAGAAGGAAGGAGGAATGGAGGAAGTGTCTGGATGCTTCGCTAAACATGGGGTCAAAAGAGCAAGATGGATGAGCTCTTCCCGTCACAAGTTTATTTTACGTTCTCCCAGAATGTAAAGAGCAATCTCAGAATGTCATTGAGAAATGGAGATCAGGAACTACATGTCAAAACTGTGCAGTTTGTAACTTACCTGAAGCAGTTCTTTCTGCTGTTCTTTATCAGCTTTCCCCAGAGAGATCTGAGCAGGAGCCAGAGGAGAGTGACAGCCCCTCAGGAGGTCAGGCTGGAAGGAAGGGAGTGGATAAGTGGGGCAAGCTTCCCTACGGAGAGAAAAGCAAAGCAAGTGATTCTTTGAGGCCTGTGGCCAAGTGGGTAACAGAGACCCTGAAGTCTGTTTGAGGGAGAAGCCTTCTTGCCAAGGGTGAGGTTTCTGGAAAGAACCTAAGGAAAGAACCAACAACCGCTCAGAGCTAGGTCTGTCCATCATGAATAGGCCTGCCAAACTGTGGGAAATGTTTGTTACTACTCAACAACCAAATTGTGTCCAATGATCGCCTTTATTCATTCAACAAACAGCAAACATGTGTAGCTATGTATGGATGTGCTGTGTGTATGCACTGAGCCAGGTAGTGGGAAGCCATCAAAAGTAATTTTCCCACTGGGAATCTTGTGTGGGACACACATGGGTAAATTGGTGATGGTGACACAGTGTGGGAAGCCTCCCAAAGGGATATGCAGGGGCGGGGAGGGGGGTAGCCTGGGATTATAAAGAAGATAAAATTACTAAAGAAATATTATTTGTTAAAGAAAAACAGTATTTGAGACACTTGTGAAGGATAGTAAGGAAGACTTTATTCAAGGCAGTGGGGGTACTGCAACGGGGTTTTGTAAGAGGGGAGAGAGATTGGACTCAATTCTGAATAAAACAAGAAAAACTGGGAATTTACAGACAGGAACGGAGTGGGGGGTCAGAGGATGGAAAAATCACTAAGAGGAAATATCAGGGATAAGGGGCATCCTGGCTAAACTGACCTAACAAGAATCAAGATTCTTTTTTTTTTTTTTTGAAAATTTATTTTTTAATGTATTAAATTTATTGGGGTGGCATTGGTTAGTAAAATTATGTAGGTTTCAAGTGTACATTTCTGTAATCCATCATCTATATATCACATTATGTGTTCACCACCCAGAGTCAGTTCTCCTTCCATCACCATGTATTTGACCCCGTTTACCCTCTTCTACCATCCTTCCGCCCCCCTGACCCTCTGGTAACCACTAAACTGTTGTTTGTGTCTATGAGTTTTTGGGTTTTTTATTTGTTTGTCTTGTTCCTTTGTTGCTCTCAGTTTTATATGCCACATATCGGTGAAATCATGTGGTACTTGACTTTCTGTCTGACTTATTTTGCTTAGCATTATAATCTCAAGATCCATCCATGTTGTCGCAAATGGCAGTATTTCATCTTTTCTTATGTAATATTATTCATCATATATATGTACCATATCTTCTTTATCCAATCATATATCAAAGGACATATATGGTTGTTTTATCCAATCATATACCAAAGGACATTTGGTTGTTTTCATGTCTTGGCCACTGTGAATAATGCTGCAATGAACATCGGGGTCCATATATTTTTACAGATAACTGTTTTCAGATGTTTTGGGTAGATACCCAGAAGAAGGATTGTTGGGGCATATGGTAACTCTATTCTTAATTTTTTGAGGCACCTCCGTACTGTTTTCTATAGTGGCTGCACCAATTTACATTCCCACCAACAGTATATGAGGCTTCCTTTTTCTCCACAACCTCGCCAATACTTGTTATTATTTGTCTTGTTGATGATAGCCATTCTAACAGGTGTAAGGTGATATCTCATTGTGGTTTTGATTTGCATTTCCCTAATAGCTAGTAAAATTGAGCATTTTTTCATATATTTGTTGGCCATTTGTATGTCTTCTTGGGAGAAGTGTCTGTTCAGGTCCTCTGCCCATTTTTTAATTGGATTGTTTGTTTTGTTGTTAAGTTGTACGAGTTCTTTATATATTTTGGATATTAGCCCCTTATCAGGGATTGTTTGCAAATATCTTCTCCCGTTTGGTTGGTTGTCTCTTTGTTTTGTTGGTGGTTTCTTTTGCTGTGCAGAAGCTTTTTAGTTTCATATAGTCCCATTCATTTATTTTTGCTTTTACTTCCCTTTGCTTCAAAAACAATCCTTTTTGAACCCAAAGTCGGTAAGTTTAGTACCTATGCTTTGTTCTTTGCAGTTTATTGTTTCAGGACCTATGTTTAGGTCTTTGATCCATTTTGAGTTAATTTTGGTATAAGGTGACATACAGCTGTCTACTTACATTCTATTACACGTCGCTTTCCAATTCTCCCAGCACCATTCATTGAAGAGACTGTCTTTTCTCCATTGTATGTTTTCGGCTCCTTTGCCAAAAATTATCTGCCCATATATATGTGGGTTTATTTCTGGGTTTTCAACTCTATTCCATTTGTCTGAGTGTCTGTTTTTCTGCCAATACCATGCTGTTTTGTTTATCTAACAAGATTCTTGCTGAAGGCAGGCCAGGGTGATCAGACACCATTTGGGAAATCGTGGAGGACAAGGAACCTGATTAGATAGATATCAGCAGTGATCAGATATGAAAGGTGAGGATTCTGGCTAAACTGACTTATCAGGATTCTTGTTAAAATTGAACAATGCAGAGACAAACACAGAAGTCCAACAGCAGAGGCCTAATTGAAAAAGAGCTCAGGAGAGCCTGAGTTCAGTTTGATCAAGCAGAAAATCTTTGTCAATACCTGTGCCAGTCCTGGGGTGGGCTTCAGAAAGCTAACTGAGCATTGAACATTGAACAGCATTTACCCAAGTGAAGCATGGGAGTGAGAGCAAGGTGTCAGAGGGGTCTTTGGAAGTAAAAGGAGCAAGACTCAAAATCAGGCAGTAAGAGATAGCATGACATTTCCAGGAACTGCAAGAAACTTGGTTCAGTTTGTGCTCATAGGGAGAGATGGGAGGTGGCAAGAGATGGCACTGAGCCAGCCACCCTCAGAGTTTGGACTTCATCCTGGAGGCAGTGGGGGCCTCCATCACTGGGTTTTCCTTCCAAGGGAGGGTTGTCTTGGGCGGTTAGTGCCACAACTGCCAATAATAAAAAGATTCCGGCTCTTTTAAAACACCCGATCCAACACCCAACCGTCTTGAAGGCAAATCCAAAGGAAGCACTTTGGCCATTTTCCTCTGGCCATAAAAACAGGATCTTAGTGTCCTGATATTATGAAAACCCTCATAGCGTGAGAAGATGCATTTTTGGCTTGAGAGCATGTAAAAATCATATACTTTTTGCAGCCTAATTCTAGCTCAGTGGCCTTACCTTAGTGGCACCTGAGAATTACCTGGGAAGTTTTAAAAGAAATACTGATGCCTGAGCCATCCTCAGAGATTCTGATTCAGTTGTCTCGGGTGGAGCTGGACATTGGCATTTTTTAAAGCTCTGCAGATGATCCCCTGTGCAGCCAGGGTTGGGAATTACAAAGCACACAGCCTAGCAACATTAACTCTTGAGAAGAGAATGGACTCCCCTTGCCAGGTACTCCTACCAAGAAGACTCTGGGTCAACTTTGCAAACCTTCCTGGCAGATCCTCAAAAGCTGCCTGTGGCAACAGCTGAGACGTCTTTGAGCTCCGCCCCTTTTTATAGATAGCTGCAAAAGGACCCTGTGCTAAAGCCAAATAAGGGAGAGGGAGAGCTGAAGCAGGAGGGCAACCTCACCTACCTCTGGGCACCTAAAGGCATCATTTCCCTCCCTGAGCCATGTTATCCGTGCAGCACTAAGGAGCTTTGTCAAGGATTTCTTTTTCCCCTGAAGTTACCCGGAAACACCAGGCAGGCCTCATTAGCGCATGACTCACGCTCACCCCGTACCCCCCCACACACACATCACCTTCCTCCTCACCCCCACCTACAGATCTTTTTTTTCCCATTTGCCCTTTTTTTCTTTTTTTCTTTTTTTTTCTTTTTTTTTTTTTTTAGTGCAGTTGGGTTTTGTTCCCTGTGCCCTGAAAAGCCCATTTTTGGAATGGAAATGCTGGAAGAAAGCAGGTGGCTACTGGCTCTGAGGTCCCAGCCCATCACCCCTCATTGCCCTCCCCGTGAAATGCCATTTGTCAGGAGCACGGAGAGACAAGGCCTCTAAATACTTCCCAAGGCGATGCCCTGTTTTGTTCCGTTCCTTCCTCACTGAGACAGCAAATCGTTAACTCGGAGCCCCCAGGTCGTTTCTTACAGCAATTAACAGCTGCCCCCTGTTAATTCCCAATCAATAGCCCCGCCATGCTGCTGCTCTTACAGCTGTCAGGCTTCCGGCCTCCACAGCACATTTTGAAAGTAACTTGACGGGGCAGTGAGACTGCTTCTCCTGCTGCTCCCCAGGAAAGCCCTCGCCAGATTTCTAAGGACACCAAGTGCCCCTCAGTGAACGTCAGGGGCCAAGGGACAGGGTGAGCTAGCAGGGGACTCCACCCACCTCTTGCAAGTCGGATGACAACTTGGGAGACAAGAGGAACCAGCTCCCCTCTGGAGGAGCAGCAGCCCCTCGGGATAGTCATGAAGCTTTTATTTTCCATTTTGGCCTTTTTTGGAATTCTTTTTTTTTTTTCTGTTTGTTTTGAGATGGCTGTACTTTTCCTCCATCTTCAAAACAAACAAACAAACAAAACTCTCTTTCAGTCTTTTTTTTCTTTTTTAATCCAATAGCCATGATTTCTCATTTGTTACTTGTGTCGCTTCCTCCAGCTCCCTGTGGGCAGAACGAGACCCGAGAGGATGGTAAAATAATCCAGCTGCCTCCCTGCAAGACAGGAGCCTGGATCGTGCCAGCCATCATGGCCTGCTACCTTTTAGTAGCGAACATCCTGCTGGTCAACCTCCTCATCGCCGTCTTTAAGTAAGTGGGTCCTTCTCCAGAGCACTTGGGATAGAGTGGGGGCACTGGCGGGATGTGACGCTTCGGAAAGCAGTGGAGTTTCTCACTTGATTCTCTGGTCTCTATTTCAGCAATACATTTTTTGAAGTAAAGTCAATATCCAACCAAGTGTGGAAGTTTCAGAGGTATCAGCTCATCATGACTTTCCATGAGAGGCCGGTTCTGCCCCCACCTCTGATTATCTTCAGCCACATGACCATGATATTCCAGCACCTGTGTTGCCGATGGAGGAAACATGAGAGCGACCCAGACGAAAGGGACTATGGCCTGAGTAAGCGTTGAGTGACAGCCCTCAGCAGCCACAAATCAGAGATCCCTACTGCTTCCTGTAGGCAGTCATTTAGGACCCTGGGGCTACCAGTTCCTCCAGCTTTCTGCAGACTGCTGGCTACTCTGAAGACTTGGAAGGGAACTGGGAGGGCATGCTTGCCTGAGAAGCAGTGCTAGAAAGAAGACAGTAGGGGGCTGAAAATCGAGTATTCTTAGCCTCATATCTTTCCTAGTGAGGTAAAACCAGTCTCCAGCAGGGCTGTGTTAGCACCTTCATAGGTTCTAAGTTTCTTACTTTCCAGAGATCCCACCACAAAATATATCAACCATATTTATATGCTCCCAATGCTGCATTATATGTAATTTAAGCATCATTACATGAATTGAGTTGAGTTGCAGGTGACTAAGTTTGATTTTCCATTATCATTTCTGGACCGATCATTTTGTTTGTTTGTTTGTTTGTTTGTTTTTGATCTCTTAAACATTTCCCAAGCCTTAGGGGTTGTGCTTATATGACTTCAGAGGAAATCAGCCCTCCTTTCCATTATTCAAAGGGAAAAATAGAAGAGCCTTCACCATCCACCTTCTAGTCCAGTGTTTCTAAAAGAAGGTTCTGTTAACATTGAGGCAGAACAATTCTTAGTTATGTAGGATTGTCCCACACATCAGGGGATTTAGCACCTCGAGCCTCCACACATTAAATATCAATAGCTCCTGCAGATTTCTAAGTGTCCCTTGGGTACCACCCACAGTTAAGGACCATTGGGCATCCAGCCCCATATCAGCAAACTACTGTGGTTTCTGAAAGTATGTCAAGTAGACCATCTACATTAGATCTACTGAACCAGAGCCTCTAGGAACAGGCCCGGGAGTTACTTCTAGGTGATCACTAGTGGCTCTCAGGTTTGAAACCAAAGCCACTTAACTGCTTTTCTAAGTCTGAAGCTTTTTACAACATTCCTGACACAGCAGCGCCTGACTTCTTTCTAGACATTAAAATTGGAGAGTTGGAGAGGGCTGAGAATTCCAAAGTTCACTATTTCCACCTGAAAAATAAATGTAAGCCAATAGAAAGCTTAGGCGGGGGCGGGGCGGGGGTCAAATGTACACTGGACTTTTTCTATGGCTGTATCAGTTATGAATTAGTTTACCTATTATTAACAGAAAGCCAGATTCACAATAACACAAATAAACAAGTTTTTGTTTTTCTCACAAAGCAAAAGGTGACTAGGCTGACAGCCAGAGCTCACCAATGGCTCACTGAAGCCAAGGACCCGGAGTCCTATTTTTAGGGGCAGCTATTTGCTATTGCACTGTCTTGTCTCGTGGTAGCGGAGTAGCTGTTGCACTTTCCATCATCACATTTACGTTCAAAGCAAGAAGAAAAGGGGAGGGTATATATATATATATATATATATATATGTATATGTGTGTGTGTGTGTGTGTATATATATATATATATATATATATATACACACACACACATGTAGAAATAAGCAGCCACGTCTCTATAGTTTATCAGGAGAACAAAATCTCTTCCCAATACACCCCCCGCCCCCAGCAGACTTTTGTTTCGAATGAGCCAAATTGGGTTTCATCATTGCTGCTGCCTTCCAGGGAGGCTGGGAATATATGTATTTGGCTTTCCAGCCTCAGTAGTGGGAAAAGGGAGAGGAGAAATGGGTTGCAAAAGGGCTTTTAGCAAGGCCCTTTGTAAAATATGTCTGTCTGCCATACTACTCAACCCAGAAATTGAGCTTTTAAGAAAACTCCATTCTCTGTGTAGCTTCCCTTTCCTCCTTGATTTAGCTACATTTTTGACCTTACAACTTGTATAATTCTAATCAGTCCCTGCAGTAAACCAGATATGTTCAAGCGAACTTCAGAGACCCACAGTGAATCTAACTTACAGAAAAGGACAGTGACACACATTGCCTGACCGGATTTGGATTTAGTTTGAGACTTTAGTAAAGAATCTAGGCCCCTTTTCCAAATGTTGGTTTAGATTAGGAATGTCATTTGGCCCCAAAGCAGATTCCATTGCTTTTACTTCTCTGACTCATATCTCATTTTTTTTCCATAGAACTGTTCATAACTGATGATGAGCTCAAGAAAGTACATGATTTTGAAGAACAATGCATAGAAGAATATTTCAGAGAAAAGGATGATCGATTCAATTCGTCCAATGATGAGAGGATACGGGTGACTTCAGAAAGGTATGTTCCCTGGGCACATATATCTCAGGAAGTTTTACGCCATCGCATGCTTTATCAATTGCTTTTGTTTGCCCAGCCGCAAAAAACAGAGACGTCTTGTGTTTATTGTTATTGTCCAAGGAATCATCAAGCTTATGAGAGAACAGAACTTTGTCTGAAGGGTTTACAGATCAAAACCCCAGACTTACAGATCCTGGACTTCTCCGGCAGGCAGTAGTAGCCACCATCCTGGACACTAGAGATTGTTGGGTTCAGGACAGGGCAGGAGTTGCTAGCTCAGGCCAGAAATTGGAAAGTTCTGACACAGATACAAACAAACCAAGAGAAACCCAGCCCAACTCAGGGCTCTCCAGCAGGTTTGTGTTTTGCGTAGATCACTGAGCATCTTCTCCAAAGGTACAGATAGTCCTGGTACCTGGCTTCTGTGCGTGCTCAGTACTTTCTGAATAAACCACAACAAGAGACATATGAATTAGAATAATGGTTGGGGTTGTTTGGTGGGTGTTGTTTTTTTTTTTTCAGAATTATTTTGTTTTTTTCTTCTGATGGAACAATATAAAAGCAAACAAATAAAGCAGATTTTTCTTTATGTATATAACCAGTGGTTATATATTTTTAGATCTCATTGACCAAATAGTTTTGTAGACTAGCTGGGTGGTAAGAAAAATCTCAAAATAAAGAGAGGAGAATCCTTTTAATTTAATAAATCTAGCTTTATGCAAATGAACTTACATTTTCTTATTTTCCTCATTTTACTGTAGACTAATAAAAACATCATTTAGGGCTGGCACACTCAAAATCCAGCATTTGGGAACACTGTTTTAAAGAACACCCAGAGTGTTACAAGGAACTGGTATAACTTTGAATTTTAAGCATTTGCGACATGAAGATGGCCGAAGTAAATTATAAATACTGGGAAAAGGGATAATATATTGGTGAATTTAGTCAACATGATTCAAACTTCTAAAACTTGAGTCAGTCATCTCCAGTTTTCATGAAATGACATTTTGTCAGCTTACCCACTTCATACATTCTCTAGTGGTTCTGTAGAAATTATGCAAATGGTATTTTTCTGTCCCTGGCCCTTTATTTCTGTAGAGAAGGCAGTCTACATAAGTAGGTGTACAGGCATATGCCACTGAGTGCTTGTATCATAGGTACTCAGCCAATATTAATAAAGTTTAGAGCCGTGCATAGATTCTATACAAATCTGCCTTGCAAAGTAGAACATTTTATGATGATACAACGTGAAGCAATTTTCTGGCAAACAAAGGAAGAAGCTGTAAATCTGAAGATCTTTCTCCTTCTGAGGCCTTGAAAAAACGTATTTGTTAATGGACAGATAACCATGTGGTTCCCAGAAAATTGTGCCATGTAGACACATTGCCCATCGCTCAGACATATTTCCAAAGCACATGTCCAGGGGCCTTTGAAATGCTCGTTGAATTCCGAAAGCCATAGAGCCGGGAGGACAGAAAGTTTGGGGGAGGGAGTGTTACTGCACGAAGAAGACTTTGCCTCTCGGATGCGATGGAATGAGAGGTGCAGACCCAGGGCATGTGAGCATATTGTGACTATGTCACCAATTCCTATTGGATGGAAACGGAAAGGAACTATATATAGCACCTCTACCTGAGCCTCTCACCCCACACCTGCAAACGCTTCCAGGAGACTCCTCCCCCAGGGCCCTGTCCCTCTCTGGGTGGATACAGAGCCCCACCCTCCAGGAGGGTGACCAAGGTGAGCAATTCCCAGAAATCCAGGACAGAGGGTAGGCCACCTTCCCTATGTCCTAGGGATTAGCGACCTTCTGGAGTCATGGGGACCAGGAGGACCAGGATGATCTCATGACCAAGCCCACGTGCCAGAATGAGTGCTAGACCTCATTCTACTTCTTTCTATATTTGAGGTTTTGTTTCTGTTGTTGGTGGTTGTGGTTTATTTTACATTTGTAAATGTACCAAAAAAATAACACCTTTAAACATTAGAATTACACTCAGCACAACAGAAATACCACGAAATACATGAGGGAACAGAGATCAACTAAGGGAAGAGTGGATCCATATTACTCATCTCGCATATACTCTAGGACATGGCCTTTCTGAGTGGAGTGGCAGGTGAAATCACCTGTCCTATTTACATTAGATGGATGGATGGATAGGTGGATTGATGGACGGACAGATAGATAAGTAGACAGATGATACACATGTATATACACATTTTTAGACAGGTATATATATTTAATTTACATAAGATAACTGTGTACATTCTGTATAGTACATAGAATACTACCTAATTCTCCCTGCATATTAGGTAACCCCAGTACAGAAATTTGAAATCAGAAAACTTAAGAGCTGGCTCTCTACGAAAGACTTGGAGGAAGGGTTTCTTCACATAGTGAGCCCCATGTTCCTCTCCCTGCCAGTGCCTTTGAAATACAATTTGTGTATACAGGTTGTATTTGTATGAATCCTTTTAGAAATACATAGATACTTCTGTAATTATCAATTTAAATGCATCATTATTATACCATATTTTTGCACCCAAATGGTATATAAAGAACTCATTACAGTATTTGAGAGATCATTACACCTCAGAGGAACTTGATTCTGAAAAATCCTTATCTGTCCCATTTTTATATAGCAATGACCCCGAAGCTTCTAAAGCAATACAATTTCAGATTCTAATGAGTTAATGGAGTAACCACTACCCTCCACTTTACGTGGGTCAATATCTAGCGAATGATAATTATACGAAAATAACCAAAATTTTAACCTATTAAGCTACATTGACAACTGGCTTCTTTTCTCAGGATGTTTAGTCTTTTGGCTGAAGATGACCAATCCTTAAAGTCTGTTCCATCAGATTCCACGCTTATTGTCCTTTTTCAAGCTCAGTTCTGTTTCAGTATGTGCATACTGGGCTTTCACTGTATGCCAGGCAATGTGGTAGGCACGAAGGACCCACAAGGCAGAACCCTGTCCTCAAGAAACACACAGTCTCATTGCGTTCCAATGGACACTCAACGCAGGAACAACCAGAAACATCTAACCCAGTGGTTCTCAAACTTTGAGGGCTTCAAAAGTCATCTGGAGGGCTTGTTACAACACAGGCTGCTGAATATCCTTCCCCCGCCCCCACCAGTTTCTGATTCACTACATCTGGGATGGGGCCTGAGAATTTTCATTTCTAACAAGTTTCCAAGTGACGCTAATGCTGACGCTGCTGGTCCAGGGACCACATTTTGAGAACCACTGATGGAACCCAGTGGACAAGTCAAGAGTTAGGAGAGGACGGTGCTGAATTATTCACTGTGGATCATATACAATTTGACAACTTAAATTTGGAAAAGGTTCTTGATATCACTGAGTACAGATTACTTGTACCCAAGGCAGTTGTTTTTCTCACTCACCTGGCCAAAGGTGATTTAACAAATATGTACTGAGCAACTGGCATGAACAGGGCCTGAGTTAGGGGGCAGGGAGGTAAGGACTCTACTTTGAAAGAATGCATAGTCTAGTTACGCCCAGCTTCTAGTTGAACATCTGCTAGAAAAAGGAGAAACTGCCTTAGATATTGGTCTTCTGGATGAGTACAGAAAACAAGAATAAATCCTTTTCTCTCTGAGAGAAATGTTTTACGTATATGAAGATCACAAGCATCTCCCCACTTTGCTTTGCTTTTTCCAAACTAAATATCCCAAGATCCTTTCACTACTGATCGTGCAGGCAGCAGATCGCCTATTACTCTGGTCATTTTCTCATCTGCCCTTTAAATTATCAGTATCACCTTTTGAATGTGGTACCTAAATGGAACTTAGTTCTGCATTGTAGTTAGAGCCTAGATTTAATTCCTTTATTCGTTCCTTTACTATTTTTGAGTACCTACTGTGTCCTGAGCTACTATTCATAGAGTACAATAGGGCAAGTAGTTCTTTCCATGTTATCAGGGAAAGAACACACTATAATAGAAAGATTTTAATGCTAGTTCTCTAGTAACTAGATGTGTGACATTTAGCAAGTTACTCCACTCCTCTGAACCTATGTCCTGATCTGTACAATGGAGTATTAACACCTAGCTGTAGAGTGTTAAAAGTCATTGAGATAACATATGCGATATTATGCTTTCAATAAATGGTGGTTATTATTATTATTTGATCTACATATTTTATTCACTAATAGGTTATATTATAAACCTAGCAGCCAGGTCATGTCTTCAGTCCAGGTGAGCCTACAATTAATTAGAACCAGGGCTTTTTCACATGAGCTGATTCAAATATCCTCAAACATGTTCTTGTGAAAAGCTTGTTTTTGACCTAAAATCAGTATTCACATTCATTACTGTGAAATTTGTCTTCAATTTTTTTTCCCCTTTCGAGTCATTAGTCTCAAGGACTCTTTGAATCCTGATTCTATCATCCACTACATTAATTTTTATCCTACTCATTTTATGTCATTGTTTGCTTGATAAGCATGCCTACTATGCCCTCAACAAATTCAGCAAAATGTCCCTCAGCGCGGCTTAGGTGAACCACAACAGCACCGAGACATTGCACAACTCCAAAACATACTTTTCATGATGACGTCCGCCCATTGTTTTACCATCTCTGGTTTGTTTCATCAGCCAGCCGGGTACCCACCTTTCTCCAGTCAGCCCAGTGTATCAACCTCCCTGTGAGAAGCACACTGTGCTTTATCACAGATATTTTGTATCTATGTAACTGTCAGTCTGCATTATCAAAAAGAGACAAGATTAATACTGAGTCCATGTAGTCTCCTGTTCACGAACCCTATCTTTTTAAAAGTACTCAAAAGATACCATCTGCATAGTTACCTACAACTAAGTCATTCTTTAATGCTGTCTAGAATTTTTGTCAGACTCCCATAGTTCCTCAGATCCAGGAATGTTGACTATCAGGAATCGGTAATCTCCTGGCATTTCTTTTTATTTCCCTTTGGTTATTAAGGGTTACTTATGTTTTCTGGTGATCAGAGCCAGAAGTTCTTTTCTGGTTGCTTCAACTTACTTAAAGCGGAATTCACAAACTGGCGGCTTGTGGGCAGCATGTGCTCACAGAAGGCTGTTGTTATGGACTTACGGTGGTTATTAAAACCCATTCCGAGTGTCTTTGGACTGGGCATGCCACGGAATCCCTGCCTCTATTCTCTTCCGCCTTGGCGGCTTCACCTACTTACTTGATCTGCCCCTCCCACACGCATCTCATTCTCATACCCCTAACTTAAAGTTGCCAGATCGTCTTCACCATCACCCTCGTCAGGCTCCACTAGTCAGGAGAAGTTGCAGTTTGAATTTCCTTCTTGGCAGTAACAATTTTAGCAACATGGGATATGCAATATTCCTAGCGCCATCTTTTAATCTAACATTATCTTTTCCAAGCCAATGGGCTTTGTACCCTTCGTTCACTTCACCTAGATCCCAGAAAGTGAGAGATACATGACTCTTAATAGTACATTCAACTTATAATTTTTCATAAAAAAGAGAGACAAGATTAACTTAGGATATATGAAATTCATAAATAACCAAAAACTGTACAATCCAAAAGAGATGAGCTTCACCCACCTCCTGCCATATCTTTTTCCAGGGCTGTTCTTTGGTATCTCTATTGATTGAGGTGAATTGAAACGTTTCTCCTTCTTTTTTTAACCCAGAGTGAAGGATCATTGGTCCAGTGGGAAAGGCTGGTGACCCTAGAGGATTTAAATCAGTCACAAATTAGGTATCAAATCTGTGGATAAGTAAGAGTTAGCTTTAGCTGTTCTGCATCATTGGCTTTGATTTGAAAACCCTTTCCCCCCCCACCAAAGCCCCCGTGATTGGGCCCATGTGATACAGGATTGTGTTTACCTTTCTTCCCATACTGACCCTACTGCTAGCGCTCCAGGGAATATATGAAATTTAGGACGGGCATGGCCTGCCAACCCTCTTTTTCCTTTAACTATATTTCATTTAACCACATGTTGAGGTTCTCAGAAAGGACAATGAATTTCTAGAAAATAACAGTCCTTATGTTGAGGAATTATATATTGAAGCTGAAATTTGCTGTGCCACCAGAACCTTCTTTTGAGTATCCCTTTGCTCATCTTACTGGCTGTGGATGCCAGCTGTCTTCATAGCTGGGTTTGTTACTAACCTACTGAGTCCCCTCGGCTGGGCTCCCGGCTGTCACTTTCTTAGGTTGCCAGGAGCAGGAGCCACCTCACATCTTTCAAGGGCCTTCTTGTTGTCCCTACGTATTGGCCTCCTGAGTTATACTGAAATGAGCCACGCAAGGTCTGGAGACGTGAAAGAGGGAAAGGAGAATCAGGATTTCCTCCTGTACGGCGTCTTCCATTCCACAGTCTCTCCTTTACTCTCACTTTGTCACTTCCAGTGTCTGTCCCCATGGGGCTTCCTATTGCTCCATAAATGTATCATTCTTATCTCCATTTTATCTCCTGAGTGGTTTGGCCAGAGCCAGCTCCAGAGTTACTACAGTTATGACCCAAAACTCTTGGTTTGTTCCTCAGACCTAACTATATCTGAGACACATGCCCATTTACACTTAACTTTTCAAGAATTTTTTTTTTTCAAATCAAGGAACACACTGTCGTTACGAACAAACATATATAAATTTGACTCTAGGAAACTTTGTTTTTTTATAACTTCTACATTAACCTCCTGTCAGTTACATCCAAGACATAAATGATTATACAATTAGGTGGCTAAACACATCCAGAATTCTGGAGAAAATGAATGAAACAGTCTTTTTTTTTTTTTTTTTAAATCAAGTCTTATGTGCCAAAGCACCTCAGAGCCCACAGGAAAGTTAAGATTTAGTTCCTTGTGAAGAATAGTTCCTTGGCCCTGTTCTGACAGGCTTCCCTCCCCTAGTTCCTTCTGTTCCCTGAGGCCACACTCTTGGGGCTCCCAGTGGGAACCTCCTGTTTTGTTAGAGTGGCCTCTTTCTCCTTCAACCTCCACTCTTCTCCCACCTCCTTGGGCTCCTTAGTCTCTGTGTTCCATGTACTACCTACAGCCAGGTCCTGATTCTTCCACTGGCTCCTGTTGGTGCCTTAGCTCTGCCTCTCACCTGCTAGCTTTCTCTGCAGTGTTGGATCCTAGGGCTGAAGGGAGGTGGGCATAGGGACTGGGGTCCCCACAACACAGGGAGATATTTCACAACGCTCAGACCAATGATCACTGGCAATTATGCTAAAAGAGCGTCTTTACCCCTTTCCATACCAGCCTTGTATGCACCAGGCTCCAGGAAAGGTAAGGAGAAGGAGGAAGTAAACTATCCTGCCTTTTGTTGTTCTGCCAACACTAGAAAGCTAAGGGGAATCAGTACCTAGAGTATCCAAAAAGTCTCATTCTGCAGACATGCAAAATCTGTCCTTCTCCTGACTTTAATGAACAAGTATTTTATCCACTTACCCAAAGTTTATTGCATTGCAAAAAATAAAATTGCAAAATCACACTCCATCAGTAGATGATGAAAAAGTGAATTGTAAGTCTAAAAGACACACAAACTTACTCTTTTAAGTAATTTGTTTCTCAGGCTATGTTTATACCCCAAAACAAAGTGAAACTGGGAAAAGTTGTATTTTCCTTCTGAATTAGCTGTGTTACTGGGTGAGTAGCTTCGGGTTTGCCAGACACAGAATTGCTCAGTTTACGAGTCTTTGGGGAACATACCTGGGCATGGTGGCTGAGAGTGCCAGGACCCTGGGCAGTGCTGAGATGGTTATGGGGCTCAGGAAAGAGCAAAACAAGAAATGTCTCCAAAACCTCAAACTGGGTGAAAGTAAGCTAGAGGATAAAAGAGCAGAGTCTGTAGAGTGAGTTTTGTGGGTTTTTGTTTTTTGTTATTTTTTGGAAGGGGGGTAGGGTGGTGTTGCAGAGAAAAAGACAGAGAGAGAGAGACAGAGAGAGAAATGTGCCCCAAGGCAAAGGAATCTCACACACACACACACACACACACACACACACACACACACACACACCACCCTGGCCAGCAGGAGAGCAGTGTTTTTAAAGCCTACAGGTCTCTCAGAAAGGGAAACCACTACCTCTTATACCTCCTTCTGGCACTGAAATGCATATTCCTCCCTAACAGCGGTGTTTCTGTTATTAATACCCCAGCAGCAGCAGCACAACAGCTGGGGAACCTAGCTCTAATTCCCACTGTTCTTTGCAAGGCATATTCTGTACATGCAGTCATGTTCCTTTTAAGAGTCAGCAGTCAAATGATTTACTGTGCATACTGGGAATATTGTAAAAGTATTTTTATCCTCTCTAGAAAAGTTGAGAATGGATCTCATTTAGATTCTCCAAAAGATTTGCCGTTGGGAATTTGAAAGTGAATGTTTGAGCTCAAACCATGACTTGGCTTTGGTTTGTTCTTTCCAAGTTAATTTAAGCAAGTGAAAAACATGGCACAATTTTGTTTTATTTTAACTCTGTGTCTTCTGTCTTTGGAGATAAATGACCAGGTAGTTTATTAGACAATTGAAATCAAGTTCATAACACTGATTGACTCAGTGAATCTTTATTGACCCTTGGCAGGTATTGGGCTGGCAATATGGAAATGGAAATAGGAATATGAGACCGATTATGCCCTCAAGGATTTCCAACGGGGAGGGTCAAGGCATCTAGAAATAACTAATATAAAGACATCTGACCAGCTACCCAGAGAGACAGAGAGAAAGGTGTAGGATAATTAACTTGTTGATAGACACTCCAGAGTTTACCACAAATACTTTCTGTAATCTTGGTTAAATTTCTTGATGTTTGTATTTCTTTTATTAATGAAAGGATTGGATTAGATCAACACCAAGTGCCTCAGTACCAGGACCATATGAATTCTTTTGGAGGCATTAAATTCTAAAAAGATGATTGGAAACAACAACAACAAAAAAATTATTATATAAATATAAAATAAAACTAATCCCTGTCCACATAATACAAATTTTACATGTACATTGCAATAAGAATAGCTACGTTCTAGAATTCTATTGCAAAATTCTGGGTAAAGTCATCAAAATGCGCCATGTTCATTTTTTTGGTGATTCTGATAAGCCAACACCCTAATACTTATTTAGGTCATTAAACCCTGTCCCAAGCCACAGCTAAGCCATGGGAGTGGTAAAAGGGTAGGACATTGGCCCCAATCCACTTCAATAAGAACTATTGAACTTTGGTGTTTATTTATTATGATTATGTATTAAATTTCATTGAGGGAAAAGGGGATTAGTCATTAAAAATCACTGGATTAGATAATCTCTAAAGCTTCTTCCAGCTCAAAAAGATTTGGATTCTATGATTCTCAGTGACAGCATCACTGCCGTTCTCACATCCCCACCCCCTCCTTAATGCCTATAACCTCTCAGTTTCCCTCTGGTAAGACATTGATAACCAAGGGCCAGGCACAGCTTTGACCCCTCTGTCCATGCTCTGTCTGTAAACCTCTAGCAGAGGAACCCAGCCCCAGGTGACTCTCCTCTTTTTCTTTCCCAGGGTAGAGAACATGTCCATGAGGCTAGAGGAAGTCAATGAGAGAGAGCACTGCATGAAGGCGTCACTCCAGACTGTGGACATCCGGCTGGCACAGCTCGAGGACCTCATTGGGCGCATGGCCACAGCCCTGGAGCGTCTGACAGGTCTGGAGCGGGCTGAGTCCAACAAAATCCGTTCTCGGACCTCCTCGGACTGCACAGACGCAGCCTACATCGTTCGCCAGAGCAGCTTCAACAGCCAGGAGGGGAACACCTTCAAGCTCCAAGAGAGTATAGACCCTGCAGGTGAGGAGACCATGTCCCCAACTTCTCCAACCCTAATGCCCCGTATGCGAAGCCATTCTTTCTATTCAGTCAATATGAAAGACAAAGGTGGTATAGAAAAGTTGGAAAGTCTTTTTAAAGAAAGGTCCCTGAGCCTACACCGGGCTACTAGTTCCCACTCTATAGCAAAGGAATCCAAAGCTCCTGCAGCCCCTGCAAACACCTTGGCCATTGTTCCTGATTCCAGAAGACCATCATCATGTATAGACATCTATGTCTCTGCCATGGATGAGCTACACTGTGATATAGACCCTCTGGACAATTCCATGAACATCCTTGGCCTAGGCGACCCGAGCTTTCCGGCTCCAGTACTTTCCACAGCTCCTTCAAGCAGTGCCTATGCAACTCTCGCACCCACAGACAGACCTCCAAGCCGGAGCATTGATTTCGAGGACATCACCTCCATGGACACCAGATCTTTTTCTTCAGACTATACCCACCTCCCAGAGTGCCAAAACCCCTGGGACACTGACCCTCCAATGTACCACACCATCGAGCGTTCCAAAAGTAGCCGCTACCTTCCCACCACGCCCTTTCTTCTAGAAGAGGCCCCCATCGTGAAATCTCATAGCTTTATGTTTTCTCCTTCGAGGAGCTATTACGCCAACTTTGGGGTGCCTGTAAAAACAGCAGAATACACAAGTATTACAGACTGCATTGACACAAGGTGTGTCAATGCCCCTCAAGCAATTGCTGACAGAGCCACCTTCCCTGGAGGTCTTGGAGGCAAAGTGGAAGACTCATCTTGCTGTCATCCCGAGCGAGAAGCAGAATTGAGTCACCCCAGCTCTGACACAGAGGAGAATGAGGCCAAAGGCCGGAGAGCCACCCTCGCGATATCCTCTCAGGAGGGCGAGAACTCAGACAGAACCCTGTCCAACAACATCACGGTTCCCAAGATAGAGCGCGCCAACAGCTACTCAGCAGAGGAGCCAAGCGCGCCATATGCACACACCAGGAAGAGCTTCTCCATCAGTGACAAACTTGACAGGCAGCGGAACACAGCAAGCCTGCGAAATCCCTTCCAGAGGAGTAAGTCCTCCAAGCCAGAGGGCCGAGGGGACAGCTTGTCCATGAGGAGACTGTCCAGAACATCTGCTTTCCACAGCTTTGAAAGCAAGCACAACTAAACTTTAATAAGCATTGCAGGAGGCTCAAGAATCCCACCCTAAACTTCTCCCCGAATTTCACCTGTTCCCCTTCCTCGAAACATACCTGCTTTATTCTGAGCTGAGCAAAACAAGCAATGCCTCAGGAGGTGTTAACTCAAAGGTGACTCTGGGCCACAGATCAAGAAAGCATTTGATCGGGCCCAGGGCCAAACACAAGGGATGTAAGTCGTGGCTCATACTGGATGGGGAGGGAGGAGAGAGAGAGGGAGAAGAAGGGTTGAGCGGAATGTGTATCACTAGTCACTTCAGAAAGCCATGAGCTCTGCGAATGAAGGGGCTTCACGCATTCTCCATGCCGGGAGGCATCTTTCAATTTCTGACCATTATCAAGAGTTTTAGGATGTAGGGCTAAATTGCAAAAGAAAAGAAAAGAACGTAGCCAGCTTACAAATGAGCTATCCTAAACTTCAATTCTGTTTTCTTTTCACATTGGCTCCATTACTGGTGACTGATGAAGAGCATCCTCTTTATTCAGTATAAGCCGGCAGCAAGCAGTTCTACCTAGCGTCCCACATCCTCCTCATGCCAACACTTCCGTAATTGATCATTTTAAAGAAAACACAAGGTAACAGTCATAGTTCACCTGTCTCTTGTATATTCACTTCTGGTGCCACAACTGTTTCATCTTTATTGAAGAAAATAAGGGAAAAGAAATGCCTTTTTTGTATTGCAAGCGAAGAATTGATGTTCAAAACAAATGTCAAGTGCTCTATTCTAGACAGGGGGCGTTCCAGTGTAGTCGTGCAAGCTCAGGATGAATGCAACTAAATAGTTTTATATTTTTTAATTTATTTTGTATCTCACCTGTCATCAATGAATTCGCTCACTGGATACATAACAGTGAACTCACAAACAAATGTAGTGGGGCAGAACTCACCTAAAATTGCCATCTGGGATATTGTTATCCTCTCACCGTCATGTCATGTGTTATGCTGCTGTGTGACCTTCATCATTTGCATGACTCCACCATGTCTTCTGAACATCTCCAAGATGTAACTGCCAATTTTACGCACTACTCATCACGTGACCATTTTGTATACAAATATCTGGTTATTACATGTGGATATTTTCATATCTAGAGTGTCGCCATTTAGTCTGAGCTCAGCATAAATTTAATTGGCATTTTTCAAGGGCTGGTATCTTTTCTATGGAAATGTTCTAAAGTACTTTTTAAGGAAGTTTCAAAACCATAAATAACCTTATAATTGACTGGGAGTTTGTTATTGACCCAAAGCCATCAGTTGCAGGCATACCATGAATATTTTTTCTTTTATACAGAGCTACAGAAAAACATACAAAAAACTAAAATAGAAAGCAAATAAACCATGTAAAGAATTCTGTAGTATATACTGCTTATATACATATATATGCATTTACACAGAGACGTGTTTATATATAGTATATAAACAGACATATAGAGCTTTCTTAAGAGGCTTGGACTTTTCTATCACCTTGAGGTATAACCTGAGGAGTTCCACTGAAAGAATACATTATATTACATTTCAACAGATGTTGAAATTACGACTTTTTAAATCCCTATAACTTTAACTTTTTCTTATACCAAACTAGAGTTGTCAAAATTAATCAATACCTGCCCTCTGCCCCTTTTTTGACCGAAAGCACTAGCTAGCGTGACCTCTCTTTTAGTTTGGTTTCTCCTGTCCCAAATGTTTACACCAAGTATTAGGTTGATGCAAAAGTAATTGCGGTTTAAAAGGTTAAAAAATAATTGCAAAAAACGCAATTACTTTTGCACCAACCTAATCTGAATGGATATACAATTCTAAACCAGATAGTATTACGGATTCTAAAATATAACTATACACTAGATCAGAATCTGTATTTGAAGTGGGGTAATGAAATCCTGACCCTCAAATCTTTGGATTTCTGTATGGATCACTGATTTAAAAAAAGAGTAAAATCTTTAAGGAGAATGACTTAAAGTTACTGGTATAAAATACTACCTGGTTCTTTTGTTTAGTTGTAGTTGTGAACGCCACATTTTCTCATTATGTGAAATCAAATAAGTATGTGAACACAACCTCTAACCTTTAACTACTTAAACAAAACAAAAAACCCTTCAGAATAAGCTTTTCGGGTATAGAAATAGCGATGAAACCACATAAAGAATTGAGGAATTCCTTTCTCACTCCTTGGTATTTGGGTGAATCAGAAACAAGCAACCAGAGTCCCTTGTATATAATTACTCTAGAAACACCTTTTTATTGGAACCCATATTGGTTATTTCCCCCTCAGCAAACATGTATTTGGTCTGAGACTAAATCAGTTGTCCTTAAGCTTCCTTGAGTCATGAATCTCTCTGTAAGGATCAGATGAAAGCTCTGGGCCCTCTCCCCAGAAAAAAAGTGTACATACATGCAAAGTTGCAATATAACTTTAAAGGGTTCCTGTATGCCTGGCTCCATATTGATTAAAAATTAGGAGGAGGAACCATGTTTGTTCATAATCAATACAGTTGTAATAGGCACTTTACATTTTGAGATCATTTCTCTGTGATTCTCAGGAAGGCCAAGTCTCAGCACCAGTTAGGACCAAGATTTTATTCTCATTCCTTAGATTAGATTTTGCTAGTTTGATGTACTTACATCCTAATGTATTGATGATTTTAAGTATGGAGCACACTCACAAAGCTGGAAGGCTCTCTGAGAGAGTCTGTACAGGAATCCAAGAAGGCAGTGAAACCATTATTCTTTGACCGCAGAGCAGGATGTCATAGCACCTCCAGGGTCTCATTCTGGAGCAGATTGAAAGCAGGGAAAGAAATTGTGAGCACGTGTGTTTCTATTCATCGCGATTTCTGGAGAGAACAGAACAGGACCTGGGAAACAAAGTACTTTGTCCTGACCTAGTGACTACCTGGTTCTTTTGTTGTGCATGAAAATAAAGTTCTTCCATCTTTTGTGAAGTGTGTGAAATATGTAAGCCAAATTTAAATGACTTTAAACACAAACTGTGTAACTTTCACGAGCCATTTCTTTCCTGTGTGCATACATGTGTGTTATGTTTCAATCCATTTCTTTCCATGTCTGGCAACTCTGCATACTGATGTGGCATTGATTCTCTGGCCTTGTACAGTCAGCTTGTCTGCAGCTCATTTATTCCACCTTGTCCCTGATTGAGGGGACATTAATTACCTGTCTCTGTGAATTAAGCAGCTCACGAGCAGCAAGTTATTGAGGAACATAAATAAAGTCATAGAGAACACAAGGAAGTGATAGCTTTGGTTTAAACATCTGCTTCTAAGGTGCCAATTTTTATATATTATGTAGTGGTTTGTTCTAAACTACTGGTCCTTTTGAAAAAAAGTTAAGGATGTTTATGAAAATGATAGTGGAAATTTCCTGATTAACCAACATACTTTATATTTATAGTTAGAAACTCCGTCCTTAATGGATTTGAATGAGGAGCTAGAACGCTTGGATGTAATTGTCATGGCTGGTGTGTGTATTTCTCCAAGCCAAGCAGTGTATTAGCGGTAGGAATGCAGCACTTTACAGAACTGAATTTTTTCTAAGTCTAGGCTTCCGAGTCTAACATATTATTTAGCACTTTAAAACATTCCCCTTTAAATATATACATATATATGTATATATATATATATGAATAATTAAATGGGGAAAAAAATGTACCTTGTAAAAACACAAAATGTGTTTCTTCTGAATGTTTCAAATGTATTCTAAAGGATAGTTTCTATAGGTAATATTATGGTAGATAACTGGATAGTACATTTATTCTACTTTCTGAGGCTATCTACAGTCTAATTTTCTTGAATGTTTGGGCTGTTTAACTTCTTTAATGATAATAAATATTATCCAGTCATCCATCATGCTACATCTATAGACTATACTATTCAATGTGTTGGGAAATTCTGTATTATAATACACATGTAAACATATATGTAACCCGTGTTTAACCCAGCATAGTTGTAGCATGTGGTTGTATTAATGAATGTTACAGGACAGCTTTATAATCATTTACAAATCTGTAACATTCAATAAAGAAGCACATGTTGCAAGAATTAATTACGTCCCCGATGTTATTTAGCATCCTCGTGAATGGGCACTCTTGTTCCTGATCTGCTTTGTGTTTTCCCCTTTCCTGTAGACCACTGTAAAATATTTGTGTAAGCCAATGTGCGTCCCCTAACCAGCCCTGCGAGTTGTGGTAGGCAAGTTGTGATTTTGTGAAAGACTAACTGGCATGTTATGCAAAAGACTATATGAAAAATGAACTTAAAATAATATTTTAAGCTCCAGTTTAATTAGCTGTTTGTTTACATCTGCTGACCCAATGCAGAAGCAGTGTACAGTATTTTATAAATATGCTCATTTAGTAACACTATGTTTGTTTCTAGATAAAGTGATGCTAGTGCATAGGCGGTTATATACTGGTTCTAAATATTGCATTATAACTCACTCTTCTTTAACAATAGCAATGTGACTTAAATGAAGTAATCTCGCTCCAAACCCAGTCTTAATTTTGTGACAACAAAATGCATGCACTGCTTTATGCGTTTCTTTGACTTTATAAAGGCACTTAACCTTTTACTTTTGCCTGCTGTGACACTTAAACCAGTTAGGAACTTACTCAAATTGTTGGGCTCCTTACGCTGTTTGGGGATTATGTTCAAGTTTTAAAAATTAAAAACAAAAAAATAACCAAGGGTTTTTTTAATCTTTTTTTTAAAGCCCTGAACAAATAATATGAAATAATGTATTAACCACAGAATATATGGTTATGGGATCCAGAGATGACTAGCCAACACCACTTGGATTTACCAAGGTCTAAGTGTTGGTGCATTTGTGATGTATGAAAGACGCATTTCTGATTGTTTAGGGCCACTGGGTACAAACCGCTAAACCAGAGATGAGAGTGAGAAGTCTATTCAGGACAGTGCAGAAATCCACACATCATTATGAATCAGTGGTCCAGTAATATGACATGCCACCTCCTTCCTGCCTGGTGGCTTTTCTCTTGTGGGTGAGCCTGGCCTGAGGAAGGGGAAGGGTTGGGTGACTGAGTGTCTGATTGAGAACTGGGTGACTCTGAAGAGTTTGCCCTTTAAAGAAATCACCATTTCATTATTAGAAGCCATTCAACATCTGGAAAAGAGACGAGCCAATCCGCACAGTCTTATAAATGACTGCTTCTCAAATGAGTAGAGGAACTTTTCCCTCAGCCTGCACTGGCCTAAGTGCTCCCTTCTTTTTGCATCTCAATCTCTCTCTCAGATTAGAGTCGACCAAAGGAAGGGTTGGTTCTGATTTAAGATAAACAAGATATATTTTTTCTTTTTTTTTTAAATACATTTGAGAAGGTAGTTGTTTTACCTTTTCTCTGATGAATCCCTTGCACTGATCGCTGCTAATGAAATCAAGATGTGACAATTTCTACCTGCCATCTAAGGATTTCAGTGGCCGAGTAATGTACATGGCAATAAGAGTGAGGTGACTTTTTCCTCCCCTACCTTACCTAGTCCACCGGCCCTCTTAACCCTTCAGGCCACTGCCTGTTTGCACAATGTTTGGAAAAGGATGTGTCCATAGGCTTTCTGAAGAGCGTCGACACAAAACTTGACCCAGGCCTTGCTCTGGAGCAGGCAGGCTGCTGAGAGCTGTGGGACACAGAGAGAAGGTCAGCCTCATGCCTTGATGTGCAGCCTTCTTCACCCCCTTGATTTCCTCACCTTCTCATGATAACCCAGCAGAAGATGCTTTGGGGCCAGAACAACAGAGCCTGGCTCTGATTACCTCGATACCCCGTGGACCCTGATACAGTAAGCTGGAACAGTGGCTACTTAAAGAAAGCCAAACATTCAGACGTTGTCCCAGCCCTAATCTTCCCACTAACTTAGTTAGCCTCCTCCCCCGACTCTACCCCACACAACGAACTTGGCTGGTGTTTGCATCAGCCGCATCCAATTCTTTGCCTGTCTGAATCCCAAAAGAGTCCTTCACATCTCCACCCCAGCTTCCCACATATCATCAGAACCAGCCATCTGCATCTAGACTGTGGGGTTGCAAACTCAAAGATGTGGAGGGGCTGGATCTGGAACACAAGTGTGTCGGCTGGACTAGTGAGAGACAACAGGAAGCAGAAGCGTCTGTAGGGCACATGACAACATGTGTCCCACTTACAAAGACGTTCATATTCAGATTTGCCAATCCTGTGCCAGCCAAACAAAGGTGTCTGCCAGCAGCATTCAGTCCCAACGGCCATCGTTTGGGACCTCTGATTCACAGCCGACCGGGGTCACATTCTTGACTCTGACTCAGTGAGTGTATATACAAAATACACTGCGAATTGAGGTGGGGGAAAGGACCTCGCCCTATTCAGGGTCGTCCCTGTTCTCCTGAATAATACATGCCGCATAATTCTGGGCACAAACGCAGGATCGTTGTGAGAGTCAGGAGAAGAGCACTGTAGCATTGTGTCAGGCCAGGCGTATCACTTGTCAGGCATCTTGTCACTGCAGCGTGTGGCCTGAGTTTATATTGCTGCTCCTGCGTGCAAAACAATACGTGCAGTAACTGTACTCATAGCCATTTCGTACCATAGAACTTAGGCTCTCATTTGTAAATGTTTTAACCGTAGTTTCTAATGGGGGAATTTATTGAAATATCATTTTTAAATGAATTCCTATAAATAAAACAATTTTGAAATTGGGTTTGTTAAATATATATACATCTTTTCCTTCTTTATGTATGGATAAGCAGCGGTTTGCATATCTATTGACTATATATATATATATATATATATATATATATATATATATATATATAAATTCTTAGAGGAACTGCTCTTTTTTTAAAGGTCTATGATTGGATTCACAATGCAGTTTGAGCTTGTTTGTTTAGATATATAATTCAAAGTAGAAGTTGGCAGATACCACAGGAAAAACTTTCTGAAATTTCTGTAACACGTTTTACAATAAAAAAAGAAAAACCTCAGTAGTTCAAAATATTACTTGGACTTCCTTGTGCATTTATTTGCCGCCATTTGATCTCCATCACCCTCATACCAAGAACTATTGGGTTGCACAGCAATAACTGCCCGTAAATTACTTGTAGAGTAGAGGTTGCAAACTAGTGGCCGATGGGTCATATGTAGCCAACAGAGAAGGGGTGCTGGTGGACAGCACAGTATTTAAAAAAAAACTGCAAGATTTTTGAAAAATTAAAAAATTTCACATCTAATTCCATAATTCTGGCTTCTCTTAAGAAATCTGAAGATCTGGTAACATGAGACATGTGTTCCTACTTCACAATAATCACCTCAATCATGGCATCTTGGCTGCCCCTTTAGAAGCAGCATGTGCTCGCTAATATACCACACTCCCCACCACTCCCTGCTGTCTCTTCCATATGGTCCCCTTCATTCATTAACATTACCTGGAAAACCTTATATATACTGAAGTATTGAACTCCTATATTAAAGGGTAGGAAAAAGCAGTGGCAGCTCTAGAATTTCAAAGTAGGAAAGGCTTAAGTGTAGCAAGTTGCCTGTGTGAGAGAGACATGGGGAGCTTGTCTCCACACTACAGGTACAGCAGGCATGCTTTCACAATCCATTTTAAAGTCTGTTATTATGATCTTTAATTGGATTGGCCTCAGAGAGCTGAGGGATGAGAGAAAGGGGCTCAATCCTACCCCCCATTAAGTAACTCAGGTTGCAGCTCCTGCCAAAAAGAATAAGCAGTCGTTCTTGAGCTTACGAATATTTTAATTTGAAATAACAATGGGAAGTAAAACATGCAGAACACATATACATGCAATTCTTCATTCAAAAATTTGTCGCGTACCTACAATGCCCGTGGTATGCCAAGTGGTATGCCAAGATGAACAAAGTAGGCAAAGTCCCTGCCTACGTGGAGTTTTAAAACTAGCTGTAATGAAATGTAATCATTTACAGTCTTGTAATTACCATTTAGTTACCTAAGGACCATACCATGAAAAATAAGAGTCAAGAGGTTCAGATGAATGGCAATGCTTTGTGTCTCAGGACGAGGAAGTCTGTGCAGGAAGCTACATTGAAGAACAGGGAAGATTTAACGAATCAGACAGGGGAAGGATGCGCCAGGTAAGAGGGACATTAATGTGATAAGCACCCAAATGTTCCAGTGCTTCATCCTGGTTAGAACTTCCAGGCAGCCCCAGCTTTGTGGACTGCATCTCCAGCATGAACCCCAGTTCTGAGGATGAGGCTTTGTGCTTCCACTAGTACCTTTGTCTTTACCTTTCCCGTTGGCTCGACCTAGTCAGTATTTTGAAAATGGAATGGCTAGCGTAGTTTTCTGCAAGCAACTGTCTATGTTAATAATTAGGTACACTTATGTTACACATACAATATTTAACCACGTGACCTCAAATTTCCTGGAAAATCAGGTCAACCATCACTTGCTGCCAAAACTTCAGATTTAGACCAGTGTGGGGCTACCTTGAAGGAGAGCTCAATGGAGGTTGATGACAACTAAACTCCCTGAACTAATGTATTTGTGTATATTACCTTATTTGATTAAAAGCTAGAACATGCCTGGCCATATAAAGAAAGGCCTGAATGGCCATACCCTTATCAATAACATGTTCTCAGTAATTCTTTTGTACCCTTCTTGAATTCTGGGTGTTAACTTAGCCTCTTCCCCAACATTCCTCATATTACTTTCTTATGGTATGACCCATTTTCCAGAAGCCTTGGTCTGCACCACAGTCATTATCTCACAACATATCATCAGGATAAACACTATGTCACCCTAGAAAGGCCTTCACTCAAAATCATGAACTGTTGCCCCACTATTCTTTGTCTCAAGCACTAAAAACCCATTTCAACACATGGTTGAATATTGTATGTGTAACACAAATGTACACATTTATTAACAGAGACAAGTTGCTTGCAGAAAACTATGCTAGCCAGTCCATTTTCAAAATACTGACTAGACCAAACCAATGGGAAAGGTAAAGACAAAGGTGCTACTGGGAACACAAAGCCTCATCCTCAGAACTGGGGTCCATGCTGGAGATGCAGTCCACGAAGCTGGGGCTGCCTGCAAGTTCTAACCAGGATATCTGCCTTTATTTTCACAGGATGTTCTCCCTGTGTGCTCTATGTATCCAATTTCCCCTTTTTATAAGGACACCGATACGGGGCCTACCCTACTCTATATGACCTTATCTTAATTAATTACATCTACAAAGACCCTATTCCCCAAATAAGGTCACATGCTGATGTACAAGGGACTAGGATGTCAACAGTCGAATTTGGGGGGAGGGACAAAATTCACCTCTTAACACTGGGTGAACTTGTGAGAAGTGTCTTGATCATTTATCTTTTTAATATATTTTCAGGTAAAGAAATCAGATTTCAAGAATCAATTGGAAGCACATATGGGTTGATCAATAGGAGAAAAAAACACAGATCAATTGTGCCATACAATGAAGCCATTGAAAATAATTAAACCTTTGTATATTAACATGAAAAGATGTCATTGGTATATTATTAAGTCCTTAAGAGGAAATACAGAGCAGCATATATGATCTAATCCTGATTTTTGTAAAAATTAAACCAGGTATATAAATATGGATATATTTGTAAATGAATAGTAAAACTAGAAGAACACGCCGAAAAGGAAAAAAAGGAGTAAAAATTTGACAGCATAACTTTTTCTTTTTCAAAAATTCAAATACTGTTTCAGAGTAATCTAAAGTGGCCTAAGAGTTGGTTCCAGGGTCAGTAGACCTCAACCAGGAGGATTTTCTTTGCCTTCTTTTTCTTCAGAGACCTTTTCTAGGTATTGTTACAATAATCCCTAGACCTGTAATGGCAAGCTGTCTCCTACAAGAAATGGTAAAGTTGGAAGACAAGTGGTAGCAATGGTTTAACTACTAATATCATGAAATTGTCATTCTAGGCATAAATACAATCCATGCCTTTCAAGCAGCTACTTTGTTCCTCTGGAAGAACTGAAAATTTTATTAAAAAGTCAAGACTGTCATGACTAAGAAGATAATTACATGTTGTAGTTATTTAATTAGAGCCGTTGAAAACTGAAGATGAGCCTCCCAAATTTAGCTCATCAACACTAGAAGTATTCAAGTTGAAGAAAAATGGCCACCAGGAAGGCAGCGTGTGGATGGTTTCCCACATTTGGGTAGAAAATTGGACCACATAATCTACTGAGACTCTGTATAGAACAATCTAGAAATGCTCTTAGCATTAGAGGAAAGAATGAACATTTGTAGCCTGACAGGGCCGAATACACAAGGCTAAAGAAGACAGGAGGTGAGAGGCATTTCCGAAGTTGGAGTCTCAGGTGAAACAAAGGTGTAGCCCCAAGCATTATGAAGACATGCTTGGGGAACAGTAGGAAACCAAGCTGATCAGAGGAGAGGACTCACATGGGAGGCTTGTGAGAAAGTATAACAACCTTTTATATTAACTTAATCTTCTCAACATGTCTACGGAATTAGCATTCTTATTCTCCTCTCCCAGATGGGGAAAATGTGACTGATCATTTTATACATAAATGCCAGATTAGAGTTTGGACTTTGTTCTGTGATAAGAAAAAAGTGTCTGAAGTATTCTGGGTAAAAATGTGACATGTAAAAATATGGCATGGCTGAAGACAGAGAGGTACGGTGAAACTAATAACAGGATTTTAGGCACATGGTAGGGAGAAAAGTAGGAAGAGGGGTAGAATTTGTTGGCATAGATATTTCTCAATTATATATATATATATATATTTTTTTTTTTTCAGAGCTCAGATGTAATCCATGCAAAAGAACCTACCTGGTCTCCCCCATGTCACTGCAGACAGGGGCTGCTCTTAAATTATGTTGCCTTCCTTGGGATTGCAACCAGACTTGGTCTGCTATTTGGGGTTTCTGTGCTGACAGCAAAAGCTCCCTAGTGGCTCTATTTCATTCAACCAATTTTACTGGACAATTAGCTCAGTCTGTAGTGGCAGAAAACCAGGTCAATTCTGTAAAAATATACAGACATTCCAAAATTCCAATAACTGCTTTTTATCCTAATTTGTTGTCTCATTTCCTCTGTCTATTACATGGGGTTTAGAGGTTGGACCAGATCAATGGCTCTTAAATGTCTCCAGTTATAACCAGACTTAACAGAACCTGTTGAAAGCTAGGAACCATTCCTAGGGAAAAAGGCTTAGATTTGGGAGACTGTTTAAAAAGGCTCATGGAAGCCCAGAAACCCATCCACAGTCACCAAGGGTAGAATCCATGAACTCCAGGTTAAGAACCAAATGCCATTCCAGCTCTAAAGATCTGAGATTCCATGCAGGCTGGCAAAACAGGAAGCACACAGTCATTTTGAAACATCTATCTGCAGAAGAAATCAGGCTGACAGCTGGATGAGCCATGATGTAAGCTGCAGTCGCTCACCCATCCTCCTCCACAGCTGCTGAACAAATGCACTGAAGTCAAGACTGTAAGATCCTGAATTAAGTAAATCAATCTATTCCTGACAAAGACAATATACACAGTCCGTGCATCTTCCAGTCTCCTGTAAACCAAAGATCATACAGCCCTCCAACTGTAAGTCCTGCCTGAAAAATGAATATTAACTAATAGTCTTGTCAGTTGTCTCAATGTGTCTTAAAATCACGTTCCCTGCTTCCACCTCATGAAGGACGGTCTGCTGATGAGAAAGCCATCCATATCTAATCACCGGCCTTTCTTACCATAACTATGGTATTGACACATAACTAGATTTCCTCTCTGTCACACTGGACATTCTAAGTGAACAGCTTTGTTATTTTTCAAAACCATTCTGAGCTGCCATTCCACAAACATGCAGTACAACTATTGTCCCATCTGTTTTTCCAGTGAATCTTAGAATCCTCACGTCCTGCTAGCTCAAGTCTAGTATCAACTCTTTAGTCTCCCACTCCCTCTTTTTTCCCTCTCATTATGAAAATTTTCAAACATACAGAAACATTGAAAGAATAGGATAATGAACACTCTTATAACCTCTACCTATGTTCAATGATTATTGACATTTAGCTCTATTTGCTTTCTCTCTGTATATATTGTTTCCAAAACTATATAAAAATAAGTTTCAATAATTAAAATACTTTGCGTCCACATACGTCAAAATCCGTCCCCTAAGAATAATGATATTCTCTTCTGTAACCACAATATCATTATCATACCTAAGGAAATTAGCAATAATCCTTAAAGTCCTCTAATATTCATATTCAATATGGTTCATATTCAAATTTTTTCCAATTGTTTCCAAATTTACTTCTGTGGCTTTCTATTTGCCAAATCATCATATTTGGTTGACATATCTCTTTAGCCTTTTAGTCTAGAGCAATCCCGCAGCACACACTTATTTTTCATAACATTGACTTTTTAAAGAGTCCATGCCAACTGTCTTGTAGAATGCCCCACATTGTGAATTTGTGTGATTATTTTCTCTGTATTGTTTATGCTCTTCTGTCCCCTATATTTCCTGTAAACTGGAAGTTGGGTCAAAAGGTTTTATCCGATTCAGGTGAAACATATTTGACAAGAATACTTCACAAGTATCTTACATACTTTCGTATCTGGAGGCACGTAGCACCAGGTATTTCACTAGTAACAGTAGTGCTAAGTTTGACCAGTAGATCTCTCCAATGTGAAGATACATTTTAACCTTTATAATTCATAAGTAACCTGTGGGGTGATGCTTAGGTAGCACATGGATGTGCCATTCCCCCAACAGCCTTTCACCTAATGGTTTTAGTATCCGTTGATACACCCTTGACTAGATCAATGATTACATTGGGATTGCAATTCCTTATTTACTCAGTCCAAAGAGTCAGTCCTACTCTCATATTCAAGTGAAGTGAGAATTAGGTCTGATCAGTCTACCACTGCCATTGTTGTCACACTTTGTCATTGTTGAAGTCTGGCCCTGCACAGGGTGCTGGTCCACCTTGAGATCATACCACTTCAATCTGATCCCTGAACAGGCTGCCGCATCTGCTAAGGAGGCCAATCCCCACCCACCACTGCCGAGCAGAACTATGGGTGCCTTCTCCTGAGAGCCCCAGTTCAGGTCTCTGGTTCATATACACAGACTCATCCAAGCACATCAGGCCACCCCCGAGCGCTGATTCACAATGGATTCTGTCATCTTCCACCTCATGGACTCCACGACGGAACTAATTCCATTCCTTTCCTAAAGACCCACATTAGGGAGCAGGTGGTTTTCCATTATAACTATGAAGAGTGGGTCTGCTGTTGCAGCCTTTTCCATGGATCCTTCTAAGGGAAGCCATGCTTAGTGACTCAAAGACAACGTGCCCTTCTAAAAATGTCTCCCCAAGTGATTCTAAAGTATTTAACACCCCCCTTTCTAAGGGTACTACCTTCAGTGATTCCAAAATTTTTGCTGTCACTTCCCGATAGAGAAAAGCAAATGCATAGATTGCATCTCTGGTGGAGTCTCCTGTATGCTCTCCATCCATAAAGTACTTGCAATTAGTCTTATGCTTTCACAACATACATATGCTCATACGCTACTATAGCTACTAACGTACTTTCTTCATAAGGTTATTTATGCAGCTTGTGACTATATGTTAAGCTACTCAATTAATTAGTTAACTTCTCCCAAAACCTAGTAATTTTCAGCCACGCTGGAGGACAGAACTGAAAAGCAAATGTGTATAAAGGAGTACTTTGAGGTAATTCTACAGGACAAATAGTTCTGATTAAATTGGGTGTAATACATTTGTCAGCACAGACTATAGACATCACCATCAACATCAGGGCTACCATTTATTAGGCATCTGTTATCTAAGACTCTTAACATACATTATGTTTAATCTTCAAAACAGTTCTACAGGGTAGATTTTATTACCTTCAACTTATGGATAAGAAAATTGAAGCTCAGTATGATTAAAAGGTATTTCCAAAGTCACACCCTTAGTAAGTAGTAGAGCCCCAATTCAAATCCAGGATTCCTAGACTCCAAGGCCTATGCTTTTTCCACTCCACTGCTTCTCAGAGTCTATACAAACCATGTATTTAGAGTTCTATAACTCCTTGTGTTCTGGGCTGCCAAAGAGTAGCTCTTTAATTAGAGTTCATTTGATGGAAATAACCAAATGATTCCATCTTCTCAGGTCTCTGCCTACCATATTTACTTGTACAGAATACTTTAAAATAATGTTTAATTCCAGTCAGTGTTTATTTTGTCTTCTCCAAGTACTTTTGTGCCAAGGAAATAGTTTTTTAAAAACCTGAATAAGACACTTTTTGTGGTAATTTTAAAGTCAATAAGTAAAACAAACAAGGGAGGGAGGATTGGAAATCATAAATATCCATTTCCTGAGCTAACTGTTAAGTTAAATTGAAATGCTTAAATGTTTCCCAGTTCTACATCACAAAGGAATGACCACAACATCCCATTACTTACTATTTTGACAACATGTAATCCATCTCATCCAACTTACCTGTTGGAAAGCAAATGGCTCCACTCAGCAAGCCAGAAGATGATAAATGGGGAGCAAAGTCTTTGCTGGCTGTGGTTCATCCATCATGTCTCCCAGGAAGTGAGACCCAGGGAACAGAAATGAATGAGGAAACATTCCATGTGGCTGCCAGGAAGAAACAGGTCACCAAGATGGCAGCTCCAGACCTGCTCAGCTACAGGATACATAATTACCAAATTGCTTCCCCTCCTCTTCAGCATCTCAGTGCTTGAACCTCCTCCTCTGAGACAGCCCTCCCTCTCATCAAGAGGCACCAAAACAGACAAACATTTCATGTGATATCACTAAGTTCTCTATTTGTGCACTTTGATAAAAGAGAAGAAGGCCAATGTTTATTGACTGCTGACTATGAACCAGCCAATTTGATATGTTTTCTCATTGAACAGCTGCAACCACGCTAGAAGGTAAGAATTATTTTCCTCTTTTTACAGAGCACTTATATCTCTTGCTTAAGAACACACAAATATCAGGTGACAGAGTTGAGAAATAATCCCAGGCCTGTGTGGCTGGAACGTCTGATAACACTTAACCCTCCTTCTAAGTAGGTCTCTTTTCTGTTTTTTGAGGACATGTTTACAGGATAGGTATCACACACTGTTTTATACCTCTATAGCTTTTGAGCTGAAAGAGAAGCTTACTAAATTACCTACTTTCAAAAGTTCTTTGCTTCCCTTCTCTGCTATGGTGACTTACAGTCCCTAGGCTAAGCCATTCTGTACTGGCAGTAGTCCCATTCAAGAAAGCATCTCAGAATTCAAGTGAGTATAGTGGCATTATGACAGGAGACAATGCTAAATATGCATTAATTTTTTTATTAAGTAAATATTTACAAACCTTTCTATTTTGTCTATTATTTTGTTTAATTACTGCTATATCATCTATTATTATCATTGATTATCTATCCATTATCTATTATTCTCTATTATTTTATCACAATACTAAGTTGAAAATCCTGATGTAATCCCACCAATAGGCAAGGAGAGCAAAGCCCAGTGAAGATAAGCAATCTGCCCAGATCACATCATTTCTAAGTGGTTTTGCTAAAGCAAGTCTTCTGAACCAGGTCTTCATTCCTACCACTACACTATAAATATCCGTCCTGAGCAAGGAGAAAGTCTCATTCCAAGTTTCCTGACTCTCCTCTCTGTATCCCTGCTTTTTCCTAAAGACTCTCCTGCTACCTTCTCATGTCTAAGTCTGCATCCTCCGTGAGTTAAGACCACCTTCCTCCCCGCCCGACTCCCACACTCACTGCCTTTCTTAACTAGCTATATCAGAGGGGGAAAAAAAAGAATTCAGCCCATACTCAGATGAAAATGGCCGGGCACTATGCTAACTGTGCCATAGAGCAGTGTTTCTCAAATATTTTGATCTCAGGATGCTTAAAAATTTTTGAAAATTCCAATGAGCTCCAAAATAAAGAAACAAAAAAATATTAGTGAGTAGAATGGCATTGTTTTATATATTTGCAAGCTTCTTTAGTCTCCAGTTTAATAGAAGACAGCTGGATTCTCATATCTGCTTCTACATTTCATCTGCTTTAATCACATGTCATTTAGCCTCTGAAAAACTCCAAGATACATGTATAGGAATGACAGTTTTTTTAAAAGGCAAATACCGTCTTAGCATTACTCTGAAAATAATTATGACTTCACAAATCCACTGAAAGAGGCTCCAGGACCCCCAGGTCTCACAGGAACACATTGAAAACCACTGCATAGAGCAGTGAACTTGGAATCAGAGGAGCTCCAATCCTGGGGACCGCTTACTGGCTATGTGACCTTGGGCATGAATGAATGCATAAGAAAGAGCCCAGCAGAGACAGTAAATGTATTTTTAAAAGCTTTATAAAAGCTTGTCCCAAAGATTTATATTTATATTTAAAAACGATAATGCCTAGGGATAATGCCTAAATGCAAAGGAATGACTCTAATAATGGGCTATCAAGCAGAGGAAGAAGCAGAGATAGAAAGTGAATTTTGGAAACTTCCTTTCCTGACAGGCCTCGGTTCCCATCATGCATGTGCCCATTTTATGGAAAAAGATTCCAGCTATAGCTGCATATGCGCTATTTAATCCAGCAGGCTCTATCATACTGGAGCCTCTTACTTCTCACTGACTCGTCTGAATTCACCTCCACCCATGGCCTTGAACAAGAAGTCCTCTGAGAGATTGCCCCGCAGAGATGAGTCCCTTTGATTAAGTGACGTATTTGAACCTGCCATTGGGTCTCTTTCTCCTCATCCTGACAGAGATCACCTGGTGAGCCCTCACTCACCGCCACTCTATCCATAGGCATGGATGAGGGGTGGGACCCTTCCCAATCTATTTTATCCCTAGATAATGAGCAGGAATTCTTAATTAGACTTTGTTCTTTGGGATTTGTTGCTATGGGTGTTCAAATTAATAGAGTGTGGTCTACGTTCAGAATTATAGGAATTATTTTTTGGCTGCCTGGTACACTCTGCTTTTCTGACTCAGCCATCTTTCATGGCCACCTAGGAGCAAGAATGAACACTAGGACCATAATCCTGCCTCTGAGAAAGGAGGCATTTGAGAACCTTCCAACTGTAACTTTAATTGAATCACACTGCCCAAACCTCAAATAAAACCAAGACCTGAGGACATGTGGTGGGGCCCTAGCAGCCCTGACTTGCAAGTCCTGTGAGTTTCAATTCGAATATAGTTGGAAACACATGACTGAAACGTTTGGAGGGAGGAAAGGGTGTTAAGGGGAGAAATATAATACAAATGCCATTATCTGCTGCCCTGAACTCGGCATTATCAATCTGACAATCAGGTAGGTAACATAAATAAGTGGCACTGTCAGATGGGGACTCTGGTTAGCAGGAGAGCACACACCCCACCTAAAGGTGACTGCTCCCTACCAAGCTATACATTGAACCCAGTGGTGCCCAATCATCTGATTTTTCAAGAGAATCCAGAAATCTGGATTTTTCTTTTAATTTGAAATATCCCAATACTTAATTACACATTTTTTTAATAAGCTTTTTTTTTTTTCAATAAAAATTCAGCAAAAGAGTTTTCCAAAACAATTTCAACCAAAGTTTCTGGGCGCTGCCAGTTTGTGTCCCGTAGCTCAAAATCCCATTTCTTATAGTGCAAGGCTGGTTCTGCCAACCCAAACACTGGGGCTCCCACTCTGACACTGCCCAGGGCTCCGTTTTTCTTTGGTTTTTGTCTTCTACGATGATGAAAATTTGCACTTTACACTGTCACAGAACACGTAGCACTGTAACTGATATTTTGCAATTTCAGGTGCTGATTTCATGTGCTTTTGAGAGACCTGACATGTTTACACAGGAATGTTCTTCTTTCTGGAAAGTTGCAGAGCTCACCAAATAATTATGGCCTTGGGTTTTCTGATACTTCAACTACCATTGATGCCTCCACCCTGGTCCCCCAGGGTGCATCACCACCCAGCATGGTCAATACTTTTCTCTTGGTATAACTTGGCAAAAAAGAGTCAGAGTAGAAATATAAATCAATCCATCAATCCTAAATCCTAGGGGAAAGCCTAAGCAAAGCAGAACAATAAGCAGAGAAACAGATAAAAACACTATAAAAACACTTTAATTTACAAAGTACAACTCTCTGTGCCCACCACAGGGAGCTCCAAGAAAAAAAGACCTAAGTTCATCTTTTAATATTGTTCCTCTCTCTGTATGTAGCCACATACAATACATAGTACTGTTTTGTAGATTTTAATTGTACATACATGATTATGCTAGTATGTTCATTTTATGATCTGTTTTTTATTAAAATTATGTTTTTGAAATCTATGTTGTTATATATTGATCTCATTCATTTCTTTTTATTGCTGTATAGTATTCTGTCACTTAAATATATCACAATTTAGTTTAGCCATTCTCCTTTTGACAAACATTTAGGGTTTTCCCCCCACTATTATGAATACCGTTGTTTGCCTTCAACATTAAGGATTTCTCTAGAAAGAGAATTGCTGGATTGTAGCAAAAATACTTTTATCTTTTCTACATTTTGCCAAATCACCTTTCAAAGTGGTTGCAGCAACTGACATTTCCACCAACAGTGTATGAGAGTTTTTTCTAAAAGGGTCTTGATTTTTCCTGTGTGGCCCTGAAGACAGTTAAGACCTAGATAGTGAATGAACATAGTCAAAACTTCTTTTTAAGAATGTGAATTATCTTTATATCTACGGAAAAGTGATCTTCAGGATAGATTGTTAAATACAAAAAAGCAAAGAGGGGAAAAGGTACGTATGGTAAATATCATTTATCTTAAGAAGGAGGGGAATATAATTACATATACGCATATTTGTTTATATTCTTAAAATGGAATAATAAGCTATAATTTTCTTAAGTTACCTATAGGTAGAGGAAGAAATAAGTAGAGAGAGCAGGGAAAGAGCTAGACTTCTTTGAATATATCTTCTTTTGTAGATTTAACTTTGGAATTATTTCATATTTTGCATAATTATAACAAAATTACTTTAATATAAACACAACCCTAAAAGTCAGAAGCAAAATAAAGTAAGTAAACCTATGTGTCCAGTTGGTGGCATAACCACACAGAGATAAACTACTTCGAATAACTTTATGATTTAGAACTGCAAAAACAATGTTTTTAACTATTGTTAGTAATTATATTATTGGCTGTGTTGTTGGTATTATTTTAGGACTGGTGAGTGTGTGTGTGTCCAGACAATGACGGTCACCGGCTGCTCACAACCCTAAGGGAGAGAGAACCAGACCAAAAACATACCATTAACTCTGAAGTCTTCGCCAGGAGAAGACGAAGGAGGAGAAGGAGAATCTAACGAAAACTTCAGGTCTAACTACCAATTTGCAAGTACCGCAAGAGATAGAGAAACACATTACATGTCACCAGAGGAAGATGGGAAACAGAGTCAGGAGTACCGCAGGTTACCAAGTTGCTCTTGGATCAACACTGTCCAACTATTAAAACTCTTAATGAGTCCTAAAGATCATTGAACGATGCATTCATTTTCAGTAAAGCCGGGCCGTCAGACTGCTCAGATTGTTCCACCTCTGCCTGATTTCCACAATCGTATCCTTAAAATAAAACCCATTAACTGAACTTCCTGACCATGTCTACTCCTTCATAAAAAAGACATCCTATACATTCATAAGGAAGTTCCAACTTCCCTCCCTAGTCTGTGTACACTAGTACTTGCCACCATAGTTCCACTAACACGTCCACTACATTTCAATAATACCGTGAGCCTGTGTTGAAGGGGAGACAAAGGAGATTAAGTCTAAAGGAGTTTGATTCCTTCAAGATGAAAGATACTGTGCAATGTCCATTTCCATCATTTCTATTAGGTTGTTGCAAAAGTAATTGAGATTTTCGCAATTATTTTTAACCTTTTAAACCACAATTACTTCTGCACCAACCTAATATATGTTGGGCAAGACTCAGACCACAGAAAATATACATTACAATTCACAGAGCCTTATTTTTTATATAAAAATAGAAGCTTAGAGAACATCTCCAGAAACTGTTACCATGCAGAGGGCTGTGATTTCTACAGCGAGGTGATTTCTGATACATTGCGAATATAGCATTAAAGGGATGAAAGGATCTCTTAAAAGAAGGACTAAAAAAAGCAGAACAGCTCCCCTGCTTCTCCTGGTGTCTCAATCTTTTCCATATTTAGTGAGCAAGAGTCAAAAATATCAAAACTCCTGGGAAATTCTCAGTAAAAGAATTTATTTTCGCTCAGCATAATTTAGTTCCATTTGTGGCTTTATCGTGCAAGACTCAGGATCCCTTATGCTTGAAAGACAGGGACTGAAAACAGGGATGATCCGTGATCATCAATCAATGATCCAAAGATTCCTTTATCATTTGGCCATTTTCTAGTACATTCACATGAAATTAAGGAAATGGGTTCAAAAAGAATATAAGCATGGCCTTAAATAACAAACAATCCTTAGAGGAAGAATACTAGGCTATGATTTCTCCATCTTATACATCCGTGACAACAGAGAGATTTTACATCACCTATGACCAGATACCAAAGGAAGCAAATGTATGATAAACAATACCATGCAAGGAGAAAGTCATTCATTTTAATCGCTCTCAATTAATACTACAAGCCAAATAAAAGGCAAGACTTTGGAGAAAGTAATGCTTTTTTAAACCAAAAACCCTGTGTCCATAAGGACAGAGAACTGGGTTTGGCTTGAACCTTTCTTAAAAGCTAAAAGAAGACATTTCTCGCTCTTCTAATTCCAGCTATCTAATTCTATTATTCTGTAATGTTGGCCAGTGTTAAAATCTTGGACGTAGCGCAAGATTTGCAATTACTATGAGTGCGGAATTCCAAATATCAGGGAATTCAACGCAGTCTAGTGGAAGCAACCAGATTTTTTTTTCAGGTAATGTAATTGGTTCTAAGTGTTTTGTGTATGCTATTTTTAGTCCATTAGTAACAGCTGACTTAAAAGTGAGCCCCACCCAAACTGGAATGAACCTTGGTGATAAAAATTATCCCTAAATGACATATTTGCTTACTATGACCTAAATCTTGTCCCCCCCAACAAAACTCATATCTTGAAGGCCTAACCCCCAATGTCACTGCATTTGGAGATAGAGCTTTAAGGAGGGAATTAAGGTTAAATGAGGTCATCAAGGTGCGAACCTAATCCAAAAGGGCTGTGCTGTTATAAAAAGCGGAAGAGCTGTTCTTGCTCTTGCTCTCAGGCTCCCCTCCCCCAGTTCCCCTCGCCTCAGTCCTCTTCTTCCCTTCTCCCCCATTCCCCTCTCACTCATTCCCCGCCCCACTCCAACATGCATACACTGAGGAAAGGCCACGCGAAGACAATGCAAATGTAGCCTGGCTGCGAGCCAGGAAGAGGGCTCTCACCAGAAACTGAATTGGCCAGCCCCTTGAGCTTGGACTTCCAGCCTCCAGACCTGTGAGTGACACGTTTCTGTTGTTTAAGCTGCCCGGTCTGTGGCATTTTGTTAGGGCAGCCTGAGCAGACTCATATAGCAGGTCTTTGAATAACATTGTCTCATTATAATATTGCTGAGAAAAATTCATTCCTGGGCATTAATTCCTGGACCACAGTGTGGAATTTGCACGTTCTCTCCATGTCTGCATGGGTTTTCTACGGGGACTTCAGTTTCCCCCCAAATCCCAAAGATGCGCACATGAGGTGAACTGGCTTGTCTAACTATTCCAGTCTGAGTCAATGTGTTTCTGCAAGTGGCCTGTGATGGAAGCGCTCCCTGTCTGGGATGGACCCCACCTTGTGGCCTGAGCCACTGCGAGATGCGCTGGCTACTGGCCACCCTAAACTGGAATAAGTGGGTTGGAAAATAATGCTTACTTGTTTTTATCAATATTTCTTAAATGTGTATATGGCTCACATTTATTTCACTATTTAATATTAGAAGTATTTTGGGTCTTTATTTAGAGATTGCTGATGTTTGTGTGACCACAAGTATGCAATAGGAACTTAACTCTTGTTTATATCAATTGGCTGACGGAAAAATTGGTTTCATTATATGCCATTTCACGTGAAGGTTCTAAGAACGTATCAACAATGTTAAGTGAGGACTTACCATACATTGCTACTTTTTAAATTGCCACACAGAGGCTACGGACAAAACGCATCACGTCTGATGATCTCAGGTTTCTAATCTAGTATTCAACCATACAATTTGAAATTGATGAGTTGAACAGAATTCTAAAAAATGTCCAGTACTGGTTTATCTTGTGTCATGTCACTAGTGGTGTATGTCTGGAGGCTCTGGCTATGGTTAAGCTCAATGGGAAAAGAGAGTTAAGATTAGTTAGCGATGCTACTGCCACCTCTTGGACCCTGGAGTGTGTATGAGGGGGCAGGTAGGAGAGGGCCGGGATGTGTCAATTGCATGTGCCACAAATTACTACCACTGCTCAGGTCCAACATCCCACTGGAAGCAGAAGACCCAGGTCTACTTCCAAACTCGTCCATTAGCTAGTCTGGGCCACTAACATTAGATAGCAAAAAATAGGTCACTTAATGCCAGGTGAGTACTAGACTTACCTGGGAGATCAATGCTTAAGTTACATAAATGTCTAACCACTCTGCTGTCCACCTGAAGCTAACATAATATTAAATGTCAACTGTAATTGAAAATTTAAAACATTGAAAAAATAAGTCATCTGAAATACCGGGGCGTGCCCAAAATTGTATACACATGACTTGTATTCATCTTTTGTTATCAGTATATATTGAGTACTACAATTCTAATACATTTTTTTCCTTTCTTAAAATGTGTATACATTTTTTGGCACCCTCTTTATTTGAAACTAAGTCAAATCAAATGAGAATAGTAATTAAAGATACCTGCTCTAGCTCTCAGAGAAGCAAGCTGACAAAGTCAGATAAGATCATGTTTATGCAAAGGCTTCGTAAACCCAAAACATTATACAAATATCAGTTTGGTTTTTAAGAAATAATAAATTATCCTGTGTAGATGGCCACTTATCTTTCACCCAATTGTAACCACTCCTGCCTACAACCCACACGCGGGCATTCCAGTACAATTAGGAAAGAAAACCAGAGGAAACCATCTTTAAGCATGGTGGGTTTTTTTAAAAGGGGTGAATGTTTTGAAAACCTTCCATTTATTAATTATATGTATGTATATATCTGCTCTTATCCACCAAGCATTTGAGGCAGTATATAAAGCTTATAAAGGTATAATAGAACCAAGGGAAAGGGCATAAAATTCTCAGACAAGTTGGAAATTTTCCATCTGAGCTTCCCGGCAACCAAGGGAAAAATAAAACCACACAGTTACATACTTCTCGTTTTCAGAAAGGAGAAAAAAGTTTTGCTTAAGAATTGTACTCAAAAGAAACTTCACTGAGCTGAAAATAGCCATTCTTTTTCCATCAAGCCCTCCATTTGCCCATGTAACTGTGGATCCAGCAGGAAAAGGCTCTCGAGAGAACTCTAAGTGTGAAAGACTTAGTGTCCCTGAGAGTGAGGATGTACTTTGACTCTGGCATGGCACCGATTTCAGAAGCTTAGGGTTGTGTCCAGGAGGCAGCAGAAACTCACGAGGGCATAAAACTGAGAATCGAACACTGGTTCAAGTCCCAGTTTCCCCATCTGTTGATTCTAAGGCCATCGGCAAGTATTTCTACTCTCTGAGTCCTAGCTCTGTCTCCTGTAAGAAGAAATAATTATACCTACCTTGGAGAATTGTGATAAGGAAAATCCAGAATCTATTTGGCTGACACATCATCTGTAAAGCATCAGTGACATGTTTGTTGTTATTAATTCTCATGTTTGACAGTCCAGACATGCATCTAACATAGCAATGCCCAGCATGTAATCAATACATGCTCATCCCACATGCTCCCTCTTTGAGAGTTCATGTGTCCATGGGCATATTGCAGCCCTGAGAAGTCCTACAAATAAAATGCTCTCTTTAGCTTGTTTTAACTCAGCATTCTCAGACTTCCTTGACTACAGACCCCACTTTTTTTTTTCTTTGCATGACCCCTATTCTGTGATCCATCATTTGGGAATATTAAACTAACCCAGTGTTCTCCATTTGGGTGATTTGGGCCCCCAGGAGACAGATGGCAGTATCTGAGCACATTATTGGTGGAGCACACAACTGGGGTGGGGCGGGGGCAGGATACTCCTGTCAGTTGATGAGCGGAGGCCAGGGATGCCACTATATGTCTACAATGCACAGAACAGTTCTCTCCTCCATAACGAAGAATTACCTGACTCAGAATGCCAATAATGCCAAGGTTAAGAAACCCGAAACTAACCCTTTCTGTAAAATATCCATATTTGCAGCCTGTATATTCTCACAGGGTTAACAGGCCCCGAGATATATTATCTTCTTTGAGCTATCCTATCTTTTCTTCTCTCCAATCCTATTTAGTTGGCCTAGTTTATATACTGTAGTCTCCAGGACTTCACAAACAATCCATGGGGTGCAGCTCTCACCCTTGCCGACTCTGGTTCAATTTCCTCTCAGCAGCATGCGTTCTAGGCCACAGTCGTAATTGCACAGCTGTACTGCATGTCAGCTCTGTCCCTGCCAAGGTCCCTGCTTCTCTCAGGACTGACCATCCTGAATCTTCTCTGAAACAGCAGGTCCTTCTTAAAGTATGGTGACAGATCCTCACCCAATATTCCAGGTACAGGGGACCCTTGCAGCGAACTCCCTAAAAGCGACCATCAGTACACTTCCCAGGCCACAATCAAGAGCCAGAAAGTGTCATCTCATAATTATAGTTTGGGAATGTCTTTCTATGTGTGAGGCATACAAATATCAGCTAAAATGTGCCCACAATGTAACTTGCTTTCCTTTTCTGTGATTAAACTTAAGGTCCCGCTTCAGCTCTCATTATGCTCAATGGCAGAAACTTCATCTCGGTAATTTCAGGATCCCTGGAGATTCTCATTCCCTCAGGCTCCCAGTAGGTCGGGGGAAGGGGTCATTGTGTCCTCCGTGTCATCATCTATGCTGGTATCATGGAGAGGTCCCCACCCGCTCTGTCTTCTGCCATGTTGTTCTGGTTCCTCCTTATGTCTGTGTCCCTGTGTCTCCTCATCCATGCCACTCTCAGAAGCATAAGGTCCTGTCTGAAGTTCTCGCACTACCCTGGGCTTTGAAAAACTCAGAGGGTTTGTCTGAGGACCTTCACATGCCACAGTATGTTGGGCACTTTCTTGGGCTCACCCCAGGAAAGAGAGGCCCAGGTCCCCTCTAATCTCAGCTCCCCAAACCTACCAGGGACACCGTCATTCCTCACCCAGCCGTGACCCAAGGAAGGCAGGGCATGGAAATCCTTCTCAAAGACCCACTTCTTCCGAGTACTTCTCTTCCCACCTTGACGTCCACTCTAGAATAGCTTTTCCCTATTTGCCTGTCTGCATTCTTTTTTTAACTCAGCATACATTCTCCCTGCCCTGAGTCCCCTTAGCAGCCATGCTTATGAAAGTCCAAAAGTTAAGCTTTTAAACCTCAGAAGCTTTTCTTCTTTCCTTGAATTACCATCTCTGCCAGGAGTTTCAAAAGTCTGTTTAGACTTTTAGCTTTCTCTTTGTATTTTTGCTGAGTCATTCATTCACCAAGAGAATAAAAGGAGAATGTTTTGCTGAATTCCGGGAAGGCCTAGGGGTACAGACAAATGAGGAAAACACTTTGTTTAAATCTCAGAATATAATTATCCCACAATAGTAAGCCCCCTGCCACTTGTGGGTCCACTCTAGTGGCCTGTTCATGTCTTCTTATATCCAGTCTTCCAAGGCTTAATATTTCACTCCCTGGAGGAACTGAATGTAGGGATAACAGATTTCATCTCACTTGCCAAATTCAATTGATTAGTAGTGGCTGCCCGGAGTGGTGTTGAAAAGCTTTTTTGAGGCCTCAGCTGGGCTGATTGAGCAAAAGTGGATTAGTCACGTCGGCTGAGGGTAAGGGAGGAGAGGTGAGATAGCATGGGTGCCAAGAACTCGCCATCACCAGCGGACGGTTATCTGCGAACTTGAAGGTTCACCTCGAACCTCCCTTTTCCAGATTATATAAGTAAATATTGTTAGCGGGCTTAATACAAAGTCTATGAAAAGAGGGACCCTCAAGTGTAAAGGATATTTGGCTATGAGGCAGGATCATCCCAGAACCAACACCCCAGTGGCACTCCCTGGAACCAGGAATGGGATATATAACCAGGTAGGTTATGGAGCCCCCAGGATATTGTCCCTACTCCCCAGCTTCCAGGCCAGCCCTCAGGAAAGGGTGACAGAGATTATGAGGTTCGTACCCTCTGGAATAAGCACAGAAACTTTGCACAAACTGGTTATTTATTCCACAAGCAATGGCAGCCATTGGAGGTTTGCAAGTAGAGGAGTGACAAGTAGTGGGCCTTGAACAAAATGAATCCAGCAGCACCAGAGAGAATGGATTGGAGGAGGGAGTAGAGGCGAGGAGACTTCTCGGAGAGTTGCTACAGCAGTCCAGGTGACAGGCTTTCTTGAATGGGAATGAGTGCAGAGATAATACTGAGACAACAGAAGGGGACAGCAGGCCGTCCTCACTGAACATGAGCCAAGTCACGGGTCTTGCAGAAGCCAGCGTGTCACTGAATAATGCAGTGTGCCTAGAACCTCCACCTCTACTTTTAGGGGAGCAAGGGATTTGCAAAAGTTAGAGTGAGTCAAAACAGAATGCTGCCAGCCCAGCCTGATTTAGGGAGTCCTGGTTGAGGACCCTAAAAGGGAAAAAAACACTATACCCAGCCCCTGAAGAGTCTGGGGCAGCAGGCCTTGGGCAGGCCCACTTCTAGCTGCCGGCACCGCCAAGGGAAAGTTCTGGTCTCAGGGCAGCTCTAGGCCACCCTGAGAAAGGTCAGGCTGCACTGAGGATGTGGCCGCAGCTCTGTCCCTCTGGGCATTTCTCCAGGGCTCAGAATAATTCCTCCAAGGCACAAGTCAGCCCCTCCCACTGAAACAAACTAAACCAGAAACACAAAAACAAAGCCAGGCACAGCACGGAGAGGAGATTGCCAAGGAGGAATACACTCTGGGCTGGGGCTGCTTTTGACCTATTAAGGCAGGCGATGTGAGGATAACTGGTGGGGGTGGGAGAAGGGGAAGGGATGGTATATCCGGGCATGGGAGTGGGAGAAAAGTATGAAAATAGTGGGAGCCACTCGGCAGAGTTTCCTTCCTTCAGCAAGATGTGGGAGATTTTGCTGCTTCTTTCCCAAGGTTTGGGGGTCCCTAAATCTATTCCCCTCCATGCCCCTCTTCTCCCCTACACTGACTTGCCTTTTTCTCTCTGTTTCTGTCTCATCTTCCCTCCTTAATTTGTCTTTCTGGTTCCCTCTCTGCTCTTCTTTTTGCTCATCCCTCTGCCTAAACCTTGTCACAACACAAATGTGCTTCTGGGTCATCCTGAAAGAACCCTAAGAAGAAGATTTACGACCTTCTCTTCTAGATGCCCAACTCCAGCACGACCTGGGCAAGTGTCCTTGGAAGATGGCTGAGCTGTCCAGAGTCACCTCCTTCACACATTCCTAATACGCCACCCACTAATCAGAAAGAGGTACGGGGGTTCTACCGCCTGGGCTAATAGAATAGCTACCTGGCTCTTCTAGGGTCTCTTCCAGAGGACACATCAGGCTAGAGGGTAGGCAGGTTGGCCTTGGTGCTGGCTGCAGTCAGTCATTCACCCTGCCCCCAGCACAGGAGACAGAAACACGTGAAGTCAGTAACCACACGAGGCGGCAGGACACATACCTAGAGAGCGCTGACCAGGCTGTGGAGATCAGAGAGGAGAGGAGGCTGGGAGCCCAGGAAGGCTCAGAGGTCAGTGGGAAAGAGCCTCAGCAGGCAGGAGGAGAGAGAGCACATCCCTCGTGGGGAAGGAAGCGGAAAGGACCCCAACCCAAACTGAACAAAACCATTCTGGGGACAGTGAGTAGGCCAACCTGAAAGGAACAGAGTTTGTGCTGGGGGCAGTGAGAAAGGCAGCTAGAGTGCTAAACTGGAACTAGTTTGTCGAGAACCTCGAATGCCAAGTCAAGAGTTTGGAATTTATCCATTCGTAATAGAGAGACATAGAAAGTTGTTGAGTGGGGGAGGAACATTATCGCAACGATATGTAAGAAGATAACCAACAGGACCTTTCTGGTTGTGGCAGACTTGGCACTCGGATCTGCAGCTGAAAATAACAGCAGTGAAATAACACATAAAGAATCCAGGGGGGGAAAATGGAGCCAGATGCCACACTCCCCCGGGGCTAATTAACTGAGGTTCCACTGTAATCACCCCCCACCTCAAGCTATGTAAGCACTTCTGCTGGGGAGGGGATGGGAATCAGAGCGACTAGCAGAAAGGGCAGGGGAGGGAAGGCTGCGGCTTTTCCTGCTCTGTGCAGCCGGAATGGGCCTTCTTCCCACCCCCTCCAGTGTGGGGGAGGGCTTCCCATAGAGAGTCACCCACAGAGACTGAGCCACTGGAAAGAAAGGGAGGTAGGCAGCCTATTCCCTGCTCAGGCAGCAGGGCGCAGCTCTCCCTGGGAGCCAGGAAACAGGAAATGGGAGTGACAGCAGGAGGATGGAGGAGGCAGCCATGGAGCACCTGCGCTGCCACCATGTGGTATGACAGTCCTGGGTGAGCTTCCCGTGGCTCATGAGGACACCTCCCAAAGCAGCTGGACTTAAAGACAGAAGGTTCCACTTACATGAAATACCCAGAACAGGCAGATTCATAGGCAGAAGGCAGATGAGAGGTGGCAAGGGGCTGGAGGAAGGAGGGAAATGGGAAGTCACTGCTTACTGGGCCCAGGGTTTCATTTTGGGGTGATGAAAATGCTCTGGAATTAGATACTAGTGATGGTGGCACAACACTGTGAATGTAGTAAATGCCACCGAATTGTACACTTTAAAATGATTACGTTGGTAAATTTCATATTGAGTGTATTTGACCACAATAGTCTTCTGCGAAAACTAGCAGCTGGGCTTCAGGATTTTGTCAGTCATCCTCCCAGGGGCTGCCTGCCAGGAGTGGAGATCCAGAAACAAGGTGCCATGGAGTGTACTTCCAATAATCTAAGGGGCTGGAACAGTGGCCTTCAAACTGGAATCTGAGCTCCTGTGACAGAGAGCTAGGCCATGCTGACTCTTCTGAAGAACTCACACATGTGCCCTGTGCAGGTCATCAGTACTGTTCCCAAATATGTCAGAGTACCCCCTCTGGGCACATGGTAAGATTGTACTTCCTGGCCCTCTTCCAGTTGAGCGGGGGTATGGAACTAGTTCTTGCCAATGAAATGCGAGTATGAATAAAACTTCAGTCCTGATACAAGACGGTCTCCGAGCTCTTGTCCACCCCTCCCCATGTCCCCGCTACCCTCAACCCCCTACCTTAGTGGAGTGTAGCAGTGTTGGAGATCAGGCTGTCCCATCAGCTTGAGTCCTTCAGTCTGGTGAGCAGACTGAGCTGACCAGTGGTGGACATGTAGCATGAAAGAGAAGTAAGCCTTCGCTGACTTAATTTATTCAAATATAGGCTGGTTTGTTACCTCAGCATATCCTAGCCCATCCTGGAAGAATCATCGTTTGGACTCTTGCCCCAGAGACAGCCTCAGTGGGCCCTCAGTGTTAGCCAGAGACAATAGCAGACAATAAAGACCAAACTATCTCAGTAGCTAGTTATGAGAAGAGAGATTTGTCCCTTTCTCTTTTTCTCTTCCTTCCCCCAACACACAGGAGATGCCGGGTAGAGGGAGCAGGAAGTGAAAGAGCACACCCTCCCTTCTTCCTCAGGTCCTGACTTTTGAGGAGAAGAGATGAAAATCAAATCAGAGCTGAAGTGACCCTGGAGACATAGAGGGACCCCTCCCACCAGGATTAGGGTTGCAGAGGAACACAGCCTCTTCCAGCTCCTTCGTGAGGCTGCCATGGAGGGTCAGAGGAAGCCAACACCTCATCTCATGGCTCTCGCGTCCTCCAATCTCCTCTGGTGCTGCTCGTTGGGTGAACCAACCAGAACCCTAAGAGCAAGGGAGCCTAAGAGAGGCAGAGAATGGATCTGTGTGGAGAGGGGGAGAAATGGAAAAACCCCTACTTGGAGGAAGGAGGAAGTGAAAGAGCAAGGAAACAGTGAGGAAGTGGAAGCTAAAGCAGCAGGCTATTTTCTGGGTAAAGTAAAAGGATGAGGCAAGAACAGATGTGAAGCAAAGGTGTTTTCTAGGCAAAAGAGACCGAGCATGCTTTAAACTGAGACGCAGTTCATCTAAACCACAGCTTTGATGTCATGGTGACTGGTTAATCCTGGCTCACGTTGCATGGAGAGTTTCTGTCATTTTAAGTGCCCCAAAAGATACCAAGGGTAAAGTGAAAGGGGCAACACAATCACAACTCAACAACACTGCAAGCTCCTATTGGCTCTAACTACAGTGGTCCCCCACCCCACCTCCACGGTTTTGCTTTCTGTGGTTTCAGTTACCTGTAGTCAACCGAGGTCCAAAAATGTTAAGTGGAAAATTCCAGAAATAAACAATTCTTAAGTTTTAAATTGTACACCGTTCTGAGTGGTGTGATGAAATCTCTTGATGTCCCACTCTGTCCCGCCCGGGACATGAATCATCCCTTTGTCCAGCATCCCCACGTTGTATATGCTCCCTTTCCATTAGTCACTTAGTAGCTACCATCTTGGTTATCAGATTAAGTGTCACGGTATTGCAGTGTTCAAAAAACCCTTATTTTACTTAATAATGGCCCCAAAACGCAAGGGCAGTGATACTGGCAATTCAGATATGCCAAAGAGAAGCCATAAAGTGCTCCTTTTAAGTGAAAAGATGAAACTTTTCAACTTAATTAGGCACTTTATCGTTTCACATCATCACAAGAAGAAGAGTGACTATGTACATAAGATATTTTGAGAGCGAGTGAGCACATTCACAGAACTTTTATTAGCGTATACTGTTATAATTGCCCTCTTTTGTTATTAGTTTGTTATAATTTGCTTGTTGTTAATTTTTCACTGTGCCTAATTTTTTAATTAAACTTTATCATAAGTATGTATGTTTAGGGAAAAAAATAGTATAGGGGTCAGTACTATACACAATTTCAGGCATCCACTGGGGGTCTTGGAACATATGCCCTGTGGATAAGCGTGGAGAACTGTATCCATCTTTCACATAAGAGAAGGATAATCTTTTAAGAATAGGAAGACTTTCAGGCATAATAACACAAAGGCTACTGTATTGCATTTTTGGCTCCCTGGAAGCTGGCTGGATCTAGTTCAAATAATTTCTTTCCGGAGTTGTTGTTGCCAGGAGGATTTAGAATAGCAAACAGTGGTGGTCAATCTAGGTAAAGCTGCCCGTGCTTTTCATCCTTTCTTCCTGGACATTTCGGAGAAATCAGCATCTAACTTTCCAGCAACAGCCAACTGTGGTCGACCAACGCAGTGCCTTCGCTGTAAAGGGTCAGCTACCCCCTGCAACACCATTCCTCAGGATGGTTAAAAAGGAAGGATTCTCTTCCTTGCAGTTGGAATCGTATGTGGTGAGCATCTGAGAAACCAGCAGAACCTGGATGCTAGTGAGTAGTTAACTAAAAAAGGCAGCATGACTGCTGCGTTCAGCATGAAATGAAAATGCTCAGGAAAATGGTCTTAGAGGGTTACATGAACTTGGCCAGGAAAACAAGGAGTTAGGCTTCCAGAGTTCAACCTGCTCAATGGTTCATCACCAACATCAGGGCACAGAGTACAGCTGTGCAGGTTGTGCCCTGCACGGGACATCTCCCCACCCCTGTCTGCTCAACCTCCCGTCAAGGGGGCAGCGATAGTTGAAATTCAGCATGTTTTCCACTCACCAAGCCATGCAACCTAGCATGCAGGTGTGTCTAACTAGAGAAAGGGGTTATTTTTTATTTTTTCTTTAAAAAGATGCTATTCTCTCACCAAGTCATGTACCCTGGGAACTGTACCACCCAGAGGTAGAGAGAAGCGTTTATTTCTGATTCTCATAAAGATACTATCTATACTTACAGCAACCCTGGCCAAATTCTTTCTATTTGCTAATGATGCATTTACTCTTCATGTCTTGCCTGAAAGAGCGTTTCATCATAATCAGAGCATGAGTGGGAGAAATTCAGAAAAGATGTTAACAGTAACAACAACAACAATCCCTCATTTTGGTTTAGTCCTTACATTTTAAACACTACTTCCCTATACAGGATCTCATTCAAGCCTCAGAAGAACACCTGGATCAAATTGGGTAAAGGTATCCTTTCCCATTTAACAATTGCGGAGCTAAGTCTCAGAGCTGGGACTGAGATCTCAGTTTTCTGATTTCAAATTCTCTGCTCTTTGCACAGTATACACCAAAAATATCCACACATTTAGAAAAGCTTGTAAGTATTGAGTTGGACAGCCAGCACTTATTCGCTGTCTCCCGGGTAACAGAACAGCAATTTTCGTCTGGTGATCTGCTGCCATTCACAGTCTACATTCTTCAGTTTAGGGAGAGACATGCAATTCAGGCCTGGCCATTCAGAGCCCTGCCATCGTGATTGGTTTAGAATGGTTATATGATCCAACCAGAGCCAATGAGAAGCACGAACACATTTGCATAGCGGTTTAGGTTCAAGGTGGCGATGTAGAAAGAGCCTGAATTCACCTCCTCTTCCATGGACACGGTGAATTTACAGCTGTATACAGTATATATGGAATAACTTCTTCTGGAAAAAGACTAAGAACTGGAAGAGCAACCCCGTAACATCAGGCAAATGAGAAGGAAACATCAAAGCCCATAGGAAAGGCTGAGACACAATCTCGCCATAAACCCATCCCCCCTGTGGTGACGACCCACAATCTGGAGGGAACTCAAAACCCTGAGCTCCTGCTTGAGAAGCAAAGTGTTTGTACCCCCTGGTGGGTACCCCAACTTTTAAGACATTTTGCATCGCCTGAGAAGAGAGGCCCACCTCTTTTCCATTGCTCTTGAGCAGGGGAGAAGGTGTGTCTGGAGTTGTTGCCCCCACCCTGCCCCCATGTGGAATGTGAGAATAAATAAAGCCAGTGTGGATGATGGGACAGCCAAGAAGTGACCAGGGGCAGGATCCTGGTGACATCATTTAAGCTTGTAGGTTGAGTCAGACATCCAAGTACTTTTCATTTACTTGAACCAATATATTTCTTTTATTATTTAGGCAACTTGAATTGTATCATCTGTCGCTTAAAACTAAAATGTCCTGGCTAGTTCAGGTAGTTTCTAACTCTTCTGTCTCATTAGCCGGAGACAATTCACAGCACTAGGAGCCATCACCAAAAGGTTCCAGCATAAGGTTCCAGCACCAAAACTGAGCCACAGAAATTTCTTCCGTGACATTCTATGGCTACTCACCAGTTTTACTCAGCAACCTGGAAAAGCTGGAAACGTTCCTTTTGCCCAGATGCCCAGGGGACAAGCCTCGCCTACCGGGAATCGTGAGGTAGTTGTGTGGTACAGTGGGAAGCATACTTCACTTAGCAGAGATTGAGCTGTGCTCTCATTGTGCTTGGACACCTGCGTGATGAAGAGATGGCTCCCAATGGTAATGGAGGCTGCATGCAGAAGAAAGTCTTCTCCCCCAAGCGTGGGATATAAGTCCTCTCTGTAAGTCTGACTGGGCCACCATAGGTCATGGACTCACCACTGGATCAATAGCAGTGGCCAGGAGAATGTCGTGCATTAATTGGCTTAGACTAACTAGGAACCACGCTAGAGCTGGAAATGGTGTCACATTAGTTAAAGCTGAGTCACACTGGGGAACGATAAATCCCCAAACTGGAATTCTGTTGAGAAGAGAAGTAGGGACTAGATGTTGGATAAGATCAAGAATGTCATTGTAGACGCTACTTGACCATGTGAACTTGGGCAGATCCCTCTAAGTCTTTGGGCCTCGGTATGCTTGTCTGTAAATTGAAGAGGACAGAATGAAGGATATTAACACTCCCTTCCTACTCCAACGTACTACGACTCTGTTCAACTCCTAACACAAAAGAGGAAACCCACGTAGATCATATGGTATGAGGGTAATGGCTCGTGTTCATTCATTTCTAAGTTGTCTCACTTTGCGCTGAGGTCTTTATAGGGTACAGGTGTGTCCTACTTTAAGAAAACCCAAAATGAGATCCATAAAACACATAAATTAGGTGGGACTACACATACTATATTTGCTTTACAAAGGGATTTCTCACAGTTCTCTGTTTCTGTTTTCTATTTATTTCTAGATAGTATGATGATAACATGTCTTAAGCTTGAAGAAATAGCTTTTGCAATCTTTGGATGTTTCTTTTGTTTTTGTTTGAGGAATTCTGCTGTTTCTCCATACTGGAGAAGGCATAACAAGCTGTCTTATACGATAAATTTGGGAAAGAACTAAGGAGACTGTCAAAGAAAATGTGGGAAAATAAGCGTAACCTGGTGCAGCTCAATTCGGCATACGTTAATTTAGCATTCATATGTTTTAAGAACTTCCCTTATCACTCCTGGGCTTTATCAAGTACATTTATGTCCAAACAGAGGTTTTCTCCTTTTCCTCTGATACTTTTCTTCTTCTCTGGCATGCTCTAAAGTCATGAAAATGAAGGAGCAGCACAGCAGATATATCCACTGGTTCCCAAGCCAAAATTTCATCTCAAAATCTAGCAGCTTCTAAGAGCATGAGGATAAATCAGTCTTACTCAGTTCTGACTCTCAGCACCTCCTTCTCCCATGACAAAATTCCAGTCTCTTCTCAGTTCCCTCCTACCTCTTACCTTAAATACTTCCTACCCTGTGCCTCTCTTGATAACACTCTCTGTACGGAAACAGGGCCACGGTGCACCAGGAACTCTGTCAGAATTGCACCCATGTTCCTTTGCGACAGTCCTTCCTCCCTTCTGCCTCCAGACCCACCCCATGGACCCTGACCCTAGTCAGCCCGCTTGGTACAGAGCTTTGCCAGACTCTGGCAGATCAAACCACATAATATAGCAGGCAAGGCTCTTTCTAGCTCAAAACTCTTCCCCAGGCCAACTTCCCCGCCTGGCATGTCAACTCCTTAAAGCTTAGGAAACTCCAAAAGAATAAACTAACATGTTCTCTAGTGTCTCCAGGAAGAATGAACTCTTCTTCCTCTAGCAAAGCAACCTACAGAAGAGAGTCAATCCACAAAACAATGAGAATAAAAGTGAGTTTAGAAATGGAATGTTTTACCAAAAAAAAACAAACAAAAAAACACCTGATTTTAAACAGATTCCCACTCCTGTACAGTTCTTGAAGTCACAGATAATGATCTAGGGATCTAGTCCTCAAATCCATTTATTTTGGCATTCAGTGTTTTTAAAATTGAGAGATTCTGCGTACAAATCCTAATGTATGTCTTCTCCTAAAAAAAATAAAAATAAAAAAAAAAACGTTCTGGCAACATTAGGTCTAGATTCATTTGGCAACCATCAGCCAGAGCTGGGTCAACTTTACTCCCTTGAGATAGAACTCCTGCCTCACCCCAAGTCTATTGCTGAGTTTTGTCTGCATCTTGTCCTTCTCCTCCAGCACGTCCCTGCCTGACCACACCCCCTCTCCCAAGCAGGTGTGTACAAATCTTGGTTTACAAAGCACGCCTGCTCCCCCACCCCCATGGCTATATAATCTCATTTAGGCTTCACAGTAGTTCTGTGGAACAGGCAATCGATCCCCAGTTACAATCAAAAAACAAACAAAAGCTTTTTCCAGATTTCTGTATTACAAAGTCATATTCTGTGACATGTAGAAAGTAAATTATAAAAACCGGTTCAAACCAAAACTGGATCTAGCATATTTTTCTGCACCTGGTCAGAACATACAGCTACATGGCATATTGTAAATACCTGGAAAGATTTTTGAAATCCTAATGCGAGGAAGCACCCCAGACCAAATAATTCAGCCTCTCTGGTGGGGGGCTCCGGGCATTAACAGTGTTTTAAATCCCCAGGTGACTGATTGTAATGCTCCCCTGAGACTGTGAACCACTTCCTTCGAGTCTGCCCTCAAATCAATGGCGACCCAACCTCGGGAAAGGAAAAGAAGGGAATTGAACATTTCCCAACTCCTGGCTCTAAGAAAAGTAAAATTGTTACCAGATCTTTAAAGTCTAATGGTTCCTGGGATATTTAGAGGACCGGAGGTATTGTTCTGTCTCAGAAAAAAAAAAATTCTAGGCTTTAATAATAGGAACCAGCCAGACTTACTCCTAACAAGTTCTGGTTAAGTCATACCCTCTTGTAAAGTCACTCATAACCCACCCATTTCACATGCAGGCCAGTGGCCAGTCTGACCTCTACAAGTGCCTCTAACGGGAGCTGTGTACAGGGCTCTTTAGCAGAACGTTGCTGAAATTATTTCATTATGATTTTACTACAGAGGGATTGAAATAAAAGGGGCCAGAGAGGGCCCCCAACATGTTCCAAATATTCACCAGGCAGAAGCACTTAAGCAAGAGACACACCTTCTGCTGGAGATGCTCCAGTTTGGGGCTGAGCCAAGGGTGTGTACACGTGTGGCCTTCGCCAGAGAATAAATATGCATGCAGGCACAGGAAGTCAGCTCCGGCAGCCTAGGGACATTTAAGGTGACCTAGGGATTTAGTTCAAGGCATAACCTGTTCTGTCAAAGCCATTTTCACATGGTCCTCAGCCTCTGATTTTGGGGACTAACAATATTCCAAGAATCAGAGGCTGAATTTTGGAGGGGAAAAAACCTATTCTTACCACTAGCTCAGGAATACTTGGTCATTCTTTGACCCGAGGTGGAAATGACCAATGTATTGGAACCAAGAGTTGGTTCTCTATTTGTTCAATAATGTCTCCAAATAACATCAAGGCTGCAAAACACTGTAATCACCAAAAGTATTTATTAAGCAGCTACTGGCTTAGGGCTATCTAGTTGGTACTTAAGAAACGTATGCATTATTAAATGAAAACTACTGTAAGTGTTTGTTTCTCTGTTGTCACCTTAGAGTTGATAAGGCCCCTATAGATATATAAATACATTATGAATATATAAACACATAACTCTTATTCAATATGGGGATCCTATCTCATTTTGAGATATGTCCATTGTATCAAATGATATGAGGACTATCTCTATCATTTGCAGAGATACGAAACCAACTATTTGCACCAGTGGCCTACCTGAGCCAGCACAGAAGCTCCAGGTTCACACTGGGTAGTTGGAGGACAGGTAGCAGTACCAGGTCAGGTGCTCTGGGGAGGATTTGATGCAGGAAAAAAGTGCTCATCTTTGACCAGAGCTGTGCGAAACCAGTTGCCTCACTTTTTATCTGACCCTCCTCCACCCGGACTGAGCTGGAATGGGAATCAGTCTAGGCTAGTTAGGGTTGGGGAAACGGTTTCAGGCAGATGCCAAAGAGCTGTTCTTTGATTCACCTGCACAGAATCATGGAGCATGGTTTGGAAGGTGCACAGCAACAGTTAAAACTTTTTTAGTTGCAAGTTATAGAATCTCAACAGAAATTGACCTGAACAAAAAGGGAATTTATTGACTTCCAGTCATGGCTGGATGTAAGTGCTCAAATGATATTATCCAGAATCAGTTGCTTTCCATCCCTCAACTCTGATTTCCTCCATGCTGGCTTCATCCTCAGACAGGCCTTCTCTAAGTTGTGGCGATAATAATTGCCAGAAGCTCCTGGCTCACTTCCCACCAGTTTGGCATCCCCAAATAATTCTAATAAGAACTTGGAGCTAGTTGCCATTGACCTAGCCTGCGTCGTATACCCATGTGAACCAATATTTTGACCAGGGGAAGCCAGTTGTCTCACTGGCCAGGCCTCTGTCACATGCCCACTCTTCATTCAAGGAGGGGTGGTCAGACATGGAGTAACACTTTAGGGGATGCCCAAAAGAAATTGGAAGGTGAATGGAAGCTGAGTGTCAAAAACAACAGCTTTCCTACACTGGACTGTGGTGACCCTGTCTGTGGAACCTGGAGTTAGGACATTTCTTCTTACCTTCAATGTCATTGAATTTCCTGTGTCTGAAACTGAATAGGCAATTTGATAAATAGTTTTAATATGAATGGATGAATGAATCTGGTTGAGCGTATAAGCACGAACCATTTAAATATTCTACAGTATTTGGTGATATTCCTAAATGGATGGTACAAAAGCAAAGATGCAAAGATAAAAGAAGAGATCAGAGGAAGCCATAAGAAAAGAGGCAATAGCAGAAATGGCTTTTGAAAGATGACTAGGTATAGAGAGGGGGAGGGGAGCATTCCAAGCGGGGACATACCATGGCCACAGGCCCTGAGATCAGACCAGCCCCATGCATCCAGGAACAGAGAGAAAACTTGCCAGCTGAGCTTCATGTGGGCAAAGAGTGGGAGGCTAGGGTAGGCCAATTTTAAGTGTAGAATGGCCATCTGAAGAGCAGACACTGGGTGGAGCGGAAAGGGGGAGTTGGCATTGAAGGGAGAGAGGAAAAGTTTAGTTTGGGACAGGATGCACCAGCAGCATCTGCAGGAAGCACGAAGTAGGAGAGTGAGGATGACAGCGTTGCTTTGGAAGGATAAGCCTGACGGAGATGTGGAGGGTGGACGGATTGTCAGGGGTGAAGACGGCAACAGGGAGTTAGTCCAGATGCTTTTGCCAGGTAAAGGGGAGGAGGGCCAGGATTCTACCCCTGCAGGTAGAATTCAGCCCAGTCTTAAAAGCCCACTGGTCACCATGCCCTGTCCCCCCTTACCCTTTCTCTCTCCCGCTCCTTTCCCTGCCTCCACTTCCTGAATGCATGTCCAATATTTGACTATATTCAGGAAGCTTTTAAATGCCTGGAGGCTCCACTGAGAGAAGGGCTCAATAATACCATGAGGAAAAACCAAGTCTTGCTAAGAGACACACAGGGACTGATGGGGCTGACACAGAGGCCCAGGGAGGCCAAAGAAGATAAACTTACTGCCCCTATTCGGCAAGCTGACTGACGGACTCTGAACCTCCGCGTCACTGTTTACGTCTGTGTGATCGTCTGCAGGTTCTCTCTGTTGACCTCATTATTTCTCATCTAATTGTGAGAATTTAATTGTGCTAATAATGTACGTAAAGTGCTTGCTTAAATAATGTTTTTGATTGTATTAGTATTAGTTTAGTATTAGTATTAATATTAGTATTAGTAGCATCTGGGAACAACACAAGCAACCGAGCTGGTAAAACTCACCTAGACTTCCTCCCAAAGCTAAAAATTCCTACATGAAAGAGAGGCTTGTAGAGTTGGATTTCAGCTCTTTTCCATTGGTCCTCAAGCCAAACTGAGACCAACGAGCTCTGACCAACCACTAGAGGGAGAGTGGACTTCCAAACACCACAGCCCCTTAACCCAGTGTTTTCACACTGCAGGTAGCTACAGTTTAGTGGTTATGATGTCAACTTACTGGGATTCAAATAGCAGTTTTTAATGAAATAGAAAATGGCAGTGATTGCAGAAGATACAGGTAGATATTGTTTCACACAGTTCTTTCTTTTAGTTACGTAATTATAGATGCATGTGGAAAACGTATTTCCTGTGGGTCATGGTCAATCGTCCAAAAGTTTGAGACACATTGCCTTAAGGCACATGCGGGGGAACACTGCCTATTTTCTTCAATTCTCAGACAGACACCAAACAGGCTACATTCAGGTAAGTCATTGCTCTGTATTAAAGAAGAATCAGATACAGGAGTGGAGGACTAGATTTAACTAATGATGCCCCCATATTGTTAGGAATTTATATTCTTTCTTGGATGCTCTTTCTCTGGTTTTTATTAATATAAGCACGGCTCAAGGTCTAACCTAGCCCTCTTTTTCCAAAGGCCTATGAATAACCTGCACAGCTCTCTTTCTAGGTGATGACATCTACTCCCAAAGCTTTCATTGGTTTCTCTGTGTGGCTGAATCCTGAATTACTTCTTTAGCTCTTAGCTCCAAATGATGGCGGGGATTCTCTCCCTAGATGTCCCATAGACCCCTCAATATCAACCTGTCTGAAACTCAACACATCACTTCCCTTTACTAAAAGAAAGGTACAAAGCCCTTCTTCCTGCGCTCCTTCTCTTGGCCCCTGTCTTCGTCTTGTCAATCTACTATAACAAAATATCACAGATTGGGTGGCTTATCACCATGAAAATATATTCCCCACAGTTCTGGAGACTAGAAATCCATGTTTGGTTGAGGGCCCTCTTCCAGATGTACGACTTTTTGTGCCCTTCACAAAAAGTGGCAGAAGGGGCTAGGGAATCTCTGTGAAACCTCTTTCATAAGGTACTAACTTCATCCATGAGGGTCCCACCCTCGTGACGTAAGCACTTTCCAAAGGCCCCATCTCCTAATAGCCACAATTTCGGGGGGTTAGGATTTCAATATATGAATTTGGAGGGGATACATTGAGACTATAGCAGTCCTCTCTCCTCTCCATAACCCAGATGAGAAAACTCAGTTCTCACCAAGTCTTCTTTTTCCCTCTGTGTTCACCAAGTCCTATCATTTCTATCTCCCCAGTGCCCCATCTGTCCCACCTACTTTTCCCTCCCACTCCCATTGTTTTAGATGATTTGCGTAGTCTTCTTATTGGTCTCTACGTTTCCAATCTTTTTCCATCAGTGTGTTTCCAATCTCTCACCTTACCCATGGATCCTTCTCATGGCCATCAGCTACCTTTCAAGAACACAGATTGAATCATATCATTCATTCATGTCATTCTGATTCTTAAAAACATGCACTAATTCCCCAAAAACATTACAATAAAGTAGAAATATGTAAGCATGGGATTGAAGGCCCAAGCCAGAAATGATGGTTGTATCTCAAGCACCTCAACTGATTAGTGGTGGCTTCTTCAGGAGTTGTGTTGAGAAGGAATCTGACGATTCATACAAAATGAGCAAGAAAGGTTAGCAGTGAGCGCAAAGGGGGCTGCACACACACGCAATCTACTTTTTTGTTTCTTTCTACATACTCTAGTATCAATTGCTTGGTCACAAGAACTACTCATTATTACCCGAATACACTACACAATTTTTATTAACCAAAAAGACCACCATTTTTTTTTTTTTTTAGGTTTTTTTTATCGGGGAATACTGGGGGACAGTGTGTTTCTCCAGGGCCCATCAGCTCCAAATCGTTGTCCTTCAGTCTAGTTGTGGAGGGCACAGCTCAGCTTCAAGTCCATTCACCGTTTTCAATCTTTAGTTGCAGGGGGCGCAGCCCACCATCCCACGTGGGAATGGAACTGGCAACCTTGTTGTTGAGAGCTCCTGCTCTAACCAATTGAACCAATCTGGCCGCCCCAAGACCACCTATTTTCATGATTCCTTTCTTTTGCGGTCTATACTGCTCTTGTCTCAGCTTCTACCTTTTAGACTCCTCATCTTGTTCCTGTAATACTCTGCCTTCACAGTTTATTACTTGTCTCTCCATTAAAAACGTATTAACCTCCCTTGTATTGCAAGTATTACATATGTATGTGTGTATTATGTATGTATATGTATGTGTGCATATGTGTATATGTATGTATGTATATATGTGTGTATTTCTGCTTCTCCCACTGGACAATATGCAAACTCTTTGAAGACACTGAACATATCTTACATATCATCTCTGAACTCTTAGATCCCATATAGTAACTTAAACATAACAAGTATTCAATGGAAGTTTATAGAAATGAATGAACTAATTAACCAATAATCTGATGATATGTTAACTTGGGAAGAAAAAAAAAAGGTCACAGGGAATCTCCAGGAACTGGAATCATCTCAAAAGTAAAGACACTCTTTTAGGAATCTCCCAGTTGCCAGCAGTGAGTAAGATCCACAAGACAGCAGCCCCCAAATTAGGAAGTAGGTGATGCAGCTGCAAATTCAAGAGAAGTGTCTCTTTCATTGGTACATCGGTATAGCACTTGACATTTATAAATGCCTCTGCAAGTACACAAGACAAGCTTAATTTCCCTTTCACCAACCAAGTTTTAGAAGCCATGACCTCCCCAATATCATATGTGTACCCACAAGGCTCAAGCCCACAGCTCACATAGAGTTGTGCTCTTCTGCTTCACCAGTGGGGTTTTGGTAAATTTTAGTGTAGAGAAAAGAATCCACTGCTATTACAAATAATAAGTTGGAAAACTACTGCTGTCTGTCCTGTAACGGTCTTGCCTCAGATCCTCCAAACAGATTCCCTAAGCTGTTTGTAAGTATGCCCCAAACTGGAGATTCAGCCCTAAGACTAGGTAAAAATTGTTTCCAAGAAAAATTTCAAACCACCTTACCAAGCATTGGCAGCTTCTCAAGTTGGAGATTTATATGGAAGCCAATGACCCAAAGCCCTCAGCAAATTGGGGAACACTGTTTGTAATACCACGATAGCCTAAACAACTAAGAGAGAAATCACAGGCACTGGGGGTCTTTCCTTTCCCTTACAGGAAAATAGCTTTTGTTGTCATTGTCCCTTGAATGCCCAAGAGGGAGAAAAAAGAAATCTGAGGAGAGGCGGTGACAAACTTGTTAATTTTCTAAAGTCACCAAGTCCGGTCTTAGAAAAAGGCCATCAGGCATTTTGTTCTTCCAAGAACTATATACTCGGGATTTTTAATTTCGAGCCGTGAAAAACAAATGATCTGGGCCAAAATCAGAGAGAACACTTAAGATTTCAATGATTTTTGGGGTTATCTTCCCTGTGTTTTCTCCTCTGGTCTGTATGGTTCCTCAAACAAAGTGGGATGGAAAAGTTCAAGCGCAGTTCACAGAAGAGAACATTCTGTACTCTGCACAACAGACTGGGTTGCTCCCTGTAAAACAAAATCAACAGCATGATCTCAGCCGCTACTGCCGCGGCAGGCACTGCGCCGCCAACCCACGGGCCCCAGCGTTTGAATAGACCGGCTGTCAAAGGCGCCCTATAGACAGAACAGGCCGCTGAAGGTGCAGCTGTAAACGCATGCGCAAGACACACACACACACACACACACACACACACACACACACACACGCAAAAGGCCACAGAAATGACTTTCTGTCCCATTGTTACTTCTCCCCAGAGGGTCAAGGAAGTTGTTTGGACATTTCTCTTTGGAGAGTAATTACAGCTGAAACATTTCCAAGGAAACAACCCCCCTGCGTGTGCACTTCTGCTCCAGCATTGATTGGAGCTTTTCAATCTTTTGGATGTTGCTGTAATCAAATGACAGCATTAACACTAAATATGCCTCTGCTTCCCTTAGGAGGAAGAGAGGGGGTAGGGAAAGGGAAAGAGAGTCGAGTTGGTTGTTGCACCCCCGCCCCCACTCCCTAAGCTTTTCAATTTTCTTCAGGATCCCGGGCTTTTTCTTCTGTCCTCTAAAATTTAGCACACAGTCCAGTGAATAATGATTGAGTGCATATTTTGTTGCAGTGAATAATACCTGTAGTAAGGTTTTCCTAGTGAAGTGAAAACCTGGCCTTAAAGCCAGTCAGAAAAGAGGGAAGGGAAGCGACGTGTGGACCGTACGTGGAGGGTGAAGGGGAGAGGAGGGTTTGAAGACTGAGGTGCTAGATGGCCCTGGACATGGGTGAGTGTCCTTAAGTATAACGAAGTAGACATCCCCAGGGTCTGGGGTTGCTTCCGCAGTGTTCTTTCCATGCTGAATTCAAGCCTATTCACAAAAGGAAGAAATGACAAAAAGAATGCACAACTGCCCACAGCAGGGGAGTGGAATTGCTGCTCCAAGACTCCTTTAAAGTCCCCCTTTACTGCAGCTGTTTCAGGATGTAGAGACCAGTGGGGTGGGGGTGGGGGTGGGGGTGGGGGTGAGTGTGGGGGTTGAGGGGGAAAGAAACGGGAAGTGGAAAAGCAGGGCTTTCAGTTATGCAAAGGACTTTGAATCCTGGTTTACTGTCTGTGTCACCTCAGGTGAGATCCTCAGACTTTGTACCCATAGTCTCTCCATGTCCTCAGCTGTTAATTAGAAAGAGAGATACCGATTTTGTAGAGCTAGTGACTTTTGTGGAATTTAAGGAAATAATATATGCCTTTGTTTGCCATAGACTAGGTATTTATTTTGCAAATGGTAATCATTGTTATTATTAATGCGAGTACTATTTAGAGAAAGCTGTTAACTGGGGTGTCAGTTAAGAACTTCCACCAACGTGTCCTTTCAAATGTTTTTTTGCCCACATATTTTTATAATTTATTGACTTAGTAAATATCTGTTGAGCACCTGCACTGAGTGCTGTGCTCTGTGCAAAGCACTGCACCAAGCACTGGGGTAACAAAAGCTTCGGCCTCAAGAAGCTTCCTCACCTTTCCAAGGAGGCCAGTGAACACAGGCCAGCGGCAGAGCCCTGGGTCTTGACAAATGCTTCTCCACAGCTGCCTTCTCTCATGCTCAGGCTACTTCCTTCTAGATCCCAGACCAACTACCGTGCTTCCCAGAAAGTGAGACCTAACCAGACAGTCAGCTCTAATGTGTCTTTTGAAGCAAAAATTAATGTAAGACCCGGTCTTATTTTACTATAATATAAGATCAGTTCTTATGTAATATAATGTAATGTAATAATATAATACCAGGTCTTATATTAATTTTTGCTCCAAAAGACGCATTAGAGCTGATTGTCCGGCTAGGTCTTATTTTCTGGGAAACATGGTATGTGGCTGTCGCAAGCCATCCCACAGAGAAAAAAGCTGCTGGGGAGCAGGGATTGGTCAGAAACAGCCTGATGCAAGACATTTCTGGGACTCCTCTTCCAGAATGTAAACACCCTTTCTCACCTCAGGACTAGAGCTCCTGCCAAGACTTTGAAAAACAAGTTACACAAGCACCTTTGAGGCGGTTGGACATGCCACATCATGGCTGCTGCTACACGGAAGGCGGCAGGGGTGGCCTCAAGGACTCAGTCAGGAATAATACAGAAATCTGTAAACACAAGACTCACTGGGCCAGAAGTCCAAAACAACCACAAGCCCTTGGGCACCACACCAAACCCCAGCCTGTGGAAGTAGTCAGTCATTGAAGATAATTTCACAGATTTCCCTACTGCCATCACTGATCCGATCTCAGAATTCACAGAGGAATCGCCTGCCATTAGATCAGGGCCCAAGCCAAGGCAAGGCTTCCTGGAACGGGTCACCTTGACAGCTTCAATTCTTTCTTCCCCATCGTGATCGCCTCCCTAACGAGACCTACCTCACCTAGGGCCCTGTTTAAAATTTTGGCAGCAGACAGCCCTGTCTCAAAACCACCCTTCCCCATTGGACCTCCTTTGCCAAGGGCTACTGCCAACTCTAGCCAGTTGCAGGTGGGCTTTCTCAGAGGGCTAGAGTGTGCATGGGGCAGTAAACGCAAAACCCTAGGGATTTGAGGTAGACCAAACTAAATAAATCCAGGGACTAGGCAAGTAACCAAGCTCTCAGAGGAAGTAAATGAAGGAAAGTCGTTTCCAGAGAAATAAGCAAGAGTTCATACCAACACACACATACTTGATGGGAGGAGCCTAAGAGAATGATGTTGGTTGACCATTCATTATGTGCCAGGTGCTTTATATACGTTCTCTCATTTAATCTCCATAATAATCCTGTGTAGTAGGTAGTGATGTCATCCAAGACCCAAAGAGCTTAAATAACTGGCCCAAAGTCATGCGGCCAAGTACATGGCGGCGCTTGCATGTGAACCCAGTTTCACCCAGCTTGAAATCCCAGATTCCTTTCATTATACTTTCTGCCTCTCTGTTTGTAAGGATCTTACTAGAATACTGTGGAATCATCTTATACATCTAGTTTGCTTTTTCAGAAATTGAAGTCTCTGGTTGAAGTCCTAACACCAAGTCCCACTCCTCCAGTCAGATATATGTCGTCTGTCTCCATCTATCTACACAATCAGCAATAGTTGTTGAACATGCATGAGGCACTATGCTATGTTCTCTGGAGGATACAAAGGTGAGTTATGCGTGAGTGCTGGCTTCAAGGAACTTACAGTCTGTCTGGAAAGGATAGGCTGTGTTGCAATAACGCACAATTATTTATTATTTGTTTATTTTATTAATGATTCAGATCACCTCTGAATCTAAATGGCAGGAACACAATGAAGGTTTACTTCTCGTTCACACCACACACCCCTTGTGAGTCAGCAGTGTCCTCACTCAAGAACCCAGAGAGATGGACAGTCCACTAGATGTCTCAAACATTGCCAGGCACCATGTCAGGGGGAAAGACAGCGTGATCAGTCACTCACCAGCTCTTACCAATTCTTCCTCTGACCACTTCTTCCTGAATGGGGTTCATTTCCGTTCTGCTCACATTTAATTGGCCAAAGCAAATTAAACAGCCACACATAGCTTCAAGGCATTAGAGAAATACAAACCTACCATAAGTCTGCAAGTGAGGAAAAACTTGAAAAATATGATAAATAGACCTGCTAATAACCACATTCTTGGAAGAGGAATGGCCTCAAAGCCTTATACCCGAAATTCCAAATAATGTAAGACTGAAAGATTAAATACCCTCAGACTGGATTCATTCAAGGCTTATGTCCTAAGGACTCAAGAAAGAATTGCCTGGACTGGAGACATCAGTGAAGTATCCTGAGGAAGTGAAGACCTGCACTGAGCCTTGCAGAGTGGGAAGAGCTTGGATGGACCTACAAGACCAGACCAGTTGCATTCATCTTGACCTTCAATAGGGTGATGGTAACCCACCACCAACCACTCTCATGAACAACATAGGTCACTCCAGGCCTGGAGCGACAACCTGAATGGATGCTGGAAAGCCAGAATGTACACCATGGGCTTGAGAGGAGGGGGCCCATCATAGCTGGGCAGAGTGCTAGTCAGGGAGAAAGGACAGTTGGCCAAAGCATTACTTAAGAAGGTATAGAAGATCTTTAAACAGGAGGAAATCATGATTAGAAGGGGATTTTAGGGATTTTAATCTGTGGCTATATTCTTTCATTTATTTCTTCTCTTGCTTCATAAATAGTTTAAATATTTTGCATAGGCGATGCAAAGGTGTATAAAGCTTGGTTCTTACCCTCAACATGCTTCTGTCTTTAGCAGAAGGAGAAGAAAGGTGCTTGGTTTTTCATCCTTGCCTTTTAAGAGGGATTGATCTCAGACTGATGAACAGGATCTAAAATTTCAAGGATGCACGTTAATAAAGAAGGAAGGGCTACAAAGCCTAAATTGCTAGTTGAGACTGGGGTGATAGTAAGGAATCCAGGGGTGAGAGGAAGTCAGAGGATTTAAGAAAGGGGGCAACGGGAGAAAAAGCTTTTGGAATGATGGAGATTTTTAATGAGGATTTTTATGAAGTTTGGCCCTATCGTGTTCAATGGAAACCCTCCACTTTTCTTCCCTGTGAACATTTCAGTAAAATCTACATTACTCAGAATGCTTTGGAAGGGGGCTTGAGAGGTCATGGGGGTGGGGGACCATTGGGTAGAAATGAAATGACAATCGTGGCCTCCTAGTGAGCCGAGGGTGTGAGCAGGGATTTCCCAAGAGAGGCCAGTCACGTCAGTGTTAAATACATATGTACAATCACAGTGGTACAGGATAAAGCGGCAATTTTGGGAATGGGTGAGTTTGTCGAGAACAGCTTCGTAAAGGAAATTAAATGTGATCCTGGTACCAAGTGTTAAAAAACCAGAAAGTGTCCCCAGCCCATGTGGATTAATGGAAGTGTTCTAGTCCAGGCATAAAAGAGCAGCATGTGCAAAGACACTGGGGTGTAGAAGAGCCTGCTTTATTTGAACTACTCCAAGCAAACACTGATGGACAGGATTATGAGGGATCAAGTCAGGAAGAGCAAGTTCGGTAATCCAATCCAGTAAGCAGGTTTTGTAGAAATGAGGGCATGTATTCATCTTCAAAATGATTTATTCAGCATTTACTGACTCGCAAATACTTTCCAGCTTTTATATTATTACAAAGAAATTTTGTTTTGACTTGGCAAGATCCTGGGAAACTTATGATTTCCTACTTTCTTAACTATTGGTGAGAAAAATGGTGGATGCAGAGGTGAACTTTTCTAAGGACGTCCTGACTTATTTATATTCATTGCTCACGTACAGTATGCCAATATTTACCTTGCTGCTAAGCACCACCTCTCCATGTGCAGTGGAGAGAACGTGCCAAGAGCCTGCATATCCTGTGTCCCGCGAGGTGAAGGATTGCCTGAGACAGCAGCACACAGAAGCAGAAAGGTGGTGTCTATTAAAACACACTTCTTGATTTACAGTCAACTGTCAGGTAGGAAAATTTATCTCTGCTGATCAGAGCGGAAAGTACCCTGAGTGTGGGGTGTGAGTGTATGTGTATGCCCGGGTATATTTTAACTATCCACCTGGGAAATCTCTAAATCAGCATTTATTTCAATAATCTCATACATTCATATGGCACCTTTCTCCACAAATGCTTCCAAAGCAGTTTGTAAATTTTATATAGCTGGAGAACCATCACTGCTGGAATAGAAGGAAATATATATGCTTATCAGCTTCCTAACAAGAACCTGGGATTACATGTACTTTTGTGAAGACGCACAGGGTTCCAAGGATGTGTATCTAATTCAGAATGTGTGTATCTTTAAATGACATTGGAGTTCATTAAAATCACTATTCAAATTTCCTCCTAATAATCTATTCACATTCTACCTAGCCTTCCAGGCCCACCTCTAGATTCCACTCTTCAGTTGCCACTAAAATTCAGTCCCCTGGAGCAAAATACTGTCACCTTGCCTTGGATATTGCTCTTCCCTAAATACCCAGAAGAACAGAAGTGGGCAGGAGATTTTGTATCACTCTTGATGGTTATACATTATGCATTTCTGGCCCATGCAGAGGCTGAGAAGCATCTGAGAGGCCCGTGAGCACCTTTGAGGAAACGAAAGGAACTTCAAATCATTCATTCAGTCAATATTTACTGAGCAATTGTTATGTTCCAAAACTCAGCCGGGGCGCTGGAGATAAGCTGAGAGCATAAGAGACCAGGCCCCTGAGCTCGTGGAGCCAGCAGTCTAGCAAGGATATGGCTATTAGTGAAATAATCACATAAATCATAGTAAACTGAGAGCCAAGATAAGTGCTACAAAGGGTCGTTCTGAGAGCATAAGGGAACTTCAGGAGTCAGGGCAGGCTTTCATGAGGAAATGAAGTACACGTTTTCATCTGAAGGATGAATAGGAGTTAACTAGACCAATCTCTCTCTCTCTCTCTCTCTCTCTCTCTCTCTCTCTCTCTCTCTCTCTCCTCACCCCCAACCTGTTTTCTCATTTGTAAAATGACTATACTAACAGTACTTTGCCTAAGTGTGGGGTCCCCAGAAGAGCCAACCTTGAAATCAGGACTCTTGTGAATGTGGTTTCTTAGGAAGTGTCCCCAAGGAAAACTGCTTGAGAAGCCGAATGGGACTGGGAAGGGAAGGGAAGGAAGCATGTTTGAGAAGCAAGCAAAATGCCATGGAGGGGAGAACTGGAGACAAGGTAGGTGACACGGGGAGCTGGGGTGCTTGTCCCTTGCACTGGTTAGTTACCAATCAAGTCCCAGGCACGTCTGCCCTCTCAGCTGGGAAGCAAAATGGTTCCAGTAGCTTGAGAACTGTCCCCCAACACACAGCTGCCATGGTGCTGGCTGCTGGGCACACAGCACATGGTGATAACCGTGTGCAGGAATATGGCAAAGGGATGTGGGCAGAGGATGGAGGCCTCTGCTACATAGGCTGCAGGTACAGGTGAAAGAAAACAATGCATAGTGGAGCACAGCACAATGCCTGGCACATAGTAAGTGCTCACTAAATATTATCTCTCGTAATTCTTATTATTGACTGTGCATTGACATGGCCCGGACAGGCTCTGCTTTACCCACCCAGTCATCTCTGCCTACTCCCACCCTGCAGGAACCCACTCTGCTACCCGCACTCCCTGCCAGGTCTCCTGAGACAAACACACATATAAATATAGCAAAATATATTTATATTTCCCAGGATTGTCACATTTTGCTGAGCTCATAACAGAACTGAACAAATAGCCCTGTCATCCTCTGTAATACGTTCTATCATTCACTGAGGCTTCATCTCTCCCCGGCCTCCTGGGCTCCTGGAGCTCAGAAATTCATGTGCCTGGCTGCTTCTTAAATGTGATGTGTACTAACCTGATACAATTCTCAGGCCTTCGTTTGCTGGGCAAGTTGATAGAATTTTTGGACCAGAGGGATTTCCTCGATCTGCTCATCTTACTGGGTGGCGCCCTGAACAATTGTTTTCCACTTCAAACATCAGCATTTTAAATAAAAAGAATGAATTATGATATATGAACAAGAATGAATCTCAAAATCATTATCCTGGGTGGAAAAGCCAGACACAAAAGAACATATATGGTATGATTCCGTTTATTGCAAATTCTGAAACAGGCAGAATTAATCTATTGTGACAGAAAGTGGGCCAGCGGTTGCCTGGGACTGGGGCTGGGGTAACTGCAAAAAGGCCTAAGGGAACTTTGGGGAGTTGAAATGTTGCTTGTCTTGGTTGTGGAGGTGGTTACACCAGTTGTATACATTTGTCAAAACTCATTAGAATGGTATTCTTCAAATGGATGTGTTTTTGCTGCATGTAAAGTATACCTTACTGAAGTTTATTTTAAAATTAAATACATAGGCATTTTATTGCCTGACCAAGAGATCAAAAGTAGATCCAAGACAATCCCAGGGAAGCCTTTCTATTGTTCCCCTTCTGCACCCACTATTTTTTCTTTTGGCAAGAAGTTGGTCTTTATTATTTGCACTAATGGAGGGGAACAATGGCCTAGAGAATTTAAAAAGAGAATAACCCACGAGTCATTTGCATCTGATGGCTCTGGAATGTGTTTTGTTGCCTATCTGGTATGTGAATAGAGATATGCCTGCTTGATATCCCGAAATACACTTCAAAGGAAATAATGGACTTCCTGAATTGTGAAGACCTGAATTGTTGGAAGCTTGGGAGGCACTTCACTTTCCCTGCCTGACCCCACTTTTCCCTTCTCCTCATTCCAAGCAGAAAATGCAATGTGTCACCCAATCCCAAACCTCCCTTCAAGCAGGCTATCTCTGTTGTTGAAGCTCTGCCTTCTTAAGATCAGGTGCCTCTGTGTTACATGTAGTGAAAATAGAGGGAGTTGAGATACTCAAGCCATTGAAAAAAGGCTTAAAAAAAGGTTCCTTGCAAATTAAGTGGAATCATCTACTTGAAGATAATTGAGAACAGATTCAACAAAAATTAGTTCTTTATATTTAGGATGCAGCTTAGCTGGATCTGGCTCTGGGAAGCCTCTGCTGGTACTCATCACACCCCCAAGCCCTGCTGCTCTCAGGGTTGGATTGGCTGCTCCTGGTATTTTCACCCCACCCCCACCCAAACACCCTGGACTTCGTCTTTCAGGGCACTTACCACGCGGAGGGCAAATACATGTTTACTAATCTGTGTCCTGGACCCAGACTGAAAGCTCTTTGAAAAGCAGGGTCTGCTGAGGTCACCATTGTAACCCCAGCTACCAGGGCCAGGCTCATAGTAGGTGCTTAATAAATAGTTGTTGAGTTGTTATTATTCTGAACACATCACAACAGAGTTTATTTAAGGTTTTGAAAATCAATTGCACAAACAGGAAAACTCTGGCGCTTCCAAAGGGAACTCCACCCAGACAGAGCTCCAGCAGGAAATACCAAAAAGTCAGTATCTAGCACAGAAATTATGTTTCAGGGCAAACTCTCATGAGTTGATTTCTGAGAGACAGTGGAATAGTCTGAAAAATCCAAGGCTTTAGGAACTCGTCATACAAATTTTCCTCCAAAGCAGGTGACAGTCTGTAAGTGGGGATAGAGGGAAGGGAGGAGAAGCTCCCAGGAGAAGGCCCTGGGGCTCTGGAGGAGCAGGGAACTTGGAGTCAATGGCCCAGCCTCGGTGGCTAGACTCAACGCCTCTGTAAATGACACTTCCCTCAGAGAGTTGTTGTGAAGTCCCTTCTGTAAGTTCTTAAGGGTGATATGCATTTTAGCTGCTATATTATCAGGAAAGACAACAACAACACTCACCTGGGACTTTCAAGTTCAGAGAAGAAAGGAGGAATGAGGAAATGCTGAAAAATAATCACAAGTTACTCCTATTATTATTAAGTATTATTATTCAAACACTGGCTTTCAAAGTATGAATCACCCCAGCTCCTTCTTTCTTTCTTTCCCATGGCCTCCTGGGTTCTCACCCTGGGCTCATTTGTCTCACAGGAGCAAGGAGAGAGCACAGAGAGTTTAAGTTCACTCAGCACTACTACACATTACCTGCATTCAAACTAGGAAAGAAACAGTTAGCTAACATGAGCAGTTGACAGTATCTGAATCCCAACTTTCCATAAATTCACCCTGGTGGGCACCTAGGTATCAATATGTACAGTACCAACATTTGTTGATTGATGGTGCCTCCGTTCACAAATACTTAGTTAAGTGACCTCATGAATTTAACAGAATGCCATTGCCTAGACCCATCAACTAACTTCCCTTGAATTTAGATAATGAACAATGCCAATCAATATTTGGGGGAAAGCACAAGAATTGCAGAACAGCAACAATCAGGTCAATTCCTAGTGAAAGTTCAGCTGGTGCATATGGTGATATCATCATTCATTCATTCATTCATTCAATCATTCGTTCAGCAAGAGGGAAAGAACTTGGAGTCTGGCGTGAGTCCTGGCTCTGCCTTTTATAAACTGGTGATATAACCTTAGTCAAATTGCGTGTCCTTTCCTTTGTAAGTTGCAGGTCACAATAATTCCTACCTTGGAGATTTGCCATGAACACTAAATGACTAGTTTTAATTATTAGTAATAATAATAGCAATAACGGTGGCTCAGAGCCTAATAGGTGCACCAAGAACCTAGAGCCATTTTGCCTTCTCCTCCAGGGGTGTGCATCCACACGTGGCAACAGTGGAGCAGAGCAGCCAACTGTTCATATGGCACTTCCCACTTTAAGAACATTCTTTCCAGCCTTAAGGTCTTAAGTAGCTGCCATTGTCCTCATGCTCACAAGCCTCCGGTAGACATTGAAGGGAATCCTTGCAAAGTGCTGTGTTTCTAGTAAGACAATCACAGTTCCATTAGACTAAGCACTCTGACTATGTTTGGAGGAAGAGAAAGAGCTCACCTGAGTAGGAACTGGAAAACAGAAAACACAAATGACCAAGGTAAATACTTAAGAAACCCAGTTCAAGCATCGTGAGTCAGATCTTTCCAGCACAGAGCTGTGGTGAGCACAAAAGCTTCTCTCAATGTCTCCCTGCCTAACCACAATTCAAGTACAGTGCTTTGTAAAGAATGTGTGCCAATACATTCAATAAATATTTATCATGCCTTCTGTGGGATAGGCAAAGTGAGAAACATGAACCATATGGGGCATTCTCCTGAAGGAATTTGTCTGGTAAATGCATGATGACCTAACAAGAAAGTTTTACATATCAGTTCTAGTTTATCAAATTCCATAGTACTTTATCTGTCCGACTCTTAGGCAGCAGTTTCTCTCAAGCCTGTAGCTGACTTCTCATATACGAGATCTGACAATTAAGTTTGGGAACTTATTGCAACGATGTTGCTAAATTTTTTTGATATCAGAGGGATTATTTCTTATGAATTTGGACAACTGGACAAACAGTTAACCAAGTTTACTATTTGGAAATGCTGAAAAGTCTGCGTGAACAAGTTAGACGACCTGAACTTTTCGCCAACAATTCATCGCTCTTGCATCATGACAATGCACCAGCTCACACTCCACTGTCTGTGAGGGAGTTTTTGGCCAGTAAACAAATAACTGTATTGGAACACCCTCCCTACTCACCTGATCTGGCCCCCATGACTTCTTTCTTTACCCGAAGAAAAAGAAAATTTTGAAAGGAAGACATTTTGATGGCATTCAGGACATCAAGGGTTATATGACAACAGCTCTGATGGCCATTCCAGAAAGAGTTCCAAAATTGCTTTGAACGGTGGACTATGTGCTGGCATCGGTGCATAGCTTCCCAAGGGGAATACTTCGAAGGTGACCATAGTGATATTCAACAATGAGGTATGTAGCACTTTTTCTAGGATGAGTTCGCGAACTTAATTGTCAGACCTCGTATCTTCCAACCTGGGATTTAATTTCCTTGAAAAGAAAGTATATGGAAGGGAAAATGTTAAGGACCTGGGTTCTTTTTCTGACCATATCCCTAGCTATATGGCCTGGAGCACTGCCCTCCTGTTTTGTTGCCTGAGTTTCACTGCATAATTAGTGGGGAGGAGGCTTGCCATATTGGCTCTCTTAGCTGTTTCTGTGGATGTACACTCTGAACAAACAGCCAATGATTTGTAGGTAGCCAAGGAAAAGTATGATTGGAGGGAGAAGGTCACCAGTGACGTTTGACAAGACAGGAAATGCAATAGCTGTCTTCCACTGGAGAGCTACATACTATGCAATCGGCAAAGGACAGCGGTCCAGACATTTCAACCGAGTGCACTGCCTATCTTATCAATGACTGCAAGAACCGTATAGGCAACTACGGTCAGTTTGCACCATTTCAAAGAAAGGCATTTACAGGTGTGACAATACCAAACACAGTTAGTTAACATTATACATATACGTGTGTGTGTGTGTGTGTGTGTGTGTATATATATATATATATATACACACACACACACACATATAATATGTATATATATATAATGTGCATATATATATATACACGCACGTGTATATAGCATTAGTGTATATTATTATATAATATACAGCATTATTGGACACACACACACAAACACACACATACACACACGGTCTGGTCAGCTATTAGGGTTGGCTGGTGAAGAGTTTTACTTGCTTTTGGAACCAATGTGTTTCATGGTAAAGAATTCAACCTAATGAAACATGAGTCTCAAAGCATCCGCTTGATTGAAGAAGAGTCAGTTTGCGTTAAAGTAGGCCGATGCGGGTGTTGCCAAGAGGGCTGCTACTTAGAGGGCTGCTGCCCTCTCTTCCTTCTCTCTGTTCCTAAAGGCCCGGCCCTCTCCCCGTGATGTTATCAGATGGAGAATGCTGGGAAAAAGGGTCTGTAGCAGCTGCAGAAAAACAGCACAGCAGAGGGTTATACCTCATGCAGAGAAGGGAGTAGTAACTATAGGAGAGGGCTATGGCAGTCTTGGATGCAGGCACACAAAGAAACAAAAAGGAATTTGTTCCATGCAAACTGGCTAAGGGCAGAACCAAAGAAACCATCTGTTTGTCCCTGGTCCTTTCAGCCAGATCAGACCCCTTACCCACATGCTAGACCTCAGCTATTGGTATTGGAGGTACTCCCTTTCTTACTCAAGTTTGGAACCAACTGGGAGAAAGTCGCAGGAGTTGGGCAGATGGAGATGAAAATGCTGTTCCTATTGTTTGCTGTGCACAGAACGTTTGTGTCCCAAACATTCACATGTTGAAACACTAACCTCCAACATGATGCTATTTGGAGATGGGCCTTAGTCAAACAAGAATTTATGAGCATCTAGTGTGCACCCCACTCTGCCAGACACTCAGCGAACACATAAGACTTGCCCCCTCCAACCTTCTGAATGCAACCGTGGAAAGAGCTGACACAAAAATGCCCAAAAGCCTGGTTTCCGCTTTTTTTTTTCTTCTTCCGCCTCTCTGGTTCAAGTGGTTGTTTCTCAGTCTAGTTGTGTAGGACACAGCTCCCTGGCCCCTGCTGGAGGAGCCTTGCGCTCCCCCAGGGAGATCTGTTGTTCACAATCTTAGTTGTAAAGGGTGCAGCTTACTACTGGTCCATGTGGGGATCGAACCGGCGAACTCAGCATGAGGAGCATGGTGCTCCAACCACCTGAGCCACCAGGCCAGCCCCTGGTTTCCTTTGAGGAGAGATTTCTTCAGATTGCCTGGGAGAGGCGGAGCATTTAGAAAAACAAAATAAATAGCCAATTCAATTAACTAAGATTAAATGTCTCTCGTCAAATTACACAATTTCTGAAGAAGAGTTGGTATTACCCTTAAGGAGATAAAACTATTCTGAAAAATAATATGTGGTAGTTTTTAAAATGTGAAAAGATTGAGGATCTGCATCCTGCCCTTGATAGAACCATGACTGCTGACCCCACCACAACTCTTAGAGAAATGGATTTGTACATTTTTAGACACCATAGAAAGATTTCTTTCTGCCTAGGTTTCTTCAGGGCATTGTACATTTTGATAAAATTTTAAAACAACACAGCAGGCAAAAGAATAAAGGTTTTTCCTCCTTTAGTCTCAATATAACTGTGTATAAAGGGCAAAGAGGCAACAAGGTCACGTCTAGAAATTCAGGTGCTATTTGTAGCTCCCTAAGGAACAGAACATTTTTGGCCATTTACTCATTCATTCATTTTGCTCCTGCAAAACCTAGCATGAAGATAGGCACACATTAGATGCTCATGAAGCCTTAGTCAATGGATGAATGGGTAGATGGATGGATGTCCAGAGATCAATCCACAGTCCATCCAGCTTCCCATAGCACAGAGTGACGTCGGACCTGTCCAGCAATAACTATTGTGTTTATACCCCACCAGGGACTGGAAGCAGAGAAGTAGAATGAACTTATTCAGAAAGGCTGCTGAACCCAAGAAATAGAGGACTAGAGAAATGTGCAACCTAATCCCTCTAAGACCCATGCTCAGGTCAGCAATGACCTCAGTTTAATTATAAATATTTATTGAGCTTTTGCTACAGGCCAGGCGCTACGGGTACCAAGATGAATAAGATCACATGTTCCTATGATTCCAGTTTACTTTTCTCTAATAGCCCCACAGTCGATCCACTGGTCTTACCCATCATGTCTCTGACCAACTGCCCCTTCCTGCCTTGGCTTCCCTGTCTGTGAGCTTAGAGTCCCTAGTCCAACAATATGCTAACTACTTCCTTGCAGATGCCTTCAACTCCCTTGCTCTCTATCTCCTATTGCCCACTCCTGACAAACCCTCACCTGTGGATGAAACCTATAACTACCTTCTTGTGCCAGCTAAGCATTGCTGGAGAAAGTCACATGACTGTGCCAACTGATGTCATTATAAATGTATCACCCAAACCCAATCGTCTCCCAGTATTCCTGTTTCACTAAATGGCATCACCACCCACCCAGATATTCAAGCCAGAAATAACTCATGAAATTCCCATGTCCAAACCGTCACTAAGGTGTGGATACCGTGTCCAACACGAACCTGAAGTTGACCTCTTCTCTCCATCTGCCACCACCTTGTCCAGGTCTCCATCATTTGCCGCTGAAATTGCCTCTGAATTGGTCTCCCACTTCCACTCTGGTCTGCTTCTGGTTTATTCACCATGAAAGAATGAAAGGGATCTATTAACTCCTAAACTGGATCATGATTGCAGTAGACACTGCCTGCCCATATACCCTCACCCCTCACCAGCCCAATTTACAATCCTCAGCATGGCATACCATTGCTTTCAGGATGAAGTTCAAACTCTTCCTGTCCCAGAAATTCCTGTATGAATCTCCTACACACCTCTCCAATTTTCACTCTCAACATGCTCCCCCTGCCCCACAACACTGGTGCCATATTGCCCTCTATCAGTTTCTTGAACATTCTAAGACCTTTCCCACCTTAGGGTTTCTGTACACTCTATTCTCTTGGGCTGAAATACCCCTCGCTCAGATCCTCACATAAATGCTCGGCCTTCTTCCCCCAAGTCTCAGCTCAGCTCAAATGTCCCTCCTCAGATGGGCCTTCCTCAATTAATCCATCCAAACCAGGGTTTCCTGTTATTCTCTCCTTTATTTCCTTCATGGCACTTACCACAATGTAAAGCCTTTTTTGTGTCTCTGCTTGTCTAATGTTAGTCATCCCACCAGGCTGGAAGCTACAAGAAAACAGAAATCTTTTAGCTTTCTTAACTAGGACATAGCAGAGGGTCTAGCATATGGGAAGCCATCAATACTTTTTTTTTCCTTTTTTTTTTAAGATTGAACAAAGACATGGCCCTTGCTCTCAAGGAGCTCATAGTGTAGTGGAAGAAACTTGTGTGCAAATGGACAATTTCCATGTTAGAGAAATGTTAGAGGTCAGATAGCCAAGGGCAGAAGGCACTAACAGAGGACAAGAAAGGGGCACTCAGCCCCTTTCCACAGTTGTGGATAAAAGAAATGATAGTTCATTTTACTGACCCAATAGCCTCCAAGTTCCATGAGATACAAAAAGCAATTAGGTCCTTCTTGCTCAATCCTACATCCCCAGTGTTGAGCATAGTACGCAGCGCACAGTAGGTGCTTCACAAACATCTACGGCTTTAATGAATGGGTGAGTGATTTCACTATCCTTCTAAAATTTTAAGTATGTTCCAAAAATTCAAAATAATTAAAATATCCAGCCAGAAGGAAAATGTAAAGGAAACCATGGTACATCTCCTTAACTGAAAAAATATATAGCCACAAAAAATCACATCAATGAAGAATTTGTGACAAGATAGGAAATGCTTATAATATAATGGGGGAAAATGGGATTCAATGTGACATGTACAAAACAAGTACTGTAAGGTTAAACACAAAGCACCAATATATAAAAAAATGTCTGGCAATAAGCAAAAATCTTCAGATGTTTTCCTTTTGCCTCATGTCACTCTTCTATAGATTCCAAGTAGTCTATAATAAAGCATAATACTTTTGTAATTAAAAAATTCACTTTTCTTTAAAAATAGGCCTTAAATCTGACTAGGAATTCTAGAAATCAAAGCAAAAGACAGAACTGGTATACCACTATCAATATTTACTTTGAAATAATATATATGTATATGTGTATATATATATGTGTATAAATATAAATATATATGTGTATAAATATAAATATATATGTGTATAAATATATATATATGTGTATAAATATATATATTTATATGTCACCTCTCATTATCCTTCCCTCAAATAAAGTTGTTTCTAAAATTGGTTTATGCATTTATTCAATTCACTTTAACATGATCCATTATATCATTAAAAAACTGAGGCATATATTCTGATATGCGAATTATAAGAGGGCTCACAGGTCTTATTTCTCAGTAATGAAGAAAACTAAACCTTAGAAAGGTTATTGTGGTAGCCAGCTTCCAAAATGAGCCTCAGTGATCCACACCTCTTGGTATTTACACCCTTGTATAATTCCCTCCTTTGGAGTGTAGGCTAGATTTCGGGTGACCAATCATCCTGGTTTGCCCAAGACTGAGGGAATTCTCAAGTTGTGGGAGTTTTAGTTTTAAAGCGGGAAAGTCCTGGGCAAATTAGGAAGAATGGGTCACTCTAGCTGGATTCAGTGACTCACTTTTAAAGAATGGAATACAGAAAAAAGAGATCTTGGAGTTGTCACTTCCAAGATTATCTTATATAAAGACTGACTTCTATATGATGCTCTCTTGGTTCAATTATTCTAGGAGAAGCTGGCTGCTGTGTCATGAGGAAGCCCTGTGGAGGGACCCACAAGAGTGAACTTGGAAACAGATTTGAGGCCTGTGAACGGCCACATGAATAAAATCGGAAGCAGATCCTCCCCTAATCAGGCCTTTAGATCAGTGCATCCTAGACAACACCTTAATTGCAGCCTCAAGAGAAATTGTGAGCCAGAACTCCTCTGGTAAGCCATACCCAGATTCCCAATCATCAGAAATTGTGAGATAATGAATGCTTGTGGTTTTCCATCACTACTCTTTGGGGGAATTTGTTACACAGCATGGATAACTAATATACTTGTGAAAGCATTGGAAACCCAGTCTAAGGTGTAAATTATTTTTGAGCCTAGGATATAGAGTTTCTTTAAAATGAGCTTTATTGCACAAATCATAACTTATCTCTCTCTACCCACATTTACTTAAGTGCTCAAAAGCATCGCATTCTGTTGTCCCACCTCTCCCTACCTCATTATGAATATTCAGACCAGGTCCCTGGCTATGTATAACTGAAAAACCCAACAACTTCCCCGTGGCAAGTAGCCTCCTCCTTTTCTGCCTCTTCCCAACCATAATGTGGGACGAGCAATGATGATTATTATGACCAGTATATCAATTGGTCACACTCTCACAGAATCATATCATCAAAGAATCACAAGATTAGAAGGAGCTCCATGAGATGTCTTTGATTATAAATTTAATAAAAGTAAAAATTGCATGCCCACTTGCGGAGGAAATCCTTAATAACTTTTCCCTCCCCTACCAAAGAAAATTAACAGAGGCAACAACACGCTGAGAGCTTTCATTTTGAACTTTGCATAATGGAAACGTTTAACATAGAGAAGTAGAGAAAATAAACCCATAACTTCTGTTTCTATCTCTCATCTCCAACAGTTATCAGTTCAAGGCCAATTTTATTTCCTTTGTTGCCCCACCCTGCCTTGACATACACTTTACCCCAAACCTTACCCTTTGGGTTACTTTGAAACAAATTTCAGACATCATATCATTTCACCTATAAATATTTCAGTGCATATCTCTAAAAGATTAGATGAGAACTCTTATTTCACATAATTACAATACCATTCTTATGCCTACATTTGAAAAAGAAGAATTCCTTAATTTCAGCAGATATCCAGTCAGTGTTCTAATTTCCCCCAATTATCTTGTGTTTTGTTTTCTAGTTGTTTTATCCAAATCAGGATTCAGACAAGGTCTACACGTGGCAGTTCGTTGATGTGTGTCTTAAATCTGTTTTAATGTATAACTTATCTGTCAATCTACCACCACTCCCCACCTACCACACCCCTGCTCTAGTGGTACATTTTAAGACAATCCTTCCAAGCCTTAGTAAACATACTGTTTTCTGATTTCTCTCAGGACTCATCTCTCCTGATAAATAAATAACAGCTTGCTGGACCCCTTTAAGATATAACTTCAAGAGGTGTTCTTGGACTTGGGTCCATTTTAAAGTATCAAAATGTATCAAGGAAAGATAGCCTGATTACACATTGTACTGGAGGATATAGGAGTCAATTTCACACTACAGTTGATACGGTACTTTTAAATAGCGGTACTATTGAGGGATGTTTCACAAAAGTCAATAAATATTTTGCGCTGTTGACGCTGCCCTTGTCATAACTTTTAAATCATAAAAATGAAATGAGAAAGTGTTTCAATCAGTTGTACACATCAGTTACATCTCAGTGCCAGTGGCCCTTCTTCCGAAACTTCCTTTAGCGTTTTCGTATTTTCTCTCTATGAAGTGGGGTAAAACTAATAGCTTCACAGGAAAAATCTCAGAGGCCTCTTCCCAAGTTTTTCCCCAAGCTGAGGAGCATCGGTGGAGAGCTGGTTGTGAAGTGAAAACAGAGGGAGTAGTAGTAACAGGTATCTGTGAATTCATTTGGGTCATCATGATGCTATTAACTGCAGGGTTTTGACAAGAATGCTGTGAAATCTCCTCCCAAGCCTGGCATCCCTTAGGACCCAGGAGCAAGCAGGCTCAGGGCCTGTTTACTCTTCATACCCTCCCCCCTTGGGCTTGCACTTCACCTCTGCTCTTAACACCTGGCCAGACAGAGTTCTGCACTGTAAACTTGGAGGTGAGATCCTCATTACTGCTTTTCCTATGGTGCATGCCTGGGATTTATCCAGCGTAGAACAGGCAAGAGTTCAAAGCCGATGGCAACTTTTCATGACTTGAGTCAATTAACCAAGGATTCCAAGCCAGTCTGGAAGGCCCAGCTGCCAGAAGGGTCCTGGAGCAACAGCTGGAATAAAACTAATAAAAACAGCTACAGAGCAATTTGTGAAAATGTCAAGGCCAGCACAAACATGCTGACCTTCGTAAACCTTGACATGAACTTGGGAAGGTTGGCTTAGCCTGCCTTCAGGATAGCAGAGGGAGGAGGGGCCCTGCTGCCTTTTTGCCAGTTCTTGGGTCATCCCCAGTCTTCCTAATGCTTTGGTTCACTGCCCGACCCTCTCCTGATGTGGCTCACTTGAGTGGATCCAACATCTGGGCCATCCACTCTGTCCTCTAGGTAGACCCTTTCCTCACACAAAACTGCCTTCTCTGATGAATGAAAAGTGTTCTGTGTATCAGAGGTGACTGGAGCCTGCAATTCTAAACAGCCCTGTTTTTAATTAATTAATTAATTAAAGCAGCTTTAGGAAGAGGGACGGAATAACAGCTCCTCCAGCCTATAACGATACTCAGAACCTAAATAAGTAAATGTTAGGATTCCAGGCTCAACAATTCATCCTTTCCTCGTCTCCTCTCTCCCTGTAAGTGGTTCAGAGTGTACTCATCAGTGTTTACACAAAAGCAAATTCCTCTCTCAAGAGAAATGGACTTTCTGTAAACTCACAGCTGTATAAGCGACAAAGTTACGGTGGTGATTAATTGATGAAGCCCACAGCTTAGTTTATACAGACACAGCGCAGAGGGCAGCCCAGATCACAGTGTTGTTACTACTACAGGTGTTGAACCAAATTTCAGGACACCCGTAAGGTCAGACTAAGATGAGGAAAATGTAATCCAAATTGGAAAAGGGAAAATAAGGAAGATTTGCTTTTAGCTCATGTTAATGGACAAAGGAGTGTGCTTTCTAAAAGTACTTTCATGAGGTTAGTGGTTCTCCTGGAGGAGGAGAGGTGGCAGGACAAAAGGACAGTGGCATGAAAGGGGCTTCCGGGGTGCTGGCAATATTGCCCCCAGTTCTGGCCCAGCACGTTCGATGGTCACACTGAGGTTCGTTTTGTGATCAGTCAGAATTGTACTTTTCTACTGTGTACATTTTTCAGTATGTGGAAAATGTTTGATACGCCTTTTTTCCGAGAATTAATAGACAGTCCTTAAACAATACACATGACCTATAAAAGTTTTGCAAAAGTTTATTTTTAGGTATTTTTATGGGCATCTCTTAAGAACTCCCTGTTGGACGCGCGTGCTTGTGTGTGTCTTCGTAGGCCCAGGTATGGGTTTTGGATTCTTTCATCATTTTATATTATTATTATTTTCAGGTGTACAAAACAACATAATGATTAGGCGCTGACACCATAGAGAATATACCGTGTTTCCCCGAAAATAAGACCAGGTCTTATATTAATTTTTCCTCCAAAAGACGCATCAGGGCTTATGTTCAGGGGATGTCATCCTGAAAAATCATGCTAGGGCTTATTTTCCAGTTAGGTCTTATTTTCGGGGAAACACAGTAGTCAATGGTAACAGCTCCCTGTTTTTGAAAGTGTGTCCCTCTACCAGCTGCTTCCTGGTTATCTGGGATGGCTGTTATAAGAGCGGAGAGCAAGTATTACTGATTCGGGAGAGCAGAGAGTGGAGGGATGAAAGTGATATCTCTGAAGCCCATTATCCAAGTTGAAACACAGAACAATCCTTTACTTCTCCCTCTCACGCACTGCCCACATCCAGACAGCCCTCAGAGCCATCCTGTGACCCCATGCAAAACATGACCCAGCCTCTCTACCACTGCCTTTCTTCCCTGACTTCCTAATATTTCTCCTGGTTCCATTCCTGCCCTCTGCCCACTCAACCTCCACACTTCTTGCAGGACACACAAATATGACTATTTAATAAGACATCCCCTTTGCTAAAGAGCGCGCGCACACACACACACACACAGCCCAGATCCTTAGCTAGGTCTACAACTGAACCTCTCCATCCTCCCATCCTACACATATGTGTATACTTATGGTCCCACACCTCCAACCTGCTCTCTAGTTCCCAAAGGCGACATGTTCTCCCACGACTTCTTGCCTTGCTAATTTTGTCTCCTCTGCCTAGCTGGCCTGTTCACTCCCTCCTTCTCCAAGCAAGATCCTATTCAGATGTCACCTCATCTGCCTTCCTTTCCTGCTGCCCAGATCCTGTAAGCTCCTCCCCCTGCCATGCTATTAACACTAGAATGATATATGGTGGCAGTTTTTATGGAGCACTTCCCTGCCAGGTTGTAAACACCTACAGAAAGGGACCCTACCTTGTTTCTCTTTGAATTCCTAACGTTTTGCACAATTTCTGACACATAATAGGTGCTCAATAAATATTTCTTCCATTGAATTTAATTAACTCTAACAAAACCCCAATGAAACCTATTACTTGGCTCCTCCGCCTTGGGCTCTCTTACCTAAACTGTTCTCTTCTGTTCCTTTCCAATCATGGTGAACACTTGATCATTTCTAGCCAACAGAGATGCTGCTGCTGATGCAGTCTTTCTTTACTAAGCCTCCTCTCATTGGCCAAGCTTGGGCCTGAACAGCTGACACTGGTGCCAGTAACTATAACCATTACATGCTTCTCCTGCCAACAGCAGCTGTGACCCAGGAGCAAGGTAAGCCTGGTCACTGGAAAGCGTTCAGTCTTTGCCAGTTGATGGAGGCTTCTCTGGTCACTCTTCTGAAGCAGCAGGCAGCAGATAGAATTACCCTCACCTGGGGCAGAGATTGTCTGGTAGGGTACTTACCTCTCTCCAATCCAAACCACATTTTCCTTGAAATGCCTTTGCAATCTAGACTTCTGCCTCCTTTCCCTGGAACTCACCTCCTTGGAGGTTGGTTTTCCAGCCTAAGACAGCAGAGCATCATCTTGGAATGTTTTGATTTCTTGAGGCAATTGCACTGACTCGGTGTCTGCACAGAGCATTCATGCTGCTCGGGTACACCCATGACTGAAACACAGGTTCAATGAGACAAGCACTGGGTCCATAAGGCATGATAATAATAATATAGTGGACAGCATTTAGTATTGTAGCATGTTCGCATCAAAAAGGACATGAGGTAGGTAAATCTCAAAGTGTCATTGAAGCAACTTAGAGATCCATAAGTCCACACTCCCATTTTACAGATAGGAAGCTAAGGCCCAGAGAGGGGTGGTAGTGGTTTGCCCAAGATCACACAGCAGGTTGAGTGACACTTCTTGAGCCTTGTTCCATTCAGGGCTCTTCCCAGCTTCCATACTTAAGCTCGAGGATTTATGGCAAAAACAGAGTCCAGGGTTTCCCAACACCTCTGCCCAATCCATCTCCCATCTGCTCACTTGCTTTTAAGGGAATTGCATTTTCTGATGCCATGGCCCATTGATTTCAAGTGCACGTCTGACCCCTCAGAAGTTGCAGAGCATGTCTCCTCTCCCACGCACTCAGAGTGGTCCCATTGAAGCCATGCTTTCTAAATCTGCCACCAAACCACCTGGAGTGGTTTTTAAAATACAGAATTCTGGTCCTCATGTTGGTATTTTCATTTCAGTAGGATGGGGTTCAAGAATCTGTATTTTTAACTCCTTCACTAATTGCCCTGTAAGGCAAAATTTTAAGACCACCCTGCCAGCTACCCTTTTCAGGTCCTTTCTAACCTGAAGATTCTGTCCCCTTACCTCTGATACACTGGCAATCCATCATTCCTAATTTTTTAAAAAAATATACAGTCAGAAGTATGGGTTTGTTGTCCAGACTTTGAGCAGGAAAATAAACATCCAGAGAGAATGTGAAAGTCACACAAGGTCACCAAAAGACTGCCTCCATCAGTTGTAGAACCCCGGAATTTTAACTCACTGACCAGGAGGTGTTGTTGTCCTATAGAACAAGCAGTAAAAGGAGACCTAATGACCCTGAATGACTCAGCCATTGCCCTGCAAGAAAGTTAATTAATGTCTGTGCACCAACTTTTCAACCATGACATGAGAGTGATAATGCTTGCCTCTATTTCAGGTTACAGAGATGCTTATAAAACACTGACAGTATAAAAGTGTTAAAGAGAAGACAGACTGTCTTTTTTAAAATAACTTAGACATAATATTCCCCATTAAGTGGCGTGTTGTCGAGTAAAATTTCCATTTAGATCCAGCATGGTAATATGAACTATGAGAGCACTGACATCTTAAACCACTGTTCATATAACTTGGGGCCTGAATGGGGTGGCCTCACTCAGTGTGGCTACTTCAATTTATAATTTATTGAAATCAGTCTAACACCAAGATACAACTTTCTCAGGTCAATTGATTCTCTTATTTCCAGTCAAATCCAAAACCCCGTCATAGACCTTGCAATACAGAAAGTGCCCTCCATGGGAAGAGTCATACACCTTTTTCAGCTATAAACACCGGATTCACAGAGCTGGGAACTTGAGAGTTGGCTGAAGACCATTGCTTAGTGATTCAAAGAAGGTACCTGGGAGAACCTCTATATTAGCCTTCTATACAACCTTTGTCTCAGTTCTCACTAATCTATGACTGTTCAGTAGCATGCTTTAGATTGAATTGAAAGCTTAAGAAAGCCTTGAATACATTCAACTTAGATGTATGAGATTTCAATGGCTACTATCTGCTGGGATTTATGATCCTGTAATCCTGAAGTTGTTTTGCAATTTATTATGTTCTCCCACTTCCATCCAGAGCTCCTTATGGTTTTCCTATTGGTCTGTGGGATGGTAAGCTCTCACTGATATTCACAGACATGCAGTGGGAAGCCACAGAGAGAACAAGTAGGCAGAGATACAAGAGAAAGAAACAGAGATCAGAAAAAGTAGAGCCCTGGGACAGACCATAGACAGCAAAGTGGACAACACACAGTGAAACAATAAAGTCACTCATGGAAACCAGAGAAACAAATGCAAAATCAGAAGGGAGAAGAGAAAGAGGAAGAGAGGGGAGAATAGGATATCTTCCTTTCAAGGAATCCATATGGCAGGAAAATGGTAAATGTAAGAAACAGTTCTCCATTCCAGACTGTTTTGAGTGGAGACAGTAGGAATAGGACAGGAGGCGAGGGGTGATGGTTTTGTTGGCTGCGAAGAAGAGGAAAGCCATGCCAGCCTATGTGCTGACCACACCACACAGCCCTGGGCAAACGAAGCTGCAGCTGTCCAGGCCCATGCGAGGTCAGGCCAACCTGATAAACTAGAATCAACACCAGAGCACAGCTGCACATGAAGCATCTGACACTCCGGTTTCCAAGTCCACGGGGACTGCCAGCCAAGGCGTGACACAAGCCAGTCTTGCGGGAAGAGAGAGAATTCCCCGTGGGCAAAACAAATGAGGGTCTTTTTACCCAGTGGACTGGAAAATTCAAGGAATCCCACCCTCAAGTCTGGAACCCAGGCCAAACGAAGGCCTTCTGAGCTGGTATGCAGGGCAAGGTCATGAGGGTGGTAAAACCAGACCACCTGTTGGAGCTCCCTGCAGAACCTAAGTTTCTGGGGAGGCTGAAGCTGAAGGGAACCACAAATGTCCACTTGTGTGAGTTAGTTTGGGCTGCTGTAACAAAATACCATAGATTGGGTAGCTTAAACAACAGACATTTACGTGTATTTCTCCTAGTTCTGGATCCAAGATGCTCTGCCAACCTAGTTGATTCCTGGTGAGTGCTCTCTTCCTCCTTTGCAGATGGCTGCCTTCCTGCTGTGTCCTCACATGGCAGAGAGAGAGACTGTCTCTCTTGGTTCTCTTCTTATAAGGGCACTAATCCCATCCATGAGGGTTCCACCCTCATGACCTAATTACCTACCTCCTCAAAACCCCAACTGTAGACACCATCACACTGAGGATTAAGGTTTCAACATATAAATTGTGGTGGTGGGGGGTCACCACTAGTACTTTTGTTTTTTTTTATTATGAAAAACTTCAAACCACAGAAAAGTGTAACATAAACCATGGTACCCCAACATCCAGACTTAATAAATGTTAATGCTTTACCATATTAGCTTTGAATCTTTATTCTAAATGTTACATCTACACTTGAAAAATGTATCTGGATCCTGTTCTGCTCCTGTTTCCTGAGAAGCAACCACAATCAGTAAATTTGTGTTGACCCTTTAAATCTCTTTTTATACTTTTTAGTATATATATAATCTATATATTATATATAAATATATTATACAGATACAAAAGTGTATATATATACTTTTTAGTGTATATATATAAAATGATACATATATATGTATCATTAACAATACTTGGCATTGTTCGAGAGTGTTTTTAAATTTATGTAAAAGGTAGTACATGGGGTACTGAAACTTGCTGTTTAAAACTTAAACATTATGCTTTTGAGATTCATCTATATTGCTCCACATTGGTCTAATTTACTCATTTAGTGGTTGTATGCTGAATAGCCTTCAATTTATCTATTCTTCCTTCTTTTAACAGACTTTTGGTCTTCATTTTTTGCTGTTCCAACACTGTAATGAAATACTTGAGAGAGTTTCTCTAGGATATATGCTTGGTGACAGGGTACGTGTATCTCCCATTTTTATAAGTATTACCAAATTATTCCTCTCGCAGTCCTCCCAATTTACGTTCACCAACAATGTGTGAAGTTTCCTTTTTCTCTACGTCCTCGCTAATATCATTGACTTTTAATGTTCATTAATCTGATGGATACAAGATAATATCTCATTTTAATTATAATTTACATTTCTACGATAACTGGAGAGACTGAACATCTTCCCCTTCAGGTCAGCCTCTACTATGAATTGCCTGTCTGTTCTTTTCTTTGTCTTTCCCTTTCTTTGGTCAGGAGGTTGTTTTTCAATTGTTTGCTGGAGTTTTCTGTGTATTCTGGATGCTAATCCTTTGTTTATTGTGTGTAATGCAGTCTTCTTCCAAGATGTAATTTGTATTTTAACTGTGTTTTTGGTGTATTTTTTATCACTTTGACTAAGGTTTTTTCTTAATATAGTTAAATACATCAACTTTGTATTTATGGTTGTAATTGTTGTGTTTTGTTTAAGGAATTCTCCCGTCCTAAATGATAATCTCCTATGATTCTTTTTAAAGTTTTGTTTTTCATGGTTAGATCTTCAGTCATTCTACAATATATTTTTAATATGATAGGATATAGAGATATACTTTTATTTTTTTTCTCACATAAGATATCCAAATGCCATAGCAACATTGAATAGTCCATCATTTTCCCTATTGAACTCTAATGCCTCTTTTATCATATATATCACGTTTTCATATACGTTTGGGTGTCTTTGTGTTCTATATTCTGTTTCATTAGCCTTTTTGCTTTGTCACTCCACCATTATTATACTTTTGATTAAATAGTTGTATAATAAGTCTTAATATCTGTTAGAGCAAGTCTCCCCCCATCCATCTTCTTTAATTTTTCAAAATTCTCTTAGCTTTTTCTTGGCTTCATCTTCCAAATTAATTTTTGGATCAGCCTGTCAATATCGACGAAATGCCTGTTTAGGATTACATTAGTTAGAAGTCTATGAGATAGACACAGACAATAGTTTAGTGGTTACCAGAGGGTAAGGGGGTAAGGGGGATGGGAGATGAGGGTAAAGGGGATCAAATATATGGTGATGGAAGGAGAACTGACTCTGGGTGGTGAGCACACAATGGGATTTATAGATGATGTGATACAGAGTTGTACACCTGAAATCTATGTAATTTTACTAACAATTGTCACCCCAATAAATTAAAAAAAAAAAGAAGTCTATGAGAAACACAGAAGCACTATAGATGATATAGACTAGGAGTTTTTTTATAAGGCTTAAACCCTACACATTTGAGGTACTTAAGCGTTTTATGTAAGGCTGTTGGTTCCGTGTCTGGTGTTGGACCTGAAGTCAGCAAAGCCAGCAGTAGGGAAAGAAGAATGAGGCAGAGCAGAGACAAGTAGGAACCCACCAGGGCAAGCCCAGTCTTTCTCTCACTGCCCCCAATCTCAGTAATGCAGGTGACCTTCAGGATAACCTGATACCCTTCACAGTCACACCGAGCTGGTTCTCATGAGTTGCAACAGGGCCTGGCCTTGGACTGACCTTCAGAACATAAAAAGTGACTACTGCTTCACCTCTACCTTCCAGTCCCCACACAGATTTTTCTTATGGCTCATCCTAACCCAGGACCATTCAATGAAGGGACATCTTGGTAACAAAATTCCTGTCTAACTAAACTGACACTCTTCAAAGCTAGCTCAGGGATTTTATTTGGAATGTCTTTAAGTTAAAGATTAACTTAGACTACCTGACATCTTTAAAATATTGAGTCATTCCATCCATGAGAGCAGTTTACCACTCTTTTTATTCAATCTTCCTTTATGTCTTCTGAAATGTTTTAAAATTCGCTCCAGAATAGTGTCGCACATATTTTAAAATTTTAAGTACCTTACACTTTTTGTTTGATATTTTGAATGCCATCTTTTTAAATTATATATTTTAATTAATTGCTAATGATTTATAGCAATGGTTCTGATTTCTGTAGGTCTGTTGAAAGTAGACCTGCTACTATTCTGAACTAGTATTAGTTCTCATCATTTGTGTGCTTGGGTTTTTCTATTTAGACCTATCAACTACAAATGTTGAAAATTTTGCCTCCTCCTTCCCAAATCTATGCCTTTTGTTTCCTTGACTTGTCTTCCCCTCCTTGTAGAACTTTCTCTACAGTCTTGACTGGTTGTAGTAAAGGGGCGTTATTGTCTTGTTAAAGTGAAGATTTTTACAATTTCCAAGCCAATATCTTAAATAGTTACTGATCATTCTTCTTGATCACTCTTTGGTGCATTATCTTTTCCAGAATATTGCCCATTTCATTGACATTTTAAAATTTACTATCCTAAACTTGTTCATATTCATCACCTGTGAATTTTTAAATCTCTACGTATCTAGGTTATGATCCCAATATTTTCCCAATATCCTTTTTTTATTCCTTGACTAATCTTGCCAGAAATTTGACTATTTATTAAATTCAAAGAATCAGTTTTTGGCTTTAAGACTCTATATTGTTTCATATGTTACTTACTTTTAGTTTTATAATTACTGTTTTCTTCATTTTACTTTCTTTAGATTTCCTCTCGTTTTCTATTTACCTTTGTAAGCACAGTACTTACTAATTGATTTTTAATCTTTCTTCATATCGAATAAATATGTTGAATGTCCCACTCTAAGCAAAAACTTATTTTTTCCACTGCTTCTGCCTGGTTTTAGACCCAGAGCCTGCTGCTTCAGGCCTACTCACTACATATTTTTCTGCTCCACTTCTGATCAACAAATGTTTATCTTGTCTTTGAGCATAGCTATGTCTGCTTTATTTTCCCATTTTATATTTTGTCTATTACTGGTATCATTGGAGCAAAGATGGTGAGTAGAGAGTATCACTTGCAATATGACTTTGACAGAATTCTCCAGCTATTTCTTGTACCAAGCATCAAAATGTAATTCTTTGTCTACATGGAAAAATTTAGCACTTGTGGAAGGGGTAAAGATGTTCCAAATTGAAATCTGTGTCTGTAGGGCTGCAACTTTCAACATTGGCCCACATGTTCTCCTTACGTTGAGTTGGTGATGGAGATAGTGATGACTCTGTTTAGCCTTGCCACTAATTATGTGCCTGACCAATAGAAGTGGCAGTGGCTTGTCACCATCACAGGGTTCAACCCAGGGTGACCCGCTGCTTAATGATCCCTTTGTCTGGCGATATCGTCCTCCCTTGAGGTTTCCAGTCAAAGGAAAAGTTTACATACTTTTGGTAAGTAAACACGTTTAAAATATTGAAACAAATCTCCACAGAGCAATTCACCCTTGAACTTAGAAGGATATGAATCCTAATTAGGACAAAGTGGTAATGTGGCTGTGATGGGAGCTACACTTAAAGCCATTAAATAAAGACTATAGTAAATAATATTGTGATAACTATATAGTGCCAGGTGGGTACTAGCCTTACCGAAGGGATAACTTCCTAAATTATATAAATGTCTAACCGTTATATGGTACACCTGAAACTAATATTGAAGGTCAACTGTAATTGAAAAAAATACTACTACTATACACCCAGCTTTCCGGCCATCGCCCTTAGGATAAAGGCCATCTGGGTATTCACAGCTCTTTGAGATGTGATCCCTGCCTTTCTTCCCAATCTTTGTCCACTTCTGTCTTCCCATGCTATACTTCTTTCAGTTCCTTATATGCAGCCTGATCTCTCACCTCAGGACTTTTGTAATTGGTATTACCTCTTCCTGGAATATCTCTCCACTCATTCCTTTCCCCTCTTTGCTTGCCAAACTCCTACTCATCTTAAGTCTCAGTCCTTCCCTAATGTTCTGACAAGGTGAGGGACCCCTACTATATTTTCTTTCTAGTATCCTTTAATTCTCTTGTCACGCACTAATCACAGTGTATTGCAATTGATTATTTCCCTCCCCTTTTAGACTGCAGGATTGGGTAGACAGGGGTCGTGGGTGTTCTGTTTACATTAAATCCCTACTTCCAAGCCCAACGCTGGTACATAAGAATGAATGAATGAATGAAAGAAGACTTCTTTTATGAGTAACTGTAGAAAATTACCTATGGGTTCCATGCTTTAACTCAGGAAATGGATTGTTAAGAAGGATATTTTAGAGAACTGTGCAGGCATGGGGGAGATATATCTGAGAGTGCCTTATCCCCAAGTGAACTCTTCTCAGTCCCTAAAGAAATGGTGCATTGGTTCTGGGTTCCTTGTGGGGTCCCTCTGCTTCCTGTCTATACCACCTGCCCACCTCCTTCAATGACATTGCCACACTCTGGCCCTTGCTATAATGTAACCACCCTACCCAAACCTCCAGGCCCTCGGAACACTTCCCCCATTCCCATACTGTCGCTGGGTTATTAGAGCCAATGTGAGGACTGGTGTCTCCATGCAGGAGCATGTCCAGGAGCCCTGCCCCTGGAAATCGACCTGTGGAGCCTAACAAAACCCCAGGTGCTGCTGAGTGTCTGACTTACCATTTTCTCCGTACCAACAAGATCTAGAAAGAAGAACAATAAATGATAATTTTAATAATAGACCAGATATACAAAAACAAAGAAATTATACTTGAATTTTATGACAACTAACATATTCCCCAGCCAGATCTGTTTCCTCCTTGAAGGGCGAGGTAGGGAGTCTACATATCAAAGCTCAGCGAGGGTTTCTAATCTAATTTTCTGAGTCGGGAGGCCAGAGAACCAGTTAGTGAGCTTCTCTGCTCTTGGCTTTGGATCCGTTAGGGACTGTCTAGAGGAGAGCAAATCTTAGGAACTTGCCTATCAGCACCGTGCTAGTTTATGGTTTCCCTGGCAACTCCATGCATTACTAAGTAATTTGAGTTGACGTAAACTTTGGGCAGAGCAATTTAGCAACACATAGCAGAACTGGCATTTTCCTTTTTGCTCTCAGCTCCACGCTCTGTTCTGCAGGACCATGTATAAAGTTTTCAGGGCCTGTGCAAAATAAAAATGCAAAACCCCTTGTTCAAAAAGTATTGAGCATTTCAAGAGCATGACAGCACAGGGCCCTTCTAAGGATGGAACCCTCTGTGGCTGCACAAATCAAATGGTCCATGAAGCATCCTTGCTGCTCTGTATCAGATGGAGCTATACCCTGCAAACTACTCTTCCAGACTTCTTTGCCATCTAGCTTCTGATTAGGTTCAGTCAGCATTGGTGGGGCAGGAAGGCCCTCTGCAAGGCAGGAAGAAGAAGGCATTTGTATCTTTCTCTGCTTCTGGATACATCTGCAGTACTACTGGAGCATCCTTTGGTGGTTCCAGCAGCTGCAGCAGTGGCTGACTGTGGTCCTAGCATTCTGCAGTGATTCTAGTGGTAGCATCAGTGGTTTCAAGAGCAAACACAGCTTCATTACTTTCAGCAGTGAGCACGTGCTGGGCCTTGGAATACCATCTCCTCCTGTTCACTCCTACAATTCTGGGGTTGGTAGTGGCTTCCTGCACTTACTAACCTAAGGGTTATCTCACCTTCTCCTATTTGCTCCTTTAGCCCTTCCAACAATAGTAATCTTTCCTTAAATTATGGCCCCTGATTGAAACAATTAACATGGTTTCTATTTTCCTAATAGGACACTGATTGACAAAGTAGCTAAATTCTTAAAATGATGTCTACCTGTAACCCAGTTATTCAACTTCGAAGGATTTATGCTAAGGATATAATCATGGAGTGGGAAAAGAGCTAACCAAAATGTTGTTTATTACAGTGTTGTCTGTAATATCAGGACAACAGAAATAACCTAATTCCTAAATAGCCAACAGTGCATCCATTAACAATAATGAGATAGGAAAGACAAATATTAATGGAACCGAATGTAGTATAAAATTCAGAAATAGACTCAAACATATATGGAAATTTAGTATATGGCTACAGTGGTATCTCAAATCAATACATAGCAATGTATAAAAAGAATAATCGTGACCAAGTGGAGTTTATTCCAGAAATGCAAGGTTGATTTCATGTTTAAAAATACATTAATATAATTCACCGCATTAACAGAATAAAGGCACACACTAAAACACATGACCATTTCCATAGATAGAGAAAAGGCACTTGTCAAAATGCACGATAAAAGCTCTCAACAAAGAATAGAAGGGTACTTCCTCAATCTGATAAAGGCCATCTTCAACATACAACTAACATCAGACTTAATGGTTATGGTTTCCTAGGTAACACCACACACTGCAGAGTAGTTCAAATTGGCATCAACTTTGTGGAGAGCAATTTGGCAATACATATCCAGCTGATAACTTACCTGTTTGCTCTCAGGGAAGATAAAGAACAAGGCAAAGATGCCCACTCCCCCTGCCTCAGCCAACATTTGACTTAGGGTTTCCAGGCGGGAATTCCCACCTGTCCCATACAGGAACTTTTTTTGCTTTCCTGTATCCGAATCCTGAGATATAACCTGTTTTCTGTTCTCCACGATGAATCGTTTCCACAAAGTGACAGCCGATACTATCAACCACCTGGGTTCAAGGAGCCGATTTTCCCGATTTCCCGACCAACTTTTCTAGGGATTCGGGAAAAGGAAAGCGGAAAAGAATTCCTGAGAACGGGCAGGAACTCCCGCCTGGGAACCCTAATTTTACTAGAGGTTTCAGCAAGTATGATGAGGTAAGAAAAAGAAAGGCATAAAGCTCAGAAGAAAAGAAAAAAACTCTTTATTCATAGTTGACATCATTGTATATATAAAAAAATAAAGTCAACACATGGGATTGAAACAACTGAATATCATTTGGAAAAAATTGGGCACACGTTTCACAAATGACACCAGACAAAAAATTTTAATAGATCAATAAAATCGTAAAGGCACAAGAGGAAGCCATGGGACAATTATCTTATAATATGAATGTGTAAGACCTTTCTAATTATGAAATAACATCTAGAAGTATAAAAACTGATAACTATAACAACAATAATAAACTTCTACATGGCAAAAACACAACAAAGTTAAAAGGCAAATGGCCAATTGGGAAAAATATCTGTGATTTATATCACAAACAAAGGGCTAATATCCTAATTTAGAAAGACTCTATAGGGAAAAAGCCTATAGTCTGAAAGAAAACGGGCAACGGCTATGGATAAAAAGGAAATATAAGCTCTCCAATATTATGAAAAGACTGGCAAACCTCACCTAAAGAGAGAGTCAAAATTAAAAGCACCCTGAATATCATTTTTATGAATCAAATTGGCAAAAATCAAACACATTTCAACCTACTCATTGATGAGGATGTGGAGAAACAGGCACTTTTATACATTACTTGTAGAAGTGTATGAACTGGTACACACTCTGGGGAAAGTGATTTGACATCTATCAAAATTACAAAACATTACATGTCAAGAACTTTATCCTACTAGTGTAGTGCCCCAATGTGAAAGAAGATTATTTATGGTAGTATTTTTTGAAATTCCAAAAGGCCCAAAGTAACCTAAATGCTGAGTAGCAGGGGACTTGTTAAATAAATTAAGGTACATTGATATCAGAATTCTATGGCAGCCCTTAAATGTGAGAAGACTATATATATTGATCTGTTGTGACCTTCAAGATATTAAGTTAATAAAGTAAGGTGCAGAATGCTATTACATTAACCATTTGTGTGAAAATGTGGGCAAGATATATTTATTTGTTTTGACATACATAAAAAATACCTCAGGAAGAATTTATTAAAAATAAAGATAAAATTTAATTGCTTCTGGAAAGGGTAACTCGACAGCTGAAGAACAGGGTTATGAAGGAGATTTTTCATTACATATCTTTTTCTATTTTTTGAATTGAACCATGTGAATGTTTACTTATTCAAAAGATAAATTAGTTTTTAAATAATTTAAATTAAAAAATGTAAAATAATGTGGAATATATACATTAAAAAATGTCAGCAGAAAAAGATTTAAAAAATACACACAGCCTGATCTCAGTTTTATTTTTTTACATGTATAGATATGCATAAAAAGGACAAAACCAGTATGTACTGAAATACGGTTTTGCTTTCTGTGGTTTCAGTTATCCTTGGTCAACCATGGTAAAAAAATATATATATTATATGGAAAATTCCAGACATAAATAATTCAGAAGTTTTAAATTGAGCGCTATTTCTGAGTAGTGATGAAATCTTGTGCGTCCCGCTCCTTCCCGCCCAGGATGTGTGCTCTCCGTCTCCACGCTGTACACACTCCAGGACCATTGGTCTCTTAGTAGCCACCTTCTTGGTTAGCACTTTGACTGTGGAAGTATCACAGTGCTTGTGTTCAAATAACCCTTGTTTTACTTAATAATGGCCCCAAAGCGCAAGAGTGCTGTGGTGATGCTGGCAATTCAGATTATGCCAACCGAAGTGCTTCCTTTAAGTGAAAAGGTGAAACTTCTCGACTTAACCATCTCACATCATCACAAGAAGGGTGAGTATGTATAGTAAGATATTTTGAGAGAGAGAGAGAGAGAGAGAGAGAGAGAGAGAGAGAGAGAGAGAGAGAGGGAGAGAGAGAGAGAAGACATTCACAGAACTTTTATTAGAGTATATTGTTATAATTGTTCTATTTATTAGTTATTGGTGTTAATCTCTTACTGTGCTTAATTTATAAATTAAACTTCATCCTAGATATGTATGTGTAGGTATAGGAAAAAACATAATATATATAGGGTTTGGTACTATGTGCAGTTTCAGACACTCACTGGGGGTCTTGGAACATATCCCCAAAGGAAAACGGCGGGAGGGGAGCTACGATATTAACGATGGGCACCTCAGGGTTTGTGGGATATGATTGAGTTTTCTTTTTCTTTTTGTTTATCTGTATTTTTAAACTCTTCTACAATGAAAATATACTCCTTTTGTAACACGAAATAAGTAACAGTTATTTAAAAAGTGCCACTAATGCAGTGTCCCATCTCAGCTAGGCAGCTGTTTCCATTTAATGATCCTATTACAGACATACCTCATTTTATGGCGCTTTTCTTCATTGCACTTACAGATGTTGCATTTTTTTTTTTAAATTAAAGGCAAGACCTTCCACCGGCAAAAAAGATTATGACTCGTTTCATTGCAGTGGTCTGGAACTGGACCTGCAATATTTCGGAGGTACGCCTGTACTCACATTGAGTCAACTCACTAATCCAATAGACAGAACCTGCCATGTGCCAGGCATAGTGCAGGGAGATTTAAATAAGGTGCCTTATTCCAATGACAGGCATTCCAAAGCCCCGCCACTCTCCCCATGGCCTGTCACATTCCCCATCGTCTCCCTTGTATAGACTACCTGATTCTACTTCACCAGAAGACAGATGCCATCAGGTGTGAACTCCCCAAGGCTTTCCTCTTGCGACTTGCAAAGTTCTCCACATTTTCAGCCAGGCTCACATCCCTCTTTCTTCCTCGAAGGGTAGGCACGGCTTTCTTTTTCTTCCTGCATTCTTGACACTCTATTTCCTTCTGTACTTTGTTTTATCAATGATCTCTTCTTTCATATATTTTTAATTCCTTACCAACCACTAGCTCCTTCTCCTCAATTGAAATATATCCAAGTATTTGCAATGTAGGGAAAAAAGTTCTCATCACCTTTTCCTCCCTCGATATAACCCTTCATCTGCTTTTCCCCTTCATCTCACAACTTCTTGAAAAAACATGCCATAATCTGGTGATATGTGTTTCCCTGTGGTTCAAACCTCAGCTTATTTGAGTTTGATTAATGTCACCGTAAAATAGTGAAACTTTTCTTGCTAAATGTGTCCGTTAGGATTGCTTTTGGTTACAACAGAACATCCAACTGGCAAAGGCTTACACACACACAGTATCATTTCTCCTCACAAACAAGCCCAGAAGTAGGTCACTGCTATCAATTCAGCATTTAACCAATGGCAGGGCTCTGGGTTGGTGTCTCAGAAATCCTCTTGGGCGTCTCATGGTCATAACAGATCGAAATATCATAGCCTCACATGACTGTCTGAGGAAAGCTGCAGGGCTCTTGGACTGATTTTCCCCGCACGTGCCTGCCTCTCCGCATGGAGGGAAAGCTTTAGGAAATGCCCCCTCAGCAAACTCCCCCTTTCACCCCATTGGTCAGAACTGAATCACATGCCCATCTCCAGGGCAGAGATAGGCCTGCTTCTCCTGAGATTCAAGGAATCTCTGCCAGAACGGGAAGGGGGGTGACTTTTGTGTAGAAAATAAAGTGTCCGACCCTCGAAACTCCCCAATCACCTCTTAGTGTTAAAATCCAGTCCTCACCCTACTTGACCGCTGTGGACTACTCCCTTTCTCCTGATCCTCTCTTCCTCTAGCTCTTGGGACACACTTTTTCTCCTGTCCCCCTTGACTTCTACTTGACTCTTCTACACGTGCATGATCGTTGTCTCTTTGATATTTGCTCCCTGGGCAATCTCATCCACTACCATAATGCCAATCTCAAGCTAGAGAACCGACTTCTCTAAAACTCAAGCCTTTACTTAGACCCAGTCCTATCTTTCCAAATGCCTACTGCCCATCGCTAGCTAAATAGATGTTAGGCTGTTTATGTTGCAAATACCACAACCAAACTGGCATGATACGATAGAATACTTACTGGTTCATGTAACATGGAAATTACAGGTTGTGTGACTTTCGAGTCAGTTTAATTCATCAATGCATTATCACCAAGGGCACAATTCTTTTCCAACTCTCGTCTCTGACTTCTGTCTGTCCAACTCACCCTAAGACTGACTTCCCTCAGGGTGACAGAGGCCTGTAAATCCTCCAGATTCTACAATCATATAAAACTACCTCATCCAAAAGGAGACAAAAGGAGCTTCTTTTCTAGAAGCCCCCAGGAAAGGCTCCTTGACCCAAGTTGGGTCGTGTACCCATTCTTAAAGTACCAGAAAATTAAATTGTTTTTGATAAGCCTAGTCCTGAAGCAAAATACCGAAGTTCTATATCCTGAGACACATTCAGATTCCCCCGAAACACTTGTGCTGCTCAAGGAGGCATGGGTACCCAAACAGAAATCGAAGCCAGCTCCCAAGACAAAGGAGAATTGATAACGGGGCAGCAACTACAGTGCCCCCCAATGTCCCTCGGACTCACCAAACTCAAAATATCAAACCATGTTAATGACTTCAGTCCCTGCACTCATCCCAAATTTGCTCCTCCCGTTTTTGTGGTTTTGTTTTTTGCTGTATTAGTTAACGGCACCCGCAACCTCCATGTTCATTAAGCTGAGGCTTGACTCTGGATTCCTCCCGACACTCGCTCAGTTACGAAGCCCTACTAATGCTGCTTTCCAACCAAGTTTCCCATTATTCCCTCATCCCCAGGCCTTCTGCCGTAGGCTTTGTTCAGGCCCTCATCATCTTTTATGAGGATTTCTGTAACCCCTTCCCGATTAGTTTCTTACCTTCAGGTTCTCTCTGCCTCAGTTCATCTTCCCTATGTTACCCAACAGTGATCTTTCTGTATGATCTGACCCTTCTTGACAGATTCATAGTTCCTGTCACTCTCAGAGGGAAAAACCACATGACGGTTGGTGCCCTAAACTCATTCTGCACCATCTTGCTGTCACACCTGTGCTCAGACTGTTTGCCATGTGCGGGATGCCTTCTGCTTCTCGTCTTTTAATCCCCCTTCACAATCCAGTTCAAATATAACTTCTATCATGAAACCTTTATTTCTCTACCCCCAAGGAGAACTATTTACTAATGCCCTAGAATCCCCCTTTTTTGTTTGCACATATGACACTGTGTTGTAATTATTTGGACATATGTCTTCTTCCATCATATTGTGAATTCTTTGTGAAGTTATAGCATAGTAGTCATTAATTTGCTGTACATCAAATATATCTACTAAGAGTTAATATTATATCACTTCACATAAAATTTAGAAAACTTGTAACGGTATGGGTCCACTTAACCTCCCCTTATCTTTTATGTACTACATAATTATCATATGCAGTATATGTACATTACTATAAGCTGCATAAGACAATGTTATAATTTTTGCCTTAAACAGTTAATATATGTTTTAAAGAAATTTTTTGTCTGTTGTATTTACCCACATACGTACCATTTCTGATTCTCTTTATTCCTTCCTAAAGATCTGAGTCTCTATCAAGTTTCATTTTCCTTCATCCTGAAAAATTTCCATTAGTATTTCTTGTAGTGCAGACCTGCTGGTGGCAAATTCTCTTGATTTTCTTCTATCTGAAATTATTTTTATTTTGCTTTCATTCCTGAAGGATATTTTCACTAGATATAGAAATCTGGTTTGACAGGAGGTTTTTCTTTCAGTACTTTAAAGATGGCATCCATTGTTTTCCAGTCTCTATTGTTTCTGATGAGAAGTCAATGGTATTCAAATCTATAGTCCTCTCGAGGATACAGTTTGGCTTTTTTTCTGTCAGCTTTTACATTTTTCTCTTTGTCTTTAGTTTTCAGGAGTTTGACTATGACGGGCGAAGGTGTGGTTTTCTTTGTATTAATCCTGCTTAGTATTCACTGAACTTTTTGAATCTGTTAATTTATTCTCAATATTATTTCTTCAAATACATTGTCTGCCCCATTCTCTCTTCTCCTGGGACTCCAATTACACATGTGTTAGATATTCCGATGCTGTCCCACGGATCCTTGCAGCTTTTTTTTTTTGGTTAATATTTTTTCTTGCTGCTCTTCTCTTGGGTAATTTCTATTGCTATCTCTAAGCTCACTGACTCCTTTTTCATTTCCATCTGCTTGTTAAGCCTATCCAATGAATACTTTATTTCAGATGTTTTTAAATTCTATAGCTTTTCATTTGATTTTTTAATTTTTTTAGTGAGATTTCCTATCCACTCAGGAGCATAATTATAATAGCTGCTTTAAAATCTGTATCTGCAATATTGAACACCTGAGTCATGTAGGGGTTGACTGTCTTTTCTAATGTGAATGGGCCATATTTTTCTGTTTCTTCATATGTCAACTAAGTTTGGATATATCCTCGATATTGTGAATAGGTTGCAGAGATTGTGGGTTCTGTTATATTCCTCCAAAGATCATTGATTATTTAAAGTGGATAGTTAACTTGGCTGAACCTCAAACTGCAAAACTCCATTTCCTATACAGCGAGTAGCTGCTCAAATTTCAGTTCACTTGTGTAGATTTACCTGGACTGCTTGGAGTCTGCCACCACATGCATGCATGATTCAGTGATCAACCAGAGCTTGGGCAGAGTTCATACCCAGAATTTAGGGTCCCATCTCTCTAGCTCTACCTTCTCTGGAATTTATTCCTGTATTTTCCAGCACTTGTGGGTACCCTAAAACTTATCCTCTGGCTATTTAAGCCAATAAGACTATTGGCTTTCTATCAGTGTTTTAACTATTTTAAATGGTACAAATGAGGACCTATGCTCAGGCTAAAAGCCATAATAAACAAGAAGTTCTCCTCACATCATTCTCGTCTTCCAAATGCCAACTCCTTTCCACTATCTGCCTGCTTTTGTTTACTCTCCAGGAGCCTCAAGTAATTGTTTTTTATGTTATCCAGAGTTTATAGTTGTTTTCTATAAAAGGGTTTGTTCAACAAAAGCTTACCAGTGATACTAGACATGGACTAGTATCCATAGAACAAATATTTCTAGCTCTCTGCCTTCAGGGCACATGGAAGGATTGTGCTTTCTGTTCCTTTTATGGATGGGATGGTGACATAGGAGATGTAAGTAGAAATTATGACTTGAATGTTCCAAATGAGGACTATTACCTCAACCTGGGTCCTGAATTAACAGACACTCCAGCCAATCCTTGTTTAAAATGAAGTCAACAAGAAACTAATCTACTGCACCAAGCTGCCTCCGTTATACAAATACGATCAACACTTTCATAAGTAGCCAAAATACTCTGGTGCAAGCCAAAGACATGGTCATGTCCTTGCCAATCGCCCTCACCCTTTCTTTAGCACTAGCATCTGCAGTAGGAGAAAGAGCCTCTGTGACCCACCCTGTTCCCACACACATACTTAAGTGACATCTGGAGATGTTGCAGTGTGCTTCTCCACAGCTGACTGCAGCCTCAGCAGACAAAAATCACTTTTGGCCTTACAGCTTACTCATATATACAAGGGCACAATACTGGAGTCCTTAAGACCATGAGCTCTGGATTCAGAGTCCTGAGTTCAAATCTTAGCTTTGCCATCACGTGAGCTTCGATTTCTCATTTACCCTCTCCATACCTTAATTTCCTCATCTATAAACCAATGCCAGCAGCTAGTCTACCCTTCAAAGCAATTTTGGAACTCTTTTTCTGGGATGGGCCACCAGAGCCGTTGTCATATTACCCTTGATGTCTTGAATGTCATCAAAATGTCTTCCTTTCAATATTTCCTTTATCTTTGGGTAAAGAAAGGAGTCATTGGGGGCCAGATCAGAATAGGGAGGGTGTTCCAATAGTTATTTGTTTACTGGCTAAACCCTCCCTCACAGACAGTGTCGTGAGAGCTGGTGCATTGTCATGATGCAAGAGCCATGAATTGTTGGCAAAAAGTTCAGGTCGTCTAATTTTCTCACACAGCCTTTTCAGCACTTCCAAGTAGTAAACTTGGTTAACTGTTTGTCCAGTTGGTACAAATTCATAACGAATAATCCCTCTGATATCAAAAAAGGTTAGCAGCATCGTTGCAACAAGTTTGCGAACTTAATTGCCATACCTCGTACATCAGCAAACAGAACAGTTTGTATTTAGTAGGTGACAATGAACAATAAATATCTTTTATAAGCAAATTATGTAACATGCCAGAATATGATAGTGCCGTGGAAAAATAAAATGTAGAAAAGGAGCAACTGCAGGAGTTGCAACTACAAATAGGACTCCAGGGCAGATCTCTCTTAGAAGGGGACATCTGAACAAAGACTTGAAGACAGTGAAGGAATGAGCCATGCAGAGGTCTTGGAGAATAGAGGTCCAGGTAGGAGGAAGAGCCATTGCAAATGCTTTAAGGTGGGCAGGGTGGAGAGAAAAATGGGGGGCAAATCAGAGAGAAAGTCAGAAAGTCACCTTTGAAGCAGATGGTCTGAACCCTGTCCCCTGTGTGAGGACTTTAGCAGTTACTCCGAGTGATATGGGAGTCACTGCAGAGTTTTGAGCAGAGGAATGATCCGACCTGACACGTACTTTAAGAAGAGCATTCCAGCAGTTGTGTTGAGGAAAGAAGCCAGAGCAAGGGTGGAAGCAGGGAGACCAGCTAGAAAGCAGTTATCAATGCAAGAGATGAAGATGGAAGCAGCCAAGGTGACGAGAAGTGCCAGATACTGGATAGACTTGGGAAATACAGCTAACAGGAGTTCCTGGTGAATTAGCTGTGGAGTATAAAGCGCAAAATCAAGGATAACAGCTTGGTTTATGGCCTGAGCAACCAGAAGCACAAGAATGTCTTTATCTCAGCGGGGGAAGGCTTTGAATAAAGCCATTTGGGGTGGGCGTGGGGGGGTAATCAGTTCAATTTTATTATGTTAAGTTTGAGATGCCTGTTAGATATTCAACTGGAGACGATGAATACTTGTAGATGGTTGGATAGTTAAGTCTGGAGTTTAAGAGAGAAGTCCGGATTGAAGATAAAAATTTGGGAGTCATTGGCATACAGAAAGCATTAGAGCCTTGAGGCAGGATTAAGTCACCAAGTGAGTACAGATGTAGAAAAGGGCCAAGAACAGGGCCCTGGGGCACCCCAACTTTTAGAGAGCCAGGAGATGAACCAAAACCGACAATGGAGACTAAAAAGGAATTAAACTCTCTTCCTTGAAACAATTCTTCTCTTCGCTTCTAGGACAAAATATTCTCCTGTTTTCCTCTTACTTTACTGCCTACTCCTTCTTAGTCTTCTTTGTTTTGAGGTGGATGAAGTAAAATAGGTATCTAATAGATTTGGCAGCATAGAGGTCGTCTGTGACCTTGACAAGAATGGTTCTGATGGAGCGATTCGGGTGAAAGTCTGATTGGTGTGAGATCAAGAGAGAATAGGAGGTGTGGACATACAGGCAGTGAGTACAGGCAATTCTGTGATGTTTGCAGCCAAAAAAAAAAAAAAGCTGGTGGAATAATAGTATTGGAGAGGAATATGGGACGAAGAGAGTATACATATACATACCTATGAGTATACATGAAGATAGGAGGGAGTTCACCATGTTTTTGTGCTAATGTTAATTACTTAGGAAAGAGAGACAATTGATGAGCAGGAAATGGGGGGGTAATTTCAGGAGCAGTCATTAAAGAGTCAAGAGGAGAAGGGACTATGGTGCCAGGTGGAGGGGTTTGCCTCAGAAAGGAGCAGGGACACTACATCAAAGTAGCGGGAAGGAAGGCAGAGTCCAGGCCGAGAGGCAGGTAGGATGGAAGCTGTGGTGATGGAAAGACTACGCAGTTCTTGTCAAATTGCTTTCATTTTCTCAGTGAAATAAGCAGCAAGGTTTGCAGCTCAGGGTGGAGAAGGAGAGGGGTGTTGGATGTTTGAGGATAGAAGGTGCAATGTAATGATATCAGAGTGTGGAAAGTGAAAAGACGAGGGAAATGCAGAAGGGCAGAGTTGAGAGCCCACTTGAGATTTATAATCATACATTGAGTTGCAACAGTTAGCACTGTTGTTTTTGTCCAGCGTGTTAAGGCTGGACAGAATCAGGGTTTTTACCAGGTAGTAGGATCTTCTGGGAATGACAGGCTGTACATCAGAGCCTAGAAAAGATAGCAACAACTGGGGCTGTATAGTCTGATGGCAGGTATTGCTGAGCAGCTGGGGCTGGGGGATTAGAGGGGACGGGGAGCAGTTTCAGATGGGAGGGGGGCGGGGAGAAATAGCCTTACTGGGGTAACAATTCTCCTGCCCTGAGTGGACCTTTGTTATGAATCTCACTCTCTGGTACCTCACTCAATAAGCTTCCTTCCCTCTGTTGGCAGCTGAGAGACCACGCAGAATGAGGGATTCATTCAGGGTCCCTGGGGTCAGTAGGAAACCAGGGAACAGTGGGGACTTTTCATTCCCCCTTCTCTGCTACCAAAAGACCTAGGCAGTGCTTTAGATATTTAAAAAAGAACATTTAAAATGCCCTTGTTTATTTCTGCTTCTGTGCAACATTTGTGCTGCCCAAGAACAGAGAGCTGGTAACCATGGGAGAGAGGCAGTGGTAGGGGAGAGGTGGCTTTTAAATGGGGTGAACTTCAGAGAGAAGACACCCAGAGCTCAACCCTCCTGGCCTCCTCAGAGTTCTTTGTTCATTCAGGTTACTTAGGGAGAGAGGTTGTATTCTTCCCTTCTGGGAAGCCAGCTTTGAAAGGGAAAGCTTGTGCCAGACTCCATAAGGAGAGGGTGTGTCTGTTCCTGGGAGCAGGTTTCTGAGCTGTGCCTAAAAATCTTGGTCAGCAGGGAACTTTGGGCACCCTGTCATGAGCAGGACAGCCTGCGACAGCAAATAAGCCAGCCCTGCAGCATCCTGGATCCCGAGTTCTTACACAGTGTCCCCTCTCTCACTACCCCTCCCTGGACAGGTGGTCACTCATGGAGGTGGCCCAGAGCCCTGGCCAAGTCAGCCAGGAAGGGCCCCCACAGGATGGTATCTGGTGCCAAGGTGGGAGAAGAGGGAGAAAAGCCATCACCTCTTCCACATTCCTGGATGGGGAGCCCCAAGATCCCTTCTTTCCAGGACTGAAAGAAGTGCCCCAAGTGAACACTGGGCAACGCGGGCCGGGCAGGGCAAACCCGGGCCACAGTTCGGGTCCAGGGAATTCTCATGACCGCAGTGTTTTGCTGCAGGTTTCCCAGTTGCTCCGAGAGGGAGGCAGCGTGGGGGGTGGTGGGGGCGAGAAGGAGGGAGGGGGGAAGGAGGAGGGAAGTAAACAGGAGACCAAAGAGAGCGCCAGTTCCCTGCGTTCAGAGAACACCAGCCGCCTCCGGTCCCCGGTGGGTGGCTGTATGTGTGGAAATGAAACTGGGAGGGGAAGGGAGAGAGGGAAGAGTAAGCACGCACTTCTAGGCTGTTCTCCACCCACCGCGCCTTTCTCGACCCTCCAGCCTACTCTCTTCTGGGGTGAGGGGGTGGGAGGGAGACGGCTCACGAAGCGCGCACCCCCATGTACGCATAGCTGGTTTAGCTGTCGGTGAATCAGACACTGTCTCAGCAGCATGTCACCTGCGCTCCTGAGGGGAACGGGGGGGTGAGGGTTTGGGACTTTGGAGGGGGAAGGTTGGGTAAGCGGCAAAACCGGTACTGACCTGAGCGTGGTTGACGTCTGGCGCTGGAAAGAGGGGGTGTCTACCTACGAACATCAACACATTATCTCGACACCGTACCCAGGACACAGGGGTAGCGGGGTGTGGGACGAGGGCATGGGGGCACAACTTAAGGGAAAATTGGAAGAAGGGGAGGGGACAGGTGGGTGGGAGTGTACGGCGGCGGGAAACGACGGGGTGCAGGGCTGGCGGGGTCCTTGGGGCAGGCCGCTGCCCGCCGCTTGCCCGCGCGGGGTTATGCGAGGTAACCGTGAGACGGGAGGAGGCGGGAGGCGGCGGGGGCCGCGGGCCGGGGTGTCTGGCGCTCGTTGGACAAAGAGATGATGAAACGTGAGCGCTATATTTACCAAAGGGGTGGAGACCGAGCGGGGTGGGGGGCGGGTAAAAAGGACAAACTGTTCCACAACAACCACAGGAAACACAGCCCATCTGACTCACCGGGAGGGCCGCGCCGACCCCCTCGCAGGCTTAGCCGAGAGGCAGGCGCGGGACTGGAGGGCGCGGGTGCCCTCCGTACGGACCAAACGTGGGCGATACGGTTGGGGGATGAGTTGATTATAAATAATAATAAAAAAACACCTTAGCTCCAAGGGTTGCGTGTGTGTGTTGTGTGGCTTTTGTGGGGTGGAGGAGAGCGCGGAAATGACAGGAATGTTTCCTAACCTCGTGGCCCGACCATCGCGGGAGAGATTTGCCTGCAAACTCAGCGAGCACCATTCCTGCAAAGTCATGTCCTCCCGCACTGCCCTGCCAGCGCGGCCGCCCCGCCCGCGGACAGCAGTACCCGCCTCCCCCGCTCTCCCCCCGCCACCGCCCCAGTCCGGCTCGCGGCGCTCAGAGTTGGGGTGCGATGCCGGCTATGTTTAGAAGCTGATGTCATCCCGACACCCTACTCCGCAGTGTTCCCTGGGGGGACCGCAGGGCAGGTTTTCCTCTTCCTCGCGGTCTTGGGGGATGGAGAAGGTGCCTCCCTCCCCATCCTACCCCCAACACACACTCACACACACACTTCTTCCACATCTATCTTACACCAGAGAGTTAAAAAAAAATGCAGCCCCACTAGAGTTATGAAACAGGATTTATGGGGGCTGTACGCGCACGCGGAGGGCGCAAACCCAAGGGTTTGGGCCGAAAGGGACCAACAACCCGCCCACTCCCGCCCCTTCCGCCTCCCGCCCCGGTGCGGGGGCTAATTTCAAGGTTAGCTCACGTGGGCGCGGGCGCCCGGAGCTCCTTGCACGAGTTTGGGGCGGGTTCCTCATCCCCCAATCTAGGGCAGTTTGTTCAACTGCAGTAAAGGGAGCTTGATGTTCCAGCAGGGAAGGGATTTCTGAGAACTGGGACTGTCCTCAGATGAACTCGCCTCCTCCGGCTGCTGCTGCTGCTGCGGTGGCCGCCTGCGGAAGACTTTTTAAAAGGGCGATGCCAGGCCCCGGCGAGCGGCTCGCAAGTGGCTGCGCCGCCCGCCAGTCTGCGGTTCGAGCCTTGCGCCCCCCTCTGAGCGCGGGTGATTCATACTGCACAGCGCGGGGCTTCTCCGAGTGCGGGGGACTGCGAGCTAAACTTATCCTCTTGCATATGCATGAACGGGTGGCCTTTCTGCTCTGCAAAGGAGAGGCCTGGAGTTTTGCGGAAAGCTGCTAAGTGGAGCGAGAGCAAAGTAGGGCGTCGTGCAAGTTTTCGCGCAAGCCAGAGGCCCCCTCCCCCCCAGCCTCTGGGTGTTAACTGTCGTTATGGCGATGGGCGTTTCACCAGATAGGGCTTTACCTGATTGTATTTCAAATCCAGGAAACTCCGCCATTGTTGGAAGCCCGATCCCTTCAGCCCCGCCTCCTCCTCCCCAAACTCGCCACCTTCTCTTAATTACCCAGTTTTCACTAAAATGAACACTGCTTTTCCCTAAATTTGCCCTGTGTGCCTAGACAGGGTCTCTGAAGCCGAAGGGCTTGGGTCCAGAAAGAAGTCTGGATCCAGTCCAGAGTGAGGTCCGACACGTGATCTCCTACCCCCAGCGGGCCATCTGTTCTCTTTCCTTCCCGCCTGGAGGCTGGCAGCTCGGCCCAGCACCGTCCACGCCTCGCAGTAGGAAAGAATGAGAAACGCTAGAGTTGGCGGAACCCAGTGCCTCCAAAGTGCGATTTTAACCTAAACCTCCCTGGGTCTCGGGCAGGGATGAGACCTGGCAATACGTATTTTAAATTAAACTCCAGGGGATCAGCTCCACCCAGGCTAGTTGGGGAAACTCTGCCTTGGACTCAGGTTGCATAAAAATCTTCAGGGGAGGGGCCTGGGAATGGGTTGCTCTCTGCCGGGAACTAGTTCACTTTGGGCTAGGGTGGAAAATTTAGGAAAAAAGATGGGATTCTCTGAGTCCTCCAGGCTACTTCCCACAAACTAACCTGAAGAAAGAAAAAGCAAGACCATGAAGTTAAGGAAGAAAGGTTTTAAGGGACTTTGGACAAATTTATATTTGTGCCTGCTATTTTATTAAATATTGATGTCAAGTGTTCTGACCTTCACTGGCATAAAGAGCTGTTTGTAACCGCACAGTAGATGAAGTGGTGTTGAAAGAACCCAAGTTTTGCCCAGTTTTTACCCTAGGATTGTTTTTTAGAGGAGGGGATCCGTAGACTTTGGAGTTTGGAAGGGACTATGGAGATGGATTAATCTATTCCCATCAATTCACAAATAAGGAAACAGCTCTAAGAGGTTTCCTAAAGTGACACAGCTGTCTCAGGCCCAGGAAGCCATTGTTCTTGAGAACTTGGATTATAAAGACAAGGTTAGGCAGAATTTAGAAAGGAAAATGCATACTTACAAACTAGAAACACAGTTACAGTCTTTGAATTCTCCTGCTCCTCCCAATTGGTTTGTGTAGATTTGAAATGTGTTTTTATACAGACTAACTTGGGGAAAAACAGACCTCATATTTATGTGGCGGAGTGTATACTTTACTGTAAATTATTCATTGTAATTAGGAATGATTCATATTAATTTGGGATAATTCATTTTGCCAGAATTTTAAGTAGGACAACTACATGCTGGCAAAACAGCATAAGCTGGTTTTAAACATAAAACTTACAATATACATCCCCACACAGCAAGGAAACCTGTTGTTGAAAATACAAGAAAAAAAAATTGTGATGTAGGAATTATTACTTGTAATATGTTATTTTTATATATATTTATTTTTTAACATATAAGCCTCATTGAAGACAGAGTGACTTTTCATTTCTGTATTCCCTTATGCCTAGCTCATTGACAGAAATGTAAATAATCTGGAGAGTGAATGAGTAGAAAAGGAGAAAAAAGAAGCAATCTACAATTTTAGAATTGTGGGGTTTAAAAAGATATTCTAAATCAAATCCAGCAGCTATTATGTTTGTAAATGTGTGAGAGAGATCTGTGTGTATGAAATCTCAGTTTTCTTTTACTTTATTACTTTCTTTTATAACTCTGAAATGAATGCGTTGTAAGAGTTCCGGGTTTATGTCCAGTCCAAACAAAATTAAAGGGAAGAGAAGAGGGCAAGAGGTAGGGAGGGGAAAGTTTATATTTTTTAAAAATCCTGTAATGATTGATTTATTCAAGTTCCTGGATTACAGTCTTCAAGGAAAAATAATTTTCTTTTTTTTTCTGGAATCACCCCAGTATTAATTCTGGGGCTGTGCGAAGGTACCCAGTGCAATAGTAGCACTGAAAGTCCGAGAGACTGTACAGGCCATTATCGTAGGGACCCTAGAGAGATCCCTCAGGTATTTGTGCTGGACCTTAAAGAGGCAAGAGAAGGTGCAGTTTCTAAGTGATCATGTATCCTTGGGGACAGAGTGTGTCCCAGAAAAATCATGAAGTAGGCAAACTCTCCTGAGCATTAGTGAATTCTTTTCTAAAATTAAGGGGATTGGAATTCAAGAAACCTAAGATGGCTTCCCTTTTACACACAACGATGTATGTGTCCATCTTACTAGTATGATAGTGATGGTGATGATGATGATGATATTCTCGGTTGACCAGAGCCCCCTTTCTATACTTCCCTTTCCCATTTAGTCACCTACTGTAATATCTTCATGTACCACTTCAAAAACAAAGTCAAAATAAACTATGCTAGCCTTCAGACTGGGAGGATTAATTTGGGATCCTTCTTTCAGAAACCAAGAATCAGGTGTAACTTTCCCAAACCTTAACAAAGGTGAACAGCCAGTGGGGGTCACGGTTGGACCTCACTGGATCTGCATCACATAGAAGCAGTTACCTCTCACACCCAGTTAGGAAAGTAAATGTATTTTTAATCAATTGTGCTGACAATGGGCCTTCTGCAGGAGATTAGCCCTAGATTCTTTTCTCAGCTATGAAGATGGAAAACAACCCCATCATTCATTAAGAGACAGAGGCAAACGGAGTTAATCAGACTCTAGGGTTCATACTAATTGTTGATCAAGTACTGGCGAAAGCTTCTGGCTGGTTACAGTTAAGAATTTGTTTAACATAGTTAATATTTCACAAAACCAAAGAGCTCAGTTGTTGTAAAGCTCAAAGAGCTAGGAATCGGGAGATCTATGGTTCCAACTGAGGTCTGTCACTATCTCCCCTGATAAGATAGACACGTCACTTCTCTGTGTCCCCAGTCTCCACATTTTTAAGGTGAGGGAAGGACACACATCCTAACAACCATGCAGGGAATCTGTGGAATGAAAATGAGCTAAGAATGTTTTTAAAAAAAATGTTATACAAATGACGGTTTTGTCTCCATTTATTTGAAGGTGGGTCACAATAGCTTCAAAACAACAACAACAAAAAACTTACTTAGGATAAATTGCTCTAGGGCAGGAGAAGAAGTAAAAGGTATCACAAAAGCAATGATTAGGTGTTTCAAAGTAAGAATAGCCAGACAATAGAAAGACTGTGCTCTTAAAACAGAACTTTGTCACCTTTGCATTTTTAGGATGAATTAGTCATAGTTCATATGCTGGATAGAAGGACTATTAAAAATCTTCCCCAAAGCACGCTGCATCCAAAAACTGAAAAAGAGAAGTGATGCTTTCTCATTTCTGTTTATTCTTGGACAACATGGCCTGACATTATTTAGTTTTCTTTTTTACTTTTTTTATTATAGCTTGACATTGCATTTATTCGTCACCCCTGCTCTCCCATACATTTTTCATTTTTACAACGAGCAACTCAAAATACAAGGATGTGTCCAGTTTCACTACAGCTCTCTGCATTTACAAGTGTCGAGCGCTGGCTTTCGGAACGCCCTTCTGATTGGCTGAGCCAATGTCAGTGACATCAACCAACTTACTTTTGATTGGAAGCCTGGTTGCTGGGACTGTAGCGTTTGCAGGAAGTCACTTAACTGTTTGCGAGCTGGAAAACCGAACCAGAAGTTATCTTTTGTAATAAGAAGCAGCGCAGCAGACTAGGAAGGTGTATCCCACAGCTCCGCAAGCTGGAACGGAGCCAGGAGGCCCGGACCAGCTACCAGACCGAGAGGCACTTTGGAAGATGTACGGTTACTCCTTTCCAGCCTCCGGGCTGTTACCCTTTTAAATGTAAGCGTTCGTGGCTGTAGGGGTAGCACGAGGCACCGAAACGGAACAGTCGGATTGGCCGCACGCCCCAGTTCTAGACGCACCTCTCCACCGAAAGGCCGTTCTGACTGGCAGGGGGAGAAAGTAAACAGAGTTGAATCACCCTCCCCACTGGCCAATTGGAGGGGGTTTGGAGTGTGACGTGATGGGATTCTGCGAAATTGTTACTGAGCAAGAGAATGCCGGAACGGTGCGGACCGGCGAGAGCAGGGGCTCAGAATCCGTCAGTGGGCTGGGGGAAAAGTGTCTCTTAGACGTGGCGGTTGGTCCAGCCCTTGCCACCCGTGTTAGGGTGGTCGGGTGAATGTCTTGGGTCTTCGGCTAGACGGAGAGGCTGCCGAGGGCGTGTACCTCTCTTGCAGTTTCCTCTCCCAGCGCCTCGGGGGCGTATTCAGTCGAATAAACTTGCGACCGCCACGTGTGGCATCTATCCAAGGAAGCCGGCTCGGGGCGACGGGCGCGCCCGTCGTAGGGACCGCGCCGGGCGCGGGGCACTGGCGGCAGCGAGAGGCGGCAGCGCGAGGCGGCAGCGCGGCGAAGCCCGGGGCCGTGGTTGCTGCGTGCGGAGGCGCTGCTGGTTACGTAAAGATGAGGGGCTGAGGTCGCCTCCGCGCTCCTGAGAGTCGGAAGCGCCCGCGCCCCCGCCCCCTTGGCCGCCGCGCCGCGCCGCTCGTCCGAGGCCAGGGTAGGGCGAGCCGAACCTCCGCAGCCACCGCCAAGTTTGGCCGCGCCGCCGGGGCTGCTGTCGCCCGCACCATGTCCGCGGCCGCCTACATGGATTTCGTGGCTGCCCAGTGTCTGGTTTCCATTTCGAACCGCGCTGCGGTGCCGGAGCATGGGGGCGCTCCGGACGCCGAGCGGCTACGACTACCTGAGCGCGAGGTGACCAAGGAGCACGGTGACCCGGGGGACACCTGGAAGGATTACTGCACGCTGGTCACCATCGCCAAGAGCTTGTTGGACCTGAACAAGTACCGACCCATCCAGAACCCCTCGGTGTGCAGCGACAGTCTGGAGAGTCCGGATGAGGATATGGGATCCGACAGCGACGTGACCACCGAATCTGGGTCGAGTCCTTCCCACAGCCCGGAGGAGAGACAGGATCCTGGCAGCGCGCCCAGCCCGCTCTCCCTCCTCCACCCTGGAGTGGCTGCGAAGGAGAAACACGCCTCCGAAAAGAGGCACAAGTGCCCCTACAGTGGCTGTGGGAAAGTCTATGGAAAATCCTCCCATCTCAAAGCCCATTACAGAGTGCATACAGGTTAGCGGCGTCTCCCTCTCCCATCGACTTCTGGGTTTAGTTAACCTTTGGCCAGGCAGCGTTCCTGGGCGTTAAGGACACTACAGTCGGCCTAACGGGTGCAAACATTTTGGATAAGATGCTGTTTTAACTCTTTAAATAATTGGACCGTGTAGAGACGAAAAGCTCACTCAATCCTTAATTGTCCCCAGCCTCTGGAAGCCGCGGAGCATTAAACTGGCGGACAGAGTGAGTGCCGACTGCCAGCCCCTGTGCGTGGCTTCACCGGGAGTGGTGCCGCCCCTCCCCTGTCCTGCCCCGCCCCCAGGACTCCCGCATTTGTAGACCGTGGGGTCACTCCACCTGGGCTGATGCTGGCAGCGGGGTAGTCAAATGGCGTTATCTTTTATTTGATTTTCTTGTGGGTGTGCAGAGAAGTGGCAAAACCTGGGGAGAAGCGACAATTTACAGGGAACCTTTTAAGGATGACTAAGGACTCATTTCGCTGTATGCTTGCTACTTTTCAGGGCTTGCCAAGGTGGTTTTAAATTTGGCCAGGAGTCCCCAGAGAGGTTTAAAATAACACTGCTTCAGGCAGCAGAGGAGTTTGATCAAGTGATGGTTGGTAGGTTAACTTCACGACTAGTTAGCCTCTTTAATGAGAAGGCTTTCAGAGCTGATTTTTCCCCCCCATGTGACTTAGCTTCACCCTCCACCCTGAAAACAGCAGTTAGGGAGCAGGAGGTGTGGTCTTTGCTGGAGGTCAAGGCTGGGTAATGACTGTTGAAATGTTCTAGAGGCCCCGAGGAACTGTGTCTCCCAGGGAGAGCAAAGGCAGGGTTGGCCAAATGCATGTGGCTGGAAAGACATCTGCAGGATAAAGTGGGCTTTGAAGATTTGCAGGGACCTCGGTCCTCCAATTCTGTGGGTTCTGTTTCACATACTCAGAAAAAGTTGGAAAGTGTTGATGCCTGGCCCTGCTGTCTCACCATCTTTAGTAAGGTTCCTTTACAACTGCTCTTCTGACAATGAAGCCCGGGGCCTGGTCCTCTTGTGAAACTCCTTTTCCTACTGTTTTATGACACCATCTTGAAAAGGTGGTTGTTGGGAGTTACTTGGAAAAGTGTTGCTGTTTTTGGTGTCATTTTTGGCCCTTCCTTATGAGGCCCTGAGCCTGTAGTTTTAAAATGATAATTGGTTGGTTTTGTTTTGTTTTGCTTTTTAAAAGGAAGGCCACGTAACTGCATCTCATATTTTATTTCCTTTGGAAAGTGCTTCTTGTGGAGGTGGCTGCTGGCACAGGAGTCAAACTGAATTTCCTCCGTGGTTAATGCAAAACCCGGTTCTGCTTGAGGTTGTCATCTAGGCAGCCGTAAACCAGCACATTTCAGAGTGTGCATCTGTACGTTTGTTGAAAGTATTGTGCCTGGATTGGGGGATGTGACCTTTAGTGTGCCTCCCCAGGGGTGAAGTAGGGGTGTATTAACCAGAGGGTGTTACTCACCAACAGCTGTTGGGCGGGCCTGGCAGTGTCAGCCATGTTCCCTGACTTCGGGTGTTCACATTGACACCCACGGCCACCTTGAGCAAAGGCACTTTCTCCTTCAGGGAGCTGCCTAGTCGTGCAGTTGGGGAGACCTGCAGTGCTTCTGTATGAGCTACCCTAGTCTGTCCAACTCACAAAACTGATTCCCAGCGTTCGGGACCATTCAGCTGAGTGATTTTCTCAGGCATTTATAGAAATGGCTGCTTATGTGTGCGTGCATGCGTGGTGCTCTTTAATTCTCCATAAGGCAAGTCTGCTCAGCTGTTTCAGGAGAACCTTTTACACACATAGTCAAGAGTGGAAAACGAAGAGAAATGTTAATCCTGTTTTAAATGCTACAGTCAGTCTTTTGAAGCTAGTGATGTGGTGATTGCAGGTGTCTTATTTATGTTTGGGGCAACAGTAATACTAGGACATGGTTGCACGAAAACCTCGGCCTCTAAATTTTGTCAGAAGGGAACTCCTGCTAAAGAAGGTATGTGTAAAGGCTACTCTAAATAAGAGACTTGTAGGAGGTCTTATGCATTTGGAAGTTTCAGATATAGCTTGGAGTTAGATTGTTTTGGGGGTGGGGGAAGGAGCTTCCTGGTTTTCTTTTTTGCTGGTATTAAATCCAGAAGGTGGACAACAGATAGCGGCTGAAATGTCTGCATTCTGTGAAGCTTTTATAAGCTAAAATTCCAGCCACACCCCTCTCCTAGATGTGGCTCAACAAGAATTCCTCAGGCTGCTTGCTTACCTCTGCTATAGTCTCCACTGCCTCCTGGATTGAACCAGTGGCTTTAGAAATTGAGTCATTTAAACAAAATTGCATTTAATTCAGTACAACTATTTCTCTTGTGTCCTAAGAGAAAAGACAATTTTGAGGCAGGCTGACCTGGGTTCTGATTTGTCCTACTGTTGTTGCCCCATTGGGAGACCTTAAACAAGTTACTTGATTTCAGAATTTGCAAGCTAGAGGCCTGGTGTTGATTCTGCTTTGCACATTGGTTTGGCTTGGCCAATACAAGGCTTAAAAATTTTAATTGGTTACCAAAATCTAAAATTCAGTGGATTTCGGCACAAATCCAGATTTCTGGCTTCTCTGGAAAAATCGAATGATCTGGCAATACTGGGCCTGAATTCCTGGTTAGCAATTATTGGTTTGAACTGATCTTTCTTTATATGGGGCGGTGCCCTTTAGTTTGATAATTTGCATCCTGTTGGCATTTAAGTTTGCAACCTCTGCTCTGTTTTATCCTTAGTTTCTTAATCCACAAAATAGGGTATCATCACTGAACTCAAAGGTTTTTGTGCAAGGATAATATCTATAAAGCACCTAATAGGATTTCATACATAGTAGGCCCTCAAGAAATGCTGGATCATATCGTTTGTGTGTGATGGGGATCTTCAAAATTAGGAAACACAGGATATAGTTATTTTTAAATATATTTAAATATTTATATATAAGTATGTTTGTTTACATTTTCTAATACTATGTTCAGTTTGTTTTCCTTCAGTTTCGAGATGAGATGTCTTCTTAGGTGATGTATCTCTAAAGTTTAAGCAGTGGTTCCATGGTTAATCTGAAAAAAAAGTGCAACAAAAACACTTTTCCATTTCCAGACCTTTTGCATACTTTAGAGTATATTTATTGTAATTTTTCATGTTAACAATTAGAGTACTTTGCCTGAAAAGGTATCAAACATATTATCTGAAAATGCAATGGGCTTTCTCCTGGCACACCACCACAGACCCTCACCCACACCCCTCCCTCTACGTCTGCGTGCACATGCACACACAAATTCTGCAGTCCCCTCAGCCACACCCCCACAGTCCTCCACCTCCCAGCATATGCCCCAAACTGGCCTCCACAAACACCCACTCAAAACTACTCACTTCCCATCCCCCCTCTGCTACTCATGTCCCTATAACCCCTCCATATGCACTAAAAAAATGATCCTAAGTTTTCTGACTTTGTGGGTACCCTGTACATAGAGTATATGTATGTTGGGGGGTGGGGGGTGGGGGTTTCTTTTGGGGAAGGAAACAACTGCATCCAAATTCCAGATCAAAAGATCAGCGTCAGATCCGCCTAACACCAGGTTGACATACCAGCAATAGAAACCTTAGGCCTTCTTTCCACGCCAGGTGAAATTGTACTTTTTTTTTTTGGAGGGACTTAAGTCAGCTATCCTCAACTGGTGACAGTGGGTTGAGCTTGATGACACTGGTTACAGAATACTGAAAATGAGAAAGCCCTAAATCCCAACCATCACACTCCTGTTCTACAGAAAAACACAATTGTTTTTAAACAATTAAAAATAATACTAGGGCAGAAGGAAGTTCATGTAAAAACAAGGAGAGGTAAGAGTTGCAAACACTCCAAGAGTGGCTGCTTCTGTTTCTCCTTATCCTGTTTGAACATTTCCCTATTATACTTAGACGGTTTGGCCGGAGGGACCTGGATCACCCCTACCGTGGAAGTTATCCTCCACTATGGGAAATAGATTTTCTGGCCTCTCTAGGAATGTCCATCATGGGCCAAGTCTGACTCAGATGGGATGTTCCCTCCCTGACGCTAAAGTTTTACATTTTTGCTTATACAGATGCCAGGCTTGCTCCATGCCTCTTTTATTCTTTCTTTTCTCTTAATTACTGCAAAAAGCTTTAGAGTGAACTGTTTGGTTCAGGAGACTCTAGTGCCATCAAAAGTATGAGAAGGACCCACTTCCGCTCCCCAGGAGGCAGGGGTTCAGGGACAGCACAAGGCAAGGCCCTACGCTAGTTGCCTTAGCTCAGAAGTAGACTCTGGACAGCCTATTAAATAGCCCTTGCCCAGTCTGTACCACTGTGTCTTCTGTTCATTAGTAGAAGGGAGGCCGTGTGCCTTGATCCTTAAGGAGACATTCTCTCTGCCCCATTGCTCTTTCCAGAGAGTACCCTCCAAAGCGATGCGGAATGGTATTTCATAACCTGACATGCTTCATCCAAGATAGATTTACAGCTAATCCTGAGTGGAGCTTGCACAGATAGGTTTTCTACTTTCTCCCTCCCCATTTTTCTCTCGCTTAAGGAGACTTTAGACATTTTTTCCCATACTTGTCCTCCCCCCATGACATTTTCATACCACAAATAGATTGTAGAGCCGTTAATGCACTTTCCCCCTTTAGAAGACCACAAACCATTGTAATACCTAAGACTTTTTCACCTGCCAAAGATCTAATTTTTGCCCCCTTAGGGGAAGTATTACCCACCCCACCCCTCAGTGAGACTGTCTAGACACTGTCTCGTGTATCCTATCAGGACAAAATAGCAATCTACATTCAAGAGCAAAGGGAGACACATGGCCTCTAGGTCTAGTCGATAATAGGTTTCTAAGGATTGCAAGGATGTCCTCTTGGGTTTCAGACAAGAGGCTAAAATTCCCTTGATTCCAAGGAAGGATGGCCCAGACAGCTGCTCCCACCCCAGCCTGCTGCTGCAATCTCACCCTGGGCATCAGGGTCTGTCGGGGGACCCAACAGCTCTTTCTTCCTAGTCCCAGAGGCGGAAGAACCATTTGTGGTTCTCCCTCAGGTCCTTCTTGTCCATCATCTTCCGTCTAGCTGCCCTAGCAAAGACAAAGCGGGGTGGCCTTAGAAAAGTTGCTGCTGCTGGCAGGATTACTGTTTCACCACAGAAACTACAAGTGGATTAGAATGACAAAGTAAAAACATTGTTTCCTTGATTTTCCTCTCAAATCTTCCGTGAGTGGTGAGAAGAGAGAGGGGAAGGGTGTAAATGGAGCTGGGTTGGGGAGGGAGATACCAGAATAAAAATAATACTTTGGTGTTTTGATGGTAACACCCCATTACCTTCAGACACAAAGAAGCAACGTGAGGGAAATGAGTTCTTGCACTGTGAACAGAAGGGTCAGATTTGTGTTCCTGTCTCAATTGTTGATACTCATCCCAAGAACTTGTCACTCTGCAATCTGTGAGAAATGCCCACAGTGAATTTCCCTGGGAGAAACATCATATGACATATTGGGAAAGTGGCTGACAATGGCCTTCCTTAAAAAGCTCATTGGGAAGAAAAGTGGGTGGGTGAGTTCCCAGTGTTTCCTCTTTCACGAGCCCCTACAACAAACAACCTGACATGCCCTGGTGAGAGTAGGCTTTCTAGCCCATCAATTTGATTTCTGAATGCCTTATGAGTATTAGCATTCTTGATTTCCAAGAAACAACAAAAAAACCCACAGCACTGTCCTTTCCGTTAGTTTTGACTTCCACATTTTCTGTTGTTTCCCCCTCCCCCCCCCCCTCGGCTGTTCTCAGGCTTGAAGAGAAAGCTTGCAGCCTTCCAGGCCTCTGCTGCTCAAATCCTCCCCCACATCCGACCCTCCCACCTGTTCCTAAGGTTTCTGCAGCAGGCCCAGCGCCCACTGAAGAACATAAATTAGTGCCCAGTAATTGGTACAAAGGCACTTTCTGTTTCTATGCAACACATGCAGAAAGGAGGGGAAAAAAAAACAAAACCCACCGATGGTTAAAAAGGGAAAGAAATGGGACCCTCTGAGCGCTCTTTGAGCAATCCTGCCTCTCATTCTCCCCCACTGTTTGCTGGGAAGTCAGTCACAGGCCTAGGTCTAACTCGGAGCACTTGGTGGCAGCAGTTGTGATTTTAGTATCAAAAGAATAGAATTTGGGGGTTGGAAGTGACCTCAAGCGGTCATCCCATCCATCATTTTGTCTCTAAAAACGCATATGCCCCCCCCTCTCAGATAGATAGGGATTATCCCCTCGAAGCATTTTGAGGGCCTTGGATGGTTTGGAAGTGCACCCTCAGGATTCAAAAACTGGCTGTCCATCTTGACAAGCGTGTGCTTTGAGGCATAGTGTGGAATCTCCCGAAGCCTGTTTCCTCAGCAGCACCAGGTATTTTGAAGGGCTAAGAAGATGAAGTGCTAGTGGCCGGAGCGTGGTCCCTGTAGAGCTCTTCCTTCCTTGTGAATTCTTCCAGCAGAGGTGGAGTCAGCCCTGGACCTCCGCCCTTTTGTTATGTATTATATACTTTGTGAAACAGCCCAAGGCCCAGTGCCGTTGAAATTTCCTACTCCTCCCTTCCTGGAGCCCTCCTGAAACTTTAATACCTTTTTGGTGCGTTAAGGCCAAGAGTAAACATTTGTCTTACCCCGGCCTTAAGCAGTCCCCTCAGCAAATAATAGGACTAACATTATTATTTCTAGAGAATGCCTTCCCCACTAAGGGAGTGAGATGCATCTATTTTTTATGCATGGGATATTCCAAGGCATGTATTTCCATTTGTGCTTAAAGCCCATGTTTACGATGGTGTACTTGCAGGCTTCCCTTTTAATCTCAGTTTATCATGAGGTATGTTAGTCTTTGGAGTCCTGAGATGAGAATTGATCATCTGGATCTGAAATCTAAAGGTTCTAGAGCTGCAAGAACCAGGGAGCTCACTATCTAAGGCCAGCGCCACTGGGTCTTTGAATTTTGTTTCATTTATTTTTTAATTGAGAATGATCACAAATAGGAACTGGAGAAAGGAGTTCATCCCTGATGGAACCTTTTTGAAAAGTGAGGACATTATTTAAATAGATTAAACGGAAGAGATGGGAGCTTAAATGACACAGAATTAATGACAAGGATTTGAAAGGCAGGCAGTAGTATTTGTATTAAACAAACGTTGAACATTTTTCCATGGCAAGTCTGTTGTTTTGGAAGCGAGTCCCTCCCGGACGACCTGATGTGAACCAAAGTGGGAACCAGTGGGGCAGACAAAAGGCCAGAAATTCTGCCTGAGAATTATGGACATATCAGGCCTAGAAGAAACCTTACAGGTCATCTGTGTTCAAAAAGATAGGGAGGGGAGGGGAAAGGATTCACCATCTCTCCCTTCCAGGGAGCCAGCTTTAATGAGAAAGAGGCAGTCAGAAAAGAAGAGTTTGGCCTCTGATGAAGACACCGGTCCCCTCGTAGGAACTTGAATGCAAGGGTTCTCCAGAAGAGTCCTTTTTACCTGCAGTAGACAGAGTGATTGGAGTGCGGGCTTCCGGGTCCCTCAGACCTTGTGTTTGAATCCTGCCTCTGCCATTCTCTAATTATGAGAACTCTGAGCCTTAGTTTTCCCATCTGTAAAATGGAGTTCAATAATGATATACTCACGGATTTGTTATGAGACTTAATCCAGATGAGCTATTTAAAGCATTGAGGACACTGTCCCCATATACTGAATATTAAAATTAAAAATGAATGATTTACATGTGTTGCCCAGAAAGCCCTGGAGGTTCCTAGAGATTTTGTTTACAAGTCCAGATTAATCCAGCAGTGGCTCATTCATTTAAACAATATTTATTTCTTGCATGTTACATGCAAAAGAGCTGCACAACCCGTTGATCGCAGGCAGTAAGCATGTTGTGAATAATAGTACCAACAATAATCGTAATAAAAGCAAATTATTAGTATTAGCAGTACCAATAGTAATAGCAGTAATAGTAATTGTAACAATAATATCCAGCATTTATTACCGGTCAAGTTCCAAATGGTTTATGTGCACGGTCACACTTAAACTCACAGAAGTCCTCTTATTCTCATTTTATAGGAGGAATTAGACTTGGAGTTAGCTAACTTAGTCCAAGGTTACTCTGGGATTTTCCTAGTATGTTTCTGGGTGCTTGGAGTTGTGCATGAATGGTTACTGACCTGGATGCCCTGGTTTCTGCCAGTGGGAACAGTCCCTGTGTTTTGCCTGGCTCTCTTGAATGTGGTCCTAAAGCCACCAGTCTTTAGCTCTCTCCTTGTGTGTTCTAACTCTGGCTTGTGGTTGGTTTTCATGAAACTTGGTTAGGAACATCTGTAGAAATATTGGACTTGAATCGAACCTACCCTGTCTTTCCCAATAATTATCCAGAACCTGCTTCCTTCTACCTGAAAAAGACCCCAGTTCTGGGTCCATAGCTGTATTCGTCAGGACTCTTGGTTGCAACCAACAGAATCCAAACTTGGACTGGCTTAATAAAACGTAGAAGTTTATTGGTTCGAATTACGAACACATCTGAGGTAGCTCTAGTTACAGGTATCCCTGGATACAGGTACTCAGTGTCTGCCGCTGTCCCTGGCTTGGCTTTGCCGTGTCCTTCGCTTTGGCTGCGTTGATGGGCAGGCTGTCTCTGAACAGCAGTGTGATGGCAGTTCCCAAACCCTGTGGAAAGACAGTTCCCCTTTCTTAATGATGCCAGCAAAAGTGCCAGGCTTTATTCAAACGTCATACCTGAGTTACGATTTTGTGCCTGTCCCTAAACTCAGTCACTGTGGTACAGCTGGGTCACATCCAACCTCTGGATCTGAGGGAATGGGGTCACTCACTGGAATTACCTAGACTCAGAGTAGGCCAGGGGTGTAGGCAGTGTCGGGGTGTAGGGTGTAGACTCAGAGTAGGCAAAAGAGGCAGTGGAGGCCAGACAAAACCAACAGCTATTCACGCTCTCCGCCCATGTAGCGTTCCAAGCAGGATGTTCCAAAGAGCAGAGCTTGACAAAATGAGAGACAGATTTGTATGCCAACCATTTTTTCATACTTTTCTCGGCTGTGAAGAGAAAGGACTCTGAACCATCTCTGGAGTTCAGCCTAAAGCTAGGTCACCAGTGCATGATCGAGATGGTCTCTGTCAGAGATTGATTATTTCGACATGGACTTCTTGTGCTCAGGCTCATATCCGTAGGCGTTCCTCAGTGACTGTTCTAGGAGCCAAAACCCAAAGCTTCACAGGGAACAAGTGGGACAGCAGCAGTGTGATCGGTAGCACGACTCGCTTGGTCTTCATTCCAGTCGTCTTTCCATTTTAATGCCCAGAGAAATGAATTGTGTCTCCATGAGCAGTTGTCACTCTGTGTACTAATAGATAAAGGCCTTCTCTTTCCAAAGATGAGCTGTTTATTTGGCGATACCCATTGGAATTCAGAAGTCTCTTCAGTGTGCGTAATGCCCAACAAAAACCCCGTAATAAATCCTAAGAGGCAAAAATTAGATCTTAAAAATAACTTACAAAAACACATCAAAATGACTTAAATCCCTATGCTGCCGTAATTCTGCTGTAGTTTTGTACCATTGCTGTTTTAATGAAAATAAGCAGCATGACAACCAGACAGCTGGCTTTCCCTCTGTCATGTTGTAAATCGTACCCATGGTGAGCCACAGAATGCTTGTGTGCTGAGTATCACGCCACTGAGATGGGGGTTCCCAGCATGAGGGAAACATGGGCCGTGGCCCTCTATCCTGAGTCATTCCTTCTCCATGTCCTGCTTGCTCCCAAATTTCAAAACACTGCTCAGGAATGTGTGCCCAAGGAGGGCTGGGGGCGCCAGGCAGGGGGCTGTTGGTGAAGGGTGGACAGCTCACACCTGCCATTCTTCATGGTCTTCGGGGACAAACACCAGGCAGTATGAGTTCGTGTCTCCCTCTGTTAAAGCTTGAAAAACTATTTGACGGTGGCCCCTGTGGGATGTGTGAAGAGGACCTATACGGTCTTACTCTGGTGCCAGCAGTGTACAGAGGTTGAGCCCAGAGAAAAAAAGCTAGAAACACATGTTAGAGTCGCATCACTAGTGACTCTGAGTCATGACAAGGACCCCCACCTGGCTGGCATGTAGAGTAAGCATTTACTAATCAGGTACCCGTCTCCTCTCCAGTGTCTTCCTCTTTTGTCCATTGTCCTCTCTGAGCCAAAGGCTTCAGCTTTCTGGATAGTAGTTGTCCCCAGACCGGAAGCTGCGGATGCTAACAAATAATTGTACTGAAATGCACAAATGGAGAGGTTACCCTTGTGTTCACTAACGAGGCCAAAAGACGTAGTGGACCTGGAAAAGCAACTATGCATGTTGGGTAGGAAGTTCCCAGTCACAATGCTGGGTGTGCAAAGAGGAATCTCCGTAACCAGAGCTGAGCCCCTTCACCCCCCACCCGTTTCGGCTGGGAAAAGTTTATCTTGGCAATTCAGGGTCCCTCAGTCCATTTTGTCTTAAATTGTGTCCTCCTTTGGGTAAAAATCTGCAAAATTACAGTTTTCTCTCTCTCCCCCTTTGCTTTTCTTTCTCCTCGGAGTAATGGATTATTTGGTGGGCAAGAGGCTCACCTCTGATTTTGGCTTTCTGGGAGGGCTGTTCATGTTGCATGTCATCCTGTGGGAGGGGCTCGGAGGAGCTCTGGGCATGCTGTGGGCCTGGTGACAGTGGTCGCTCCCCTGGGACTGCCCAAGCCTGTTACTAACAGGAAAGTACAGATCGCCAGGCACTTCTTAGAGACCTCTGTGTCTGTTCTCCACCACAGCCCCTCCAATCTCTCCTTCTCTACAGCTCAGGTCTTGGGACGAAACTGGCAAATCCAGAGATTAAGGACTTCGGGGTCTGCTTTACGTTTTTAAAACTCCATTTTGAAATTTAAAGCTCAACAGCCAATTTACTTACGTTAAACTGTCTCTGTCCACTGCAAGGCAATGCATCTGGAAAGGAAGAGAATTAGAAGAACATGCGGTGAAAGGCTCTCTCTACATTTAGTTAGGGCCTTTGCTGTTCTTTCACAACCTAATCGTATTTTGTGCTCAAACCTGAAGGAGGAATTTGAAAACTGGTCCTAATGGAAGGGTGACCTCGGGCAGGTCATCCACATTCGTGAGTCAGCTTTGTCAGAAACAGGACAGCTGTGAATCCGATGGTCATAAACATCACCCCAAATGCAAAGATGCGAATCTTACGTTCTCAGGAGAGTTTTGCCATCCAATATGTATATCCTATTCAATGTTCAGTGCCTAGTAGGTTTATTTATTATTTCTCTTTCCCACAAGTCACTGGGGAGAAGTAGCGTAGTCTGGGCTGGTGGAAGAATGTGGGCGTGTGAATCAGCTAATCGGGGCCTGGACCTCGCTGTGTAGTTGTGGGGAGGTTGCTTCCCCTCTCTGCTGATTCAGAGGTGCTGAGACGGGGGCTGTGGAACTGACACAGCAAGCCTTCTCTCTCGTTGGGCTGAAAACTGAAAGAGTCAAGAATCTATTGTCTGCCATCTTTTTTCCGGAGGTCCCAGCACGTGGGCTGTCTCACGGATCAGTTAAAGTTGGAACCGTGCAGGCAGTATTTGGACAGACTCGCTTCCTAGACACCAACATGCTCCAGGGAGGAGGGGCTTCCTGACAGATGTCACAGACCCACACGCACGCCCCAGTTCAGAACCTAAAGGATGGGACAAATTGCCTTCCACACACAGACAAACACGGGGGCCAGGAAGGAAAATCGCATATCCAAACTCTATAGTGACTCTGTTGTATCAACACGTGCAATATGAAAGGAAACCAAATCGCAAGAGGTGTTTCGAGAGGGGCCAAGAGCAAACGGTAATATGATGGAATGTCATTCAGGCAGGATTATTCTTCCAAAGCCTACCAAGTGTTTTTATTTTGTCAGAACGTCTACATGTATAGGTAGCAATATTTTTTTGGCAAACAGAAGGCTCTTGATTTTTGAGTCTAGTATTAATTGGAATGCTTCATGCAGGGAAATAATGGGATTGTCTGTACCCAGCGGTGGTCTGCCTACCTCCTATCAAGTGCTTGGGTGCTTCTACACTTGAGGGCAATAGAAATGAAAAGGAAGCAAAGGCTCACATTTTGTACCAGCAAGTCAACGTTGCTTTCCCGTGGGTACTAAGGCCAGGTGACAATGGACAACAGGGTGCCAGGGGACTTGGTTGGGGGCAAGTCTGTGTGGACATGAGGCCCACCAGCCTGGTCCAGGAGAAGCACTGTTGGATTCTGGGCTTTGCCCATCTGCATGCTCAATCCCCACTTCCTAATGAGGACAGTCCTTGGTGGGGCAGCCCTGCTGTCACTGTGGGTATAACTCCACACCTGAAGGGAGATTCCTGTCTGTTCTTGTAGGGGCCATTTTCCTCTCACGTATAGAAAAAGTAGGAGGGGTGGAGGTGGAGGAGGAGTGAGAAAACAGATGTAGTTTGTTCAGAAAGTTTCTCACTTTCTAACAATTTGTTTGAAAAGGAAACAGAATGATTCTTCTCCTTTCTTTGATCTTGTACGTTGGAGTGTTCCAGTGATTTCTCAGTAGAAAGTAAATCTTTCCCCCCTCCATTCCCCACATGGAATATATTCTTGATTATAAAACATTTGTGGAAAAATTTAAACTCTGGTGCACCATTGTTTCTTTTGTTTTCTGTAAGACTTTCTGACTTTTTCTCATGATGAAAGAAATTTGTACTTACTGTTTAAAAAAATTAGAAAATGTAAAGGGAAATTACAGAAAGAAGTCAAAGTTACTCTTTATCCTCTCACCTATAGATAACTATTGTTCATATTTTGTATATATTCTTTCAGGATTTTTTCTCTTCATACTTGTTCACACACATATGCTGCTCTCTTCACTTGGGGATATGCTGCTACCATCTTTCCATTAGGTAGCAACTTAGTACCCTTTTAACAGTTACATGTTATTCTACTTTGTGGATACACTATATTGTATTAAACCTGTTCTTTACTGTTACACATTTAAATTGTTTTCAAGTTTTAGTTTTTACAAACAATGCTGGTATCCGTGTATGTTTTTGTTTTCCTATCTAATTATTACCAAAAACAATTCTTAGACAAATATATTGCCAGATGGCTCTGGATCAGTTATAAGTCCCATCCATTCAGTAGAGGGCTTATTTCCTCATGCCTCCACCAATGATTGGTATAAGAACATACTTTAACTTTTTCACCAGACTGATATGTATCTCATTGGTGTCTTAACTGGCATGTTTTGATTACTTGTGAGATTGAATATATTTTCAACTTATTTTACAATTTACTTGTTTGCATTCTTGCCCTATTTTATTAAATTGGGCTATTCATTTTGATTTGCAAGTGTCCTTTTTATATTACAGATTTTCACCTTTCGTCATATGCTGCAATTTTCTTTATTAGTTCATTCTTGTGGTTCTTAATTTTTTTTTACTTACATGTTTATGCCATGTAGAAGTTTAACATGTTTGTGTATTTCAAAGCTGTCTTTCAAATAGGACTCTGCCTTTGGTTTCGTGTTTAGAGAGTCTCTCCCCGTTCCAGGATTCTAAAAAATATTCACTCATATATTATTTTTTTTATCTTCATGGTTTTATTTTTTATATTTATGTATATAGCGCATTGGGAATTAATTTAAGTGAAAGGTATAAGGTAGGGATTCAGATTTATTTGTTTTTTACCAGATGTCTATGCCATTAATTGAATTAAGCATCCTTTTAGTCACTAATTTGCAACATCCCATCCCAATAGAGTCTTGAGATTATTTTGAGGCTTGAGTCTGCTCCATTGAGTTGTCTTTCCCTATGCTGGTCTCACACTATCTTAGTTACTGCAGCTATAATCATACATTTCGATAACTGGTATTGCAAGTGCTTACTTATTATTATTCTAATGCAAAAGTTTCTTGGCAAATTGAGCATACTTATTCTTCCAAGTGAACTTTAGAATATTTTTCAAGTTCAAGAAAAAAGAATTTCTGGGAGGTCTGTTAATTTTATGGATGAATTTGTACAGAATTGCCACATTCACCATTAAGTCTTACCATCCAAGAACATGGGAAGTGTTCTATTTATTCATTTTCTTTTAAATTAGGGTTTTATTATTTTCTTCTTACAGGCCCTAAACTTTTATTTTAAGGCTTATCCTGACTGGCTGTGGTCAGCATATAAGAAAACCATTGCTCTTTTGTGTAGTTCCTCCTAGGAACGCATTTTTAATTTATATTAGTTTTAATTTATATTAGTTATTTATCTTAGACTTTCCAAGTAGACTTTATCAAGTAGAAAGTTGTATTGACTGTAAATATTAAGAATGCCTATTTCACTTTCTCCTTTCCACAATTTACTTCTTATTTTGTTATGTAGTTGCACTTGCGAACATTCCCTGAACAACATTAAATAGCAGTAATGATGGGGGTGGGTGTCCATTCATGCCTTGGGCTTGACTTGAATGGGAATGCTACTTTTATTTTACGATTGACCTTGGAAAGGTTTCAGATCTATATATTTTTATCCTGTTAAGGAACTATTTTCCAGAAAGTTTTTATTAGGGATGGATGTTGCATTTTATCAATTTTATCAAATACTGTTTTGTATTTGTCAAGGCAAGATATGTGTCTGGGTGGGTGTGAGTGTGTTATAATGGGGAATAAATATCAATATGATTTTCTAATATATTATCCTTTTATCTCTGGAATCCTACTTGCTTTTTTTTTGCACTCAAAAACCACTGTTTTTCCTCAAGCAGCAGGCTTGATTTTGTACATCTGTGAGAAGCTATGATTCTTAATTGGCATTTTTAGAGTTTTGTTCTAAAAAGGAGGCCTCGTTTCCTTAGATTTAATTTACTAGATTGGGTTACTTTTGCTAGAAGCAATGGAAACTTCAGAGTTTGTATTTTTAACCTTCGTGCCTCGTCTAAGGTTAGCCTGTTTTAGACCTTTTTGTGGAATCGTGGAAGGGAAGCTGAGAAGCACCAGGTGGGAAAGGGGCCGTATTGAGAGCATAGGCAGCCTGTCGGAACCCAGGGAAGCCTGGACAGGGTTAGGTGTACCCAGTTAGCAATCCCCACACTTGTCCCCTTTCTCCCTCTATATGGAGAACTCAACACTGGTCATTTCAAGACTTTGCTGAGAAGAATAAGCTTCACTTGGCATAGTCAAACTCATGTCCCGGTGGAGTGGAGGCTCCTTCTTAAAAGCAGTGAGCCGTCATTTGTGCTAAATAGGCGAGAGCAGAGCCAGCAAGCCCCACTCCATTTCTCTCAAACCCACTGGAGGCCCAGGAGACTTCTGGAGGCCTGGCCTCTCTGCAAAGAAAGTCTTTTACACATTTGGTGCAATGTGCAGTAGCGGTTTTGATCAGGTTTATTTTATACTGTGAGCTGAGTCTGTCAGCGAAAGGTGCTTAGCTTGTTGCTGAAAGGGGAGGGGAGTGTTGTATAAATAATGAAAATGCCGAGAAACTTGTGCTGTTAACAGCTCTGCTCCAGTAAAGCAGAGTTTATTGTGTCACTGCCTCTGGGTGTGTTTTCCTGTGAAGGCCAGAAATAAAGCACTAGTACTTGTCTGTTCTCCTCCCCACCCCCAGGAGGATGGTAACTCTCTCATTAATACTAAAGACAAGTTTAAATATTCTTTAACTGATAGCTGCTTTGCCTTATGATGTGTTCACTATGAAGTAGGGTAACCATTCTTTTTTGGGCCCTAGCACTGAGCTAAAAGGCCTGACTTTGATCTCCCCCTGGCTGCAGGATGCAGGGCAAATCCTAGCCTCCTCCTCCTTCCTCTGCTCATTGTCTCTGGTCCCATTCAGCCTTAAATTCTATTCCTTCTCTACATGTGATTTCCCCATTTCATACTTTCTTAGGTGTAAAACATGTATTATTTTCTCGATGATACCTTATTATGTGTCTATCAATGACTAGCATGCTGAAATGTGTCCCCTAGTAGGTTGTATGCAAATTCTCCTCTGGGTTAAAGAGATGGTGACTTTAAAGGGCTTCAAATTATCTGGGGTCCCCTGCACACACTGCTTGGTTGGCACAGTGTTTTATAAAGCGTGGAATCTGAATGCTTTTCAGAGGGTAAAGCACTCTCCAGTTGGCCATGGGTTCCACCACAACCCATGATCTAATACCCCTGGCATTTCACCCATTTTTCATAATGTGTCTGACTCCTGAAGACGTTTGGATTTACACCACGTAGAAGTTCCAATCTTCAGATTGAGATAAGGGGTCGGCCAACTTCCTCTAAAGGACCCGACAGTAAACGTTCTAGGCTTTGTGGCCATGTGATCCTTGTAGCCAACTGCTGTTGTAGAGGAGAAGCAAGCATAGATAATACGGAGACGAGTGAGCATGGCTGTGTTCCGGTGCAACTTGGTGTACGGACATGAACATTTGAACTTCATGTAACTTTCTCGTCACAAAACATTACTCTTCTTTTGATTTTGTTTTCAGCCATTTGGTTAAAAGCAAATGTAAGAATGGTGTTTCCACCATTCTTAGCTCATGGACTTCACAGAAATTGGTGGCAGATCACAGTGGGCCTGTGGGCCATAGTTTGCCAACCCTTGATTAAGATGATTGATCCAAAGCTCCTAATGCTTTTCCAGAGGATCCGAGAATCAAAATGATCCTCGAGCTTTTCCACTAAGTGCAACTCACTTTCACGTAGATCTTTTTCTACATGCTTGGAAACTGTAAACTTGAATTATACAAGTTATGTGAGTTGAACAAAGGTTGCTGCCACCCCTGGTTTGCTCTGGGATCTGTGGGTGGCCTTCTGTGATCTCTGAAACACTCAGGGCTAAGGGTGCTAGGTCAGCGACAGCATCGGGGTTAGAAGTAATGAGAACAATCACATGATGGCAACTATGAGAAACAGTGAGGGGAGCACAGCCATGAGCTAGACTGAAAGTGAACTCCGTGGGAATGGCCCCCGATTCCACTTGAAATACATGTAAATTGTGAGCTTCAATATTTAATCATTCTCCTGCACGTACAGCTGAGTCAGGCTTCATGGCAATCTTCCATTATCACATCCATGAAACCATCTTCCTCATACAGAGGGAGTACCTTATTTTCTAATCCTAACACATGGCAGAATGGTCTTCTGATCCATTTTTTTCCACAGTGGAGACAGATCCATTCAAATAAATTAACCACCTCTCATGAGGAAAGAAACATGTGCCAGTGATAATCTAGGCCACATTACCACCCCTCGAAGAAAACTGCATCTGATGAGTTTTTGTCCTAACAAGCATTGAGAAAACACTGAGCTTTTCCTTTTTATCGCTTTCCTTACCATCAAATCATAAAGCAGTGGTGAGAGGGCTCCAATAAGGAGAGAGCAGAGAGAATGTTTTGATTTTTTTTTTAATAACTTATCACCCTATAAATTGTGACTCTTCATTGTAGTTTTTAACATACATATTTAAAAGAACATTTCTCCCATCGATACTTCGTTGGGTTTAGAGAGGAGTGTGCTTCAGTCTAATTCTGCAATAGCCCAGAAGTCTTGTCCGGTGATGCGGGAACTTCTGAGCAGGCTTTGGTCATGTGAGCGACATGGAGGATGAACACACTCAGCACACACACACACACAGCACAGAGACACACACACACTATATAACACATCACACACACCGCATACACACCACACACGAGCACACGCTCACTACACAACACACACACGCCATATACCACACACATCACACACCACACACACACCACACACACCCACACATGCACACACACATGAGTTTAGGCATTTGCTAAATGCTTGGCAGCACAAGTAGCACAAAAGTCAGACATGACATTGTCCTTGCCCGAGGACACTCAACCTTGTTGGGTTGTGACAACCTGCGTTTCAGCTTTTGCTCCAAGTTCTGCTGAACTGGGTAAAAATGCTATTTAATCCAACGAAGTTGCAAAGTGTAGTTTTCACCTCCATGTCATTGAGTTTTTCAGAGAGTTCTGTTTGAAGCTCTATTTTTTCTTTCTTTTTGGCCTCACCAGAGATCTTGAGCATTCTCGTGCGTTATTAACCCTCGGGCTCATCCACCTTGGGTAAGGGTCTTCATTCATTGGTTTGCTGTTGCCTTTTGCTGCTGGGGCTTTCAGCACAGAGTTCAGTGAGGATTTATACCTAGACTCCCCGTAGCGTGACTCCTCCTACAGTAGTCCATCCCCCACCCCCACCCCCGCCCCGCCCTGCGGTTTCACTTTCTGAATTTCAGTGACCCACAGCCAACCACGGTCTGAAAATATTAAATGGAAAATTCCAGAAATAAGCAATTTATAAGTTTTAAATTGTGCGCTGTTCTGGGTAGTGTGTTGACCACTCTGCTGTGTGCGTTGTCCAGCCCGGGACGTGAATCATCCCTTTGTCCAGCATCTCCACCCTGTATATGCTCCCCGCCCATTAGTCACTTAGACGCTGTCTCAGTCATCAAGTAGACTAGCCGGGTTATCACAGTGATTGTGTTCAAGTGACCCTTATTTTACTTAATAAGGGCCCCAAAGTGCAAGAGTAGTGATGCTGGCAATTCAGATATGCTGAAGAGAAGCTGTGTATGTACGTGTGTATAGGAAAAAACATAGTATACGTAGGGTTCGGTGCTAGCTGAGGTTTCAGGCATCCACTGGGGGTCTTGGAACATAATCCTGCAGATAAGGGGACTACTGTACATAGACTTCCTTGTCCACATTGGGTTTCCTATAAGAACAAGTAGGTTGTACAGGTTATGAAGACTGTTGCTCTCTCTGCTTAGAGAACAGCAAATAAAACCTTAGTCACTTATAGGTTGTCACGAAGGTGATAGAGGTTTTGTTTTGTTGATGTTATCATTATTTCTACATCTCTGGCACAATTTAGGAGAAGCTGGGGAAAAGAATGAATAACTTTAGGATGATTCAGACTCACCACGCTGGACAGCTCCCAGCCTTTTGAGTCTCTCTCTGGATTCCAGGAAGGTGGGGACAGGAGTGAGAAAATATTCACTCCTCACACCTACTAAAGGAGTGTCTGGAGAGTTCTGTGGAAGCCAGGAGTCTGTGCCCTGAGTCTGTGAAGCAGCTGCTTTGGGCTGTGCTTGGAAAGGTGTGAGGAGCAGGCAGGCACTCAGAGCTGGGGGAGGGGGGGCAGGGGGGGCAGTTACTCCCAAGAGGAGCCAGCAGGACTCTCATCTTAAACAGACAGCCTGTTCTGCCTTTTTGCTTGTATATGTCCCTCCCAAACATGGACACAGTCCCTCCTCTGCCATCTGGGGATCAGGAGGCCCCTGACACTGGCCTGATCACACCTGGAAGGCGGGTCTTAGCTGCAACTGGAATGGGGATGGATGTGGAAACACTGTCAAGTGTTAAGCCTCTGTTTCCTCATCTGTAAAATGGGCCACTTCTGTGGGGTGTCTTGTGAGAATTCAGTGAGATAGTGCATATGAGGCCCTTAGCTCTGTGACTGCACTTAGGTGATTTTAGAATAATGTTAGCTCTTTTATGAGAAATATGGAAAAAACTCATTGTTTAGTCTCGACAAAGAAAGATTAGAGAAAGACATGATAGCTGTCTTCACATATTTGAAGAGTTTTTATGTGGCAGAGGGAATAAACTTATTTTTTGATATGAAGCCAATCGATTTAAAAGACGGTCTTTGCAGGCAGATTTCCCAGGAATAAGAGTGTATTGACAGAAACGCTCAGCAACAAGCAGGCTTCTTGTCAGATACAGGTCTCCCCATCACCAGACTTGCTCAGACAGGGACTCAGGAGCTTGAGGGGAAATGCCTGCTCCAGGTGGGCGGTTATTTGGACTGGATACTTCCATACTCTTCCATCTCTATGATGCCATGAAATTTAGCAAAGGACTGAGTTTTCTGACTCCTCTGAGAGAACTCATGAAACCAGCAACTCCAGAGAGTAAAACCAGAAAATATAATTTCCAAGGTTCTTGGAGGTCCATTGGGTACAAAGTAGCAAGCTCATTTGCTTAGAGAAGATGATTCTCAGCGATTGCTTCGCGGTATCAGTTAGCTGGGACTGCCATAACAAAGTACCACAGACTGGGCGGCTTAAACAACAGAAATGCATTTCTCACAGGTCTGGAGTCTGGAAGTCCCAGATGAAGATGTTGGCAGAGATGGTTTCTTGTGAGGCCTCTCTCCTTGGTTTGCAGACGGCCGTCTTCTCCCAGCATGTTCACATGGCCCTTTCTCTCCCTGTCTGTGTCTGTGTCCTAATCTCTTATTAAGGACACCAGTTGTTGGATTCGGGCCCAGCCTCGTGCCTTCATTTAATTTTAACTATCTCTTTAAAGTGCAGTCACATTCTGAGGTCCTGGGGGTTAGGACTTCAGCATAGGAATGGGGGGGCAGGGCCCCACAATTCAGCCCATAGCACTTGTAGACTAGAGATTTATCCTTCGAGTCATAGGGATTGTTGACCTTGACCAGCCTCCGGAATGTTTGTTATGCGTTCTTTAAACTGTACCCTGTCTTGATTCCCTTCTCGCAGGTGAACGGCCCTTTCCCTGTACGTGGCCAGACTGCCTTAAAAAGTTCTCCCGCTCAGACGAGCTGACCCGTCACTACCGGACCCACACTGGGGAAAAGCAGTTCCGTTGTCCGCTCTGTGAGAAGCGCTTCATGAGGAGTGACCACCTCACAAAGCACGCCCGGCGTCACACCGAGTTCCACCCCAGTATGATCAAGCGATCCAAAAAGGCACCGGCCAACCCTTTGTGAGGTGCTACCCACGGAAGCCAGGGAGGGACGGACCCCGGAAAGACAAAACTACTCCCAGCAAACAGACAGACATGTGGAAACTGAGCCCCAGAAGAGGCACGCTGCCAGCACCGGAAGTCAGTTTTTTTGGTCAATATTCTAATTTTCCTCTCCCTGCATTGTTTTTAAAAAGCACATTGTAGCCTGAGATCAAAGTCCACATTTGGTCCCCTTGTAGAGGCAACCATGAACTTTGACTTTTGGAGGGAAGGCAAATGCTGTTGTTTTTTTTTTCTCCTTTATTATTATTATTTTTTTTGGTGGGGGTGGGGTGGGTAATGGGTGGGGATAAGGGGCTAAGCCAAGACTGGGGTAGAATTTTAAAGATTCAACACTGGTGTACATATGTCTGACTGGGTGAGTTGACCTGTGGGGTCACACAGTCATTCTGGGCCCTTTCTGCTTGCTGTCTCTCAGAATTGTTTTCGTACCTTTTAATGTAATGACGAGTGTGCTTTGGTTTCTTTAGCAAAACCACTCTTTTGAATCACGTCAACTTGTGAAATTAAAAAAACAAAACACAACACGCCATAGCACAGCTGTCTTTATGCAAGCAAGAGCACACCTACTCCAGCATGATCTGTCATCTAAAGACTTGAAAACACAAAAAGTTACTTATAGTCAATGGATAAGCAGTCTGAATTTATACTAATCAAGACAAACCTGTGAAAGGTTACACTAAGTACAGAACTTTTAAACCTTGCTTTGTATGAATTGTACTTTTTGAACATAAGCTGCACTTTTATTTTCCAATGCAGAGGATTAATAAGTTAAATACATGCTTTAAGGATAGAAGCAGACGTTCTGTTTGGAACCACGTTATAATCGGCTTATTTTACAGTATACACATTTCCCTAAGAAATCATGGCAGAGATGTAAGGGCAGTATATATACAATAGATGCTGAAGGAGAAGGAGGGTAGTTTTTCTTTGTTTTGTTTTTTGTTGTTATTGTTCTCTAATTTAAAAAAACAAACAGAATTTTAACTCTCTTAACTTTTCCAAATTTTCTGATCTTTTTAGTTAACGTCACCTTATTGTACTATAATGCCACAGAGGGAGAGGGCTTTGACTCTGTTGGGTTTTATTTGAATGGGTGCATAACAGTAACTAGCTCTGGAAACACCTGTTTTTTTTGCGGGGGGCGGGGTAAGAAAGGGAAGGCTTGTTGGTCTCCTTTCCATGTTCCTACAAAACTCCCACCAGCAGGTGTGAGAGTTATGTAAAAGAAAAATATACCCCTATGAGTAGTGAGTGCCAAGGGAAAATACCACGATGATTTCAGAGGAGACCGCAAACTCATCCCTTTTGGAGAACGAAGGCACGTGGAATACGTACAAATGAAAATACATCACTGTATCTTTTACATCAGAAGCCTCACCACTATATATCTTGTATCCAGGTGTCTACAATGGCCTAAACCACTACATCCATAATATGCCATTTACCTGAAAACTTAATTTTGGCCTTTACGTGGTCAAAAAAATGAACTGAGTTTTCATAGTTAAGACGTAACCTCACATAGGGGAGTCAGCAGTGATCGTGGGGGAAATGTTTACATTTTTTTTCTTCGGAAATAATGCTTTCTGACAATTTTGTCTGATAGTTAAAACAGGGAGCTCTGGTGCACTCTAGTTTACACATGTGCTATAAGATGTGTGGTGTAAGGCCAGGGTGCCCTCCCTATCAGTGAACTCGTTATTTCACCTGATACATACTTATTTCCAGTTCAGAACCAGTGTGGGCTCCTGCAGCAGGCATGGGTCACAGCTGACTCCTACTCCCAATACAATAGCCATCACTAGCACGGTGTTTTTTGTTTTTTTGGGGTTTTTTTGTTTGTTTGTTTAACCAACATAGTTGTATTAGTAGTTCTATAAAGAGAACTGCTTTTAACATTAGGGACTGAGAGCAGTCCATGGGATAAAAAGGAAAGTGTTTTCTCACGGGAAAACATGTCAGGAAAAATAAAGAACACTTTCTACCTCTGTTTCAGATTTTTGAAACGCTTATTTTAAACCAAATTTTAATTTCTGTGTCCAAAATAAGTTTTAAGGACATCTGTTCTTCCATATGAAATAGGTTAGGCTGCCTATTTCTTACTGAACTCATGGAATGGTTCTGCTTGTGATCCTCTGCACGCTGCCTTTTAGTGAGTGAAGAGTTTGGGGTTGCCTAGCAACTCACTAACTTGTACAAACTCATCTTTCCCTCACAGAAAGAAACGAAGGAAAACCAAGCAAAGTCAGTGAAAGACAATCTTTGTAGTTTCAGGAGTAAATCTGTACGTGGCTTGTGTCCAGCACTTAGATGGATGTAAATGCAGCAACTTGTTTTAAAAAGAAAAAAAAAATGCACAATTTACTTCCCAAAAAAAGTTGCTACTTGCCTTTTCAAGTTGTTGACGAACACACATTTGATATTCTCTCATATGTTATAGTAATGTAACGTATAAACTCAAGGCTTTTTATTCTTTGTGATAAATCCTGTTTTAAAATGTCACAAAACAGGAACCAGCATTCTAATTAGATTTACTATATCAAATATGGTTCAACGAGGACTACTAGAGTTCATTGAACACTAAAACTATGAAACAATTACTTTTTATATTAAAAAGACCATGGATTTAACTTATAAAAATCCAAATGCAGGATAGTAATTTTTGTTTACTTTTTTAACCAAACTGAATTTTTTGAAAGACTATTGCAGGTGTTTAAAAAGAAAGAAAAGTTGTTTTATCTAATACTGTAAGTAGTTGTCATATTCTGGAAAATTTAATAGTTTTAGAGTTAAGATAACTCCTCTCCTTGGTTAGGGAAGAAGAAAGCCCTTCACCACTGTGGAATGATGCCCTGGCTTTAAGGTCTATCTCTACATCATGCTTCTTTTGAGATTTCTATTTGGTAGTTATAATTACAGAAACTGATTAGTGGTAAGTTTGCAGATAGATTTAGCACAGTAATCATCACTCTGGATAGACTGCGATGTTCTTTCACAACAGATGATCTGTAACACTGTAAGATACTGATCTTTACAACTGTTTAATCAGTTTTATTTTTGTGCAGTATTAGTGACCTAAGTTATTTTGCTGTCCCGTTTTTGTAAATCAAATGAAATTATAATAGAGGATTCTGACAGTAGGTATTTTGTACATATGTATATATGTTGTCCAAATAAAAATAATAAATGATACAAGATTTAAGTGTTCCAGCTATTATGTGTTTTAAAGGGGGCAGATTTCACCATAATGGGGGTTACTTCTTTAACCTGTACTCATAGGATTGTGCGGTGAGTGCAACGATGATTTTACCTTATGCCTTTCAACATGTGTGATATTTGTATAGCCCTGTGTGTATTTACTCTTCACAGACCTCTGAGGAAGTCGATGGAATGGAGACTGCTGGAAACCACTGTATTATGCTGGAGGGGAATATTTATATTTCCAGGTGAATTACTTAAAGAGGTTTACAAAGCTCATGCTATGCTGGGGTGTGGTAGGAACTGGTCAGAGAATGTTAGAGACTCGGACTGTGCTCTTGAAACATGATGTTGATAAGATTGCACAGGTTGAGGTCTCAAAGGCAGGGCAGTGGAACCGTTAAGCCAAGAGAAACACTAGAGTGTGTGTGTGTGATTTATGTAGGTACTCGCTAGCTAGCTATGACTTACGAAGCTCTTATTGTACACGCACCACAGTGCAAATGGTTAGGTCTTTTTCTCCTTTAATCCTATAGCAACCCTGTATGGCTTCTACAGTAGACACTGTTGTTATCCACATATTTCAGATGAAAAAGCTGAGGGTCACATAACTTGCTAATAGACACATCTAATAAGTGATATAGACAGTATTTAAATCTGGATCTTCTGACTCCAAACCTCCATCTTTCTATGCCTGCATGAGGGGCAGGGAGGGATTTACTAAGCATCGTTTTCATTTGACCCATTTTATTGAGCATGTGTTAGTGCCACGCATTGTCACTGAGGACACAAAAGTGAAAACACAAGCTGTGTGCGTTTAAGGAGTTTATGTGTTGGTGGAAACACATAAGTAAACAAATTATTATCCATATAATTTTTAAATAGTGATGAGGGTTATGATGAAAATAGAATCAGGTGACTTGGATGTTGGAGAAAGTCTCCTTTAGATCGAGTCTTTCTGAGAGAACTTGATCTGGGACCAGGACGACATGGAGGAGTCAGGCCGGCAAAGATTTGGAGGAATGAGGAGAGCTAGTGCGAGGGGAACTCAGTCAGGATTTTGGAGACACTGAAGGAAGGTGGGGTGGCTGGAACATAAACAGAGGACAAGAAGTTATGGGAAGTTGGGGTGTTCGGCCCAGGCCAGTGGTGTTTGATTTTGATTCTAAGGGTGGAAGAATCTTTTGGAATGTTTAAAGGAGAAGAGTGCTATGATCAGATATATATATCAGCAAGCTCTTTCTGGATGCTGGGTGGAAAATAGATTTTAGAGGGGCAGGCATAGACGCTGAGAGTGTAGTCAGGAGACTATTGTATTATAGTCCGGGCAAGACATGATGGCCATTCAGACCAAGTTGTTAGCAGTGGAGGTGGAAAGAAGTGAGTAATTCCAAAAATACGCCGGAGGCAGAACCATTTGGACTTGGTGATATTAAGAGGTCAGGGGTGAAAGATAAGAAGGTCTAGTGATGACCCTCACGTTATGGTCTGAGCCACAGGTCTGTGTTGCTGCAGTTTGATGAGGTGGAGGAGAGGAGAGGGTTGGTGTGAAGGAAAAGCCGTGGACTCATGTTGGACGTGCTGAGGTGGAGGTACCTGTCAGGCATCACATGAAAATGTCAAGAGAACAATTGTACATGTTAGTTTAGAGCTCAAAAGAAGTGATCAGGACGGGAGATTTGCAAATCCCGGTCATATTTGGTAGCACCTGAAGCCATAGCAGTAGAGGAGATGACCTGGAGTAGAATATAGAGGGTTAGAGCCTAGAACAGGGGAGGAGTGGGAGGAGAGGAAGGAGACAGAAAGGTAGCTCCACAAATAACAAGACAAAAGCTAAAAATTGCAGGGCCATTTAGAACGGGGTGGTGGGGGAGGCAGAGTAACCAATTGTGTCACACGCCACTGGGTGGTGTAGCAAGACTAATGCTGAAGTGTCCACTGCATTTGGGAATCAGGTTACTGAGCCATTACATTAAGAATGGTGGAAACAACCATCTGGTTGGGTAGGGGAGGAGTAATCAACAGGTGAAAAAACATAAGAAGAAGTATGGTCAATTCTTGCACAGTTTGCTGAAAAAGAAAAAAAAAAACAGCCTTGATCAATATATACAGACTTGATCAATACACAACCAAATACAGGAAAAAGAAAGGAGACACAAGAAAAACAGACAATAAGAAGGAGAATAGAATCCACATGTCACCTAAATCTCCTTATTTAAAGATTTTCAATTTGGATCAAAACCCAAAATTTTGTATGTACCTATGCGTTTGTGTGCATGTGTGTGGTGTGCATGTGTGGTGTGTGTGTGTAGGTGTGTGTGTGTGTGTGTGTGTGTGTGGTGTGTGTGTGCATGTGCATGCATTTCATTAGAGATTCACCTAAAATGAAATGACTAAGATTAAACAAAATGCTAAAGATAAAGCAGAGGTCAACAAAAATAATTCAGGACTGGTCATATTGATATCAGGATAGAATTTAAGGGAAAAAATACCTGGGTAAAAGAGGATGACTTTATATTGTCACATTCTGTATTGTACATTTAACAGTGCCTAGTAACATTCCATCAAAATATACAAAGCAAAAATGCAAAAATCAGCAGGAGAATTTCACGAAAACCATAGTCTTACCCAAAAAAGAGATAGTGGATTTTAATAATATGCATATTATTTTCAAATATCCATGGACCCTATACAAAAATATAGGATATCATAAGACTAAGTAACACATAGAGTACATTTTCTGACCACCAGACAATAAAGTGATCATAATAAAGTACTAAAATCATTAGAAATTAAAATACTGTCTTAAATAATTCTAAAAACATTAGAAATAAAAATACTAAAAACATTAGAAATTAAAATAGTCTTAAATATTTCTTAGATCAGAGAAAATACAAATTATAATCAGAGTTTAAGACAATAAAAAAATAGAGAAAATTATATATCCAAAATACACCCAGAAGCTATACTTAAGAGAAAAATTCAGGGCTTTGTATGCTTTTATTATTATCAATGAACAAATAAAAATAAAGCAATCAATTCAAGAAGCCAGAAAAAAGAAACACTGTACAAGAAGTTAAAAAAGGTCATAGAATTTTGGCACCCAGATCATTTTAAAGGTAAAATGTTCCATACTTTTAAGGAACAAATATCTCCCTTAGAATTTGAACTATTAGAGCATAGAAAATGGTAGGAAACAACTCGATTCACTGTAGGGAGATAGTTTACCCCAGACTTACAAGACTAATCAAGCATATTTTGTAAAAGAAAAGTAATGTAAAGGAATTTGCCATACCAGGAATTACAGCCTATGTTGAAGACATAGAAATTTATAAAAAATTAATATGTTTCATGACTGGCATTCCAAATCAATGGGGAAAGGATAAATTACCCGTTGTGTTTAGCCAACTGATTATCTAGAAAAAAATTAAGGTACATCATACTGTATACCAAAATAAGTCCCATATTGATTATAGATTTGAATAAAGCACTTAAAATATAGGTGAAGATATATAAATCATGATTTGGGGAAGAACTCAAATGCGCAAGTCTAAAAGTAGCAACCAATAAAAGGAAGATTAGTAGATTTAACTATATAATAATGTGAAACTATTATACATGAAAAATTAGCCTAAAAAAAATTTAAAAGTATGGAAAAATGTACTTCAAAAGTATTAGTATCTGTCATGCAGGGTGTTATGCGGGGTCTCACCTCCCGCTCCCTGCATAAGGACACAGGACACGGTGAGGCCAAAAAGGACCCACACGGAACCATAGACAGGGGAGTCATACCACTATATTCTCCATAGCGGTTGGGTTAGAGACACAGGAAGCAGGAGCCACACGATTTGTAATCTGCCGTCCGCTTTTCTGCCTGCCAACCAACCCACCAACCCACCAACCCACCAACCCACCAACCCACCAACCCACCAACCAACATAGCCACGGCAGTTATATCAGTGGCTAATGGCTAACCAGTAACAGCTGATGGCCAGTTAGTCACAGCTGATGGCCATCTACTACCCGAGCCAGCACCTTTCCACGTGAGGCCGAGAGCTTGGAAACGGCTTTCTGGGACTCTGTCCCCACATATCTTTAATGTAAAACTTCTTACAAGTCAATATGAAAAAATGAGCACATATTCAGAAAAATCTGGTAAATGATGTGAATTGACACTTTACAAAATGACAAAAATAGTCAATAAACATCTTAACAAATGTTCAACATGGTTTCAGTCAGAAACACAACATAAATTAAGGTACAGTTATTAACCTATACAATTGATGAAGATTTTAAAAAAAACATTGTGTCAAGAATTGGGAGAGATGGGCATTGCTAGTGGGAATCCAGACTGGCACACATTTTCTAGGAGACAACTGAGCCATCAGAACAATAAAAAAAGAAAATTGTTCTTAAGACTTTAAGGAAAGGTTTTTGGAAGGGAGGTGGCTATAAAGCATCCATACTTATATTTTCCTTCCTCCTCTTCACCCCAGAGAACTCAGGCTTTCATCATCTGTCACCTGTACTCCTTGAATAGCCTCCTAACTAGTCTAGTTTCATTGTCCTTTTTTAATTTCATCTTCCACTTTGCAGTGTCAGCGATACCAAATAGAAATATGTCCACATCCTTCCTTTTGCAAGGACCTCCCATGTCCCAGTCACCTACAGGATTAGATCAATCTTCTTAACATGATTCTCCATGTTTGGACCCCTGCCACATTCTCTAGGCACACTTTTCCCTACAGTTTTGCCATCCGTTCATAGTACGCACCTGCTTATAACTGTTACAGATATGTTACTTCTGTTCATGTTATCCCTTTAATTTAAAATCCAGTCCTGTCCTCCCTCTTACCTCATTACTCAACTCTAGTTCTTTGTCGCGATATCTGTACCTTCCCCAGGAAGCTTTCTATGACTTTCCTGGCTGGGTTAGGTACCCCTCCATTTGCTCCCATAAAACACTGTTATCCGCTTACTCCACCTTATGTCTGTGAGATTCATTCATGTTGTTGTCAGTCTTTGCAGGTTGTTCATTATCATTTCTGTATTCAATGATAAGAATATACCACAATTGTTGTTGAATAATGTCTCCATAGTTTGGCTAATATGAGTAGTGCTTCTATTAGTATTCTTGTGCCTGTCGCTTTGGTGATCATATATGTAAGCATTTCTGTAGGATATAAATCCAGGACTGGAAACTGCTCAGGCATAGGAGGAGGAAGCAGAATACTAAAAGTGGCCCCCAAGAGTCCACTCCCTAATGATAGGGAAATATCCAGGTGGGCCTAATGGAATCACACCAGCTGCTTTAAAAGCAAGAGAGGAAAAGCTGGGGGCAGAAGAGGAAATCAGAGAGGTCCGAAGCATGCGAGATACTTACTACCTCCTTGCTGGCTTGATGACACGGGGGTCCACATGCAAGGACTGGACAGTGACCTCTGGGAGCTGAGGGTGACCCACAGCTGACAGCAAGGAAACAGGACCTCGGTCCTAGACCCTCGAGGACCTCAATTTTGCCAACAATCTGAATGAGCGAGGACATGGATTTCTTTCCTGAACCTCTGAATGAGACCTCAGTCCTCCCAGCTCCTTGATTTCAGCTTTCCATACCCTGCGCAGATAACTCAAGCACACGGCCTGGGACTTTGGATCTACAGAACTGTGAGCTAATAATGGTTTTGTTTTAAGTTTGCGGTAATGTGTTATACAGCAATAGAGAACTAATACATAGATTTGGCATGTATTCATTTTTAGTAGGGGCTGCCAACAATTTCAAAGTACCAATTTATTATATCCATCTCTTTTAAAAAAAAAAGTTTTAAAAATGTTCATGTCTTTGACAAAGCAATAGCACATCCAAGGAATTATCACGAATGTCTGCAAAGGTTTGGTTGCAAAAATCTACATGGTGGTATTGTTTATCATAGTGAAAATTTGAAAACGATCTCAATATTCAGTTCTAGTGGGTTGTTTAACCGTGGAATATTTTTTTTAATTAAAGTTTATTGGGGTGACAATTAATAACTGTGGAATATTATGTATCCATTACAAAAGATGTAGAACAGCTTTTCACCAAGGGCTTTCTGTAGAACATTCATTTCCCGAAAGTTTTGTTGTAGAAAGATCCCCTGATTAAGTAAGTTTGATTGAGTAACCCTGGCAAGGTGAGCCAGGTTTCTCTACTGAACCTCTTTGCTAGCCTTTTGCTCTCTTCTTCTGGGTGGTGGTAACACCTGAGGGGCTGACAGTGTAGCATTACATAAACCTATTCGATTATGGTTGTTTTGCTTTGTTTGGAGGGACATTTGGCAAATAGACTTTGGGAAAAAATGACGGAGAAGCACATTCATGATATATTTGGTGGAAAAAAGCAGAATGAAGGGCATAGTCCAACTTTAAAACATGTTGGAAAAACGCTAAAGGATTTAAAGGCTATTACATAAAAATAGTAACCATGATTATCTTGATGGACAATTTTTAATTTATATTCCTTATCAAAACATTTTTTTAAAGTGTCTACAAAGTGAATATGTCTTGTATTTGTAAAAAGGGGGGAATAGGAAATGCCAGACGTTAATCTAAATACCATTATCTTAAAATAGCAACATTAAACCTTTAGCTCTTGTAGGAAGGTTAACTTGCTACATGGTCTGGCCTTAATTAAATTAATTTTGTTAATGGTCCTCTTCTTGGCTCCCTGTCCCACCACAACAGGCCAACCTGGGGTCACCCTCCGGCGGATTTGGGGGTGGCCTCGGGGGCTGCTGTTCTAGCACAGTAGTGAATTCTTCAGGCCACCTCTGCTCATCTAGCATTGAAGCTCTTGCTTCTTGAGTTTCATTTCTTCTCAGTGCAGATTCTGCTTCTCCCATCACTCTCAAACTCAGTGCTTTCCAGGTGAAAATACCACATTGAAGGTTTTCTGAAAAGATGGAGCCATGTTGAAATCCTAGCTGGGAGCCAGATGTAGGCAAAGCACTTAATTTCTCTGAGTCAGTTGCCTCGTCCATGAAAAGAAATGTGTGTACGTCTGTCATGTGGGGCAGCCTGCAGGGTCTCTGGTCCCACTCCCCACATAAGAACGCAGGACATGGTGAGGCCAAAAAGGAACACCCACGGAGCCATAGGTAGGGGAGTCATACCACTATAGTCTCGCTGGCGGCTGGGTTGGAGACACAGGAGGCAGGAGCCACACTATCCGCAACCTGCCATCCACTTGTCTCTGCCAAACAATCTCACTTGCTAGCAGTCCGCTTCTCTGCAATCTGCAATTCACACTCCGCCGCTTGCTAGCTCAGCCACCATCTTCTTGCTAGCCCCCATTTGCTGCTAGCGTAGCCACAGCAGTTATGTTAGTGGCCAATGGCTCACTGGTTACAGCTGACGGCCAACTAGCCACAGCTGATGGCCATGCAATCACAGTTGATGGCCATTTACTACCTGAGCCAGCACCTTTCCACGTGAGGCCGAGCCTGGAAACTGCACTCCTGGCTCTGTCCCCACAACATCTGTGTAATATCCCACAGTATTGTTGTGAGGAATAAATGAATGAAACTTAAGCAGAGTACTTAGCACGGTACTAGGTTTTCAACAAATATTTGTCGTTTTTCATCTCTCACCCCCAGAGTTAACATGGCCTTCAATTAACAATAGGAGGTATAACCCCGCTTCTCCCTCATGGATGGGTCCATTTTCTTCCATCAGCCTTTGTTTATGGAAAGAAACTGAAGTTGCTTGGCGGTGTGGGGGGGTCTTGTAAGGGGGTGGGGGTGGCGGTGTAGGTGTTGGTATCATGCCAGCATTGATGTTAGCCAACTACAGCCCCTCCAATCTTCCCCATAGCTGTTTTTGTAGAGCCCATGAGCTAAGAATGGTTTCTATATTTTTAAATGGTTGATGAAAACAAAAAGAAATTCATATCCGACACATGAAAATGATACAACATTCAAATGTCAGTGTTCTTACTGTGGGGACAGAGTCCCAGAGAGCAGTTTCTAGGCTCTCAGCCTCACGTGGAAAGGTGCTGGCTCGGGTAGTGGATGGCCATCAGCTGGGGCTAGTTGGCCATCAGCTGTAACCAGTTAGCCAATTAGCCACTGATATAACTGCCGCGGCTGCATTGGTTGGTCAGTCGGTTGGTTGGCAGGCAGAGAAGCCGACGGCAGGTTGCAGGTCATGTGGATCCTGCCTCCAGTGAGACTATAGTGGTATGACTCCCCTACCTATGGCTCCGTGGGTTTTCCTTTTTGGCCTAGCCGTATCCTGCACTCTTATGTGGGGAGTGGGACCAGAGACCCCGCAGGCTGCCTCGCATGACAAATGGTGCAGCAAGCAGAGTCTCCCACATGACACTTACCTAAAGTATTATTGGAATATGGCCACTCATGGATTTACCTATCGTGTATGGCTGCTGTCACACAGTGACAGAGCTGAGTATTTGTGACAGAGATTATACAGCCTGCAATACCTAAAATATTTACTATTGGACCTTTTACAGAAAATGTGCCAACCTCTGCTCTAGGATATTTCTTATCTAAGTATTTCTTAAAGGCAAGCTTTAAGCATGAGAGACATTGCTCATTGGATTACATTTTTAAAAATTAAACAAAATAATTGCCTTTTGAAAGCTTAATTTTTGGTTTCCATTTCCATCCCTTTTCTTCAACCCCAGTTAAGTCTGTAATAGGTTTGGGTCCTCAAGCCTGGCACGACTAAGACTGCATGTTTCTTTCTAGATACTCTCCCTCTCTGTTGGTTGGCCACCAGGTTATTGGTGGAAACCAGCTTTTAGGGTGAAGCCATTAGGTTATGTTTCTATTTTTACACAATTATCATTTCAGGCCTTTTTTAAATCATAGGTTCGAAATGATATTTAATCAGCAATGCCTTAAAATATTTCCTTTGTCATGGCCTCCCTTGTTCTTGAATTATTTATAAACAAGCATCAGAGAAGATGTTACTTTCAAGGGACCCTGTGATCCCTTTGTAATATTACGGTTCCTGTGCTGTGTGACCGTTATTACCTTCATGTTTCTCTGTAGATGAAATGTTCAGATGCTAATGGCAAGTTTTCTGTTTAATACTGTAAAGGGCGGTCCACTGAACGGGACAGAAGAGTGTCTTGGGTAGAGGCTCTGCAGAAAGATACATACGTGTTTTTTCTTCTTTCCTCCCCGATGATAGGTATTTTGGTGGAGACTATCTGCTACCCAGCCAGTTTTGAGTGTAAATTATGGCTATGTTGGGCCTAATTAATGGGAGGGTGAATCTAGCATACTGTCCATTTCCTTACACTTTTTCTGTAAAAGTAAAAACCTTTATTAAACACAACTAACAATAAATAAAATGGCACACATGAGAACAGGATTGAAAGGGACACAGCCCTTTGAATGATGATAATCATGCCAAACTGAGCCCAGTGTTGCTTATTCTGTCTGAGAAAGACCTTTATGTGCTCAGGCAGAAACACCCTCCCCCCTGGAGACTCACAGCCTGCAGGTTTGCTTCCGATGCTCGCTCCAAACAACCATATTTACCCAGTTTTAGAGTCAGCTTGCTTTCTGTTAATCCAGGAAAAACCTTAGGGTCTTATATCTTCTTTGCAATTTTACTAGCTGCGAACCATCAAATGTTTGCAGAATTTCCCAATTTTCCTATAAAGCAGCAGGATATCAGCCCTTACTAACTCCCCTTCTGTCAATTCGGTTTCAATGTCTGTCTTTATTGGGATATTTCCCTTGCTGCTCCAGTAGATTTTAGACCCCTGCCCAGGCCAGACTCTCTACTCTTTTGCATATTTAAATACACATTTGACAAATTGAGACTGTTCTGAAATAGGCAGGGTCTCCCACAGAGGAAGTGCTAAGTTGTTTATAGCTTCTTCAAGCTTTTAATATTTTCCAAGATGTTTTATAGCATTTATGCTTTTCAAGATTCCAGCTAACTTCCCCTATTTTTAAGGGAGCCACTGATAAGTGCCTTTTATTATTTTTATTTTATTATTTTTTTAAATAAATTTTATTGGGGAATATTGAGGAACAGTGTGTTTTCTCCAGAGCCCATCAGCTCCAAGTTGTTGTCCTTCAATCTAGTTGTGGAGGGCACAGCTCACTGGCCCATGTGGGAATCGAACTGGCAACCCTGTTGTTAAGAGATCACACTCTAACCAACTGAGCCATCCGGCTGCCCCTGATAAGTGCATTTTAAATGACTTGTTTATCTTTCTGAGTTGAGATCGGCATTGATGTGCAATCTGTTGTTCCTAACTACCTCTGATAATGGCTAAAAAATATTTTTCTGCAGAAATCAAAGTTACAATTTAAAAGCCCACAATCAATTCTTTATTTCTGTGCTGGCCTTAGAATATCAGCTTTGGGCATCCTAAAAAATAATGTTCTGTTATCACCACCTATGGAAATGCCAATTGGCCTCCAAGGAATTTACCTAAATGAGTCAACCTTTATGTATGTTTCAGTTATGTTTATTTTTATTATCAAGGCTTATCATTTGTATTTTTTTCCTCTTCAGAATCCTATGAAGGAATGTCTCAGCACATAAATATTTACTTTGTAAGTGTCCTCCAATTTGAAAATCTGAGGTTTTATATGTACTCCAAAAAGCATTTCAGAATGAGACTGCCTGAAGTTGACTTTGAAACTGGCATTTATGTAATTTTTCTGGTGCTTTCGCCCTACTCCCCCCCACCAAAGAATACTATATGAACTATTAATGGTGATCGTGTAGACAGGAACACAATGGAAGAATAAGCTCAACATACTTAGGAAAGTAGACTAGAAAACATTGCTCATTTAAAAGTTGGAATCAGCCTCTTTTATCTTCTCCACGAGAGGGAGTGGTAGGTGGGAGTGAAAGTGGGGGTTGGAGGCTAAGTAAACTGTAGAGAAAATGTTGCACTTAAGAGACATGATGTATAAAGTTCACAGGATTCCGTGCATTTATTGAGACGATGCAACATTGACATTAGCCATAAAAAGTTCAGTCAGCTTTTAGAACAAAGATCTGGCCGTTCAGTTTTCACTTGTCTGGGCTCCTGGGGCACCCATTATGAAATTGTAGCAATTTGTTTCCTCTTGTCTTTCCCACTAGGCTCTGGGTCCTTAACGGTTCCTTATCTTAGTGCAGCGTGCTCCACCCCATCCTTTGGGGGCTCCCATTCCCCGACTCTCCCAGATACTCAGACTGGTCCAGCCAATGTTGGGAAAGAGGTGTTTTTGTCTGGTGTATTTGCTAAATTGGACTGTGTGAGTCTGGGACTGTAAAAGGCCATCTTTCCTGGCTATAGGAAAGAACTCTGTGCACCGGAGAAAAAAATCGTAACATCCACTGGGAGAAGAGCTCAGATATGGAAGGACAGTGAGTCTTGCAGGTGTGCCTGAATCCTAGTTCCACCCATGTACTTCCGAATTATGTGTGTAAATGAATTTCCTATTTTGTTCAAGTTAGTTTGAATTTGGCTTCTATTACTTTGTTAACCTAAATAAAGAGGTAAACTGAGGAAAGCTTGAATGACCAGAAATTGGGTTTATTAGGGAATAGCAGAGGAACTGCAACTCTGGAAACTCATGCTATACAAGCTACAGGCAAGTCCACTGAGGGTTTGGGGTGGGCTGCATTTTTGAGCAGGGAGTGCAAAGAAGGAGAAGTCTAGCCAGAAGGCAAGCAGTAAATTCACTGGCTTGAGGGTGGGGAGAAATTCTTGGTGGGTATTAATGTGTCAGTAGATAAGTCTTGGCCTTTTGTAAATCAGGCGTTTATGGAAATCAATTTCTCAATCCTTAGTTCAGTTCTGAGAATGCATGAGTGAGATTCTCCATTTCATATCCTCTGGTTCCATTTTAGATTGGAATCCTTTTACAACTTTCAACCAACAGTTCTGCCACAAAACTGGTAAAAGTTTCTATCATAAAGTTGATGAAAAAATGTTTGTCAAACAAAACAAAGATTTTTCAAATCTGATTTCACAATTTTAGACTGGGATATTTAGTTTATCTATGATGATAAGTCAAACAGCACTGCAGTGGCTCATTAATGAATAGTCTTTTGGGGGGCTATTTCTCCAGAACGAGGAGGGGTGGGGGACATAAGATGGTCAATTTAATAACCCAGGGATTCCCCATCCCCCGACCCCACCAGAGTTTTTGGTCCCTCTCAATCTGAAATATTTGAGTTATTTTAAATTTATACCTATTCTGCTACTTAAGCAATACTTTCACTGTTTAAAAATTTTAATCTTCGATTTCTAGTAAGTTGCACAAGAGCAAATGGGTAAAAACAAACAATGTTTCCTACCATTGATTCACAGATAGATAACATCTGTTTACTCCAGGAAGCTTTTACAATTTTTTTAAATGTACTTTTTTTAAGCATCCATTTTGTTCTCTCATAGTTAGGCAGCTTTAATAGGTTTTCTTCAAAAAGAATAACCCAAAACCTCTTCTAGAATGATCAATTTTTATGGTATATTCCTGAAAAGATATAATAAAGATATAATAAAGAAAAAACTTTATTATAAACACCAGAATATGAAAGCAATATGGGAGAAGCATTACCTGGATTATGTCTCATTAATATAATCTATAAAGTTTGGATACAACCTATTTGGCCATCAGAGGGCCTCTGTTAAATAAGTGATGAAAAATCTAGAAAATGGAATAAAATTTGCTGCTAAAAAGAATGAGGTAGAACATATACCTGATAAGGGACGTTTCTCAAGATATATTTTGTGAACAGTATTATTAATTTCTTTGACAATTATTTTTTGAGCATCTTCTAAATGCCAGACATTGTCTGAGCATTGGTGAAAAAGAATTTAAGGCAGATGAGGTCTCTGATTTTCATGCCTGTATTAATATAGCATATTTCTATTTGTGAGGGTTTTTTTTAAAGAATATAAGTATATGTAAAAGTATAATTTAAAAATGTTTATGTGTATATAAGTATACAAGTGTAGGTGTGCGCACACACACACACATATATATGTATGTATAATATATATGTATAAATTGTATGTATATGTATATGTGTATGTACATATGTATAAATTGGTTTGCTTTGCAAAGTTTTAGAAGTATATCTCATAAAGTGTTAAAGTGATTGCTTCTGGGAGCAGGTGTGGGTGGGGCCTGAGGTACGAGGGAGACTTCCTTGTTTACCCTTTGTGTACCGCCCACATGCATTACCTTTTCAATGGAAAAATACATGACCTGTAAAACGAACATTACAGCAATTATAGGCAGTACAGGCACACCTCGTTTTATTGCGCCCCACTTTATTGCACTTCACAGATGTTGCGTTTATTTACAAATTGAAGGCAAGACCCTCCACCAGCAAAAGGATTACAACTTGCTTTACTGGGGTGGTCTGGAACTGAACCCGCAATACCTGCGAGGTTTGCCTGTGCTAGTAACTTTCACATTGAATATATAACCAGTGTTTGTTAAGGTGGAAGAGTCATTGCGGGCTGAGAAACTGCAAAACCATGACTGGAAATACTCATTTCCCAACAAATCTGTCTGCTTTTGTACAACATGTGACTAGTGTTCAATAATGCTTGTTGTAGGGAATAGAGAGTGTACTGTAGAAACTGGAGCAAGAGCAACCATGGAACGGCACAAACGCAGAAGCCAGGGCAGCAATAGTAAATTACTAATCCTAAAGAAGTATTATACGATGAAAGGATGGGCTGGTGAGAATTTTGGTCTAGACTAAGAAAACAAGGGAAATAAAAAAAATCAGGAAATGTACTGAGCTCAAGGGAGATGTAGAAGCCAGCATTAGAACAGGGGAGAGGCAGGTCCAGCAATCTCTAGGTACCAGGTATATTATAAAGTAGCCAACTCGGAAGGCGCCTCATGAGAGGACGGAGAAGAGGCTTCCTTCAGTGCAGAGTGCTGTGGTTACTGCAGGGATAGCACGGTTCAAATGTGGTTCAGATGTCAAGACTATTGGCAGCCCCCCATCCCCACCAAGAGGTATGAACAGAATTATTACTCACATGATGGGTCTTTCCAGGGGGATCAGGGCAGGCCTCCCAATTTTATCCAAAACGGTTGGAGAGAACAAGGACAGAAGAGTGCTGTAGGTTTTACTGTGGTCAGGCGGTGAGGCCAGGGTGAGGGTTCCTGCAGGTGGGCAGGGGCTGCTGAGGTTTGAACCAGCTGTTGGCATCAGAGGAGGGAGTGCTCAAGCTGTCAGCTTGCCCAGCTGTGGGGCATGAGGAAGAGATTGAAAAGCCTCAGAAATCAAACAAAGCCTCAGGAGTCAGACTCTATTACACAAGGTCTGATGAACGTAGAATCATTTCCCAATATTCCATTTCCACGTGAAGAAGATAGAATTGGGGAGAAAAATTCTGAATTTCCACTGCCCTGTGTTTTAAGATTGCTGAGGAGGGAGTGCTGCTCTGGAGAGAAAAAGGTACCCAACAGACAAGGATGAAGTGTGAAAAAGATGACAGAATGAATTAAAAATGCCAAGCTATCTCAAAGGTGATTGAAGGAGTCAAAAGATCTGCAAGCAACGTTGCTACAACATCAGAAAGCGGCTACAGAATTTGAAGTTTTAAGATAGATGGGAACGCATCGAAAAGGTTTTATACAAAAAAGCCTTTTAATGTCAGTATTAAATTTTTTATGCATGTCCATTTTGCTTGGCAAAATACTTGAGGGAACAAGACCAATATAAAATCAAGGTTGGAAAACATATCTAAAAAAGAACAAAAAGGAAAGGCTATCCAAAAGAAGGACATGGAGATCAGATACAGGAATTCAGCAAGAAGGCCGTGAGTACACCAGGGCTCAGTCTCAGTCCTGCCTCATCTGTGTGACCCTGGGTAAAGAAGTGACTTCTGTAAGCCTTCGTCACGTTTTCTACAGAGCTGGGGATACTACCAGGACTGATAGAATGGTCGTGATGATGAAATGAGATAGTGTATGTAACCTACTGAACACAGGCCCTGGCGGTTCAGCCAGTGTTGGGGTTAACATATTAATATCAGAAGATTTTGACTACTTGTTCAAAAAGGGAGGTGTGGGAGCAGCTTCATTTTAGAGCATATGTTCTCTCATGTAATCCCCATAACCCTGCAAAGCAGGTACCATTACTGTGTCTACTTGACAGATGCTGAAATAGAAACAGGTGTTATGTCACTGGTCCAAGGTAGACATTAGAGCCAGCATCCAATACAGGTCTGCACTACTTCAAAATTTCCAGGATGTCCTGTACCAAAGGCTTTTATTTGTTACTCTTTATTGGATATTTTTTAAGTGGGAGGAGAGAAGAACAATGGATCTCAGAAAGAATAGAAATGTGTGGAAGTCTAAAAATGTGTATGAGTCAGAAGAATGGAACCAGAATATAAAATACATTTGAGAATAAAAAGGAAAAAAAAAAGAGGGAAAAATAATGGGCATATGTATATCGTGTTAAGAAGTATGCAATGTTTGTAGAAATTTTCTTGGCTAGGTGATAGGGAAAACTGTATGTAAATGTGTAAAATGTTAAGGTAGCTTTTATAATTAAAACCTGTGAGAAAGAGATAGGAAGTTGCTTTGGTAAAATAAAAAGTACTTTACCAATAAGATAGTATTAGAAACGAGGTATTTTTTTAAATGCTTTTTGATAATGTTCTAAGACAGTTATTATTGTCATAATCTTTTAACTTTTTTAAAGGAGAGGGCGGTATACAACAAATGGAACGAATGCTTTTATCCAAGTAACTAAGCTTAACTGAATCACTTCATTTCCACACTTATTGTTTTTAAATTTTGTTGTTGTTTTATTTTTTGTCCCTCTTCATTTCAAATGACTGCTCCAAGATAGTCTCAAAGGACAGCACTATTCTCAGGGTGGGCATACAAAACTAATCCCTATAGCAAACAATACCAATCCCGGTTGCCAACAGTTTGTAGTATTCCACGCATCTCACAGGTTTCTTCCATAGTCTCACTTTAAATTCCTCAACATTTAGTTTCTGAAGAGGCAGTGTTTGGAACTGAGGCGCAGAAAGGCAATGTGAAGAGAATGCCACACAGTGAAAACAGTCATTGTATACCACAATTCCAGAAACATGTAAAGAACAGTCTAACAGCGAAGTCGGTGAGAACGAGCGATCCTGTGACTGGTTCATCTGCCTTTCGTGACGCTCAGCCCTCTCTTTATACTCCTCCTCCGTGTTCTCCTTAGACCGAACTCCAACAGATACAGTACTGCATGGTAACACGGCCTCCCTAATAAAGGCTTCCCATCCATTGGGAAGCTGTACTGAGGCTAGAGAACATAATGAACAGAACCTCTCCACCTGGGTTCTCTGGGTTCTGAAGACTTCCTACTAATTTTTGTAAAATGAACCCAGCTTTCTACAGAGTAGATTTATATTTCCACATAAATCAAACAAACAAACAAAAAAACCCAAAAAACCCCAAACAGGTCTGATCTTCCTCAGGAGACACAGTGAAATCACTTATTTCATTAAGTGTCTGTTCTACTTCCCTGCTTTAGACTTAGAAGGCTAGACTGGCTATAACTTCCTAACAAGTTTGGGTTACACTCACTGAGAAACTGTTCTCCTCCCTCTATAATGATGACAAATGCTTCATTTTGAAATTTAAAGGAGATATTTTCTAGAAGATTTCTAGATATTGGTTTTGCTTCCTCTGCATCAAAACAGGCTTATGGAGACTCCCAGAAACTAGTAACAATAAAAGATAAGGCAAAACCAACAATAAAACAAACCAGCAAGGAAAACTTTGCAAGAAACAGCCTTCATGCTATGATTTGCTCTGGAGTAAGTCTTTTTATTATCAAAGTCTTCTTTCTGCCATTTGTTAATAGGTATGATCAGATTGATTTTTTAAAGTTCTCAATTAATATTTTATAAATTAATGATTTTAACAGCTTTGGTGAGTTATTATATAATTGACGTAAGACACTGCACGTATTTAAAGTGCACAATATAAGTTTTGATATACGTAGATACCCATAAAACCATTACCATCAAAATAATGAACCTACCATCGGCCCAAAAGTTTCTCCTGCCCCTTATTATAAATGAGTCACCTTCCATTCCCTCCCCACCTCCGTCTGCCATGTACCCAGGAAATTACTGATCTGTTTTCTGTCACTATACGTTAGTTTGCATTTCCTACAGTTTTATATAAATAGGATGATATAGATGTTTTATTTGGGTGGGGGAGAGGGGAAGTGTCTAGCTTCTCTTGCTCAGTATAATTAAGATTTATATGTAGTATTCCATCGCATGGATACACCATAACTTGCATATCCATTCATCAATTGGTGGGCATTTGGGTTGTTCCAGTTTGAGGCTATTATAAACAAAGCGTCTGTAAACATCCATGTAAAAATCTGGGCATGGACAGATGCTTTCCATTTTCTTGGGTAAATATTTAGGGGTAGAATAGCTGTATCATATGGTACATGTATATTTAACATTTTAAGAAACTGGCAAACTGTCCAAAGTGGTTGTACGATTCTATATTCCCACCAGCCTTGTAGGAGAGTTCTAGTTCCTCCACATCTCTGTCAACACTTGGTACTAAGTATCTTTTTAATTTTAGCCATTTGAGTGAGTGTGTAGTGGTATCACATTTTGGTTTTAATTTTCATTTTCCTAATGACTGACGATGTTGAGTCCTTCTTAAAGTGCTTATTTGTGACTTACATATTTTCTTTGGTGAACTTTCTGTTAAAAAAGTGTTCCCCTTTGAAAACATTGGGTTATTTTCTAACTATTGAGTTTTGACAATATTTTATATATCCTGGATACAAGTCCTTTATCAGATATATGCTCTGAAATTATTTTCTACTAGTCTATGGCTTGTATTTTTATTTTTTTATTCTCTTACTAGTGTCTTTCACTGAGCAAAAGTTTAAAATTTTGATGAAGTCTAATTGAACAATGTTATTTTATGGTTTGTACTTTTACTGTTCTATCTAAGAAATCTTTGCCTAGCCCAAGGTCACAGAAGTTTTCCCATTTTTTTCTAGAAGTGTTATGGTTTTGGGTTTTACATTTAGGACTATGGTTCATTATGAGTTAATTTTTTGTATGTTGCAAAATATGGATCAAAGGTTCTTTGGTTTGGATATGGATAACCAGTTGTTTCAGATGAAAAGGATATCATTTTTCCACTAAATTATCTTGGCAATTTTGTTTAACAGTACTTGTTCATATATGTGTGTGTATTTCTGGGCCCTTTTTCCATTGCTCTATTTATCTTTATGCCAATAAGACAGTCTTGATTATATTGTCTCTACAATAATTTTTGAAATCAGCTAGTGTTAGCCCTCAAATTTTGTTTTCTTTTTCAAGTTGTTTTGAGTATACTCATTCTTTTCAATTTCCATATGAATTTTAGAATCAGTTTGCCAATTTCCACAAAAATGCCTGCTATGATTTTGATTGGGCTTTGTTGAATCTTGAGATCAATTTGGGAGAACGAATAACAACACTGAGTTTCCAAATTATGAACAAGGCACATCTCCATTTATTTAGGTCTTCTTTAATTTCTCTCAGCAATGTTTTGTAGATTTCAGTGTAAAAGCATTTTACATCTTTTGTTAGATTTATTCCTAAGAATTTTTGTTTTTGATGCCATTGCAATATTTTTTATTTTAAATTTCTGATTCTTCATTGCTAGTATATAGAAATATCACTGATTCTTGCATATTGATCTTGTATCCTGCAAACTAAATAAACTCACTTTTAGTTCTAGTAGAATTTTTATAGATTCAATCTGATTTTCTACCTAAGGGACGTTTCATCTGTAAAAAAGAAACACACACAAAAAAAACTGTTTTACTTCTTTCTTTTCAACATAGGTGTTTATTTTCTCTTGCCTTATGGCACTGGCTAGAATCTTCAAGGTTGAGTGTGGGCATCTTTGTTTTGTTCCTGATCTTAGGGAAAAAAAAATCATTCATTGTTTTACCATTAACTATGATACTCTTTGTAGGATTTTAAGTAAATGCCTTTTACCAGGTTGAGGAATTTTCCCTCTGTTCTTTTCTGAGAGTATTTATCAGAGATGAATGTTGGGTTTTCTCAAATGATTTTATTTGCATCTATTGAGATACAGTAATTATAATTTATGAGGTCAGACAATGAAGTTCGTGAACTTGTTGCAATGATGTTGCTAACCTTTTTTGATATCAGAGGGATTATTCATTATGAATTTGTACCAACTAGACAAACAGTTTCCCAAGTTTACTATCTGGAAGTGCTGAAAAAGGCTGTGTGAAAAAGACGACCTGAACTTTTCGCCAATAATTCATGGCTCTTGCATCACAACAATGCACCAGCTCACATGACACTGTCTGTGAGGGAGTTTTTAGCCAGTAAACAAATACCTGTTTTGGAACACCCTCTCTACTCACCTGATCTTGTCCCCAATGACTCCTTTCTTTACCCAAAGATAAAGGAAATATTGAAAGGAAGACATTTTGATGACATTCAGGACATAAAGAGTAATACCATGACAGTTCTGATGGCCATTCCAGAAAAAGAGTTCCAAAATTGCTTTGAAGGGTGGACTAGGCACTGGCATCGGTGCATAGCTTCCCAAGGGGAGTATTTTGAAGGTGACCATAGTGATATTCAGCAATGAGGTATGTAGCACTTTTTCTAGGATGAGTTTGTGAACTTAATTTTCAGACCTCGTATACATGACACGTATTTTCAGTTTGTTAATATGAATTTTACTAATAAATTTTCAAATGTCAAAACAATGTTGCATTCTTGGGATAAAGTTTACTTGGTCAAAATGTATTATCCTCTTTATATATTTTAAGTTCAATTTGCTAAAATTTTGTTTAGATTTTTGTCATCTGTGTTGACGACATAGGAACACTGGTCTGTAACTTATCTATAATGTCTTTGTCTGGTTTTGGTATCAGGGTAACCCTGGACTCATACAACGAGTTGGGAAATACAACCACTTTTTCAATTTTCTGGAAGAGTTCGTGAAGAATTTGTAAATGTTTAGTAGAATTCACCAGCACTGCCCTGTGGGCCTGAAGTTTTCTTTGTGGGAAAGATTGAAATTCTTCAGTAGATACAGGGCAATTCAGATTATATATTTCTTCCTGGGTAAGCTTTGGTAATTTGTGTCACTCAAGAAATTTGTCCATTTCATCTAAGTTTTTGAATTTATTAGCACAAAGTTGTTCACAATATTCTCTTGTTAATACTTGTGGACTCTGTAGTAATGTCATTCTTCTATTTCATTAATTTCCACTCTGAATTTGATTATTTCCCTTCTTCTGTTTAGCTTGCATTTAATTGGCTCTTCTTTCTCTAGCTTCTTAAGATGGAAGCTGAGGTCATTGATTTTAATTCTTTCTTGTTTTTAATATGGCTGTTTATTGTTATAAATTATCCCCTGCATCTTGCTTTGTAGACATCCCCCAAATTTTGATACGTTTTTAAATTTTCATTCAGTTCCACATACTTTGTAATGTCTCTTGATTTTTTCTTTCACCCACATGCTACTTAAAAGTGTTTTGTTCAGCTTCCATATATTTGCAGATTCTTCATAGATCTGTTATTAATGCCTAATTTAACTCCATTATGGTTAGAAAGATACTTTATATGACTGGGATCTTTTAAAAATTTATTGAGAGTTGTTTTATCACCCAGAATATGATCTATCTTTGTAAATGTTCTATGTGCACTAGTAAAAAATGTGTATTCTGTTGTTAGGTGAGGTGTTCTACAAATGTCAAATAGATCCAGTGGGTTGACGGTCATGCTAAAGTCTTCTATATCTTTACTGACTTTCTGTTTATGTGTTTATAAATTATTGAGAATTGAGAGCATGGTGTTGAACTCTTTAACTGTGAATTTGTCTATTTTTTCTAAAAGTTCCTATCTTTTGCTTCATGAATTCTGAAATTCTCTTATTAGGTACATACTTGTTCAGGATTATGTCCAATTGATGAATGGATCCTTTTATTGTTTTTTGTCTCATATGCTATTTGTTCTTTTCCTTTTTTGCCACCCTTTAGATTAATAGTTTTAATAAATTCATTTTATTTTCTTTGCTGGATTATTAGCTATGTCTTGGTTTGGATATTTTAGTGATTGCCTTCGGGCTTTTAGTATACATCTATAACTCATCAGTCTATCTTCAAGTAATATTATATCACTTCACATACATTATTAGAAACTTACAATAATACATTTTCATTTCTCACTTTCTAACCTTTGTGCTATTTTACTTTTCACTTTTTACATTTTACTTTTACATGTTATAAACGCCACTACATTGTTACTATTATTGTTTAAATGGTCAGTAACCTTTTAAAGAGATTTAAATAATTTTTAAATCTTGTATATTTACTCAGGTAGTTACCATTTCCATTGTTTTTCATTCCTTTTGTAGATCTAGATTTCTATCTGATACAATTTCCTTTCTGGTGGAAATACTTCCTTTAATGTTTATTATTATGGTGCCAGTGTGCTGGTGATGAATTCTCTTGGCTTCTGAATGTCTAAAAATGTCTTTATTTGGCTTTATTTTAGAAAGATATTTTTGTTTTGTAGAGAATTTTAGGATTTTTTTTTTCAGTACTGTAAATAGCGTTCTCTGCTGTCCTCTCACTTGCATTATACCGTTTCCCCGAAAATAAGACCTAGCCGGACAATCAACTCTAATGCGTCTTTTGGAGCAAAAATTAATATAAGACCCGGTCTTATATTGTGTATTATTTTAATACAAGATTGGGTATAATATAATGTAATATAATACCGGGTCTTATATTAATTTTTGCTCTAAAAGACGCTATACAGCTAATGGTCCAGTTAGGTCTTATTTTCGGGGAAACACTGTATCCAATGAGGAATCTGCTGTTAAATATTACCATTGTTCCTCTGCCTGTAATGTGTCTTTCTCCTTCTGGCTGCTTTTAAGTTTTTGGGGTTTTTTTTAATTACTGGTTTTGAGCAACCTGATTATGATGTATCTTGGTATGATTTGCTTCATGTTTCTTGTACTTGTGATTCATTAGACTTCTAGGATCTGTAGATTTATAGGGTTCAAGAAATGTGGAAATTTTCAGTTTCTAAATAATGGTAACAAATGTTTCCATACTTATGCATATCATAGAATTATGTATTTTATGATAAATATCAATAGCCTGAAAATATACCAGCAATATGGGTGTTTTACATATTCTTAACATTTTTTGGCTTATGCATATTTTAATGTCTTCAAGGCTTTGAATAACTTAAGTCTAGGGTATGCGGCTTCATAGCAAATTTTATGAATTGACTACTGGAAATGAGCTCAGACGAGTTAGTTTTTTTAAACAATAGTGCGTTCCAGTGTATGTTATCAATTTAATAAAGTGAGACATTGAACAACTAATAATTTGAGGGGGAAAAGCAAGCACTTTTATATTAATTTAAAGTTAGAAAATATAATCTTGATATTTTGTCTTTTACAACAGCAACAATAACACCAAAATTGACAAAATGCACTTGATAAGAAATATGCAGTACTTTTGTGAAGAAAACCGTAAGTCCCCATGGAAAATAGGAAACGTAACTAAAAGTAAGAGAGATATATCTTACCTATGTCTCGATATGAGACATGGGAGGTGTGCTCATAAGGATAATGTTTTAATAAGAAAAAAATTATTACAGTGAAAGGCACATTGCCATGAATCCCCCTCAAAATATGCCTCCTAACTTTGAACACTTATCCCATCGTTCTTGCCACTTTCTGAAGCAGCTCTGGAAGTCCTCTTTTGTGAGTCTTTAGTTGTGCTGTTGTGGCTGCCTCAATGTCCTGAATCAATTCAGATATGTTTTCCTTTCGTAGTCATTTTGCCTTTGGGGAAGAGCCAGAAGTCGCTCGCTGCCAGATCCACTGAATAAGGTGGATGAGGACACACTGTAATGTTTTTATTTGACAGAAGTAGTCATACCAGAAGCGATGTGTGACACAGAGCCTTTCTATTTGATCACAAAACGCAGTTAATGCTGCTGCCAAGTGAAAGGCAGGGATCTTCAATATGGGAAGCGGTGTGTTGAACCTTAGTAACAGTGTGTGACAAGTTTTTACTTGTTTGGTGCAGTCAGTTGGGTGGAGCTACAGTTGAGAGAAGGTGTGTTTTAAAGTGTGCTGTAAATCATCCTCCATCATGACAACACTGTGTCATACATCGCTTCTGGTACAGCAATTTCTGTCAAATAAAAACATTAGTGTGTCCTCATCCACCTTATTCACCGGATCTGGCACAGTGTGACTTCTGGCTCTTCCCCAAAGTCAAAATGACCAGGAAAGGTAAACATTTTGAATTGATTCAGGACATCAAGGAAGCCACGATAGCACAACTAAAGACACTCATGAAAGAGGACTTCTAGAACTGCTTCAGAAAGTGGCAAGACGATGGGATAAGTGTGTTGGAAGCACGAGGGAGTATTTTGAGGGGGATTCATGGCCATGTGTCTTTTACTGTAATACATTTTTTTTTTACTTAAACATTCACTGTATGTTTTGATCATACTTTGTATCTTAATATTGGATAAGATCCAATATTACATAAATATCAGTTTGTAAAAATTTAATCTATAAATTGATACTATTACAAGCAAAATCTCAATAGGCTTGTTTTTAGCATGCCAAATGATTCCAAAGTTTACTTGGAAAGATAAACCATAGAGAAATAGGGGAATTCTGAGAATGAAAAGTGGACTACTTCTTCAAGGTACAAGTATGTACTATGGATCAATAGTAATTTTTAAAATGTGGTAGTAGACCAATGTTACCCAATATGGACTGGGGTTTAATATATGATAAAGATGGAATTTTAAACCAATGGAGAAAAGATGGACTATTTAATATATGGCATTGGCAGAACTGCTTATTATGCCTCATTCTTATGTTTAAATCAAGTACAAAGAGATTTAAATGTAAAAAAACTATAAAAACTTTGAAGAATATATGAATAAATTATCCATATCCTCTTCCTCAAGAGTAGGAAGACCTTTCCGAAAATGACATGAAGCACCAGTTGAAAAATATGACTAAAAGTTAAAAAATAAACATTAAACCAGCAAATCTTATCTAGAACAACAACAAACACACTGCATAGACAATCAAAGTATATACTGGGAAAAATATTTATAACTCATATCTTGGGCAATATGGGGATAGGTTTAGGGGATAGATACACACATACATATCCATCCCCTAAAAATCAGCACGAAAAAGTCCTTAGTAGAAAATAATGAGCACAGAACATTAACAGTGAATTCAAGGAAGAAATACAAATGATTGAGAAACAAATATAACCTTAATTATAATTATATAATAATTATATGATAATATATAATTGTATGATAATAGATAATAATTATATATAATTATAATTATATAACAATTATAAATATAAATTAATATCAACCTTATTAATAAAATGAAAGTTCAAAATAGGCAAAAAAAAGTATTTTATTTTTGCTTTATCAGATTTATGAAAATGACATTTTCCAATATTTAATGTATGGGAGCATATTCATTACAATGAGGCTGCACTACTGTAACTCACCACCAAATAACAAAGTGAAAGAAGCTCATTTCTCTTCTATTTCTTACTCCCTGTGTGAATGGTCCAGGTCTATTTGGACAGCTTTGCAAACGGGGACCTTGTCCTGGACCCTGTGACTTGGCCTCCTTCACAAGCTCTGCGCTCCGTGTCAGGCAGTGTATATGAAGCGGGTGGAGGGTGGGGGAGGGGAACGTGAGGAAGGTGTGGGGGACATGGGGACGGTGGCTATCTTCCTCCTTTGAGGGCTTTTGACGTTTGCTCCACATGCCAGCAGGCCATTCCCATTTATGTCTTGCCTTACCTCTGATCTGTGTGGCTATCGTGTGCTCTTTCAGGCTGGTCTTAAGTCATGCCCAAACACAGACAGACATTTCTTGTGTGAAGGGGGCTGCTATTGTCATTTTGCACATGCATACTTGCTTAGCCTCCTCCCTCCTGGTCATGTGTGGAAGGCAGGAGTGTGGTCAACAGAGAACGAGACCGTGGTCTAAGTTCGCAGTGATTATGGCCTCAAGAGCTCTAGAAAACATTGTCGAAAAATGTTTTGCATTTATGCTATAAAATTTTGAAAGGTAAATTTCACATGAAGAGTAAATGAATTATGGCTCCTGTTTTCCTGCCTACTCTGGGCAAGACTTGCATTTGTCTTCATCATCAATGAAGCACAGTAACAACCTCTGACAGAGTCATTGGAAGTCACTGGATGATGCACTCTCAGGAGTTATAATGTAACCAGCACTAAATAAATGGTACTAGGGGACTGCATAGGCAAGATAACCTATATTGTTTCAATACAAATTCCCCCGAGCTATGGTTTTTGAAGTAATAACACTACAGCTTTTTTCTCCTGGTGGGATATGATGTTAGCCAGGAGGGGAGCATTTGACAATAATGAAGAGATGGTTCCTGGGTCTGAACAGGAAAATATGCTGTACTTGTTGTAACAGTAAAATGTTTAAGTACCTCTTTCTACTCATTATTCTAAATCTTCATCAATAAATCACTATACCTTACATGGACCAATGAATTTTGTAACACATTTTTAAATTAAATTGTTTACTTTGGAATCAGAAAGAAGTAAAGATTTTTTTGAAAGGCTAGGAAGAATTACACCGAAGTTTTTACGGCAATTGTGTCGGAGTGTTGGCTTCGTAACAGACTTTCTTTTGTTTTTCATACGTTCTATAATGTGGTCACATTAAATTAGAAAATAACTTGGCCATGGTCACATAGCTAGCTAAATAGTAGAAACAAACTCTTTTTGAGTCCAAGGCCCATATTCTTTACTCTTAAGAAAATTAAAAAATAAGTAATGTACGGTACATAATTCAAAAGATACAAAATGGCATATGGTAAAACATAAATCTACCTCCCACTCTGTTCCTGGGTATCTACTTCCTTTCCCTCGTCAACCATTGTTAGTTTCTTTGTATCCTTCAAAAGACAGAAACTGTAATTTATATTTGTGTGTGTGTGTGTGTGTGTGTGTGTATACATTTAAAAAAATAAATTTATTGGGGTGACATTGGTTAATAACATATAAACTTTACATGTATATCATAGGGTGACTTCTGTATACTCAATTACGTGCTCACCACCAAGTCTAGTTTGCTCTCTAATATTACCGTATATTTGACACCTTTACCCTCTTCATCCTCCCCCAAACCAATTTTTTTCACTGAAACCCAGAGTATTTTTTTCTTTTAACTACAAATGGTAAACACACACACACATGCACACACACGCACGCGCACACACACACTCACATTCACACACTCTTAAGTACTTTGCTGTTTTAGTTGATACAGCCTGGAGATCTGATCACATCAATTCATAAAAAGCAACCTCTTCCTTTTCGACAACTGTACAATATTTTATTAGACAGATGTTTGCATCATAATTTATTAACCAGTTTTCAATCTATTGCTACTTCAAACAATATTGAACTTAATATCCTAACACATGCTTAGAAATACATGTGCGAGAACATGTAGGATCAATTCCTGTAAGTGGATTTGCTAGTTCAAAGGGGACACTTTATTTACTTACTGCTAAACTGCTCACTATAGAAATTGTCCCTATTTTACACTGTCACCAACCATGCATGTGTATCTTTCACCATAAGCTTGCCTACTTCTTGAGTTTTGCCATTCTCTATGCTCTTTTCAGTGTGGAGTACCACTTGCTTCTGAGTCCCAATTCTGTATTTACTAGGTTTGTGACTTTGGACAAGTCAATTTGATCTCTTTGAACCTTTTTTTTTAATGGCGATAATATTCATTTTCTATCGTGTCTATCAACACTAAAGGGGATATGTGAAAGACCAAACATTACACAAATGGCAGGCAGAATCAGTACTTTTATATATTCTACATATAAATAGCTCTTGTACTTTCCCCCCCACTTCTCCACTTCTATTCTTAGTACAGCAACTGTTCAGGCTTTATTATTCATTGACTTGCTTTCTGTATCTTTTTCACACGCCCTTCCCCCAAATATGATGGTCAAATGAATCTTCCTGAATTCAAGTTCTAGTTGTGTTAGTCTGCTTTATACAAAGGAAAACACTATATAAAAAAACTAAGAGGAGAAGCCTGTACCTATTTTCCATCGTCTATCCACACCCTACCTTCCTAAGTGACTTTTCACAATTGCCCTTGACCACCGTGATAATCCCTTTTAAATATTTCTGCATAGGCAGAGTGATAGTATATGCTAGGTTAAATTACTAGTGCAGTTAGTTGCCCTCAGAAGTTTACACTTCAGCATTCTAAACAGGAAACCCATACTAGAGAAGTAGCTATCACAAGTGCATCTACTGTCCATATATTAATACCAGCCACATGCTTGGTGAATGGGTTTTTATTAAATTGATAGCATGTAATTAGCATATTAGAAATGGGTTCTCACTGAGAAATTAAAGGTATTCCAGGTATGTATTAATAGATTGGCTAAAATGTTCAGACACTCTCCATTATTTCATGAACTGGGTATAAGAATCCATCAAGTTCTATACACTTTCCTTTAGAGGTGGTTCCCAAAGCTGGAACCCCCAACAGTCCTACAACCAGACATTGGATCTAAGGATTTCTAATTGTTTCATGCTCATTTAAAGGAATATTATCACACCAGCTATGAGTCAATCTTTCATGCAGTGTGATTAAGTCACCCACAATGGTGAAGAGCTAGCACTTCACCATCTTACGAGTTATACGAAGTTTTGTGCTTGCTTGCAATAAATGATTAACAAATACAAGTGGCAGAATTTGACCTAAAACTTTAACTTGTATGCTGTTAACAGAGTTGAACACCCATCCACTTCCTAGAAAACACCCTGTAACAGTGTGCCTGCATATTCCATGCCCCTTTTCTGGAAGGCCCACTGTGAAGACCCAAATTCTGTATCTTCAAGAAGTCTTCCCAGATCTTAGGTAGACTCCATCCCCTCAATTCCAATAGTCTTCAATCTGCATGTCACTTACTGCACTTCACAATCTGTTCGCAGTCCACTTTATAGCACTTGAGAGGGGAATCACAGGCCATATTTTTAATTCCTCAAACTGTGTAGTACAGTGTTTTCCTCAGAGTACATGTAAATATGAAATACATGAATAACAGAATAAATATGCTCAACTCACCCAGTGCTGGGAGAAAGGGTATCATCAATGCTCCAGGTAGTGAGTGCTTACTATATACTAAGCATTTTTCTAGGCTCTGGGGAGACAGCTATTAATACAACACAGTCTCTGCCTTTAGAAAACTCATATTCTCAGAGAAAAGACAACAAACTAAAGATATAGTAAGTGCTGACAAATGCTATGAAGAAAAACAGGTTAAGAGAATAGCACTGGCTCATGGTTGCTACCGTGTTTCACCTAAAATAAGCCCTAGCTGGACAATTAGCGCTAATGTGTCTTTTGGAGCAAAAATTAATATAAGACCCGGTATTATATTATACATGGTCTTATATTATAGTAAAATAAGACTGGGTCTTATATTTTTGCTCCAAAAGATACATTAGAGCTGATTGTCCAGCTAGGTCTTATTTTCGGGGAAACACTGTCTTTTAGAAGAGTGTCGAGTGGGGAGATATGTAGGACTCTTGAAGGCTGTGGTAACTTTGGACTTTTGTGTGTGGTGGGAAACCTATCAAGTCTTTTCTCTAAAATCGTTGCCAATAGGCCATAGGATAATCAGTTATATCTTTGAGTCTGTGGCAGACTCCTACTTGTCTCTGAATATTCATCGTCCCCTTCTTAACAGTGGCTGAAGTCTACCTAGGTACATATACATAGCTGAAGATGACATATTCAAGCCTCTCTTGAAGGGCATGTGACTAAGTGCAGACAAGAGCAAAAGTAATTTGTGCCTTAACAGGAGAGGTCATGTCCCTTCTTGTTTGGATACAGATACGTTGGCAAGAGCTGAAGCAGCCATCTTGTACCATGAGGAACCTACTGGTTGAGAATAGCAGAGCAACAAAATAGGGGTTTGGGCAAGGAGTTTGTGTATCAGGCCCAGATTGTTTATGTTTTGTTTAGAAAGGAATAAACGTCTATCTTCCATAAGCTATACTTGGGTTTTTGTTAAAGCACATGCAACTTGTACCCTAATCCAAAGGCATACTGGAGAAGCAATTATCTTACCCACAAGGAAGTCAATTACATAAAATGAGGAACTGTTTATGGTAGAGCTCCAACAATTCAAAAGGCAAGCTATCTTAAAAAAAGGCAACATGGCATTCTAGAAAGAAAAAATTTAACCTGGTTTTTCAGTCCCACCTCTGCCATTTAACAATAGTAAAAGCTTGAAGTCATAAAATTGCTAAGTTTCTGTTCCTCCATCTACACACAGGGTTGTTGTGTATAATAATATATATGAAAACACTTCAAAAGTATAACACAGCTCCTAGACAAATTATTGTAGCATTTAGTTTACACAGTAACTTATGTAGCCTTATCAGTGCTAGCCTTAATCAGATTCCTTTTCATGATTTCTGACTGTGAAAATGAGGTTCTAAGTCATTTACAAGATCCTTTCCAAATTTAACATATGAAGATAAAGAATGCAACACGTCACAGAGATCACTGGGACTAAATTAAGATTTTAAATATGAAAAGAATTTAAAATTTGTCATTCTATTATAACATTCATTGGGCAGTTTACCCCAAATCTTTCCTCACCCTGGAATGATTTGTTTCAACCCACTCCTTACTGAGTATTTGGCAGGAACAACTGAGTGACTTCAATCTCTACAGACACATGGAACCAAATGCTACGAGTGTGTAAGCATACTCCTGAAAGTCAAAATGAAATGAAAGTAACTAAAGGGCACTCAAAAAGGTAGTATTTGTGGAAGACCATCTTGCATGTTTCTAGCTGACCTAAAAATAACCAACCTATGTACAGCCTCTCAGAAGGCAGGGTCCACAGAGCCAGAACTGTTTTTAGGCCGCCCTTGGCTTCACCAAGTCCTCTTAAGCACAGTCCTTAGAATGTAGCTGAACAGAACAGTACTGCTCGTTCCTTTTGGGATTTAAAAGAAAAAACATAACAACAAATCTTCCAGGCCATCCCCACTAACTCATTTTGGAGCAATGAGCAAATAGTTGTATCTTCACATTAAAAAAAAAAAAATCCCCTATATCCAACTTTTCCATTAGGAATGAAAAGCCCCAAATTCGAGTCAAATCTCCCAAATGTGCAAGTTTTGTTAATTGTTTTGCAAAAATATATGGTGTGACTACAAAGTAACGAGATGGATTGGTGTAAGTATCATTTAGGGCAGTTCATCCGGCTAATATATTCATAGTTCATGAAGGGAACTATGAAAATAATTATATCCAGATTGCCCCAAGGCTCACTCAAAGCCTGTAAGTGTCTACATCCTTTGGACAAATGACACTATCAATAAAATAGAATTAAACTTTCCAGTTTAACTTAGAATTCTCAGACCTTGATGTATAAAATGCATAGTACATATGCTTCAACATTTAAAATAGGTCTCTTAAATAAAGCTGGCAAAACGAGAAGGAAACATTATTTATAAAGTGCCTACTATGATGCTAGGTGCCCTACTAGGACCCTGATCTCATCTGATCCTCTCAACAACTCTGTGAATCAGGCACTATCCTCATTTCACTAATGAGGAAATGGAATGAAGTAACTTGTCTGCAAGCGATAAAAGTCTGCCTAACTCAAAAATACATTTTAAAAATTACTTTAGATAGTAGGTTAATGTAAGAAGTAAGACAAATGGGCTATTGGGAGTGTTTTTAGCAAATCTAGGATTTCAACCTAAAAATTGTTATACTTGCCTTATAAATTGGCTTAAGATGGTTTAATATTTTTTTCCCCATGTGTTTATTGCTGCTATTAGACTGTAATTCCCTTGCAGGCAGACAAGGGACTAAATTTTCTAACCTTCTGGACAGACTGCCAAACACTGTTCTGTAAACAGCAGGCACTTAACAGACTTGTTTTTCAGTAAATCTGAAAACCAAAATGACTCTTAAAAAGGTTCAAAATGTAAAACCAGTTCTGATTTAAAATGACATACACTGAACAAATATGAAAATACGCATTTATTACCAACAAAGTAGTATTTCCCAGAGTTTTTTTCAGTCACACACACACAGACATACAACAGGACAAAATTACATTTTTCACACACTACAGATTCGTATTCCAAAGAAAATAAGCATATGTTCAAAAGACAAGCAGAAAGCAGCAAGAAATCCTTCCTTTTACTTTGAATACTAAAGACCTTTCAACAGTCCTTAGTCAAATCAATGAAGATTTTTTTCATTAAAAATACTTATCACCTTAAGGTTTTAGATATTTTATTCATCAAATCACTTCTAAAGTTTTTATAACGTGAATTTCATTAAAAACCAACTTTTGCAGAAAATACATGAAGTTTTAAGTGGCTGAGTCTATAGTGTGCTAGACTTATTATTCTTTTACTAAAATGTTAAAATGATACATAATTTATCCTTCACAGCTTAAAATTCAAATCAAAACCAAATATTAACTTTGTACAATAGAGAAATATAAATGCTAACAAACAAGATATGGAGTAATTGTTGGCATATGTACAAGGTGTGATCAAACAAGGTGGTGAATGTTTAAATAAAAAAATTTATTACAGTAAAAGACACATTGTCATTGCCTTCTCAAAATACATCCCCTTCCTTTGAAGGCATAGTTCTTGCCACTTTCTGAAGCAGCTCTGGAAGTCCTCTTTCGTGAGAGTCTTTAGTTGTGCTATCGTGGCTGCCTCGATCCTGAATAGATTCAAAATGTTTACTTTTCACGGTCATTTTTTTTTTTCCCCTTGCATGGCGATTTTAACTTCGGGGAAGAGCCAGATCCGGTGAATAAGATGGATGAGGACACACTGTAATGTTTTTATTTGACAGGAATTGCCATACCAAAAGCAATGTGTGACACGGAGCCTTTCCATTCTGATCAAAATATACAGTGAATGCTGCTGCTGAGTGCCATCCAACGGGAAGGCAGGGATCTTCAATATGGGAAGCAGCATGTCGAACCTTAGTTAACACTGTGTGTGACAAGTTTCAATTTGTTCAGTGCAGCCAGTCGGGTGTGAGCTTCGGTTGAGGTGTTTTAAAGTGTGCCGTAAATCATCCTCCATTATTACAACACTCTGTGTCACACATCACTTCTGGTATACAGCAGTTTCTGTGAAATAAAAACATTAGTGTGTCCTCATCCATGTTATTCACTGGATTTGGCACCATGCAACTTCTGGTTCTTCCCCAAAGTCAAAATGATTCAGAACATCGAGGCAGCCATGACAGTGCAACTAAAGACACTCACGAAAGAGGACTTCCAGAACCGTTTCAGAAAGTAGTAAGAACGATGGGATAAGTGTGTTCAAAGCGAGGGGGAGTATTTTGAGGGAGATTAATGGCAATGTGTCTTTTACTGTAATAATTTTTTTTTTAATTTAAACGTTCACCGTATGTTTTGATCACACCTTGAAAACTGAAATGTAACTGATGATTTGTTTTCAAACACACCTAATCTTCAAGCTTCTTTTTCATATTGATATTAATTTTGCAGAAATAAGATGACTGGCACTAACTTAGACAATAAACTACACCAAGCACAAATTAGTAAAGTATTTTGGTGGAAAACAAAGTATTAAACAACAAACATCTGGAAACATCCATTTACTACCATGTTACCAAGTTTTTCAACGTTTACTTGTTCATACTAGTAAAAATGTTAAAAATATTTTCATAGTACATGCATTAGACTTAGTTTAGAGAAGGTTCTTTTAAAATTTTTATGAAGAGAAAATACCTTTTTAAAGAGAAATGTCCAAGTGAGAGGACACAAACTTATGGTTCATTATTTTTTGACATAATAAGAATATAAATTCCAGTGGCTATTTAAGAATATACAAAACCCAAACTGAATGCAATTCTTCAATTTATTCAGGCTACCAAGTCAAAAATATAATTTTGTCATTACTGACGCAAATCCAATCCACTGTTCAAAGATATGTCCTTGGAGTATCTATTTTCTTACAAGATTTATTTTTTAAAAGAATAGAATTTGTTTGGCATTGTTAATTGGTATAACTCAGAGACAAACAAATGATTTTCTTATCTCATTCTTTCATGCTGAAAGAAACAGCTTAAACAGATTTTCTAAGATAATGGGGTAGGAGCAACACTGTAAGGAAGGACCTGTAAGCTTAAGTTCTAGAAACATTATGGTTTTAAACAAATCAATGCTTTCCCTCACTCTTTATATAACACCAAGAAATTTCAAATATAAACTGTAGAAACCAGTATATGAAATCTTAAGAAAAATCTTACTAAAAATAATTATAAAAATGTTTTTAGAAATTTAAGATGTAAATTACAATTGACTTTAAGTTAAAAAAAAAAAGATCCCATACACTTTGCAGGGTTATTTGTTAAAAACCCTTGTCACTTCATTTTATTTTGTCAATCTTTTGGCTGCATCTTGCATCATCTAGTGGCCACCTTGTGGCATTTCAAAGAAGTCCCACTTCCATTTTTGAACCCCAGTACTTTCTTTCCTTTGAGATACCAATACAATTATAGTCCCAAGTTTCATAAAACTTTTTTTAAAGGCCCATAGAATTCCATTTCCTAGTGGAGATAAGGGTCATCTTTAAAATAGGAAGAAATGAATAGATCTGTCATAAATTAATACTGTACATCAGACTAGACACTTCCATATCAATTTTTAAAAATTAAATATAACACTGGGAGAAAACTATGACAAGCTCTAGAGTCATCTTTAGACTCTAGCAATAATTAAAAGTTACTCTGCAGTTAAAGCTCAGGGTTACCATGTCGACTAAACTTCCTGTGATGATAACTAACCCCTCCCACCATACCTCTGATTTCAAATAGTAAATACTTTTTAAAAAGGGAACCCAATGACTTGCGGTTAGAGTACGAAGGACTCAAGTCAACAAAAACTGACAAAGACTTACTTAATGTTTACTACCAGAATATTCCACAGAAAGAAGTTGCTATGGTCTCCATCAACCATTTGTATTTAACAGCGAGTTTCCAAAAGAACTGCTCTTTTAGTTAATGAATCTCCTAACTTTTATTCAGTGGAGCCATACTGATAAATAGAATTTAACAGAAAAATTCCCAAGTTCTCTCCTTTTATTTTTATTGAGAAGGTTGAGTGAATGTAATACGGCGCCGCCGTCTTTGGAAAGCCTTTAAATTCCATTTGTTTGGTTCCAACATATGAGGACCATTGTAGACAAATAATACTGTCATCTTTTCAGAATAAGGGAGATTTTGTAGAAGCTGTAAATGTTAAAACAAACTGTCATATGATGCTGTGTACAGTAAGAAGCACAATTTTCCCACCTTACATGTGTAGAAATACATTACTTGTAGTATTAGTGAAACTCTTATGAAGCTCTCAAATAACTCAACATATAACCTGCCAGATTGTGAGCCTTACCTGAATCAGCGCACCTGACGCCTGGCCAAGGAATAATCAACATGCTTAGGGAACCCTCTATATTGATAGGCCTAATTGGATCAGACAACTTCTTAGGTAAGGTGCAGAAGTGTGTCCTCCAGAATTTTCCCGATAGATACTTTCACTCATTTTTCCAAAAACAATTATCAAGCAACTTTTGTGGTCAGGTGCTGTGACAGACTGGTAGCCTGAAAAGTGCGTAACAAGGAGGTGTGGTTTACAGGCCAGTGTATTTGGTAAACAATAGGGTATTAACAGATCTGGTTATTCTATAGAGTATCTGCTGGAACAAGAAGAGTACACTATTCAACTAAAATTTGAATTTAGCTTGGGCTCTCCAAGGAAATTTTCCATGAATACTTAGTTAAAAAAGAAAAAGAAAAGATGACATCAATAAATATGTCTTTGTACATGAGTTATATAATTTATCCACAGTGTAAGATGCAACTAAAGAAAATTTCCTGTTGCAATGGTTCTAGCTTATGGAACATTCTCTGTAAATATACGTCCGTTTTTATGATAGTTAATCTGTGAACAGATGTTGGGACACTCATGATTTCCTCTGTGCCAGAGCAGTGGCAGTGGCGACCAAAGAGGGGCAGAGTATGACAATACAGGCCTTTCTGGGGAAATGAGGAGGGCCAGAGTGCTAGGGTTTGAATTTCCCTGTCATCTTTTAATGCTAAAAGGGGTTCTTCTCTAGAGGAGGAGTAAGTGCCAGACACAGGGAAGAAATCTCTGTTCTAGAACATAACGCTACGCCTCCTACATTTCCTTTTCGGATAATGAGGTTTCTGATTAAGTATGTCACTGGAACTTGTCCCCTTTAGTAATACAAATAATACTGTAATCTTTTTAGTTCCTTTTCTGGGAGCGTTCCTGCTCAAATGCACATATTGGGCCCAAATGTGCTACATGATTAAGCCACAGGGGACTTCTGAGTACATGAGCACTTTTAGGTTACTTATTACCTACCTTTGGTGTAATAAAAAAATACTGAGAAGTGTTTTCTTTACAAGCAGTATTTACAACCATTTCAAACACTCTCCGTTCATTGATCGGGTCCATTCCCTAAACAATGACAATAATAATGATTATATTTAATCTATTACAAGATACAAAATAAAACTCAAGTAAAAGAATAATCACTATACCTGATTGATTTCATCAACTACTCTGAATGGACACCTATTAAGCTCTTGAAGTGCCATCAAGTATAACATGGTAGAAACACTTCTTTCACCTCCACTTTGATGATGAGGAGTTAATTCATGCAGCAGAGTACTACTGCGAAATTTGACTCTAATTCGAATTCCATATTTATCATAGTCTTCCTGTAAGACATTTAAAAAGCTGATGAAAGATTGGTTTTCTCTGGTAATTTCATATTGTTATTTGAAAACAGACTGAAGAAACCAATTATAAGCGTAGAACTTAAAATTTAGTGATAGTTTAAAGAAAACCAATAAAATATTAAAGAAACAGTTGTTATCTACAAGCTTTAGGGGGTCTCCAAGGATCTATGAGGATAAGAAAAATATTCAGAATAAGAGTTACCTTGTTCCTCAACTCATAACATTCGTTTCAACTTTAGTAGGCTTCCCAAGGGTTTTTACAAATTACTGAGTGAAGAACCCTGTCATGGAGAGGCACCACCTATTCTAGCTAGGTTTAAATTGCTAGGTTTTAAAGCTATAGGTGCAAGTAATTAGAACACAATGGAGTAGCATGCCATTTTCTACTAAAGAGGAAGCTGGATGTCACCACTGCAGAGGGCCCTAACAGGTCTTCCCTGCTGCTTCAGCTGGTTAAGAAAAAATAAGCAGACTATTTGCATACTTTAAAAAAATATTTGTATTAAATCAAATATATACACCATACTTAGCAAAAGCCTGTCACATAATAAGTGCTTACTAAATATTTGTTGTAATGAGTAAGTACACTCAGTTTTCTATAAATTTTGCCCAAACTGAGGCTGTTCTAAGGCTTATTTACTGCTTTTATCAATGTGATTTCTGTATCAGGTTTGGATTTACCCCCAAAATGCGAAGCATAACTTAATAATTAAAGGTTAACTATTTAATGAATAGAGCTTCAAGAGTTAAGACAGCACCAACCAAGACAAATATAATGCAAGCCACACAGGCAATTTAAAATTTGCTAGTAGCCATTAACGTAAAAAGAAATGTGAAATTAATTTTAGTACATTTTATTTAATCAAACATACCCAAAATAGATTTAACATGTAATCAATAAGATTATTTTAAATATATTTTTACATCCTTTTCTTCATACTAAGTCTTCAAAACTTTGGTGTGTATTGTATACTTTCAGCACATTTTACATGTTTCAAGTGCTTAATAATCATATGTAATTAGTGGCTACCATATGGACAGCAGAGGTATAAGATAAACAGTAAGAACTTATATAAAAACACAAATAACTTAACCATAAATGTAAGAATCCTGATAGGCTATCAAATTTTAGAAATACCACCTTCAATCTGTTTGCCCTCCAAAAACAAAACCAAAACAAATAAATGACAATAAATTTTAACAGTTTTGATTCCCACAGCTTACTTTTTAAATTTATACATTATATATCTTTCATAATACATTTATTATGAAATATACATTTATTATATATACATTTATTATATATACATATATACATTTATTAACTATGCTATTTCTTAACTATAGCAGCTTTGATTGCTAGAGCTTCGGTTTTGGCTCTGCCACTTATTCTTTACTCTTTCTGCCCAATTCTAGCTTCCTTCATCTTACTGAAAGCTCTGGCTAAAGAAGACAGTTCTAAAACTATGACTGAGGAGTCTAGAATAGAAGCAATTCAAGGGGAAGGCTGAGAAGAGATAAGAATGTCCATTATCCAGGGCCAATAGCTAGGTGAAACAACTGAACTGAAAAGGCTAAGAATCATTGCTATGGTAATGAATTATCATTTAAAACACAGAAAAGCTATCCAGAAGAAACAGCACATAATAGAGTTACAGCACGACCATGCAACAGGACCTAGATTAAAGAATGGGATTTCTATGACAGCTCAAGTTCCATAGGCTTCCCTCTGCTTACTTGATCATATTTATGCCTCATTTGGTCAAGCTATTTGATAAAGATACTGCAGTCACTCTGAGCTTGACAAAGCTCTCAATTATCAAATTTTCATCCCATAAAAACTATCAAACGATAAAAACAATCCCATAAAAACTGCCACACTGAAGGGGCAGTATATTTAAGAGATTAGGCTCTGGGATCAGGTCTGGGGTTTGCTCTTTTGCTTTGCCACTTGGTAGCTGTGTGACCTTGAGTCAAGTTTCTGTAAGTTTCAGTTTTTTTATTTGTAACCTAGGGTTGATAGAAGTACCTGCTTTATAGAATGTCTGAGGATTAAATAAGATAACAAACTTAAAAGTACTTCACATAGTGCCTGGCACAGAAAAAATATGTATTATAAAATACTACAAGTATATTATTGTTACCACAGTACTCGTAAGGAAGTCTACTATCTTACTAGAACTTAAAAGTGAAATGATGTTAGCTATCCTTGTATCACATACTAAGCAGATGGAGTCACGGGGCAAAGTTTCTAAGGAGAGAAAAAAGCTCTACTATGCTTTATATTTATGTATGTAATGTACATGCAAAATTGCATACAAGCTAAAATACAAAATGTTGAGCTGTGAAGGCAAGGAATTTCCTTCCTTCTTCTCTTAAAAAAAACTTATTAGAGAGAATTTTCAACATATACAAAATTAGAACACTAAAATAAGCTCAATGTATTATCAAGCGGTCTCTGCTATGATTGATACGTCATGACCATTCTTGTTTCATCTGTAACTCCACCCACTCCTCTTTCCCAATTATTTGTGAAGCAAATCCCAGTTCATCTCTTTATATATTTAATGGTAATTTTATTTTACCCACAATTTTAATTCATAAACATAGCTCAAGAAATCAGCGGCAATTTTTCAAGTATTTTTATTCCTGTGAGCTGTTCAATTCTTGATCAAAAGGAAACCACTGATATCATACTATATTTCAGTTATGTTTGCCAATTTATGACTCTCCTAACTTGGATAGCAGAAAGCAATGCAATGCATTTATTCATTACAGCTAAATAACCATTACTTAGACTGGATATAAAAAGAGTTAGTAAGGTATTAGTCACCAAAAACAAAAAAACAAAAAAAAAACTGATCCTGATGGAATCTCATAAGTAGTCTTTCTCTTCCTTTGAAAAATTTTTCAGTTAAGAAAAATTTTCAGATATAAAATAAATATATCGGAGAGTAAATTTTTCAGAGTAAATTATTTACATATAATTACAATTACTTGCCAGGAAATATTTCAAATGAATTTTACCTCATTTTCTGTATGGAGGTCAACTTCACCAGCACACTGCATAGAACTGAAAAAACTGCTGAATTTTTCATTAATTTTTTCTACCAGCTCTTTTAAAGGATTAAGCCACCTCTCTTTTACCTGCAAATAAAGGCAATATAAAAATACAATTGAAAAGAAATGTTATTACATTCTGATACAAAAGTTTACATAAAACAAATTTAAATATCACTATTAACCTGGTCATAAGAATATATGTTGCATTTTTTTCTTAGAAGCATATCATTTCATTTTACATTATTCTACATTCCCATATGATTAATGGTAAGAACATGACAAGAAGAAAAGATAAAGATTAAATCATTACCTGTGAAATGTTTTCCCTATATTTATCCAGTTCAACTTTCTTTATCTTTAGTTCTTCAGTTAATTGCACTATTTCTTCTTCTCTTTTTGTGTATTCATCAACAACCTGGCAGGAAAAAATTATTTCTTTAAGATAAATCTACTAAAGGACAAAATTACAGGAAATGTGCAAAATTAAAGGAAATGTACATCAATTAAAACGTTAAATGAAAATGCCAATGTGTTGCCTTGTTTGTATGTTTTTATAACGTATTGAAAATGCCTTTTTTTTAAATCCTTGAGAATACAGACATTGCAATATTTCAGGTTAGCCCAACTATTCTTTTTATAAAGAAAAGGCACAGAACACTGTGTTCCTTAGGAAGAATCTATTTAAAATTCTAATAGATTCAGAATCTGGCATTTAAAGCACATTGTTCCTGCTGTCTAGCTTATTATTACCAAGAGCTCTAGTACAGAGTGGGAGGCAAAGTACTGAAGGGAACTGTGTGTGCATGCGTGTGTGTGTGTGTGTGTGGAGGGTGGCAGTGGATGCAGTAGGCAATAGGGAAAGAAGCATACTGTAGGATTCAGTCCTGTGAAGCAAGAAGCTCTTGATCTTTCTTCAGTTAATAAAGCATCAATTTCATCCAATGTGTTTGGAAGATCTTGGAAAGCCTAAAGAAGAAAAGAAAATTGTCCATCATTAGACAGTACAGTGAAAATAGTTCAATTAGTTAAAAAAAAAATTCTGCTAAGTATCTACTACTATGTGGTCAACAGCATGCTAACACACAGGAATCAAAGAAATCATAAACAGGGTTTTTTGCTTTCAAAAAGTTTATAATTAAAAGGAAAAAATATATGTACTTAACACTGGATAATACCGTAAGGCAGTGTATTGATGTTGAGTATTAAAATAAGCAGTACATCTCATACAGGCTATGGGATTTACAGAGAAGGAAATATGAGTTCATGCTACAGAAGCTACAAGAGAGTTAAGGTAATTCAGACGCCTAGAATTCATCTCTGGGCCTTAAAGCAAATGGCTAAGGAAAAGCAAGGCAGAGGGCAGATAGGAGCTTGGAAAAAAGAACAAGCATACCATGGGGGGTGAGGAGTTGTGTCCATTTGGAATGGTGGGTACTTGCTGAATTGGTAGAATGGGTCCAGAATATGTGGGGCATTGAAAGAGAGCAAGAAGTTAGAACTTTATACTGTATTTATGAAGAACTACAAAAGCATCCTAAGACTCCCATTACTTTGACTGGAGAATTTCACCATAGCACTATCTTCTGAGTCCGTGCCGTAGAAACAAATTAGAACAGATACTTTCCTACAAGGGGAAGCAAGTAGTACAGTTTTGCCAGCACAATCTGCAAAGTGCATACACTACAAGGAACAAAATGAATCTTGAAACCCTGAAAAAGATTGTGACGTTACATTAATATCTTAAGTAGTTTTTAACCTTTTAAGAAAGCAGTTCAACTTTCAATAGGCCTTCAGATATTTGTTAAATATATTTTGCTGAATCTGACTTGTCCACTGAGCTTTGAATTCATGTGCCAAAGACTTATTTGGTATCTTCACTTGACTCTAATAGGGATCGTAAATGTAAGATGGTGAAACAGAAATATTCCCTACTAATTTCAGCAAACCTATTTCTCCTTTTTAATTATCTTCATTTCAGTACATGGCAAAATTTAGGGGTTCCCTCTCTTATCTTTCACCTCAAATCCATTAACATGTCCTGCTGGCTCTGTTCTTGAAATGGTACCTCAAATCTATACTCTGTCTCCAGGGCTTCCTCCCTAATCCATGCCATTATAAACTCTTGTCTGGTCCAAAGCAATCATCTTCTAAATGGTGTCCGTGCTTCCAGTCTTGTATCCCTACTTTATTCTCCATATAGCAATCAGAAGTGCTCTTTTATAAACTGACGTCAGGTACATCACTCTTCAGTTTAAAATCCTCCAGGAGCTTCTATCTCAAAAACCCAAACTCCTTCTGTGGTCTATAGGGTCCCACATGATTTGACTTCTGCCTTCCTTTCTGCTTGAATTTTAATTTTTTAGCCCTATTGAGAGTCCTTCTTCTCTGAGACATGCCGAAGATACTTCTGCCCCAGGGGCTTTGTATGAGCTGTTTTCTCTGGCTGGGATACTTTCCCCTCAAATCTTCACTTGACTGATTTCTTCTCTTCATTCAGGACCCAAAAGAAATAGTCATCTTCTCAAAGGAGACTTCCTTCACACGCTATCTTCTTACCTTGTTTTAGTTTTCTTCTTAGCACCTCTCCTGCTTGCTACCCGACATTATCTATTTGTTTCTTTTTTGTCTGTCCCATGGTCCAGACTAGAATATAAATTTCAGTAGAGAAGGAAGTATATCTGTCTTGTTCAATGCCTGATATACATACACGTGCGCATGCAATTTTTAATGTATAAATTATCTTCTAATTTTGTTCCTTTCAAAAACAGTATAACAAGGATAGAATCGTGCTACTTTAGGAAAGAAAAAATTAGCAGATATTGTATTAATATTTACTTACTTTATGATAACACAGTGTATTTTGGGGAAGTTCTAGTACATTTTTAGAAACAGTAACTCCTCAATTTGTCTTTAAAATCTCCACTAAATTCCTACTATGTACTCAAACAGATCCATTCTCTCTGGTTTCTGTGTCTGACACCATAGAGTGAAATATTTGAGGATTTGAAAATTATAATCCAAGTTAAGTTTTTTCCAGTTCTAGTTATATCCTTAGTGGACATTTCATTATCTATTGAAATAGATAACATTTGAAATTAAGAATCAAAAAAGCCATACAAATACCAGATATTTTAAAATTTTCTCATTGTGACATTACTGAGAGAATAGCCAACGTTATTAGACGTACTTGTCAGATGAAACTTAGGGGTTACAGGGAGATATAAATGATGGAACTTGGATTAAAAGGTAGCATCTCCTCATTTTACTAATTAATGATATATCATCAAATCAAATAATGGGAAGAGGAAAAGACTCTTTTCTCCTTTCCTTACCAACAAGTTTCAGCCCTAAACATTTAGCTCCCATTGAACCCTAAATAAAAACCCTAATATCCAGGAAAACATTTTCATTTTGCCTTTGTATTTGTAAAAACCACCTCTATTTACTGTTTCTTATATACCAATTACTGCTACCCCTTAAAGGTAGCTTGGGGGGAAAAAATCACTGGAAAAATGAATGTTATATGGTACTAATAATTTTGCAAGGTGATACCAGGTTTTAGTAAATTTAGTACTAAGCAAAAGACTGACTGCTGCCCAAGTCTGAGTAGAGAAAATGTGTTAAGCAAAATTACACACATACTCAGTTAAAAAATGGGGGAAATGATGTGCTGTATTTTTTATAGCAAATCATGTTTTTCATGGCCCATTACAATGCCTAACACATTTTAAGCTTAAAAATGTTAAAAATGTTAACTCGTAGCATTATATGCTTCTTATACTTACTGTCTGGTACTCTTGAGGAATGTTCTGCTCTGCAGTCAGGTTACACACTTGCCTAGCTCTCTTCATGAGTTCCTTACATTTCTGCAATAATCTCTGTCTGCTTTCATCCAACTCAATGAAATGTTGCTATTACAAGAAAAAGAAATATTTTGAAAATACTGTTAAATCAGAGAGCTATTTTATTAAAACACTATATTATATATCAAACAAATTAATGAATCTTGATTGTGATAAGCCAATCATTTGAAAACTGTATCTCAAATCATGTCTGCTTTATTGTAAAGGTTAATTTTGAACTTAAACGTTAAAATATATCAGGACATTAATAATACAGTATTACTCTAACTCATAAGACCTTTAAAATTTAAATTTAATTACCTTTTTCTGAAACAGTTTAATTTAGCAATATATAATTTTACTGTAATAAAATTTGAAATGCACAGTATGTAGGTCTCGTATCAGAAAATTCTGCACTCAAATGTAAGAACCTTTAAATAGTGTTTCATAGTTTTCCAAATGCCTTTCATGTAGTTATCATTTATTAATGGACACATTCATTCCTTCACCCAAACCCAATAATTACCGAGAACCTATCAAATGTCAGTTTTTATTATGCACTGAACACAGAAAGGTGAGTAAGGGAGAAAGATACATAAAATCATCATAAAAGAAACAGCTACTATTTATTGAAAGCTTATGTGCTAGGTGCTTCACACACATTATTCCCTTATTTCTCACAGTACTGCACAGTAATGTCCCCATTTTGTATACTACAAAAAAAAAAAAAAAAAAGACTGCGAGGAATCAGGGCAACTTGTCCACATTCACATATTTAGTTGGAGGCTGTCAGGATTCACACCCATGCCCGCTCACAGAATCCGTGCTCTTTTCATTATAGCATGCCGCCTGTCAGGGGAAGACGACTGGACAGAGGAAAGCAAACGAGAGTATGTGAGTGGTGGAGGCAGGGAATGCAGGAAGGCCAGAGGGGTCCCAGAAGCTATGACAAGTGAACGGTCTTAAAGGACAAGTAAGAAATTAGTAAAGAGGAAGCAGCAGAAGGCATTCCCAGGATAGGTGATTACAAACGTAAAGGCAGGGAAGCCTCACAGACCCACTTATTTATACAAGAAATCTAACGTGTGGAGAAGAGGTAAGGTTGTAAAAGATCAGAGTGGCCAGGTGGGCAAGAGCCAGATGGCAGAAATTTCAAGTGCAGTGCGGAAGGCAACATGGAATGCCTTCTGTGGACCAAGCTTTGTGATAACCACTATCTTATATGTTAATTACTCTAATCCTGATTATGAGCTAAACTAAATGTATTATGTTTTTTGGTTGTGTTTCAGAGATATTAAGAAACGTGCTAAGGTTGTGGAGATAGCAGGTGAGCAGCTTCCTGATAAAGAAAACAGGTCTAGCTTGCTCTTTCCATTAAATCTCAAACTTTGGTCTACACCAAAAAAATACCCGGGGTGGTAGTGGTGAAGCTTGTTAAAACAGTACCAATGACGCAGCCCCAAAGCAGACCTATTAGATTAAGTTCTCTGGGCTGAGGCAGGGACATTTGTATTATTAACAAGGACCGTAGGTGATTTTTATGCACATAAGTTTGACAGCAAATAAACTAAACCGAGACAAATGTTATGAAAAGTAAAAGGATATATACTGGACTGAACTGAAAATACAAGCAAGTCTTTACATTAATCACCGAGTACTCCTGTAACTTCGAATGCATTCCTGAGTCTCTACACCCCGAGAGAAATAAGCTGTTAGGCTCCCCGTCACCCTAGTGTGCTCTCTAGGGCCCATCAGACTCAGGTGAATGTAAAATGAGGGGCAGTTAGATAGGCGCTAAACACTCCTAGTCTTCTATTCCTGTTTCCTATTCCTCTGGACCTTGCTAAATGAAGTGTTAGAACATTATGGGAAAGACATATCCTTGAGTTGAATGTCTGGGGCTCTGTACTTATGAGGTCAAAATGTCATTAAAAAATTTCCTTCTGTTTAGTGGCATATGTCTAATAAAATCTTTAGCAGAGAAAATATTCTTTCTATATATACGTTTTTGTGACATTCCTCTTCACATAACATCTATTCCCTCCCCCATCATAATTCTTGTTGAGCTTTCTTTTTTGGGGGTGGTGGTGGTGACAAGTGGAAAGAATGGGGAGTATACAATTACATAAGAAAATGTTGTAAAGTCAGGCTAGTGAAAAAGACCTATTTACATTTTTGCTTAGAGTCTACCGTGTTTCCCCCAAAATAAGACTAGGTCTTATATTAATTTTTGCTCCAAAAGATGCATTAGGGCGTATTTTCAGGAGATGTCTTATTTTTTTCATGTACAACAATTTACATTTATTCAAATACAGTCATGGTCATCTTCTTCTGGAACATCGTCATAACGTACCAAATGCGTCCGTCTGGCTGACGATCTTAACTGGGGCTTATTTTTGGGGTAGGTCTTATTTTCGGGGAAACACAGTAGTCTTTAACAGTTAATAGATAGTAGAAACATTTCGTCTACGTAAGACATAAGGGGAGAAAAGAGCAAATTTACAAAATACACCCCCAACATCTCCGAAGAGATTAGACTGTAGGTATATGTTCTGAAAGAAATTCGTATTATCTTTTCTCTGAAGTTCTTTTTGAGAAAGTTCAATTTGTCATGACAGGTGTCCAGCAATGACATTAAACAAGGAAAAGCTTCTCTAAGAGTGCCCTCTAGTGGTCAAAATCAGAATTGTTCACAGAGTTTCTTATGTTAAATAGCATGTTGCACATGAAATTATTTAACACAGTGATTCTGTTTAACAACTTATTAAATATATGAGTCAAAATGAAAACATATTCTATAGGAAAGGAACTTAAACTAAGTTCTAGGTAGCATGAACTTTTACTAAAACACTAATTGTTAATTAAAACGTTTTTTCCTCAATTTTCCTTTACTACAAATACAAGCACCAAATTTCATTTCAATTTAAATGATTTCAAATTGAAATGTTACCTATAAGTTTTAGCGTATTATCACAGAGAACACATATTTTATAATTATGAAAAGTATTTACTCATTCTTCCTTATGTCAACTTGCAATTTTAATGTCAAATTTCAAATTTAGAAATAAGTGGTCTTAATTGATTTTTAATATACAAGACTACAAATTCTTTTTCAATCAATCTAATGATAAACAATGAAGTAATGACAATACTATTTACTTGTTAAATGATTCCCCCCCCCAAAAAAAAATATATATATATTTTAAAATGTCTCCTCTGAAAGTCAGCTTTTTTTGGTTTGTTTTTTCATGGGAGAGAGCTAAGCAGGTAGGCAGAGAAGAGAACAGATGAAAGCACAGAATTTCTAAACTTACCCTGTTTCCCCGAAAATAAGACCTAGCCGGAGACAATCAGCTCTAATGCGTCTTTTGGAGCAAAGATTAATATAAGACCGGGTCTCTCTGGCTACATCTTATTTTGGGGGAATCAGGGTAGTATTAGGACAAGTAAATAAATTAAGAATTTCCAAATCTTGTAACTTATATTAATCATAATGTAAATCTACACTTTTTAAGGAAATACTGGCTTCATGCTCGGCAGCACTCTAAGCACCTCAATATACATTACCAAACAGGCTCATAACAATTTGCCTTTCTCTGGGGATGTTTGGCAGCTCTGGAACCCTGTTTCCCTATTTGCTTTCTAACGACTTGGGAAGAAGTATCAAACTTGAGGGTGGTTAGCTATCCCTAAATTCCCTCATGGATGACAGTCCCTCCTGAAACATGTCAATCTTTTGTGAACTGGTGTTCATGATCAGGGTAAAGGACAAAACCAGAAGTGGTAGTAATGGTCCCTTAGTGCCATCTGCCATGTATTCAAAGGGATGAGTAGGACCAAAAAAAAAAAAAAAAATGATTTCTCCTTGTTTCAAATGAAGTAGAACAGCAAGAAGAAGGGTAACAACATCTATGGGTAAATGACAGCAAACATGAGAAGAAAAACAAGGAGAAAGTAAACTACTGCTCGTCTCCTTTACTGTATATTCTTTCACTTTCATTCCTGACTCTTTAGAATGTGTGGTTAGTGACTATGGTCAGTCAGTGACAAATTTATCAAGTACACAGTGCAAAAAAAAAAATAAAAGAACCTTACAATAGGGATGGTACAACAATTATAAAGAAAAAGCATTTAATAGTTTTCAGATTAACATATGGAAAAGGAAAACAGAATGGAGCAAAACGTTGCTGAGGAAAGGCAAAATAAAGTCAGTGGTTGGGCTGTACCAAGTAATATTAGTATGGAAAAACCTGTCAAGAGTGTATGTGGTATTTGTCTTTCTCCGTCTGACTTATTTCACTTAGCATAATGTTCTCTAGGTCCATCCATATCGTTGTAAATGGTAAGAGATCATTCTTCTTCATGGCCGAGTTAATACTCCATTGTATAAATGTACCCGTTTCTTAATCCAGTCATCTACCGGTGGGCATTTCGGTTGTTTCCACGTCTTGGCGATGGGGGAGAGGGTGAGGGGATTAGAAAGCACAATCGGTAACCACCAAATTGCCACGGGGATACTACGAAGGACAGTTTGGGGAGTGTAATCAGTAATGTTGTAAAGAGTTTGTAGGTATCTGATGGATACTTGCCTTATTAGGGAGACCACTTCAGGGATGATGTAGGTGACTGCTGTGGTGTCCACCTGAAGCTGAATAGTGATGGGTATCGACTGTGGTTTTATACATATATATACACATGCACATATATATGTGTGTGCATTTGTGTGTGTATATACATATATGTGTATATATATCCACTCGGGATGTGGAATGCAGCGCAGGGAATGGGTTCGGTGGAACTGGAGGCTATGGGTGATGTCGGAGGGTGGTAGATTGGGGGAGGGAGGTTATCACTTTGTGAGGGGTGTAAATGTCTAACTATTACATTGTTTTGTACTCCTGAATCTTATAATAGAAATAATAATTTTAAAAAAAAAGAACAGAAATAAATTGAAAAAAAAAAAAAAGGAGTGTATGGCAGGGGGAAGAGGCTGAGAAATGAGTGGGTATCATTTCCAGGTAACAGAATCTAGAGGGACAAGCAGCTAATCAGAGATTGTTTCTATGGACAGTATAATGTGGCCATCTTTGTAAGAAACAAGTGACTCAAAGACTGAAAACAAAACCTCCCAAGAAACCTTCCTACTGTCCAGAGTCATCAGCTCCACTCAAAACACGAGTATTTCTACTACTAGTACTAACGAAATGGTCCGAAGAGAATACCCTGTCAGTCTGTACCTGTACATAAATGTGAACAAAGGCTGTTGAAAGAGTATCTCTCACTATGTGAAAAGTGGGTTAAAGTCTGGGAGAATGCTTAGTCCAAAGCCATCATGATTTCATGTTTCTGCAAACGTGACACAGACCCACAATTTTCATAAGTTCTCATTAAAACTTAATTCAAAAATAAAACTTCAGGCACCAGGATCAAATACTGTATTGCATGACTCAACTTAAAAGCTCCATATACTTGTATATATCTGCACAATGTGTCAATTTCTTCATGAAATCTCTTCTATAATACCATTTCCTGTACTGAACAACCAGGTTCATAGGCTCAACAAATGAAGAAAGTTTAACACGGGCTCTTCAACTATTATATTTACCAACAGAACACGCAATGGGCAGAAGACTTCCTTCACACTCCATGCAATGAACACTGAGAGGCTCTCCTCTGGTAGCTAGTTCCATATCCAGCCTCCCCCTGCCCCCTGCTTCTTCATCCCCGTTTGGGTACTATAGCTTTGATTTCTTTTTTGCTGGATCCCTTCTATATATTCAAATGACTACTGCTCCCCTGCTGCCTTTCTCCTCCACCTCCCCCTTGTTTTTGGTACGGAGGCGAGAGGGAAGGAACTTTCCCATCTTCCAAGCTCTGGCTTTGCTCAAAGTGAACTAATCCTAGCATATCAAACCTGACCTTTGGCTAGGTGTGTTTGGCTTGCCTACTCTGAGATGCTTATCTGCTAGCAAAATTCTTGTTTTTTCCAATTCTAGGTATAAGTTTTTTCAGGAAGCCACAGAGTTTGAAGAGGCTGGCTTCAGAATAATGAAGCTATTCTACTTTGATTTAATCTTTCCTCTCATTCATCGGTGCAGTCCTATGTCTATTATTTCTTAAAACCTATCCTCTAAGGACTCTCCACAAAAAGATACTGCTAAAAGCTCACTCTTATACAACAGGTATGTTTCTGAAAAGTTAAGTGTAAAGCGAATCAGTTAAGACAATAGTAGAATCTGGGAAAGCAGAATGGATGGGGAAGCGTACAAGGGGACTTCAAATACATGTAAGGTTTGAAAATCTGCAACAAATATGGCAAAGTATAACATTTGCTAAACAGGGATAGGGGACACATGGATGTTATGTTACTCATCCTACTGTTACATACAGAGGGTGCCAAAAAAATGTATAAACATTTTAAGAAAGGAAATAACTATTAAAATTGTGACACTCAATATATGTGTATACTGATAACAAAAGCTGAACACAAGTTATGTTTGACTTCTGCAATTACAAGAGGTGCTCAAAGTGGTTACCATCAGCATCCAGACGCTTCTGATTAAAGCAAACTGCTGCTTGAACAACGTTGGCCAAAGTGTCCACTTCTATCACTGCACGTCTTTTCAATTTCTTCACACAGTACGAGGCTTCTCAAACTTACCATGAATGTGTGCAATTGTTAGATGTGTGGGAGGTTCTGTTCCATACTCAACGCCTCCATTGTCGTTGTACTTCCACAATGTTCTCGAATTTCAAATACCACTTCAAGTTGGTCTTGTGTCCCTCCAATGACAACCGTGCTTCTGTCATTTTCTTTGATTGTCCTGCCTGTCACATGGTGACGCTAGCATTCATTTGATTAACGCCCTCTTTTGAGCAAACGTCATACTACACATTGCTACCGTAATTCAATTCAACTTCGAAAAGTAACACATAGATAACATCTCTTTAAATGTGTATACATTTTTTTGGCACCCTGGTATGTTTAAAATTTCATACTTGAAAATGTAAAGGACTTCAATGAAACAAATGACAAAAACCTAAGTTTTTTTATTAAAAATTTTTCAGCTTTGAAGTGTTAACTGATGAGTAAACTGCCCATATTTAAAGCGATTGACAAATATATACACCAGTGAAACCATCACCACCATGATAATGAAACATCTCTCTCACCTTCAACAGCTTTGTATCCCTCTGTACTCCACCCCGCTATACCCTCCCCAGGAAACCACTGATTTATTTCTGTCACTAGGCATTCTGCATTTTGTACAATTTCATATAAATGAAAATAGTTTTTTGGTCTGGCTTCTTTTACTCAGCATAATTGAGATCCATCATGTTGTGTGTACAGTAATTCATTCCTTTTTATGGCTAATAGTCCATTCTGGATATACAGGCAATCCCCATATAACACGGTTATTAGGTTTCTAAAAAAAATGCCCTGTTATGGAAATCCGTGTTATATGAAACAAACAGCTAGTACAAAAAAGGGGGTTAGTTCCAAAAATTAAAAAAAAATACTATTATATTTTTATAATTAAGAGAAATGTCTTTATTAAAGCAATTTTCACCAAAGGTATAACATATGAATATGTATTAAATAATGTTTTCTTCGTCATCACTACTAAGCACCATTAACCGAGGGTGTTTTCTTTTTGACAAGATATCTTCAACCTCTGAATTAATACTCCACCAACAAAATGGATTTAAAATTCTAATAAATTTTAAAATTCTGCAGTCAAATCTGATAACGACATGCACGCTCGAATGAAACATTTCAAATGAGATATCTGTTGCTCTTAAAAGTTTTTATCATGTTCCGTGTTATTCGAGGATTTTCTTGATTTCGAATGAGATATTTTTTGTTCTTAAAAGCTCTTATTACGTTCCATGTTGTTCAGGGATTTCTTTAATGTTCAAACTGTGTCAGAGTGAAACTATGTTCTAGGATGCCGTGTTGTACAAGGGTTTTCCCCAATTCTTGAACCATGTTATAGAAGTGCCGTGTTATATGGGGTTACCTGTACTGTAACTTGTTTACAAATTTAACTATTATGGGACATTTGTTACCAGTTTGTATCTATTACAAAGAAAGCCGCTACAATCCATTTTTCTTTCAGTCTTTCATGCACCTATGATCTCATTTCTCTTGGGTAAATACTAGGAAAGAGGACTGGCTTGGTTTCATGGCAGGTGGATGCTTAGCATTTATGAATCTCTCAATTGGTTTTCCAAAGTGGTTATACCCTTTAAATCTCTACCAGTAACGAATACGAGTTCCAGTTGCTCGACATCCTCACCAGCACTTTGGTATGCTCAGTCTTAAAATTTTTGTCATTCTAGTGGGTCTGTGGTGGTAGCTCATTAGGTTTTTAATTCACACTTCCCACTGACTAATAAGATTGGGAATCTTTTCATGTGCTTCTTTACTATCTATATACTTCTTTAGCGAACAGTATACTTAAATCTTTTGCCCATGTTTTGGATTTGGTTGTCTTCTTTGTATTGATAGCTGTAAGAGTTCTTTTTATACCATCCATCAGCGTTAAGCAAACTTTTTCTATACAGTGCCAATAAGTAAATATTTTAGGTTTTGAGAGCCACATACAGTCTGTCACATATTCTTTTGTTTTAACCCTTTAAAAATGCCAAAATTATTCTTAGCTTTCAGGGGACTTTACGTAAACAGACCTTAGGCTAGATTTAGCCTAAAGTAATATCCTTTCTCTATACACAAGTCCTTTGTCAGGTGTATGTTTTGCAAATATATTCTCCCAGTTAGTGGCCTGCCTTTTCGTAACAGCATCTGCTGAAGAACAAGTTTTAAATTTTGATGAAGTACAACTTCTGATTCCTTTTGTGTTCTATTTATCCTATTTTGCCCAAACGAAAGTCACTAGGATTTTCTCTTATGTTTTCTTCAAAAAGTTTTATAGCTTTAGTTCTTATGTCTAAGTCCATGACCCATCTGTATATAGTATTAGGTAAGGGTTGTGGTTCATTTTTTGCATATGGCTATTCAATTCTTCCAGCACTATTTGTTAGATTATTGTCTCCATTGAGTTACCTCGGTATCTTTGCCAAAACAGGATTGTATATATGTGAATCTATTTCTGGATTCCCTCTTCTGTTCTACTGATCCATATGTCTATTTTAAAGCAATATAATGATGTCTTTATTACTGTAGCTTTAGAATAAGCCTTAAAATTAGATAGTGTGTCATCCAAATTGCTCTTTTTAGTTTTTCTAAGTCCATTGCATCTTAGAATGAGCTTGCCATTTTCTAAAAACTGAAAACCATGCTGGGAATTTTATTGAATCTATAGATTTGGGAGAGAACTGACATTTAAACAAATTCTGAATCTTTGATTCACAAACACAAACTCTCCATTTACTTAAGTCTTATTTGAACTTCTGTCAGCAAAAATATGCAGTTTTTAGTGTACAGATCTTGTAAATATATCTCTACGTGTTTCATATTTTTGATGCTATTTTATACAGTATTGTTTTATTTCAATTTCTAATTATTCATTGCTAATATGTGGAGTCACAACTGATTTCAGTCTACTGAACTTACATTGTGCAGTCTTGCTAAATTCACTGTTTCCTGTAAACTGGCACTTTTACCTGTGTTTCCTGTAAACTGGTAATTTTAGAGCAATGGTTCTGAAATGAAGGCATTTTTGCTAGCAATGTATGGAGATATTTTGGGTTGTCACAACTGGGGTTTGGGGGAAGGTGCACTACTGACACCTGGCAAGTAGAGACCAGGAATACTGAGAAACATTCCACAATGCACAGGACAGACCCCCACAGAAGGAATTTTCTAGTCCGAAATGTTGATAGTGCCAAGGTTGAGAAACTCTGTTCTAGACGCTTCATCAAATTGAAATTTGATTTTTCACATTATTTCACAGGTGGTGTTGTGTCTTTCTAGCAGGATACACGTAAATAGGTATCTGGCTATGTTTCTGTGATGTTAGCAGCTAATGCGATCCACTGATTCATGAGCAGCTGCAAAGTGATAATAGTCTAATATAACTCCTTGTGCATTATCTGAAATACTTCTATAAAGAGAAACTTCCTGTCATCATTTACTTCTGGTAAAGAGAAACTTTCCTCATCATTTTTTGTTTATCCTAAATAATAGTTCACATAGGAAAGGCAGTAGAGATGCTAGATTTTTCTCTCTGCCATTTTTTTCAAAATAATGAGCTGGTTTCCTAATATCCTCTAAAGGTGACCAATATTATTATTTTTAAAGCATCATTATGAATTCACCTATGGCCAGTAGGAGAATCTTCATGTTAGCTCCTGAGTCATTGTCTTTAATAATTTCTTTGGTTTCTGGTATGACAACTGAGGTTTAATCTTACTACACATTACTTTCCCTGAACTGGAATCAGCCATTTCTCCAATGCCCTATTTTAGAGGAAAATAGTATTTAGAGACCAAAATCCGGGTCTTTTCAATAGAGCTAGAAAAAATTTTTTTCTTTTAGAGAAAATATATTGAGTTCATTATTTTTAATTCAAATTAAATATTTCAAAGTTTTTATTACTTCTTTGCTTTGTATCTGAATCTTTTATGCTGAAAATCCTAATGACATTAACATAATCCCTTATTTGCTTTATCCTATAATGTAATGTTTTCAGAATAACATTATAGTTACTAACAATATAACTGAAAACAGGAGTAAGATTTTTTTTTTTGCAATTCTTTTTGTCCTTAAATTAATATCAAATTTCTGTTTTAAAGTTAATAATTTTTCTGTGAAAAATTATTCTCTGTGAGGTTATCTTGTAAGTCAATTATTCTCTATGAGGTTATACTGCTAAGTCAAAACAAAGTTACATTCCTTTGTTTCATTTAGCTTTTGCTAAATTTGTCTCACCCTCCATGTCTCCTCATTTGACTAGTGATTTATAGCCTTTATAATAAAACTATAATCGTAAGTATAGCATTTTTTCAGTTCTGTGAATCATTCCACTGAACTATGGAACCAGGGGGAGGGTCAGAGAACCCCCAAATTTATAGCCAGTTGGTCAGAAATATAGGTGGCCTGGGGATCCCTGAACTTGCAGCTGGTGTCTGAAGTCAGGGTAGTCTTATTGGGGGCTGCGCCCTTGTACGGTCTGACGTTAACTTTGGGTGGTTAGTACGAGAATATATAGTACCAATAGAGACACCTCGACCTTAGTTTTGTTGTATATGTTGACCATGGGTTTGTTGTTGTGTTATACTAGCTGCTCTTCTAGTTTTGGCAAAGGATGTGAAAGACTCAAAAACTATGCCATTGTCACTACCATTATTTTTGCCAGCTTTACTTTGTGTTTTAAGTTAACTCAGTATATCACATTTCCCCCACCCATACTATTTCAATATTTATCATCATTTCACAGATAGATAGAAACAGAAGATTAAATTGCCAAGATTACACACCAAGGTCACTCTTAGTATTGATTAGAACTCATCTGCAGTTTACGTCTGTTTGGCAACAGTAATGACTATATTTTATATGGGTTAAGGAAGCTAACAGGAGACTTTAGTTTTCAAGTGACTAGATCAGATTTTCTTCATTTCTCTTTTTTTGATTATATATTACCACCCCTCCCCTAATCAAATAACAAAATGCATATTACAAAGTATTTCAAATACTGCTTCCTTATTAGCAGAATGCACTAAATTTGTAAATTCAAGAGCACACAGAACTGCATACTACAAATGATATACATTGGTTTCAAATGGTCTGAGGCTAGAACTCCAAAATAAAAAAATAAAAGCAAAAATTTTACCTCTGTACTACGTAGCTGTGATGATGCAGCCATATAATCTGATTCTAATTTGTTCTTCTCGGAGATCACTGTAGTATTTTGAAGAATTAAATCTACCTTTTGTATATGCAAAGAAGTGCAAGTCTAGGAACAAAATCCGTAAGAGTTTAATTTGTTTTACAATTAAGAAAAATAATACATTAAAATTGTAAACCATAAAAAATGTTTTTCTAATGTGCCTGATACTTCTCTCAAATAGTTCCTTTTTATAACTATTTTTCACAAGAGAATTTTATTTCTTGTGTCTTTTATTAAGTCATCTGGAATAAAATAATTTGGCCTACTGGGTGCTTTTAACCAATTGCTTGACCTATAATGAAAAATGTCAAATAACAGAGTAAGCTGAAATTATTTATAAAAATCTCTTGCTAAGATTTTACTACCCCGTCTAATCTACTTGCTATAAAAACATGACTAAAATTAAGAAAATGCCTTACCTTAATCAGGTTTGTTAATTCTGTAACAAGTTTTGCTTTTTGAACATTTATTTCTTTGATTCTGGTATTTGCTTTCCGCTCTTCCTCTTCAAGGTTGCAAGTATCCTGTTCCATCAGCTTTAAACTGTATGAAACATATAATAATGTGGAAATCAAAGTTATACACAAGGATTGAACTCAAATCCTAGGTTTCCTGCTGTTTTATGGGGTATTAAGCAGAGTTATCCAAATGTATAAACTGCTCGCTTCTAGATTAATCAATCATTTTATGCAACCATTCAGGATCAAAAAGTATTTGAAATATATTATGTGCCCAGGGCAGCCTAGGTAATGTTAGTGCTAATAGTATGGGATCTGGAATCAGAAAGATAGATCTAAATTTGCTCCTTGCCACTTATAATCAATATAACTGGACAAGTTACTACTCTGAGCTTCAGTTTCATCTAAAAATTTTAAATAATAGTACCTCTCCTATAGGGCTGTGGTGAAGATGTAAAATATGTAACACATTTACACAGTGCCTGGCCCAATAACTGACTGATTGATAAGTATTACTTGTTACTGTTATTAATATTGTTTAAACATAACCCTTCCCTTAAGGAGCTTAACTGGGGGGTGGGGGGGCGGGTGATGAATAGGTAAAAAACAAAACCCATAATGGAAAGACAATAAAACAATCCTAAAACCACCATAACTGAAAGACAATATAACAATCCTCAAAGTAAATACTTTGTTCTGTAAGATGAAGAGAAGGCTCAGAAATTAAGTTACCTAAGATCACAGATTACGGGGTAAGATGTGTTTGGCACCAAAGTCTAAGTTCTTTCCACTACACTATGTTGCCATCGGGGAATAAAGCAAGAACAAAGGACCGAAGCAATAATAAACAAAAATGAACAAGTTCAGTAGGTGTTGTGGAGCTAAGCCTGAATGGTACACAGAGGAGAGTACTGAAGAGGGGAAGGAGATGAGTTGGAAAGGGTAGAGTAAAAACAAGATTTGGAAAAACCTGAAAATCATTTTACGACAAAGGAGTGTTGAATTAAATGTCACGTAGTAATGCAGGAAACGACAACTGATATTCTTGAATGGGATAGGAACATGAAAGGAAGATCAATTAGACAACAGTACTCTGGAGGCACTGAATGGAGAGGGGACCAGTCAGGGAGAGACTACTACCCCGGTCACCACTGCTATATTCCTAAGTGTATTACTGTAGGTATGAGACAGAGGGCCAGTAATGGTTATGAAAGGTCATTTCACTACAAAAATCAATGTTACTTTATGAGGAGAAAGTTTAGTTTTAGACAACAGTCCAATATAGCAGTTGCACAGTAAAGGTTTAGTGTTTGTAGATGATTGAAGACAGGAATGAAAAGAAGGGTTAAAGTTGGAAAAAAATCCTAGGGAGTTAGACTAAAGATACATCTTGCCTTAAACAACCAAGGTACATTATTAACTTTTAAAATAAAAGTTAGTGACAACTGTTTGCTTTAAAAAAAAAAACAACAATAAAGAACTAATTTTCTTAATGCATCTCAAATATGATTCAATTTATGTATTTAGAAACATTACTATATTTGTTCAATGAACTGTCACTTACTATTAAAATAAGACTGATTATGTCATTAATACCTGTAACTTTCACCTACAGGGAAGCAGCACAAAAGAACAAAAAGATGTGAGCTACGACATGGTAGGCTTTGGGGAAAACTTGAAAACTGTAAGTTACTGTTTATTTCCCCTGGCAGTAGGATTCAAGTTTGAGAGAGAAATGATTACAAAACATGCTTGTCGGATTTGTGGTATCATTCCAGGGTTAATAACCTCCCCGTACTGCTCTGTGCCCCCAGCCCACACCCCACCAAATAGGCTGCAAATTACCTTCCTAGTTTGGAACTAATTTTTTGTTCCAGTTGTCTTTTTTTGGTTTTCCTTTCAAGAAGCTCCTTCTTCTTTTGTCTAAGTTCATTATCTTCGTATTCTAGATGTTTGTTTCTCTCACGTAAGGCAATCAACCCTGATTCCACTGCTCGTAATTTTCTATTAACTTCCTATGGGATATTCAAAATTATTAACATATTTTAAAAAGAGTTCTAATTACAGCTTTATAAATCCAGTTAATATTTTTTTCTAATACTCAAACCAAAACAACCAACCTTTAGATGTTCTTCTAAGTGTCTTCTTTGCTCTAGATCCACAGTAACTGTGAGAAACTGGGCTACTTTTAGGGATGTGTTACTAGAAATAACTTTGTTTGAATAAAAAGAAGTTTTCACCACATACTTCTCTTCTGCCGTATACATTTGTTTTAACCGTGTTTCTTGTATTACCTACAATGTAAAATAAGTATTAGTGCACACCTAATAATAATTATGATATATTTAAAAGGACTAAAGGATTAAAAATACAGACCAAGTGAATTTTAGAAGATCAAAATATAGTAGATGTACTTTCATTTTTCAAAACTTATCCAACAACATCTCTAAAAAGGTGGTTGATACATTTCAGGTTATTTTAGATAACAACACTAAGGAAGAGAAAATTAGGAGAAAACCAAAACAACTAGCAAAGTTGGCTATACTCTACCTTCGCTATTCCATCTCTCCTAACTAAGTGTACTTTTGGAGCTTTATTGTATCTACAGAAGACATACCAGGGGACAAGCGTCCATTACATTGAACTGGGTTATGTCAGGTAAGTCATTTACTCTTCCTTGCCCTCAGATATACTGTTCAAAGATACATAATCTTGTATTCAATTCCTGTATATTTGAGATAATACTTAATAGAAATACTTTTCAAAGATTTCAAAGACTTTTTTTGTATTTTGGGGGATCTTTTCTCTCAAGAACTTGTACAAGAAGTTTCATAAAGTACATTCTAAACACCTTAACACTAATTAGATCTATTTCTGTCTATTTTTAAAGAATAAGCTACAGCAGTGCAGTTTTTCTAATCTCTAAAGGTTCATTACCAATACTTTTGTGGCATGTTTCTCTCCAGAAGTTTACTGTCTAAGTGAAGAGAGAAAACATATTTAAGCACACTTAGTTTAATGAGTTATCAAGTGGCATCCTTAAATGACGAATAATTTGGAATGAAAGGAAAGCCTAGATGAGGTTAGCCTACCCAAGTGTCATGAAAGTAAGTTTTAAATGGGATCTGAACTGACAAGAAATGGTGAGGGAAAGGCACTCCCACCAAAAAGGACATCATGAGCTAAAGGCGTCATCGGACAATTGAACCAAAGGGGAGAGCCTTAGAAATTAATGAGAGAACAATTCCAGAGATAGGTTATGATTACAATCATTGTTAGAAACCAAAAATGTTAGGACGCAATAACAAAGCAAAACTTACACTAAAAAATGTATTTTTAGTCTAAGGAAGAAATAGAACTGTTACTATCATTATCTGGATGTGAAACAAAAGGATTGAGGATATAAAGGCAGTAAATTTCCTCAACAAAGGTCTCTATCTTTCAAAAGATAGCTAAGCTAATGCCAGGGGCTTTACCAAGAGTCGGAAACACTTCCTGACTTGGCATTACTGTATATTCATATGTCTGAGAAGTGTCTCATCGTGATTTATAGAGTATTTACATACAACATAGCACTGAGTTGGGCATCGGAACAATCAAGCATAAGAAATATTCAATGTGTTCAAGGATTAAAAAAATACCATCACCTACATAACACCAGAGATTACTGGTTAATGAAAAAATACTTGAAAAGAGATGAAGGGGAACAAAAGAACTAATTTTACTTTAAATTATATGAATTCCAATGCTATTTCTCTAGTACAAACAGTAAGGTTAAAGCTCTCTGGGTGACAAAATGTTAAAAAATAAAAGTACATAAAAATAATTCAACTTGAAGCACTGTTCAAAAAGCAAAAGGATTTTCCAAGTGTGGTAGTTGTTCCTTTCTGCCCTAAAGTAAAACTATGAAAGCCTTAACCAACTCTCCTATAGTTGTTTTGCAATAGTGAAGAATTCCCAATACTGTGACTTTCAGATAGCTCTACTTATCCCTAGTTATGACAGAAATTGGTCTGGTCTATGCATGTGGTCTTGTCCTCTCATCTAAACACCATGGAATTAAGACAGAAGTACACCGACATGGAGAGTTATATTTTTGGTTTCCCCAAATGATCACCATGAAATGATGTAATTTTAACTCGAAGACACGGGCAACTTACTATAATTAGCTTATTTCTGCAACATGAGTTGATAATGAGCCCTTATTTCTATCTTCTTTTAATGAAGTAGGTAGAGCCACCAAACTGCAAATGAATTCTCTTAGGGATATTTGTACACTGGTTGTTAAAAATTTTAAACAATTTTCTCATAACTTCAATATTACAAATTCAATATTATAAATAGCAGTTAGGTCTGTAATTGGGTCCTAGATGCTTACAAGTGGTATTAATACGGCAACTTGGTGTTTAGAAGAGATTTTTAGAACCTGTTTTAGAAGAGATTTCTTCCCTGTTTCTGCCTGTGATAAAAACAACAAATGTGATTTGGAGTCTTGGAGATTGGTTCTAAGAAGAAAATTCTAAGCAGCATTAACAGAATACAGGAACTAAGAGTTTATGTAGCTATACTAGCCAGGAAAATGAGATCCTATTAAGTATGGTCATTCATATATGAGACAATCTTAAGTGGAAGCTTTAAGAAGGGGAGGGTTTACCAAAACATTTCTATATCCTGTTCTACCATCCTGAAGTATAATTTGTCTGAAAGACAATAATTCCACATCACTCCTGTCGTCAAGTATTAGTCAACAGCCACTGTTCTATATTAAAAATATAAAATACAAAGAAAATTTGTGTGGTTAAAAGCAACAAAATAACATGCTTCTTTAAATTTCTCACAATTTTTCCTTGACTTTAACCTAAGAAATTGTAACAAACCTCCATTTTTGGTACTGATTGAGTATTTTCGTACCCGTTCAATTCTTTCTCTGGTCCTTTCAGTTCCTACAGGAACTTCATGAATATGATACTGGCAGCAAAGGTAACTCATGACAGGAGCAGGTGCATCGAACAACTCTCGCAAGTAAGAAAAAAATCCATATTGTCTGAAAGAAAAGGCATCTATTAGGTTTTTCAGCTTAAAATATCATTTAAAAAAAATCTGATAGTTGACAAGTGGCCAACAAACAACAAATAAAATAGTGTCTTTGCGTATTTTCAAATCACTTAAGTGACTAATATTGAGATTTATTTTCTTGTCAAAGTTTAATTTTAATATATTTATGATTACAAATTATTAATCTCTTCTTTTGTTTATTTTTCCATTGCTTTTATATTTAGAATGCCTATTTACATCCAGAGTTAAGACATTTACTTACAGCTATTTTATAATCACAATTTTTTCGTTTAGTACTTCTGGAAATTACTTTTGCATTATTAAGTGATGATTTATCATTTCATTTTTCCAATAACTAGCCAACTATTTTAGTATCTTTTATTAAATAGTATAATATTGTTTCACTGATTTAAAACATCCTCATATATAAACTATACCATGGTTTGTTCCTGGGCCTAGATTTTTCCCTTTTTTAGACTTAAGTAGTGATCCTAAAAGGAAATATAACACTGCCTATAACAAACATATTCATGTGACAAAGAGATAATTAAAATGTAAAGAGACAATTAAAATATAATTAAAAGAGGTAAATGATTATCCAAAAATAACAGGTTATTTCTAATAATATTTTCAAGACTTACTTTAGTTCATTCAAAGATCTTGAAGGTGCTCTGTCTGCATATGAACTCTTGGGAGCAATCACAGTATTTACTCTCAATTTTTTATTGTCACGAACCTGAATGTAAGGAGAAGAAAATATTTTAATTACCATCTATTATCAACCGAAATGACTTTTAAAGTTACCATATTCCTACTGGCATTCGTGTGATAATCAGAAATTCGAACACTGACAGGATATTTAATGGTATTTACAAGAAAAATTTTTAGTGTGATTATAACATTGTAGTTATGTGTTTTTACAAATAGAGTCCATTTCTTTTATCATTTTCACTGATCAATTCTATGAAACAGTAAAGAAAGCAATAATACCAGAACTCTTTCAAAAAATAAGAGGAAGGGACATTTCACAAGTCATTTTATGATACCAGTATCATGTTGATAGCAAACCTGACGAAAACATTATAATATCCCTCATGAACACAGATGCAAAAGTCCTTAACAAAATAATACCAGCATGGGCCAGGGAGCTGTGTCCTACACAACTAGACTGAGAAACAACAGCTTGAACCGGAGGGGTAGAGGGTGGAGTGGGAGAGGCGGAAGAAGGAGGGAACAAAAAAAAAGAAAAAGATCATACAGTGCTAAGAGAAATTAATGGAGGTATGATGTGATGGTGAAATTGAAGAATTTTATGGTGGCACAGATTAGCAATACTTGAAACTACTTTAACAGAATTCTAGGCTTGAAACAAATGAGTAAATAATACTGTTGATAAGGGGGGCTATGTTTTTTACAGCTACAGGAGTAAATTACAAATATACAAAGGAGAAAGACTAAAAGACTACCCTGTTGCGTTGGATTATAGTTGCAAGTGTCAGTGTAAACTCACAGTGCACTAATGTTCTCTTGGACATAGAGGAGAAATGAGACACTATCAGTAGTGGCAAGAACATATCTAGTACCTAGATCTTGGTCTAAAAGGAACTAGGGTTCTTTAGGAAAAGGGCTGACTGTTAAGGCCCAGACTAAGTTCAAGATGAGTCACATCTTGTTTTGCCAAAAAGTAAGCAATATTCAACATATGACAATGTATCAACAGAACACAAAAGTTAACTTGAGGAAGGTCTCACTGGCCAAATCTGGGACAATCTGAATATTAAAATAATGATAGTAATGGACTATGATCCATAAAAAAACAAAATTCTATGAATCTATATTAAGTGAATAAAGAACAAGCTCTTCCACAAAGAATGCCAACTAATAAATACAGACGGAGTAACTTAGAATCATTGATTCTTAAACTTACTAGACAGTTTCATAAAGAACAGGATATTTATTACACAGTCGCAAAGTATCTCCACACAAATAATTACAGAGAGAAAACTAGTTTTGCTATAATGCTTGTTTTGAAGGCCAATTTGTTCCAAGCAATTGATATACTAGGGGACCGTTTAAGCATTACACATGAATTTCACATTGGCTTATGTGTAATTTTATCTACAAGACACACAAGGTATTCTCTAGGTGAATGCAGAAAACTACGCCCAATGAACTGAGCTGCATAGCGATACATAATTTGTACACAAAATACACACACATACACACTCCTCTTAAATACCTACCTGCTACCTCAGGTCACTACATGTGTTATGAGCCACACCCAAACACATTTGGCAGTTGCTTGTAATTTTTCTGTAAGTTTAAAGTTATTCCAAATAAAATTATTAAAAGGAAACAGAGGACTGAAGGTACAGATGAAACAATATTGGCCATGAGTCAATCTATCAATGACACTAGTGTATAGGATTCATTTAAGTTTTTAAAATGTATTGTTTTAGTGGTTACACTAAGTAAAACTGAATTACCCAATGAGAAAATAATTTGCTTTTCAATTCCCTTTCAATACCCTAATCATACCAAGGAGAAAGTTGCTGTATGTTGTCAGCATGTCCTTATTATCTCCTTTTTTTAAAAAAAAAATCATGTCTTCTGTTTTCAGTAAGCAACAGTACAGATCTAGGATTTACTCAACTGTTTTTATTATCTTTATTGTTAACCAAATTATTCGCTTTCTACTTTGGTGGTGATATACTTCCTTTTAGAATATTTTGAGTAATAAAAAGTGATTTTAAAGAAAAATATTAAACACACAATGGGATTTATAGATGATGTAATACAGAATTGTACACCTGAAATCTATGTAACTTTACTAACAATTGTCACCCCAATAAATTAAAAAAAAAAGAAAAATATTAGTATAGTTAGTACTCAGAGATGACAAAAATTGTGATGATAGTATACTACATAGCAAAAACTGTGAAGATGTTTTGTAAGTTACTAAAGAATGGGAAATGTACTCTAGTAGATATAACTACAGAAGCAGCTTATATTCAATAAATTTCACAATTTAAAATACACAAAAAGTCATACATGTAAGAGGAAATTCTGGTACTACTGATGAGAAGCTATGGAAAGTTCATTGTGTACAGCACAACAAAAAAATAATAAAAGTCAAATTTTCAGAAACCAGTGTCATATTATCAAATATGGTTCAAATACTCAGCACAGAGGAAGCATGGATTTTTGAGGCAAAGCAAGGTATTTAGCATAGGCTAAGCTGGCAATTTGCAAAATAGAAATCATCTACTGAACCTAACTGAACACCCTTCAGAAGTCTGTGCCACGTCTCATAGACTTGTAACCCAAGCAATCTACTTCAATAAGCTGACACCATATTACTAACTCACTGCTGGGGCTTAAATAGTTCTAAAATATAGAAATGTTGAACGTTTTTAGAGTCCATTTTATAATTTTACTCATTCAACCTTTTTTTCCAGTCACCGTATATTCACATTCTCTACCAAATCCCAAACCAAAAATCTTTTGACATAGATAATATTACCTCCAATTTAGCGATGAGAAAACTTAAGGCACAAAAAAAACATTTAGGTAACTTGCCCAAGTTAGCAGCAAAACCAGAATTCAAATCCTGACAGCCTATCTGTAGAGTCTGTGCTCTTAATTACTAAGCCATGCTTCCTTTCAGTGGCTTAAATTCTTGGGCAGTGGTGTTTTCTAGCCAGATACAGAATTCTCATTCTTTTTGAAGTGGTTTTATTTATATCATATAAACAACATCACATATTGATTTCCCATCCAAAGAAAAACTGAGTTCATCTCAATACATTTACCAAAAGGACGTTCAAGACCAAAGGTCCAGCATTATGATGTTTCTATCTCTTAATGACAGAATTAGACTCTTCATATTAATTCCAAATGATAATTTCAAAACATGTTACACAGGGAATTATGAGCTGTTGTTCTTCTTATAAAACAACCACATTCCCTAATAATGGCATAGATAAGAAAAAATTTAGCAAAAGTAAGTGATTTTTACACGAGAGTTACTGCTGGTAAAATCAATCATCACTTTCTGCTTTGGTTTGAATTTTAAAATTCACTAAAAGATGAGTGCCAAGTGAGTCAAAATATTATTAGTACTTGCCTCTTTGAGGAAAACTTCCATATCTTCTTGACTCTCAAATACAAAGGCTCTCAAGTCATTTGATGGAATATGATTTTCAATATATTTAGCATTTTTATTATCTTTCATATTGATCTAAACAAAACAAAAAGAAAAAAATAAGTTGATTTCCATGAAATCCAAACTGATTACTAGAACACAATTATGTTTAACTTAGATTTACTTAAATTTAATGGCTGAGAAAAAGGGAGAAAAGAAAAAAAGAACTTGGTATTGAAGGGTCAACATTGTAAAACATCTATTTATTACTCTGAAACATCTAATACATAGTAAAATGAAAGCTAAGACTTGAATAGTATCTGATGCGTAGCAATTTTGGTACTATCTAATGAATAAGTTCCTTTCTGGTCAACTCATTGAAAACACTGAAACAGTCTTAGATTGTGACCTAAGAGTATAAACATTTCTTATCTGTCTCCCAACTTTTAATACTTTTTTTTTTAATTTTTGAGAGGAATTCATACTATACATGGCAATAACCAACTGGCACAAAACCACAAAGAAATGAATAAAACTTTATGAAACTAATGGAAAATAACCAGCTATGGATTAATTACAACTGTTAGTGTCTTCAAGAGAAACCCAAAGTTTGTACCACTAGAGCACAAACTTAATGATTTATTTTAAAATATTAACTAATTTAAAAAATATATTAACTAATTAGGCATTTCCTCATGTTAAGGCTCAATGGTCCTGAAGATACTACTAAGATACAAGATAGGTCAGGAAAACAAATTGTTTTAAGAAGAATACAATTTATTTTTTGCAGATGACAAGTATGTTAAAAAGCAGAGCGTGATAAATCTCCATAACAGAGGTATACAAAAAATGCTATCTGTGGAAAGTGAAATCTGCTTTCTTAAAAAAATAAAATTTTATGAAAGAAAATATTTATGTTTCATATATACTTAAATATATATGTAAGAAAATTCAGCATACCAATTAAAAGCTAGGGCTTTGGGATCAGATAGATGTCATTTCAAATTCTGTGTGTGACCTTGATCAAATATTAATCAAATCTCTGAAAACATTAGCTATCTCACCCCTAAAATGGGTACAGTAAAACAGTGTATACCTCATAGGAATAAATGTGGGTTAAAAGATTAGATAATAACACAAGCAAACAAAATTAAAACCACATAAAACACTATGACCTGGACAGAGACACTATAGTTAGTGTCCATTGTTTCACAAATTTTTTTTTGGTACCAAATTACATTATTGAAAGAAATAGTACAAATGAAAGAATATATGTGTGGGTATTTGCTACAACTTATAGAAAGGGTAAAGTAACCCTAATATGACCATAGGAAGTCACGCTTTTTATTTTTTATAGGTATGGATAAGCCACTCTAAAACTGAGCTCACATTATCCTTCTTTCCCAGGGTGTACTTGTCAGAGATATGCTGTCAGGTCAGATTCTGGAGCCCCCATCTTGTATAAGTTGGTCACATGGTCATTCAATTCTTTCATGAATTTCACCTGCTAAGTTAGGTAATAAGTTTCAAGGAAGTCACACAAGTAGGGGGCCATTCATTGAGAAGTTTGTTCATTTCCTGTAGTGACTGAGTCACAATTTTTCCCAAGTGTAATGCATATTCCATTGCATTCACTGTCTGGTTTCCTGATATCCTCAAGGAAGATTTGGCCACCTTGTTGGTTGTACAGCTTCATCAGTTTCTTAGCATGCTCCTTCTCATGAGATTGGTGAAGAAAATATTTGGGAAAGTTCTCCAAAGATACATCTTCACAGCCACAGAAGTAAGACACAGACACAGACAGGTGCACACAGGAAGTGTATGTAGCATTCCATTGCTCTGGTAGTTGATGGCAGCATCCTATTTCAACATTTTTTAAAAACGAAAACTTTCTATACATCCTATCTTACAACCTGTTTTACGATTCACTAACATGTTATAAATGTCCTTTTATATAAATAGAGACCTACAGCAACATTTTTAATATCTGCATAGTAGTCCAACATAAGGATATAATTTATGTAACTAATCAATGTTTTTGAAAATTTTGTTCTTTTGTTCCATCATTCTGCTATTATAAATACTACTGTGAGGAATGTAAGTATTAAAAAAATCTGCATATTTCTCCAATTCTACAATGGAACTATTAGAAATAACTTCTGGAAACAGATTGCTAATTGACAAGTTACCGTATTTTGCCGTGTAAAATGCGCACTTTTTTGCCCAAATTTGTGAGGGAAAAATAGGATGTACATTATATGTGGAAAGTACTAATTCCTTATCTATATAAGTGTTTTTAATTGTTTTATTTATGCTTATGAGTTAAAAGTATAACTCTAGAAATCAGTAATGATATCCGTTTGCAAAATAATACCCTGGAATACGATAATCAGTTTTGTTGAACTTACAATAAACTTACAACGATGAAGAGTTTTTGTCCTTCTATGATGTGTAAATATTGTAAATTTGTTACCGGTATGTAAAATTTCTTGTATCTTGTATCTGTTCTTGTGTTTTGTAATTATTTGTTACCTAAAATTTCTTGTACCATAATATGTTAAAAAATAAATGCTAAAATTCCTTTCCTATACAAAAAACAAGTACCTAAATGTAAACAAATAAAAATTTGAATTAAAACAAAACATTTATTTCCCTAAAGTTTGGGCCAAAAACATGGGTGTGTATTTCACACAGGAGCACATTACACACGGCCAATTACGGTATATGACTAAAATTTTAAGTTTACAAATTGCTAATTTGCCTACGAAGGTGGTAACATTTCAACTAAATCTTGAAGGGTTAAGTAAGTGTGTGGGAATACAGTTGGAAGGAGGTGGTAGGAAAGATGAAGGGTTATTCCAAGAAGGGTAAAAAAAAGCAGAGTATATCTTTTTATCTCAAAGATTCAAACATAATTTAAAATGTCAATATATGCCAGCTAGTACTTCAATCTGGTAATAGGCTATTATTAGAAAACCAAATGACAAGAGGATAAAAAATCTAATAAAGTTCTAAGTATTATTTTGAGGCTGGCATTTTAATAAAAATTTGTTGACAACTACACTTGATTGTAATTTATTATACTAAGGATCTCAATGTATTTTTGTTATATTTTCTTCCAATCCTTATTAGATTAAGCAAAACAATAATGCCTGCATCCAATATATATATTCCCTTCTTGATCTGCCAAAAATATTCTAACAATATATACTTGAGCTAGCAGAGAATACATTACGCATATTAATTTTGCTAATATAATGTAAGATATAATAAAAGAAAAAACTATATGAAATGATTTAATAAAGTGTAATAACACAAACATAAATTACAGAAAAGTAGAACTTTTCATGAATCCTGCAAGGATCTACAGTACATTCTTTTCTAAAGTAAAAAAAGTTATCTAGCAAAAACAATCAAGTCATTTTTGGATAAGGTTTTAGTTTATATTATATATAAGAGCTATCAAATGTTTATATATAAACATTTACATATAAGAAACTGTTTGTTTCACTCAGAATCCTCAGAACGCTCTGTTTGTGTAGCAGGTAATTTTTCTTGTCTATCTTCTATCAGGTGCCTCATGTCAACATAATTATTTACAGCAGTTTTCTAGTGTTCTATCCCTTTGGCAGCACCTAATCTATTGCCTACTATGACCTCAGAATACCAATTGCCAGAAGCAACCAGCTAACCAAGCTAATTTTATACATGATTCTTAGTCAGTAAAGAGTCATTTTCATTATTGACCAAGGGCCCTTTTAAAACAAACCTGTGTATGGATTAAGCAGTATACCAGTTGCCCCAAGTCTGACAACAGAAAACCAGGGATGTAAATAAAGACAAAGAATTCTTAAAACAACAAAAATCTATAATGATTACAATAATCAAACTCATGGATTCTACCAAGATGAATAAAATTTCTCACCGTAAGCATTATGGGCTCATAGACTCCTTGCTTAAATTTGTCTCTGTTATTTCTCAGCCATAAAACAGCATCATACGTGTCACGGTATCTCTGTCGCAGCTTATCTTCCTTTTGATTCATAAGATTGTCAAACTGTACAATTTGATCATTCACACCTCAAATTAAAGAATAAATCAAGGTACTGTTTCTCTGAAAATTTTCATTAGTAAAATATTCTATTAATAATACAAAAGAATATCTTAGACCCACATGTTACAAACACCAGTCCGCAAGCACCCAGCACAGTACTATAGTATCATCTTTTGTCATTTAACAATTGTCAAGAGTTCTTACGTGTATGTAACCTGGACAAACCATTCTCAAATTTTCAAAGACCTGAGATAAAAGATGATCTTTAAGTTTTCAAAAACAAGTAAGTCACGTACAAAAGAATGAGAAAACACTAGATTTCCAATCACAAGATAATCACAATAAGCATTCAAATTTTTGAGAGAAAAATTATTGTCAAATTAGAATCATATATACAACAAAACTGAGGAAAGGGGATAACGGAATAAAGATATTTCCAGGGATGCAAAGACGCTGAAATTAGTTCCCAAATATCTCTTAGGAGGTTCTCTGAACCTGTAACAAAATAAGGGACTAAGAAAAATAGAAGACATGGAATTCAGAAATAGCTTTCTCCAACACAGAAAAGGATCTGAGACAAATTCCCAGATGACTGCCATGCAGAAGGCCTTGAGAACCATCAATTAGGAAGGACAATGGAATGCTCCAGAACTCAAGAGAATGTCAGGTAAGATAGTTGTGGTTTTTTTTCAACTTAAGGAAACACTAAAACAAATGGTGCTTTTTTAAAAAAGGTAAATTACAACTTAAAAAAAGCTATCAATAAAAGGAAATTAGATCATAATATACTACCTGGCTCTGCTATGAATAAGTTTCATTGTTGTAATAACATAAGTAATACTTATAGCTTTTAGAATTAACTCGTAAACAGAGCACATAAAACTTGATTATAGCTTTCAATGTTTTCAGTCCTAAAAATATAAAAACCAAAGTACAGATTAGAGAATTTAGAATGTGAGAAGGGATGAAAGTAAAAAGGACAAGAGTAAGTAGTATTCTGGGTTTACAGTGTACATTCAAGATGTAGTGACAATTGTTAAATGACAAAAGATCTAATATTACTCATAATAAATCAATATTAAGAAATTTTAATGATTAATAACTAATGTTAATATAGTCTCATTTGAGCTATTACAAAACAGGGAGGGGAGCTGAAATCTGTATCTAAAATAACAAAATAACAAAAGATAATGTCTAAAATTTAGGAATCAAACTATGGTGGAATAAGAATATGCTGCAAATATGAGAAGGACTAGCAGAGAAAACTGCTGAAATATTTAAAAGTGCTTACTCTTGAAAGTGGGTCTCAAAGCCAAAAAGGGGTTAGGCTACCCTTTTGTTCTAATTTTTTTTTTTTTTTAAATCACACACATCTAGTACTTTGATAAATATAAAAATGGGTTTTTTTTTTATCTGATCTTCGTCATATGTACTGAGCAGACAGATTATAAGATCACCTCTATTTGAATAATGCTATGGATCTACCCACATCTACAGAAAAAAAAGCAAACATGAAACTGGACTGGTTTCAAGGAGCAAAGCAAATGGAAGGTTATGAAGGCTAGAATTAATTTGATCTGAGAAATAATACTGAGTGACTCTGTACAGTCTGACCTAAGACAACGGCCAGTCAGTGGCAAGTCGTGATACATGATAGACAATTAAGGCCGTAAGTTGGGAGAACTGAGCTAAGCTTCCTCAATAGGGAGACTTGAACATTTAAAGACATAGCAGGGGAAGAAGAAAAGCCATTATCAGAGATACAGCTCCATTTTATAAACATCTCTTCACCCTAAGTTTACTAAGACTTACTCTTTTTCTCCTTCTCTAGAGTTTCCCTCTCTTTATGCTTATCGATGATCTCGCCTTCGCATAATTCCTTTTTATCTTGAACTCGTCTCAGGTCATTTGTAATGGCATCAATTTGGGGTTGAAGATTCACACAGTTTTCTGTGGTCTTCAGTTCATTTTGCAAATCTTCTATCATTTTGCGGGTATTACTTATTCTCCTCTGTCGGTCATGTTCTTCATTTTGTTTTACTGTTAAAGCCTGCTGAAGTTCCTCGATCTAATAAAACAAAAGTAGGTTAGTACTGGCGATTGTTTTTCTCCTGGTTTATGAGGCTTTATAGTAATACAGTTTTAAAAATGCAAACACTCTAAGAACATGGGTGTTTTCCTCACTAAAAGGTATCCTGCTAGAATTAGATTGTTACTCCTACCAGACTACCTAAATTTTTTATTTGTTCACTAATATGTCCCAAGTATCTAAAGTAGTGCTTAGTATAGTTAGTACTCATTAAATATTTGCTGAATAAACAAAATATTTAGATTTCTAAATATTTATAGGAAGTAAATACATGTTTCACATCTTAAGGCTGAAATTAAACGTCATATGGTTATATGATACTTTCAATAAAGTAGTAATAGAAATGATGATTATGTCGCCCTATTAAATAAACTTTTCTTTTCAACAAAATTATTTTCTAACACTTCAAATTAATAACGTGAGATTTCAAAACATCAAGCTGTAAGTTTAGATTTGTTGACTCTTTTTCTGTAAATTGTTTTTGAAAATTCATGTAAATTGTCAGTGAAATTTTGTTAAAACTATAGTCTACCTAAGACAGTTAAGATTTTAACACATACACGTAAATATATACTTATGCACCCAACTTATTTTTTTACAAAATAGAATTCTGTATTAAAATAGATATGATTAACATATTACATAACTCGCCGATTAGCTCACTTTATTTCCAAGTCTCATTTACTCCCTCTCCGTTGTAAAAGTAACATTTCGTTATAGAAAATATGGAAAATACAGAAATAAAAATCTATAATCCTAATGTCCTTAAACATTTACATTTTAACGCCTGTCTGTACCGTGTTTCCCCAAAAATAAGACCTAGCCAGACAATCAGCTCTAGTGCGTCTTTTGGAGCAAAAATATAAGATCCGGTATAATATAATATAATATAATATAATATAATATAATATAATACTGACTCATATTAATTTTTGCTCCAGAAGAGGCATTAAAGCTGATTGTGCGGCAGGTCTTACTCTTGGGGAAACATAGTAGAACATATGCTTTACTAAATGACATCACTAAAAATGTATTCAGCACAGTTTCTCATTATCGCCTATGTCTTTGCAAAATAAAAATTTAATACCTGCATAATGTCATTATATAGATATACCAGATTTTACCCCATTCCCTATTGCTGGAAATTTGGGTTGCTATCAATTTCTTCTTCCTAAAAGTTTAGCTTTGACGGTGTCAGGACAAGGAACTAAACATATAGCGAAACCCCATCTTCTATACCAAATGTGAAGGACAGAAAAAAGATATTTGAAAAAAATAAGTTACATATCTGAAAAGTAACAATGTCCAATGGGCCTAAAACAATGAAGCTTACAAGAAGCCACCGTGTTCAGCCAGGAAACCCATGAAGTCCGCCCATTCAGGAGAATAAACTGGCATGTCATAGAAGGCAGGTATAGAATTAAGAATCACGAAACACAACGTGAGGAAGTCCAAGTCCGTGAAAAAGGACAAGAAATTTAACAAATATAACCTTTGCACTACCAGCAAAATAGAGAACATAGCTACCAAAAAACCATCTGAGAAACTACCGTTTTCATCATACCCATGTTTAGTTCAGGCACAGTAAGTCCAAGCCTCCAGGATCACCAGTCTTCACTAGGATACTATTCCCATGCTGCTCTTTATCTTCCATTTCTCTGAACGGTCTTCTTGTTCTAAAACTTGGCTATTCCTGGAAGACACCACTGCTCCCTAGAGCCCTCTGAAGTGGTGACCCTTTTAGTGGTGGTCATAATCCTTCTGAGTATTTCAGAGCTGAGGAGGGGACCTCATCAATCGCCACTGTACTACTTCCTCTGTTAACTGAGCCCCACTTCACTTCCTTAAAGCCCATGGGATCAGACTTTACCAGACATGAACTTTGTTGCTACATTAACTACCTCTCTCAAAACTCATCCTCATGCCCTTCATCCATGGATGACTTTAGCACTAGACTGACTCACTGTCTTCCTCTCAATCATTAGGCCTGTCACCATGAGATTTCAACATACATACAGAAAAATCAATCTAATTGTTCGGCCTCTGTGTTCCTGACTTCTTCAACTTCAACCATCTTTGATAAACCCCTCTAGCCAACTCTCTTAGTATTATATTCTAGATCATATAAATCCCCCAAATCACACCACTTCTGAAGCTGTATTCCACAATCTTACACTTCAATCACCATTTCCTTTCCTTCCATTTTACTTATTATGGTATTCCTATTCCAACTACCCTTTGACCCTGCAGGCCCCTTCAACCCATTGACCCTACTACCTTTTCAAATATCCACCATGCTCTTCATTTCTTTCCTTAACCTAAAAAAGGAGTAAAATATGCCCACATTAAGCAGAGGAAAGGAAATAATAAAGATATGAAAAGACATCAATGATACTGAAAATAAAAAAACAAAAGAAAAATCAATGAAACAAAAAAACAGATTATTTGAAAAAAGCAATAAAATTAACAAACCTCTAGCAAGACTGACAACACAAAGAAACAAAAAACAATCCTAGAAGACACAAATTATCAATATCAGGAATGAAACGGGTATCACTGTATCATTACAGACCCTACAGACATCTAAAGAATAACAAGGGAACTTATACACACATAAGTTTGACAATTTACACAAAATGGAACAATTCCTCAAAAAATACTACTGCAATTCATCCAATACAAAATAGATTATTTAGGGAGCTTATAACTATTAAGTAAATTGAGTTCACAATTTTAAACTCCCCCCCCCCAAAAGCTTCAGATCCACAGTGTTATTTGAGAATTACTCAGAATATTTAAAAAATTAGCAATTCTACAAACTCTCTTCCAAAAAATAGAAGAGGAAGAAACTACCCAATTCATTTTATAAAGCTAGCTATTATCCTGATCCCAAAAGCAGACAGACACTACAAAATAAAACTACAGAACAATATGCCTTATGAATAGACACAAAAATCCTTTAAATGTTAGCAAACAGAATTCAATAGTATGCAAAGGGAATTATATATTTATACACCACAAGCAAGCAGGGTTTATTTCATGCATGCAAGGTTGATATGATACTCAAAAATCAATGTAATCCATCATATTAACAAGCTAAAGATGTACATGTACATGATCATATCAATAGATGCAGAAAAAGCATTTGACAAAAATTCAACATTCATTCATGATAAATATTCTCAGAAACACAGGAATAGAGTGGAACTTCCTATACTTGATAAAGAACGTCTATAAAAAAACTATAGCTAATATTATTGTTAATGGTGAAAAACTGAATTCTTTCCTTCTAAGATCAGGAGCAAAGATGTCTACTCTTACCATTTTTATTTAACACAGTGCTAGAAGTTCTAGCTAGTACAATAAGGGATGGAAAGAAGTAAAAGGCATACAAATCAGTACGGAAGAAATAAAGTTGTCCCCATTTGTAGATGACTGCCTATGTATAAAATGCCAAGGAATCTGTTAAGGGGGGGGACGGGAGAAAGGGAGGGAGGGGTGGAGACAGAGAGAAACATGGATGGAGAAAGAAAGGGTGGGAAGAAAAGAAACGAAAAATTTAGGTGTAATCTAAACTAAACACACTGAGGATTTGTATGCTGAAAACTATACAACGCTGATGAAAGAAATCAAAGATCTAAATAAATGGAGACATACCGTGTCCACAGATTGGAAGACTCAATATAGTAAAGATTTCAATTCTCCCCAACTGATATACACGTTTAGTGCAATTCCTATTAAAATCCCAGCAACATTTTTCTGTAGATACAGAAAAGATTTGGATGTCATCAGGAATCGTGAAGTAAGGAACTCCGAAAAATCACTCCTCCATAAAAGAAATGAAAATATTGACAAAAATTGTCAAAATTAACTTTTTTAGAGCTCTAGAATTTAAACAAAGGCTTGCAACAATCCAGAAAGTGTTTATTCAAGAAAAATGCTTGAATCTTGGGGAAAAAAACAGCAAGCTTTGTGGTATTTTGAACACTCCCTATTCCCATTCCCCTCTCCTATTCCAATTTAGCCTGGAAAAGCAACAGCCCACAATCATAGTGAAGTCAGCAGTCTAGCAGCCACTGGAGAGGTCAGAACAGGATTAGAGCTTTTTCAAATTCTTTCTCAGAGAACTGTCATTATCTGATCTGTCTGGCAGTTTCCTGGAAAACCTTACATGCAAGCCTTATCTTTAGTTGACCTGACTCCACAGCTTGCTCACTGCAAAACAGCCTTTTCCTGAAAACATTTGTTAAAAACAATCAGTGGCAATTGTTTAACACCACTGTTGCTGGACTCACAGTAAGAGTTGTGGCAAATAATAAGCTAACCAAAAAAACTTAAAAGGAAAAGCTAGAGAATGAAATGCCCATTGGAGACTTTGGAAGCTCCTGGAATCCAGAAGGCCACATGTCTGACTAGAACTTTGTGCACGATCAGGGCTGTCTGTATGATCCAGAAAGACCTGAGGATGTCCTCAGCTTTCACAGAGGCTCTGTACAAAGAGGTATCATCCTGAGGCTCTGTGCAAACAGTAAGTAAAAGCCTAAATAGAGTGGTAAACTTGCACTACAAATTAACCAAAGCTTGCAACAATTCAGGGGGCATCTACTCAAGGAAAACAACTGAACCTTGGTGGAAAGTGAAAATCTGCCCAGCTGATAGCTGAAGGTGTGACCCAACATGCACCCAAAGACCCTCAACAAAGACTAGGAGACATACTGGTTCCTGTCATTTAAGGAAGCATCTGTCCAATTATCAGGAGACCACTAAGCTAACATAGCAGACACTTCAGTAGTCACATACAACAAAGAAAATAAGACTTCACAGAACAGTTATAAAAAAACTAAATATCATCATCATCATCAACAAAAACAAGCCTATGGGAGAAGAGGATGACTGATTTCAGAGTTGTCACATCATGCTATTTAAACTGTCCAACACTTTCAACGAAACAGGAAAGTATGACCCATACACAGGACAAAAAGCAGTCAATAGAATGTGTCCCTAAGGAAGCCCAAAAATCTACTTATAAAGACTTTAAAACAGCTATTTTAAAAATGTTCCATGAACTAAAGGAAACCATGTATAAAGAACTAAAGGAAAGTAAGAGAACAATTCTCATTGAATAGAGAATATCAAGAGAGATAGAACTTACAAAACAAAGCCAACTGGAAATTCCGGAGAAAAGCAGTAACTGAAATAAAAGATTCACTAGTGGGGCTCAACAGATCTGAACAGGCAAAAACAAAGTATACGTGAATGTGATGATAGGTCAACTGAAACTGTCTCGTCAAGGAACAGAAACAAATGAAAAATGAACACCATCAAGCATATCAAAGCATGCGTAACAGAAGGAGAGAAGAGGAAGAGGCAGAAAGAATACATGAAAAAAATGACCAAAAACTTCCCAACTTTGATGAAAAACATTAATCTGCACATCAAAGAAGCTCAATTAATTCCAAGCAGGATATACTCAAGGAGGTTAACATCTAAAAAAATCACAGTTAACTGTTGAAAGACAAAGAAAATTGTGCTGAAAGAAAACCAAGAATTGTATACCCAGCAGAAATACCTTCAAAGACAAAGGAGAACTTCCCAGATAAACAAAAAACTGTGACATTCCCAGATAAACAAAAAACTGAGAGAATCATCACTAGCAGATCTACTCTACAAGAAATACTAAAGGAAGTCTTTCAGGACAAAATGAAAGGACATTAGTCAGTAACTTGAATCTATACAAAGAAATAAAGCTCACTAGTAAAGGTAATTACACAGATAAATATAAAAGGAATTATAAACGTATTTGTGTAACTCTTCTAACTGAAATAAAACACAACTATTGTGGTCATACACACACACACACACACACACACACACACATGTACGTGTGTGTGTGTGTGTGTGTGTATGTTTGCTGTTTGTCCCCGTTTCCTGGCTCAGAGTTCTTAAAACACTTGGAATTTCCTGAAAGGGGTGTTTTTTGTTATTAGTACTGAGCCTCTTTTGATGGTATCTGATTTTACCCTAATAAGATGTCTCTTGGTAGGGTGCCTAGATAGCCTCAGGATGGAGATTGGATGCCAGAAGAACCAACCACATGACTCGTGTTGGAACTTTCAGTCTCACCCCACCTCAAAAAAGGGGAGAGGGGCAGGGGACCAATGGCCAGTAATTTACTCAATCATGCGCATGTAATGAACCTTCAATCAAAAATCTTGAACAACGAGCTTATAGCGCCTCTGGGTTGAACATGTTGCTATGCAGGGAAGGTGGCACACTCAAAGACGAAATGTAAGCTCTGCACCACTCCACCCGCCAGACCTTGTCCTATGTATCTCCTCCATTTGGCCATTTCTGAGTTGTATACTTTGTAATAAACTGGTAATTGTTAAGTATAATGTTTTCCTGAGTTCTGTGAGTCCTTCTAGCAAATAATGAACCTGAAAGGGCGGGGGGTTGTGGAGACCCTGAATTTGTAGCAAAGTCAGACAGAAGTGCAGGTAGTCTGGGGCCTCAGGACTTGAGACTGGCTTCTGAAGCAAGGACTGTCTTGTAGGAGCCCTTAACTTGTATAGTCTGCTCTAAATCCAGGTAGCTAGTATCAGAATTGAACTGAATTGTAGGATACAGTCAGTTGGTGTCAGAGAATCAGATAATTACTGTTACAAAAATGAAACTGTATAAAGAAATAATTATAAAACTGTTGATTGACTTATAATGATTAAAAAGTAATTTATGTGAAAATAACAGCACAAAGGAGGGAGAAGGGAATGAAGCTATATAAGAGCAAAGTTTTGTATACCACTGAAATTAAATTGATATTAATATGAACTAGACTATTATAAATTAAGATATTAATTCCAAAGACAGCCACTAAGAAAATAGCTCAAAAAATACATAGTAAAAATAGGGAATTAAAATAGTACAAAAGAAAATATTTAACATAAAAGGCAGCAATATGGGGGAACAGAAGAACAAAAAAGTCCTAAGACATACTAAAAACAAATCAGAAAAATGGTACATGTAAAACCTATCTTGCCATTAATTACAGCAACTGTAAATGGATTAAACATTCCAATTAAAAGGCAGAGATAGACAGAATGTATAAAAATCCATGATCCAACTATACACGATTTGTAAGAAACACATTTTACGTTACAAGACACGAATACATTTAAAGCAAAAGGATGGAACTTTACATAATCAAATAGAACTCTTTTATTTTCCCTCTCCTAGTAATCTTCATTTCAGTAAAAGGCACCACTATCCATCAATTGTGAAGTCAAAAAGTTAGATGTGATCCTTGATTCTGCCACAATTCAACCCTTGTATCTATTCCCCAAGCAAATGTTGTTGGTTCAATTTTCTTGAAGTCAACGTTATTACTAGTCTAAATTAATTCGAGAGCCTCCTCGCTGAACACCCTGCTTTTATTTTTGCCCCATATAGTTCATTCTCCATAAGGCAGTCCAGAGTGCTTTAAAAACAAATAAAACACTGTTTCTCTCTGGCTTTAAAACCTCGAAAGCCTTCCCATAGTTTCCCACTCCATTTAGAATCAATTTCCTTTCTTTTTTCTTCAAGGATCTATTTAATATGGTGTTTGCCTACCTCTTTTATCTGCTACTTCTTAGGAACAATATTGGACCAAAGAGAATACTGAAGCAGCACTGTCAAAGTGTTGAGAAAAAAATTGTAATTTAGAATTTAATATCCAGCCATATGAATACTGTAGAGTGAATGCAAAAAAGGTATTTTCTGATATAAAGGACTCAGAATGTTCATGGCCCAAAGAGCTTCTCTAAAACACCTAGAAGACAGCCAGCAAGAAACGTGCCCCAAATCCCTACCTCCTCCGAAGAGGGAGCAAGAAGTGTGATATAAAAAGTAACATGGTCAAATAAACCAATAAAACATATTACTAGGCCTGAATAAATACAGACAGTAAAAAATAACATTTTAAATCACTGACAAGTAAAATTTCCGATGATACTGACATGGAGTGGAAGAAAAGGGAATAAAAAAGCTTGCTAAGATTTTGTCTTAGTTAAGTGGAAGAAAAAATACTGATTAACTTTTTGTAGACAAATGTATTATTTAAACTTTAAGAGTAATCAGAATAGGTTTAGAATACATTAACTTTAGAAAAAAACGAAGAACAAAATCTTCATCAACAGCAACAGAAAGTAGAAAAGGAAGCAGGAGGAATCAAACAAAAAGCACAGTAAGTAGAAAACAGTAAATGTGAACTGGTTCAACTTCTTTACTGTTTGAAAAAGTATCTCACACCAAGCAGAAAAAATTTTCAAAACAAAACCCAGTATATTTATTTATAGTAGATAAAAACATGACGCAGAAAGAATAAAATAAAGCTTTAAAATCTAGGATGCAAAAACTAATATAATTTCAAGAAAAAATAGACATAGCTACACTCACAGGAGGTAGTAACACTTTAAAAATAAATAAATCAGACAGGTAAAAAAATAAGCAAGTAGAACATTTGTGTTATATAATTACAGTAAGCCTGTTTTAGCATATATATCCCCACACCTAAAGACAGAATACACATTCTTTTTGAATATACGCAGAAAATGTACAAAACCAAATATAAAGTGAAAGTCCAAAAGGTCTCAAAAAATTATAAAATAGTCATAAAAGTCACATTTATTAACCATCAAGCAACACAACCAGAACTCTACATAAAAAGGCTTAAAAATTCCATGTCCACAGATATCAAAAGCTCCTATATAACCTTAAATAAAAACATTAAAATTAAGTTATAACACCTTATACTGAAAAACAAAAGCACAGGTCAAAACGTGAGATGCAGCCAAATGATAACAAGAAAAAAATTTATATCCTATAGTGTATTTATTAAAAATTAAGAAAAGATCTGCACAGCAAAGGAGATCAACAAAATGAAAAGGCAACCTGCTGAATGGGAGAGAATATCTGCAAATCATGTATTTAATAAGGGGTTAATATCCAAAATATAAAACAAATTCATATAACTCAATAACAAAAAAAAAACTAACAATCTGATTAAAAAACGGGTAGAAGATCTAAATAGACATTATTTCAAAGAAGACATACAGCTGGCCAACAGGTACATGAAAAGATACTGAACATCGTTAATTATCAGGGAAATGCAAATCAAACCCACAATGCTATATCACTTCACACCTGTTAGAATGGTTATTACCAAAAAGACAGGACATAACAAATATTAGCGAGGATGTGGAGAAAAGGGAACCCCTGTGCATTGTTGGTGGGAACGTAAATTGGTACAACCATTGTGGAAAACAGTTTGGAGGTTCCGCAAAAAATTAAAAATAGAACTAGCATATGACCCAGCAACTCCACTTCTGGGTATTTATCCAAAGAAAACAAAAACACTTAACTTGAGAAAAATATATGCACCCCCATCTTTACTGCAGTATTTATAATAGCCAAGATATGGAAACAACCTAAGTGTCTGTCCATGGATGAATGGATAAAGAAACTGTGAAATATACATATATACATAAATATATACATATATACACAATATAAATAAAAAATAAAATGGAATATTACTCAGCTATAAAAAACGAAATCCTGCCATTTATGACAATACTGATGAAACTTGAGGGCATTATGCTAAGTAAAATAAGCTCATAGATAGAGATTAGATTGGTGGTCACCGGAGATGGGGGATTGGAGGGGAGGGTAAAAAGGATCAAAAGGTACAAATACCCAGTTAAAAAAATGTGTAACTATGTATGGTTGATGGATGTTACCTAGACTTATTGTGGTGATCATTTTGAAACATATACAAATATGAAATCATTATTTTGTACACATGAAGCTAATACAATGCTATCTCAATTATACTTCTATTAAAAAAAGAAAAAAGGTGAGAATTCAAGAACTTATAAAATTATATGACAAACCCTGGCAAATATGACAGAGAGAAGAAAGAAAATATTGGCCCAGGAATACAGAACTACTTAAAAACGTCAACATTAACACTGAAACACCAGTTAATGATGGAACAAATTAAAACTTTAGACCCATCTCACACAGTGCAAAAACTCCTAAATACAAGATTTTCTAGTTGAATCCAGCAATGTATTAAAATATCAACTAATATTTATGAGAGAAATGCAAGGATCATTCAACATTAGACAACCTATCAAACCTGGTATTCCTGTCTGGGTTTTAAAAGATGAATCTTAATGCCATTTCCCTCCTAAACTCTCACTGTAATACAAATGGAGTAAAAAGGGTCCAATCCCATTAGGACAATGGGAGTAAGGGAAGAGACACCAGCAATTAGGTTTCAATAAATATTCAAAAGATGAAAGATAATAGGACAACTAATTTAGCAGCCTATTTTAAGAACCACAGTGTAAAGGGTGAGAGAGTAAAGGAGAAAGGAACAAGAGCTGACTTTTCTTAAAAAAGAAATAGAAAGAAAAAAAAATCCCAGAGACTCTTAGGACTAGGAAATGTCAAGTATAAAAGATGTCACATAGAACAGAATCACCCCTGCTCTACCGCCTGTCCAATGTCCCCGCACCTCCTCCATACACACCCCTTGAGCATATACCACTGGCAGCCAAGCTTCTGCCATGAAAATTTGAAGTTTATTCTCTAGAGAAATTAAATGAAAGAGGCCTGGAACTTGAAGATAAAGGCATAGAAAAAGGAATGAGGCTGAAAGCTGGGAGATTAATGTAATGCTTCAACCACCAGGAATGCTTCAACTTAGAGATCTACCCCTACGACAGATAATTCAAAGTTTAGTTTATGAATGGTCCTGGAAAATAGAAACCCACATACATATGGGGATCTGTTAGCTAAAAAGCCCACTTTCTTACCCAATCATCCTAAAATAATTTTGCCATCAGACCCTACCCATGAAAAATAATTTGTAATCAGATTTTTAATGCCCTACTCTTAACATAAACAGAATAAATTCCTTACAATTTAATTTCTGCTATGACGGTAACTAAATCCAATTTTACCATTACCCTATGAAAGAATTGTAGATACCCAGCTACAAAGATCATAATGCATATCTATGAGTAGTTGTGAGCAATTTTTCCTAATATCCTCTCTGCAACTACTGTATTTCCAAATATTAGTTTCCCTTACAGATTAAGATAATAAATAGAGAATGAGGAGGATCTTAGACAACTCCCAAACAAGAGGTTGTCCCATAATCCAGACCTGAACACAAAAGTTAGGGCATAATAAAAATTTCAATACAAAATCTTACATGCTTATCTTTCCTTTCTATAATATCTTGCTTTTGTTTGCATTTTTGAGATGTCTCCTTAATATCTGTTGCCTGTAAGATTGAACCAGAAAAGGGAAAAGTTAGTTAAAGCAAGTCAATTATGTGGTCCCACCTTATTAAGTTATTATGTAAGTTAACCCACAATGCTTTTCCATGATTTCTTTCAAACCAAATATATAATTATCACCAAAAACACCAAGTTATTTGCCAATCTATAAAAGGCTATTCCTATTGACATTAAAAACAGCTGCAGCGATATGTATGCGTGTTTAACTCTTAACATTTCTTTTCTCATATTCTTTCATCTGATCCTAAAAATAATCCTACAGGATAGCAGGGTCTACGATTTAAACCACTCTCAAAATAATCTCTGACTCCAAAATCTCCCTAAAGGTTGAAAGCCATGACCATAAAAATTTTAGTTGTATTTTCCAAGTGCAGGTAATACTGCATATGCCATTACACTATTTATTCTAAGAAACATCAAGTTTTCTATAATACCCTCCTCCAAAAGGGTATATAACTATAAAGCCGATATAATAAATTTACAAAAGGAATTCAATGTTTCTAGGACTACTATTCTGAATACTCTTGTAATTGAAACAATCACATTTCGTTTTTCTCTTTTTATAGCTTGAAATTTCTGTAAAGCAGCAACCTTCCAACAGTGATGATTATTAATATGTTGAAAGCCTTGTGGTGGTCGAATTTCTAATTAAAGAATTTAAGGAACCAAAGCTACAAGTAAATCTACAAAATATTTTTTAAAATTTCCAAAATATCTTTTGTATTACATAGAATAAAATACAGGAAATTGAGCTAGAAAAGTACCTTCGCTTTGATTCGAGCCTCCAAATTGTGACGCTGTGTTTCCATATCTTCAATTCGACGTGTCATAGGAATCTGCCCTTCTTTAAGTTTTCTGACTTCATCTTTCACTCGGTCACGAGCTAGTTTAACTTCTTCATATTCCTGACGAACATTTTCATATTCCTTGCAATTAATTAAAAAATAGTAGTGAATGCATTACTAGCTTAAACTAACACATATACTAAAATCAAGATATAGGCAGAAACTAAATCTATGACAGGACTGCTTTGATATCCATTTGGCAAGTCTATTAATATAACATTTGCCCTCTGAAACAACTCCAGAAATAGTGAACACCAACATAATGACATACTATAAGAGTCCTGATATTCACTGAGCATTTATATCCATCACTAGGCAGGACTCTGATTTCCATCCCTGTTTCTGAAACTTGTATCTTAATGTCTACTAAAACAAGGTTCTCCTTCTCTAATCTCTCAATAAAGAAAGGATATAGGAATATATAAAGGAGCAAAAGAAACTCAGTTATGAAAAGTAAAAACGAAAAAAGTAGGAGACAAAGGAAAATGGGTCAAAAAAGGAAAACAAAAAGAAGCATGCAGGTGAAAATGATGCTTGTCGTGTCACAGGAATTAATAAATATTTGCCAAAAAAATGAGTACAAAGAGAGCATGTAGTAAGAGTTAATGGGATGAAGTTAAGAACACAATTAGACTAAATCCAAGAAAAAAATTAAGAGTGATAATCTTAGTAAAAGGGAAACCAAGGACTTCATAAAACCAAGATAAAGTAGGTGCCAAGAGTAATAATGGCTGTAGGAAAAATGTAACCAAAACAAGCCGAAGAAAGGAAAACGTTTAAGAATATTGGGAGTAGGGGATAGGGAAGGGTGAAGCAGGGGAAAAGGTGGGGGAAAGGCTACAAACAGAGCCACATATTTTTCCATTCTAGTAACAATTATTTCCATCCTAACCTTGGGACAAACATAAAACTGTCTTACTTATTTCATTTCACCCACTGTAAAGGAATGCATTGAGGGAACTGAACCTTTAGCCCAAACTGTAGTCTTAAATACTAATAAAATATATATCACAGTGATTAGAAGAAAACAGTAGCCTTAGTAAACTTATGAAGCATATGAGTAGAAGATTGTAGTTAATATCCCTTAACTACATCTGTAGCTGAATTTGGTTATTAGTGGCACACTCCAAGTAAATTCTCAGTGAGCTAAAGACACTCAAAGATTTAATTTTCACATGTAAACATGTTTAGATCATTAACATTTTATAAAACAAAACTATCTGTTGAGAACTCAAATCTGGAAGAATTAAGAGAATGGACTTAATCAACTGTTGTTTGTTATACAATAATAACATAGAACACAGCTACGTAACAACAGAGAGACAGATAAACTTTATTATATGAGGTATGATAAAAAAATACAGTGAATGTTTAATTTAAAGAAAAATGTATTACAGTAAGACATATTGCTATAAACCCCCCTCAAAATACTTCCCCTGGCTTTGAACACACTTATCCCACCGTTTTTGCAACTTTCTGAAGCAGTCCTGGAAGTCCTCTTTCGTTGAGTGTCTTTAGTTACGCTGTTGTGGCTGCCTCGATGTCCTGAATCGATTCAAAACGTTTACGTTTCATGGTCATTTTGACTTTGGGGAAGAGCCAGAAGTCGCACGGTGCCAGATCCACTAATAAGGTGGATGAGGACACACTGTAATGTTTTTATTTGACAGAATAAAAATTGCCGTATACTAGAAGCAATGTGTGACACAGAGCATTATCATGATGGAGGATGAAGTAGACACGAAACAGGACTTCCAGAACTGCTTCAGAAAGTGGCAAGAATAATGCGGTAAGTGTGTTTGAAGCAAGGGGGCATATTTTTAGGGTGGATATATAGCAATATGTCTTTTACTGTAATAAATTTTTTTATTTAAGCATTCACCGTATTTTTCAATCACCTCGTCATATATGCTATATAAAGCAAAAAGAATAAACGCTAATTTGAATACAGATAATTAATGCCTTCTTTTTAACTTTTGTGCTACTTAAAGAAATCGCTGTTTTTGCCTTTAACAATTAAGACTTACCACCCATGGCCTTTTTGCTTCAAGCATCTCAATCAAATCTAAATGTCGCTTACGTTCATAGAACCTCTCCACATCTTGTTTGTATCTTTCATTCCTCTGAACCATTTTCTCTAGATATTCAGTTTTCTCTTTGCATGAGGTCTAAAATAAGTATTTGTTTAAACAATTAGTTTAACTGAAAGAAAAACAACAGGTCAAATCTTTTAACAATGAAAAATGTACAATGCTTGCAAAATTTCACAACAAAGAATTCCACAGACGTTCTTAAGAACTGTATAAAATGAACATGCATACCTAAGTTCTGGTCTACACTCTATAATTTTTTAGTCATGTGACTGCGAGGAAGTCCTGCCATATTTCTGAGCCTGGACTCTTCTTGCCTATAGAGAAAGGTAATCTGCCCCATTCATGTCAATGGTAGAAGTAATTGCTATGTGTGAAACCTCAACAAGTAATTGCTGTATGTGTAATGCAATATACAAATGAAAGTAAAATTATTATTAATGTTATGAATACCTATGATTTAAGGACTTAGAAATGAGATGAAGGAAAGCTAATTTTGCTTTTATAATGCAAATTAACAAAAGCAAAGATGTACTTAGAATTGAGTAGAACATATGCTTGTTTTCTTTCAGAGGACAGTAGGTAGTTTCAGATGAGAGTATTAGATTGTTTGATGTGGGGAGAGGCAAAAGGACTGACAGAGTATCTGAAGTAGGATAAAATCACAACTCCTTTGGTCATTCACTCTGAATAAGCATAATAATAAAAATATTAAATTATAACAAAACATATTATCAAATATAGACAGTTACAGTTTAACAGAAAGCATTTGTTCACGAGATTTTTTATTACAAAAATTTACTGAATTATTTTAGTTGCTGGGACATGGAAAATGATTCATTAAACACCTCTTCATAATATGAAGATTTTAATTTATATGTTTGTTAAAGGTGGAAATAAAACGTCAATACTGTTACTAAATGTATAGTCTTTTTAGAAAGTCTACCCTCATGCAACTGGACAAATGTAAGAACTGTCTCGACAGAAGCACTATATTAAAAGCTATGATATCTGCTGTATTACCCAAAGCCTTACACAGTGCCTGGCACATGGTAGGTATTTAATAAATATTGAATGAATAAAAGAATAATACTGCAACTTCCTGAGAGAAAATACTTTGTAATACTATTACTAGTTCCTTAGAAATTCAATTAGTAACATGTATCTGATGACATGACAGTCAAATTTTTCAAACTTCACATTGTCAAATCCATTCTCACTTTTTGTCACTTAATGTTAGCAACATAACTCTGAGTGAAAAAAAAATCACAAATGTATGAATTTACTCAGTGCATCGGAATTTAGTGTTCCACATTTTGAGACATAGAAATCTATTAAGAGACAATAAAAATGAGTTCTCCATTTATAAATACCTCTAGTTGTTTTTCCTTCTCCCTGAAGTTTTTCAGTTCACAGTGGTACCTGTGCATTTCTGGAGGCCCAATTGACTTCTCAGTAGCTTCCAGGAGTTCAATTTTACTGAGTTTAGCAAATTCTCCAACTTTATCCTAGAGCACAAAACTTAAATATCAGCAACTATTATCATTTATGAATGTCTTCAAAACTTGTTTCACTCAATGATCACACTTGTCAACATGAAAGTCATTTAAAAGAAAACAACTTTATTTTGAAATGTGATCTTAATATAAAACCTGTCCTTTCATATATTATTCATTACAATAATAAAAATAAACTTAGGGTATAAATTGTCATCCTTTTGAGAACCTTATATACACATAATAAATAGTTTGGGAATAAAAGAAAAAGTAGTCTCCTGTCAAGAAATGATCATTACCTACCACACACCAATGAAACCGTTAGAAGTTAAAAAGAACTAGATGGGCAATTTTAAACATCTATTTCTGGAAATCATCTGATATCAGCTAATAAGTGCTTTCAAATTTTATTTTGATTTAATTTAAACATATGTAAGTAATCAAATCATTGTTTCTGAAGAAAAAAATGAGCAATAATTGTTACTAGGCAGCATTCAAAGACAAATTTAAAAGGTATTTGACTTTAATGTGAATTATCAGGATGTTTTATTTTTATTAAACAAACTTAAAATATAGAAAAGGTTTTAGAAGGCACACCTAATGATTTAAGAGATTTGGTATTTTATACAAAAACACTGATTAAGAAGTTGTTTATTCAAACAAACTCATAGACACAGACAACAGTATGGTGGTTACCAGAAGGGATGGGGATTGGGAGGAGGTTGAAAAGGGTAAAGGGGGTCAAATACATGGTGACAGGAGGAGACTAGACTTTGGGTGGTGAGCACACAATGCAATATACAGATGATGTATTATAGAATTGTACACTTGAAACTTACAATCTTATTAACCAATCTCACCCCAATAAATTTAAAAAAAAAAAGTTTATTAACAAAATTTTGAGAGCCTACAACAAATGGAAGCACATAGCAATTCAAGCTAATCTCTATTTAAAAATAATACAACTTTATTTCCTGTACATTATAACTTAGGACTTTTTATTAATCGAAAAATTCCATATTATAATACTACGAATTAATAAGATTATACTGTAAGAGATGCTACCTTTTATAAAGAACTATTAATACTAAGAGTGCTATGCTCAGTTTAAATAGTAACCATTACAATATCGCTCATAAAGTACTTACAGAAAGAAATATATAAAGAGGAAGAAACATTATACACAAAACCTTGCCATCTTTACATTTAATTCTCTCCTACCTGAGGTAGAAACTGGCAAAGATTGCTCACTTGAATATTTAAGGCTGCAACCTGCTCTTCTACTACTTTCTGGGTTGTCGATTTTTTGTTGATGAACCAAGACGACTGATTTTTTGCCACATCAATCTCACGGGTAATTACAAGATTTCCAGAAGTCCTGAACCTAGTTAAAAAATAATTTAAAATTTTTATATTCAAAATACATGCTTTATTTTAGAAACAAAATTTCCAAAATGCTCTTAAATTAAAAAAAAACTCTAGGCCCAGATGACTTTAATCAGTAAGTTTAACCAAACATTTAAACAAATATTTCACAAACAAAATACAGATATAAAAAATCCCCAATAAACTTTAATAAAAAAAACAAACAAAAAGATTAGAAAGCCAAATCTAATAATTCATCAACAAAATTATGACCATACTACATTTATTGTAAGAATGCAAAATGGGTGAATATCTTGAAATTAATCAAACTTATCAATTAAAATAATATGATCTACCCAACAGATGCTGATAAAATTCACCTGCTTACTCATAACTAAAACCATACCAAATCAGGAACAGAAGGGAATATTCCCACCCAAGTAAACAGTATTTTCCAAAATCCTACAACAAAAATATCATTTCATTCCAGCCATACCACCATTTTTCTGTTCCTCAGAAACAAACTTAATGTCACCTTAGATCCCTCTGCCCAGAATACTCTACTTCCAGTTCTTCTTATGGTTAGCTCCTTTTTTATCATTCAGTTCTTAGCTCACAAACATTTTCAACAGGCCTTCCTGAGCATTCAATAGGAATAAATAAAAGCACTCCCCAAACCTTGTCAAGGCCAATGATGAGCTAAATCTAATTATTTGTCTTCACTTTACTTGACCAATCAGTAACATCAGACAGATTACTCCCTCCTCCTCAAACAATTCATAGCATTACTTTCCAGTTATTATGTTTTTTGACTCACTAGTAAATTCTTCAGTTTCCTTTCCTAGTTTGTCCTACGTTCAACTTCTAAGTTCTACAGTGCAACGGGGTTTAGTTCTTAGCCTTCTTTCCTGCACTGTATGTTCTCCCTTGGAGATTTCATCTATCCTATTCACAACTCCCCAAATCTTCGGCGCAGCTCACTGGCCCATGTGGGAATCAAACCAGCAACCCTGTTGTTCAGAGCTCGTGTTCTAACCAACTGAACCACCTGGCCACCGCTTGTTTGTATTTTTTTAACAAGCAAGTATTACTTTCAAAATCTGCACACATAAACATAACCTTAAATTTGTAAAAGATACTGCAACTTCATAATGAGTATTTAACAGTGGTATATTTCTATTTCATGATCTCCCATAAACTTATAATTTCCTTAAGCATTTTACCAAAAGAAAATTCTTACAATTTAGGTTTTAAAAGATACATTAAAAAACCTTATCTAGATAAAATATTCTTGAAATAATTCCAATATTTGTATCATAATACTATATTATTAGTCTTTTCTAAAGTCATCAGGAAAGCATGAACATAAACTAAGAAGTTATAGGAAAAAGTGGTTTCAGCACTTAACACTTACAACTCAATTTCAATCATGCCTTTGGAACATCCTCTCTTCACAAAAAAGCCAACCTAAGAAATAAAAAAAAGACAAAGTAAGCTGTGTGATGCACATTCCCAGGTTAACAGATACTTAGCAATGCCATTATTATTTTTCAGGTCAAGACTCACTCAATTACTATGCTATGTCCATTCCCATCACTTTCTAAAGCTACTCTTCCCAGATTTGGGCCCCTCCATTGTTTCCCACCCATTGTTTCCACAAGTAACAATCATAATATTACCACTTATTGAACCTTTCATGTGCCAGGTAGCCTCTTACAAAGCTCATGAGAAAGCCAGTAACTGGTACACAGAGAGGATCCGAACCCAGGTAGTCTGGCTCCAGAGCCTGTGTATTTAGCCACTATACCAAACAGACTCTCAGAAAGAAGAAAAAGCCAGTGGGAAAACAAGTTCTATAGAATAATCATGAAGAGCCACATCCAATCTCATTACCACTGGAGACTTCTATGGAGTTGTGCAGATTATACATTATTAACAACCACTCCGATATTACCCATCCTGCTATTAATTAGGATATCCTATTAATTAGGATATAACTGTCACCAAGTATTTTTTTAAAAGAGCAATATACGTGTAAATACAATTTAAGTACAAATTAACATAGTAAGACATATTTGAGCTAGTTTCTATATGAGCATAAGCGTAAAAACAGACACTAGGCCTAAAAAAATCAGATTGGATCTTCAATCAGGCTATATGTAAGTAACACTAAAAAAAAGTAGAGAATACACCTTGCAAATAATTATCTTTTTTAATAGTGGTAATGGCAATGATGACAATTATAACCACAACTAATATTTATTAAGCATTACTATATGTGCTGTGCTAAGCACTTTATACATAATTTTCTCATTTAACACTCATGAGCATCCTTAAGAGGTATATATTATATCCATTACATAGATAATGAAACTGAGGCCCCAAAGGAAAAGAAAGCTTGTTCTTGTAACCAGAAAACCACAGCTTAATTAAGCATACAGGTGTTAACATACACGGTCCAGGTTCAAATCTCCACTCAACCATATAAAAGTTGTATGACCTTGACAAGGTTACTTAACCTCTGTTTCAGTTTCTTCACAAATAGGAAAAACAACGGCATTTTAGTAGGAGTGCCATTTGCTCATTAGCTTGCAGCAATTAAAATATTTGGTGCCAATCAGAAGAAAAAAATTAGGAGGCAGTTTTTATTGTAAAGTTAGATGAATGATACAGAACATGTTGGTGTTAAATTTTTATATTAGCATTTAAATATAAATACAACATTAAAAATAACTGCTGAGAATGTGAGCAGCCCCTTAATACATCTGTGGATACCCAAAGGTCTGCAATGTGTCACCTAAGAAACTGCATTTCACAGCCTCCTTTAAAACCCCTACCACTCAAAATGAGAAGAGATGTCTTCTTTAAGACAAAAATACATGAGAAGACGGTGAAAATTGTTACAGCCCTGTCTATTCTAACTATACAGCCATCAGAGCACAATCCAGCAGACCTTTACACAGAGGTAAGGATTTAATAAATAATTTCTGACAATTAAAAAGCTATACATTAGTATTTATAAAAATCGGAGTTGTCCTTGGAAATTATCTACTCCAACTCTCTTTGAAATAAAGAAAAACTGAGGTCCAGACAATTGACTAAGGTCACAAGGCTAATTATTGAAAGAGTGGTATCTTTTCTTTGCCTCATACATGTTTCCCATACAGCATTAAAAGTACATATACGTTTTGAATGGGTTTATTTATAATATTAAGGGATGTACGCCTCAATCTTGTAACCCTCCATTAAATTTTAAGCCTCGCTAAGAAACTTAAGAAACTTGTAATACCGTTTTGATAATACTGCAGTATTTGCGAGTTATAGAAAAATATAAAGAATCAAATTTTAAAAATTATTTTAGTGTGGATAACAACTCAACTCTCAGACTATCTTTTTAAAACATGTTTTTATGTGGCGTATATAGCAAACAATATATATATATGAGGTGTTATCAAACAATATAGTGAATGTTTAAATAAAAAAATGTATTACAGTGAAAGAAATTGCCATTAATCCCCATCAAAATACTCCCCCTCGCTTTGAACACACTTATCCCACCGTTCTTACCACTTTCTGAAGCAGTTCTGGAAGTCCTCTTTTGTGAGTGTCTTGAGTTGTACTGTCGTGGCTGCCTCAATATCCTGAATCATTTTGACTTTGGGGAAGAGGCAGAAGTCAGACAGTGCCAGATCCAGTGAATAAGGTGAATGAGGATACACTGTAATGTTTTTATTTGACAGAAATTGCCGTATACCAGAAGCGATGTATGACATGGAGCATTGCCATGATAGAGGATAAAAGTCCACAACTGCTTCAGAAAGTTAACAGGAACAATGGGTATTAAGTGTGTTTGAAGCGAGGGGGGGAGTATTTTGAGAGGGATTAATGGTAATGTCCTTTACTGTAATAAATTTATTTTTATTTAAACATTCACCGTATTGTTTGATCACACCTCATAAACTTCATGTACTGTTTAAGGAATAAAACCACCATGTATCTACCACCAATTTAAGGAACTGAACATTATCAGTGTATCTGATTCCCTGTATAACTCACCGCCATTGCATCCTTCTCTCTCAACAAATACAATCTCTAAGCTGATCTGTTGATCACCCTTTTGCTTTTTTTCAGTTTTGCTATATACATCTCTGAACATTAAATATATTGTTTTTAACCATTCCATAAACTCATGTTACATGTATTCTTCCAAGATGGCATTTTTCCTTAAATTATGTTTTTGAGATTTAACCAATAAGCTAAGGTTTATTTTCACTGTCATATAATATTCAATTTTATTTGACTATGATAAAATGTATTGTAAATAATACTGCTATAAATATTTCCATAATTTCATCTTGTATAAACGTACAAGAACTTACTAAGGTATCCAGGAGTAGAATTTTTGAGTGACTGGGTAGCACCTACGAATTTACTAGGTAATGCCATGTCATTCTGTAAAGAAGTTGCACAAATTCACATTCCCACCAAGAAAGCATCAGCTGCCAGTGTTTCATATTCTTGTAAGCATATGGCACTGCCAGAATTTTTTTGAGTCTGATGGATAGACCATGCCCAGGTTAATTTGCATTTCTCTGATAATTAAAGGAGTTGAGCAACTTTTCATATATTACCTATTTGAGCTGCCTCTTCTGTGAGACAGCTGAGCATATCTTTTGCCCATTTATCGTGAGTTGTTATTGTTTTGCTTATTATATAGTCTAGATACCAATCTTTTGTTATATGTTATAAACTTTCTTCCAATTTGTGGCTCGTCTTTTTCATTATGGTGTCTTTTGATAAATGAAAGTTTTTAAATTTTATTTTGGTTTAATTTATAATTATTTACCTTTTTGATCTATATTTCTATGTAAGAACATTTTCTTTAACCCAAGGTCACAAAGATACTTTTCTCTATTACCTATATCTTCCAAAAACTTTCTGGTCAGTCACATTTATTATTATTTTTTTAACTTTTAAAAAAAAATTATTTTAAGTGTGTTTTTCCAGGATTCATCAGCTCCAAGTCAACTAGTTGTTTTAATCTAGTTGTGCATGGTACAGCTCACGGTGGCCCAAGTGAGGATAGAACCTGCAACCTTATTAAGAGCACTGCGCTCTAACTAACTGAACTAACCGACTGCCCCTCATCAATCACATTTATATCTTCAACCCACTTGGAATTGATTTTTGTTAAAGTGTGAGGATAGGCTCAGTTTCTATTTTTTTTCCTATATGGGTAACCAATTGTCTCAGTACTATTTATCCATTTGCCACCCCCACTCATATACAATGTCACATCTGTCATAAATCAAGAGTCTACGAATCATGGCTTTGTATCTGGGCTTTTTATTCTGTCACATCACACTGGTCTATTTTATATTCCTACACCAACACCATGTCTTAAATTACTGTAACTTCATAAGTCTCGCTATCTGGTTGGAGGAGTTTCCCATTTTTTTTTTATTTCTTAGGAGAATCAAAGCTACTCTTTGGCCTTTTGTTCTAAATTTTAGAACTAGCTTGTAATTTGCTATAAAACAGTATTGGGATTTTGACTGAAATGATACTGAATATGCAGATCAATGTGAAGAATGACACTTTTATATTTAGGTTTTCCTGCCCATTAATACTGTGTATCTTGCCATTTACTCAAACTTTTTTTTTTAATAAAATTTTATAATTTCTGCATATAGGCCTTACATGTCTTTTGTTAATTTATTGCTATGTAACTTGTACTTTTGTTGCTATTGTAAACAGTATCTATTTTTAACTGCATTTTTCTGTTAAGATATACGATTTGTTATATAATCTTGTATCTAGCAATCCTGATAAAATTCCACGTTTTATCAGAAGGCTTATCTAAAGGTTTTGTGGTTTTTCCAACTTGTATCTTTTCTTTGTCTTACAATTCTACCTAGAACTTCCTGTACAATGCTGAATAGCAGTGACAGGAGTAGGTAACCTCAACTTATTCCTGAATTTACTCTACATTTTCACAAATATCTTTTATGAAATTAAGAAATATCCCTTCTATTCCTAATTTGCTGTTTTTAATCAGAACTTACTGTGGAGTTTAACTGAATGCTTTTTTTCTATTTATTGTGATAATCATATAGTTCTTTAAAACATGGTGTGTTAATTTTTTCTAATGTTCAATCAATCTCTGATTCCTTGAATTCAATTTGGTCATGATATATTATGCATTTTATGTATTATTAAATTCAGCAGGCTACAGTTTCCAAGTTTTTGTTTTCGTTTTTCTTTTGAGATTTTTGCTTCTGTGTTCTTGAGTGAGACTGGTGAATAATTTTCTCATTCTTTCCTTAACTGATTTTGGTACCTAGAGTAATATTTTCTATGTAAAATAGGAAGTTATTGCTGTTAGAACTAATTCATGATTGTCTGGTGTTCTGTGAAAAATTAAACAGCTTATTTTTTCATTTTGAGTCAATTTTGCTAATTTATATGGTTGGAGAAATCTAAATATTCACTTTCTAAAAATTCAAAATTTATTTGCATAAAGTTGTTCATGATATTCCCTTATAATCTTTTAAATCTCTGTTGCATTCTGGTACTGCCCTGGTGGTAGTCATCAGGACACTTCATGAATATTCTGGTTCTCCTTTAACCCATAGAAAAACTGCATTTGCTCATTTTCTCTGATGCAAGGTGTGTGGCCTTTTGACTTTCTTTGTCCAATGAAATGTGAGTGGAAGAAATATTTGTCACTTTTTTGGAGGCATTTTAACAGCCAATTCCCTTCCCCAAAGCGTACTGGGGATTGCTTGGATTCCAGTATAATACATCTTAATGATTACTTTTTTTCATTCCTTTATTCCCTCCCCCATCTTCTCAGAAGTTACTGATTTCATTAATCTTTTTGAAAGCTATTTTTGGTTTTATGGTGCCTATTATATCATTGTTAGTTATTAACTTCTGCTCTGATTTTTAATTTCCATTAAGATTTCTTCTTTGATCTGTGTATAATATGGAAGTATATGTTTTATTCTGAACAAAAGGAAAAATTTTAGTTATCTTTTTGTTATTATTTCTCTTACTAGCATTGTGGTCAGAGAACATAGTCTGTGTGGTACCAATTCTTTGATATTTTTGATATTTGCTTTACGGCTCAGTCTGTTTTTAGAAATGTTCTGTATGTGTTTAAAAAGAATGTGTTCTCTCCAATTGCAGAGTACAGTATTTATATTTTCTGTACAGGAATACCTCATTTTATTGCACTTCACAGATATTGCATTTTTTTAAAAATTGAAGGTTTGTGGCAACCCTGCATTGAGCAAGTCTATCAGTGCCAAAAAGATTATGACTCACTGAGGGTTCAGGTGGTGGATAGCATTTTTTTTCTTTTAGCAATAAAGCATTTTTAAATTAAGGTACGTACTTGTTTTTCAGACATAATGCTATTGCACACTTAATAGAGTACAGTGTAATATAAACATAACTTTAGGTGTACTGAGAAACCAAAAACATAGTCTGACACCCTTTATTGCAATATTTGCTTTATTGTGGTAGTTTGGAACTGAACCTACAGTATCTCTGAGGTATACCTGCATTCTTACTAATTTTTTATCTGACGGATCTACTGATTACTACTAGCTCTCCCACTATGGTTATGCATTTGTTAACTTCTGGTTAAGAGTGCTGCTGTTTTTGCTTATATGTTTTGGAGCTAGAGTATCTGAATTAAAGTTGATAACTGAATTTTCTGCTGAACTGAACTTTTCATCAATATTTAACGACCATCTTTATCGCTAAAAGTACTTTTTGCTTTAAAGTCTATTTTGCTTGGTATTAATTCAGCCACACCTACTTTCTTTTGTATAATATTTGCCTGGTATGTATTTTTTTATCCTTTTACTATCAACTTTTCTGTAGCTTTTTATTTTAGACATGCTTATTGTAAACAAAATAGAACTGCACTTTACCTACTCTAACAGACTACGTCGTTTAACAAGAATTTAGACCATTTATATTATTGTAAATGTATATGCATGTATTTCTACCTTCTTATTTTATGTTTTTTAATGATCTCATTTTCTGTATTTCTGTTTCTTTTCTCCTCTTCTTCTTTTCCCAAGACTCCCCTAGGTTGTTTGGGCAGTGGGTGTTTTTTTTTTTTTTAATTCCCATCTCTCATTCTAATTTTTTACCTTTCTTGTGGAGGATTTTTGGATTTCAATTGTTTAGTGGTTCACCCTAGAAATTTTAACATGCATATTTAACTTAACTCTGAAGTTAATCGATTATCTTAACTTCCTCCCAACAATACAAATCCACAAAATACTTCAACTCTGATCAGTTCCTTCCAGTTGTCTAGGAAGGACAATTCTATATTGTTTGATTTAAACTTCAAAAATTAGATATTAGTGTTATGTTAGAGTTTGCATACAATTCCCCTACATGTCTATCATTTCTTTACTCACCATTTCTTCTTACATCTGAGACTTTCCTGGGATCACTGTCCTTCTTCCTAAATTGTATACTGTCAAAGTTCCTTTAGTGAAGAACTTCATTGTCTTTCCCTTTGTCTTATCATTCTGAGAACATAGTACTACTGTGTTTGGTATCCTGTAATTCACTACAATGTGTCAACTTGTGTATTTCTTTCACTTATACTGCTTCTTGAATCTGAGAATTCAAACTTTTCAACATTTCTGGAAAATCTTAGTCATTCTTTCTTCAAATATTGACTTTTCCTTAGTCTATTATCTCCCTTTGGAGATACTTTAAAAAAAAAAAAAAAAGGATTATCTTCCTTTACCTATCATGTCTCAACCTCAATTTTATTTTATTTATCTCTTTATCTCTATATTGCACTTAAAAAATGTTTTCAAGTATTTTAGTTTACAAATTCTCTTCTCAAATGTGTCTGCTTTGTTGTTTTACCTGCCCATCAAGTTTCTCTCTTCGAGTAATATATTTTTATTTCTTTAAGTTCTATTTGAATTATTTTTTCAAATTTACCTAATCTTTTCATTACTTATTCCTTTGTTACACTTGCCACCTTCCTTTACCCCCTTAAACAAATTAAATATTCCTAGTTTTAGTCTCTAACTTCAAGCTTCGTAGGTCTGATTGTACAGTCTGTTGTTTTCGTTAGCCTTTATTTTTGGTGATTCGTGTCCACCTATGTTTTGTGATTTTTAGCTATGGATTCATGAATTTCTTGGGACTTCACATTTGAATTCTTTTGAGGATTAAACTGAAGGTATTCTCCTTAAGAGGATTGCATTTGCTTTTGTCAGTGCCTGGTGGTATTACTAACTTTACCACTTTAAACTAAAATTAGAATTTATGATATTTAGGCCACACAGGTAATATGAATTCTGGCCTCAAACATGTGTTAAAGCTTGTGGTTAAGAATTCTTTGCAAGATTTTCTTCTTTTCTCCACTGTATTCAGAGCTAACAGTGAAGTAGTAATCCCACTGCCCCATTCTGAGGTGTTTTTTCCAGCTACACACAGTATTTGGCACCTAGTTTTATCTTGTAGCCCTTCCCCCACCTTCAGGACCTCCAATCCTGTGCATCCAATTGAAAGCCAGGCTTTAGGGTGCAAGGTAAGCAAATGTCCCTGAGGAAACAACTCCAGAGCTTGCTTAAGTCTTCAGATTCACACTATGTTTCTGACCTTGGTAAATTTATTTCACCTTTCCACAAGCCCAACAATACAATTAAAAAAAAATTTTTTTTTAACAATATCTAAGAATTTCAAGTGTTATGTAATTGGTTTATAACCCAAAATACTTCTAGAAATGGAAATCTCCTCCCAGCTTCTCTACTTGCCAACTTCATTCTTTATATTCAAGCACTACACGTTTGCTATACCCAAGAAATTGAGATGTAGGACTTGATTTGTTACTAAAAGCAAGTGACTGCTTTGAATGAAAAATAAATAAATAAATAAAAAGTACTTATATTAACTCACCTTATCTGCCCGTCCCATGAAAGCTGGTTTGCCTGCTAATCCAAGGCAAATGGCACACACAATGCTGGACTTCCCTGTTCCATTAGCTCCAATAATCATATTCAAGTGGGGTCCAGGACATACTTCACAGATATCATACGTTCTAAATTATAAAGAGGTGAAATTACTAAGCAGAGAAGTGAAGAATATTTTCTTTATAAAAGCACTTTTTCTTGCTTTACTTTCTCGTTTTTCTACAGGCTTCCTCAAATACCTTTAAAAGCCAGCTAACTTACAAATTTAATGTTATTTATAGGTTAATAAACTAGAGGGGGAAATGTTATCAATGGGAAACATGAAAAACCGATAATGCTTAGCTAACATAAGAACATCATCAGGAAAATAAAATTTCGCATGCTCTTTTCAACTATAAGTCTGTTGAATAAGGCAAAGTTTGATATTATTTGTCCTCTTCTAACAATTATAATACGAGAGAATATATCAAAGGTATTATACAAATAAAATAATTAAAAAATTTTTTATGTAAGAGGAATCATGGCTCATCTTAAATCTGTGGATTTTACATTTAATTTATCTTGAATTAAAATGCTTAATAGCAACTTCTCATAGTCTACTATTACAATCCTATCAAATTATTATTCTAATTAGACAACTGAAGATACACATCAACCCACTGATTTCATTTAACTATTAATTTTAAAAAATTACATCGATTTCCTTTTAATATGCTACCAGAGATTCACCAAAAGATGCACTGATAGTCCATGTTCAAATAAATTTTATTCCTGTGGGAGAAAACAAGAATGTATCAACCCCAAGTACTTCTGTACTATTCCCTTGTGCCAGAAAGCTGCATGCTATCCAGCACTCTACCAGGAGCACGTAATCCTTATTGGTCGCCAGGGACAGCTATGGCAAAATGGGAATGAAGCAAACTCTGACTCAGGTATTTTTCTAGCTTATCTTTGAATACCCTGAATTAAAACCCGTAAATAATGTCCTGTTCCCACAGGGTTTTAGTTAGCTGTCAACTAATTCTCAAAGAATAAGTGTCTTACCTGCTACTAACCTGCTAGATACAGAATTTAACTAAACACCCTTCAACTTTAATACTCCAAGAAATTAATTTTGAAATGCCAGGTGCTAATAAAAATAAAAACAGGTGGTAAAGAAGAAGTATATTCTGGCAGGTTTAGAACCTCACATCTCTACACAGCATCTATCTACTTTCTTTTCAGATACGTTGTTCTGTTAGCAGCTGGGTCTTGAAGGAACCCTTTATAAGAGTTAAAATAAAATTAGTTTGGGAATTTCAGTCACCTGGAAAATTACCAGACTTGGAACTTCTTAATCCCAACACAAGAAGCCCCATTCTTTCAACACTTGAGTTTCCTGCTGTGGAATCTCTGTTCAACTGTCTTATTAAAATAGTGATGCAACTGGTATTTAAGAAAATAATAAAAACAACAGAAAAAAGCATGAGAATACAGTACTCACATATATTATAAACAGGAAGAACTGCTAACAGAACAAAGCTTTTGCATTTAAAAAAATTCACCGTTCTGACACTGTGTTTATTGGGAATTCCCTTTTTATGAGTTCTCTTTTCCTCTGAGCTCCCCTTGAAAGAACTATTGTCAAAGGCGTTCTTCGCAGTCTGTGTATTAATATTCTGCCTAGTATCTCATGTATTCTCCATGGCCTCAGGTAGCACCTACAGGCTGAAAGTTAGCCCAGATGACCTTCACACGCAGTTACCACTTCAATAACCTTATCTGATGTCCCGTAACCGTCACCTCAAACGTCACACATTGAAAACGAAACCTACCATCTTTCCTTCCAAAACCACTCTGGTAGTCTCATAGCATCACTCATCCCACTGCCCATATCAGAAACCTAAGCATTAGTTTTGAATCATCTTTGATTCTACCATCTCCTTTACTTCTACCCAAAACACCCCCACACACACACACATACACATCATCCAATCACCAAATCATGTTGGTAGACATGCAAATCTGATGCCACATGCTAAAAAAAACACAAAAAAACAAAAAAAAAAAAACAGTATCCTTTATAACTTAGCTCTAGCTTCACCTTTGTCTACTTTCTATCTCCTTCCCCTATTCGCTAATCAGACCTCTACTCAAGGTACTCTAAGTATATAAAGAATTTCTTTTAGTTTCTTGACTATTTTAGGCTTCGTTCTTTCTCCAAGTCTTTGCGCATCCTGTTCCTTCTGCCTAGAAATCTCTCCCTCCACTCCCAACCCCATTTGTCTTGGTTCTCTCATAGGAATCCTTCCTTTGACCATTCTCTTTCAGGCCATTTTGGTTGCCTAAGCCTACCCCTTACTTCTTTCCTAAAACTCAAAAGTCCTCTTCATGTGAAAATAAACAAAACCTCCCCGAGCTCTGCACTTTCCAGCCACTCTTGTTCCCCTCTTCACATCTAGATTTACTTCCTCACACACATTCCTTCTTTCAGGACTTACAAAGTTTTCTTCTTCCACTGCTTTCTCAAAGGGTCGAAGATGTTCTAACTGCTAGATGCAGGGGGCCCTTTTCAAGTCCTGTATCTACTACATTGAAATGTAGTAGGTATTTTAGAAAAGCTCTTTTCCTTGGCTTCTTTGATAATACTCTCCTACAGTTCTCCTCTTACCTCCCTGAATAGGTCCTTCTCAGTCAGTGAATTCCCCTTCTGTCTAACCTTAAATGTTGGCATTCTCCAGGACTCTGTACTTGGCCTTCTATTCCTCCTAGTTATATTTCCTCTTGGGCAATCTCAAACATTTTTGCAACTTCAACAATCACCTATATACATGCTCCCAAATCTCTCACCTGTTCACATTTTCCTGTAAGCTCCAGACATTTATAAATACTGCCTATGGAAGGTCTCTTTTAAATGTCCCACAGAAAATTTCAAGTCACAGGATGCAAAACGCATTTATTATCATTCTCTGCAAACTGATCCTCTTCAGACTAGCACCATACCTGACCAATTAGCCATTGCTGCATTCCTCTTACCCTCATGCTTCACAATTAATTTGTAGCCAGATCCTGTCAAATCTCTTTTCTTTCCGCTCCTACTCACCATCTGCTACTCATAGGTTCAAACCCTGGTTATCGCTTGCCTTCATACTGTAAAAATCTTGCCTCCAACCTTGCACCCTTTCTGAAGCATCTTTCATTCACACTGTTCCCAGAGCAATACGAATCACATGCCATTCCCTACTTAATACGCATACTGGTTCCTTAGGGAATGAGGCTGGAATTCCTTAGCATAGTAAACTGAGAGCCTCAACAGTTGCCTACCTCTTCAGTATCACTTACGTCCACATATTCACTCACAGCCTGCGTTCCCGCCTACTAAAATACTCGATGCTTCCTAAAGATAAACTCGCAGGCAGGTCCTTCTGTCCACAGTGCACTTCCCTTCTTTTAGTACTTTCAGAACCTCCGTACAAAACCCTCTCTCTCAGTTGTGGAAGATATTAACTTCTTCCTTTGTGTCCCCATGGCATCCTGATACATACACTATTACGATAAGGAACTTATGTGATGATCTTTCCTGATCTGGATTCAAATAGTAATTCAGGTACCTATTAGCTGTGTAAATGTGGGCAAATTAATCTCGCTGAGTTTATCTCATCAATGGAAATAATACAAAGAGTTGTTATTAGCAAAGAATGAAAGCACTGTATAAATAAAGCACCTATTTCTATACCTGGCACATGACAGGTGCTTGAAAAAAATGGTGATGTTGTTCTTGCAATTCTGTTTCTCCTACACCACTATGTGCAAGCTTAAAAAAAAAAAAAATCCTCGACCAAATGAACTAACTGTAAGGTGCTATAATAACACGGTATTTTTTTATTGAAACATATTACTAAATCCTAAAATGATTATTATGATTATTGTCTGAAAGGAGAGAGAAGAGACCAGGAAAGAAAGATGGATTTGTAGGTGTCAAGAGTCCGTTGGGAGGCCCACTAATGAGAGTATTAATTTTCTTGTACATTTCAACCTCTATCCCGCAGAACATTCACCATTTATCCATGGCAACTTCCTACTCTTTATGAATCTGCCACATCATCAGTGTCACTCTGTTGCTTCTTTCTTGTGTATCCCCAGGGCCCATAGTTTTGAGAATTACAAGTTATGTCCTCCCTCTATAGGTCGTGATTTCCAACGAGCAGAGATCTAATCCCTACTATATCCACTGCCCGCCAAATGACGCCTTCAACACACGTTGGTAGAATAAAAAATTAATAAAACAACAACCCGCATCCACAAGACACACACCTAGCACACCAACACAAACGTCAATCTACACAGCCTACGAATAAAAATCCTCACGGTAACCACGACGCAAATTCACCGCCAGACCCACAAGCCAGGGACACATCCACCCACCCACCCACACGTACGCAGCGTGCACCCCTCGGGCCCGCTCCCCGCCCCCGCCGCCGCACGGCCTCCCGCCACTCACAGGAAGTTCTCCATCGCGATGCGGACGATGGAGCCTTCCACGAAAGGCCCGGCCGGCAGTGGGGGCGCAGAACTCTTTCTCTTGCTCGGGACCTCCGACGAGGGATCTCTCGGGGCAGCTCTCTTGGAGGCCAGGGGGGTTGGAGTTGAGGTCTTCCCACTCGGAGTCGCCATCCTGGCTTCCCCTCCGCCCCGTAGCGGCTTCCGTTCCCACCAACCTGCAGCCCCCACGTCCCGCTCCCGCGCGATCTGCCAGGCGCGGGATGCCGCCCGAGAGCCGTCCCGCGCCTGCGCAGTCACGGCCAGATGGCGTCAGCGGGCAAGCCCCGCCCTGGGCCTGGAACGCCTGCGCGAACGAGAACGCAGGTGGCTGGGGGTGGGGACTAGCGGGATGCTGGTCTCGGCCCTTTCTCTGTACCTTCTTGCATTTTTTCAGGGTTTTTTTTTTTTCCAACTTAAAGAAAGATGTCAATTACAGTTAGGATTTTGAAAGCTCTTTTAGCGCTCCAAGGAAGCGGATACTCGAGGGGAGAGAGGCGTTTGCGGTGGCACCTGGGACCCAGGGTCGGGGACACCAAGGCGGGCACGTGCGACCAGCCTTGTGCGCGTTCCGCCTGAGTGCCTGCCTGCCCGAGTGCACCGGGACTCGCAGGTCTTTGGCTCTTCGTGTTCTAGTTTGCTTCCTGTTTGCTTTCAATCAGGTCCCCGTGTTAAAAAAATGAAAGAAAACTCTTCCAAATGGCTCCCTTAAAGCATTATGCTAGGTCTCCTGCGCTCTATAACTTGTGAAAAGATTACACCGCACTCCCCCTTCTGTACTTTCCACCTCTCACTCCCTAATTCCCCGAGCTAGAATGCCCTGGCTTCACTTAAAGCGTACTGTCTCTTAACCCTGCTCACATTCATCCAGTAAACATCTAGTAAGTGCATTAAAGATGACGTGCAGTGAGATCTTCATTCACTCAACTATAATAATTAATGCCTAACCTACAAGAGGCTGGGGCTGCCGGCAGTAAAGGAGCCAAAGTTGCGTGTTTGCGAGCTTACGTTCTGGTGTGGGAGACAAAAAGAACAAGCGAACCAACTGACGATCACGATCATTTCTGGCTATGATCGGTGCTATGAAAAACAACCCAAAACAATGACATGGGATGGGGGAGGCACGGAAGACCTGCCAAAGGAGGTTGACGTTTGAGCTAAACCCTGATGGAGTGGGAGCCAAATGCGTAAATAAGCAAAGAGCAATTACAGGCCAGCACAAAGATGTTGGAGGAACAAAGGCCGGCGTGGCTGCAGTGGAGTAAACAAGGTTGCAGAGCAGAGCCTTGGCCATCATAGCACAGCTGAATTTTCAAAGCAATGGGAAGCCATTGGATGGGTTTAAGCAGGAGAGGGACATGATCTAGCTAAAGTTAAAATGACCACTCTGGTTGCTGTTTGGAGGGGTGAGAAGGGGAAGTGGGGAAGCCAGTTAGGAAGCTAATGCAGTAGAACCCTGATTTCTGACTCCTGGACCAGTGCTCCTTTCCCAGGTCCCTGCTTCTTCCTTTCATGCAAATGGAACCCCCGCTCTCTAAAAGTTATAACCAAAGAAAATAGAACGAGTTAAAAAGCGTGTGAACTTGTCAAGGTTACTAGACATTTTTAGAAAAGCAAATTACAATAAGAATAATTTTAAAACTGTTCAAATGCCAGGAAATAAGAAAAATACTCAGTGTTTAGGAAGGCACTATACTGCCCTTCCCTATCTTGCTAGTACACATTTTTTTAAAAAGTAACTTCGGAGGCGGCCGGTTAGCTCAGTTGGTTAGAGCGCAGTGCTCTTAACAACAAGATTGCAGGTTGATTCCCAACATGGGCCACTGTGGGCTGCGCCCTCCACAACTAGATTGAGACAACTGCTTGACTTGGAGCTGATGGGTCCTGGGAAAACACACTGAAATAAATAAAAAAAAAATAAAGTAACTTGGGACCCTGCTTCAAGAACCTTAGAAAAGTCTAATTCTTTGAAGAAATAACTGCTTTTGGGGGAATCTATCCCAATGGCAATTAATATAGGCCGTGGTAATGGGAGTTGAGGGCAGGGAACCAGTCTGATTATTTTTGTACCATCACCAGTTTTTTAGTGAATTAAATTGTGCTTATAAACGTGAATGTTGAGAATGAGCCCCTGAACTTGTGATGACCCCACAAATATACATACACTATGAGTTCTTGTCTAAACAGCCATCCAGTCATGATCTGCCACCATCCTCTAAAAAGGAAAATGTTACTGGTTTTGCTTCTTATTGCAAAAGTAATACATGTTATTAAACACAGAAATTTGGGGAACACAGAAAACACACATATGCAAAGGGAAAAATCACTCATAATTCCTCTACCCAGCCTAATCACTGTTAAGATTTTGGTGTATCTTTTGATGTCTTTATACTAGTATGTGTACGGTACGCTCCTTTCATTAAAAAAAATCAGGATGATACTGCACAAATTGTATTATACATACTATTATTTTATCCCATTTTCTCACTGCATATATTATGAATATCCTTCCATGGCATTAAACATTTTTTCTGTGACATAGTTTTAAGTAGCTATGTAGTATTCCATTAAACAGATGTACTGTAACTGATTTAAGTACTTCTTCTTTCTCGGACTTTATATGACTGGAAGTTAACATGAACCCAGGATACTCGGGAGACTATAGAAGCTCACTGCTTCCTAACATTCTTTAAAAATTTTATGCACCTGTGAAAATATACACATTTATCTTGCCACATGTGGATTCTTTAATTCCACTGGCGAAAACTGTCTTGCAAAGGGTGGTGTTAAAGATGCAGAGGGAGAAGTTCTTTAGAAAGATTATCAATTAACCAGAATGTGTCAATGAGTGAGTGAGCCATTGTAGCTAATCCTACACTTCTCAGGGTTTAAATTCCAGTCATAAGCTGAATTCATCACCCCATCTTTACTAGCTAATAGATCTAACAAGGCAATTATATTTAACTTTCTACCGACCGAGGAGTAAGTGACCAGGGGCCATTTTGTATGAAGGCCTTCCATTCTACCGAAACTTTAAAACTGATGCAAACAAAAACTGGCAGAAAGGGGCGGGGTCAAGGATTATAAATGTATTTCACTTCACCATCAAAACACCATCTTCTGTGTTCTCTTTCCTGGCTTCACATCAAGTCCTTGATAATGGTGCCACAGTAGCAAGAAGCTGGGGCAAGATGCATGGAATGGGACGCTGCTGAGACCATCTCGGACTGAGACAGTTCACTACTCCAGTTCTAAGAAGAACCCTCCCAGGTTAACAAGAATAATTTCCTCTGGCTTATATACCAAGTGAGAGGAAATACTACTTTTGGGCCAGTTCATAAAGTGGAAAAGTGAACCCTCATGGCTTGAAAGAGAGGGAAGGAGCAGATACTAAAACCTAAGACCTTGGCACTCAGGAACAACCCCTGTTCCCTGCTCCCCCAAACTTCCCATCATACACTCTTTCTAACAGACCTAATTAAAGACCTCATGGGGGAATATCTAGGCAAGGATGAGGGATTCTGGGGAGAATCAGCACCCTTCCTCAGGGGAACACAACCCCATACAGCAAGCTTCTGCTAAACATAAGGATACCTAGTCTCTAAAGTTTTTAAGTTTTTAAGTTGTTTCAAACATCATAAAAACAATCAAAATATGTGGTTCTTACTGTAGTAATATTAGTAATAGCTAACACCAACAGCATTTCCCATAGACAAGCTACTGTTCTAAGTACTTTCTTATAATGCATTTTCTATTCTGGATCAAAGTCTCAACAGATTTGCCTCTTTCCCAAATTTCCATCTCTTGGATACAAAAACCAACTGAAAGATAAAATCATTAGGAACCAGTATCAGGGTTTAAGTGTTCTTTGTGATGTGTCTTGATAGAAAGCCTAGAGTTAAATAGGCCTTCATTTCTTTTGAGAATATAAAATGGGAAAACAGTATAAATTGCTCCAGAAGGAATTTACCTTTAATTTCAGAAAGATCAAGAACAAGGTGCTAAAGCATTATGTGTCATCTTCTCTGCAAGTCCTTGCAAAATGAATTGACAGTCCTTGCCCAGGCTAGGTCTGGAGCATCTGGGGGAATAGCAAGCATTTCCCCTCACACCTTGTTACTTCCCAAAGGAAAGAAAGTTGGTAATTGTTCAAACTGTGGAGAATCTGTTCAAATTAGCTGCATGAATTATAAAATGAGTCCTTTGATATCAGTCACCAAGAGTGACGTTTCATCTCAGCATTTCCACAGGCTGGGGTGCTGTTGAACTCTCCCATAAACTTGTTGGTTTTAAATTCTCACTTCCACAGGTTTGATTAGTAGCCATAAAATTCTTTTTATAATTAAAACTGTACTTGTTTTTTTATTATTTTAGGAAGTTTGTCATTCAAAAAGCACACAGCAGAAACTAACAACCGTACATCCATATTTGTGCATTCAAGAATTAACACCGTTAACTATTTGGCATGATTTCGTCCAGTATTTTTTCTTTAATCAACTTTTAAAAAAATTACACAGGGAATATATGAATATATTCTCCTCTTAAAAATGAGAACAATGCAGATAAAATTAGTGTGCAGTTGACATTCTTTTTCTTAATCTTGATCCTGCACTCCTTATCCCCTAGTTAACTACTCCTAGATACTCGTTCAGTGTGTAATGTAATGTCCTTTAAGCCCATTTTTATATTTTACATGCATTTTAACTACAGAAAATATGGTGTAATATTTTGAATGTGAATGCATCATATAAATATATGACATAGACACATAATGTATTACATGTATACATTATTAATATAAAATATGGTAAGAATAGTTATACAACTTGGATTTTCATTCAAAAATATAATTCTGAGATACATCCATGTTAACTCATGTAAATCTAGTTCCCGTTTAACTTCTTTAGGGTTTTTGTATGAATGTATCACACTTTATCCATTACTCTGCTGACCTGACATATAGATTGCTTCCAATTTTTCATTTTTACAAACATTGCTTCAGGGAACATCCTCAGACATATCTTTATGTATAATACGTGTTAGCATTTCTCTAGAATAGATACCAAGAATTAGAATTGCTAGACCATATATCACACTAATTACTTTCCTTCAGTTTTTTAGTATTGTTGCTTGTGGCCATTTTCTTATTAATTGTGATTATTTGAAAATATGTCAGAAAAATATTTCTCTTCTTTTCCCTTTCTTCAGCATTGGCTTTGGCTCAGTGGTTAGTCTCTCGCTCTCTCTCTCTGTCTCTCTCTCACACACACACATTCACACACACACACACACACACACCTCTCCTTTACACAGTGCCCTCCCTTTTTCCCACCGGATCTAGGTTCTGTGGGGCCTGAAGCTTATATAATTTGTGAAGGCCTCTCTGGAAAAATACAAAATTACAAATACAAAATAGTGATTATTTATTCAGAATGACAGAATAAATCACAACTTAGCACTATTGACATTTTGGGTAAAATAAAATTCTTTGTTGGGGGAAGAGAAGGCTGCTGTCCTGTGTGTTGTAGGTAGTCAGCAGTAGCCTTGCCCTCTGTCCACTAGATGCCAGTAGGACCTCCCCAGTTTTACAACCAAAACTGTCTCCAGACATTAGCGACTATCCCCTAAGGGGTAAAATTTCCTCAGGTGAGAACCACTGTTCTAATCCTACCCACTCTTTTAGAGTACAGAAAAAGAAGGAAACCTTTCCAACTTCTCTTATGACTCTAATTGTGTCTAAATCCCCTACTTTCTAAGGAAATTAAAGGAAATGAAAATTGCCTGTCTGTCTTATTCATTAACATATATATGTATGTATATCAACCAAGGTTCAAAACAGTAAATACTTTGTAACCTAATTGGGTATATTACAGGAATTAATTCAAGGTTGAGTAAATACTAGCAAATTAAGTCAATTAATGTGATTCTTTACATTAGAAGATTACAGGAGAAAGATTAAAGCAGAAAAAACATTCAGTTCTTTTCAACACACACGCATGGGTAAAATGTCTAGAAAACCAATAAAAGGCAATTCTCAAAACCTTTAGCAAACTCATATTCTAAGATAAAACGTTTAGAAATATTCTCTTAAATTCTGGAACAAGTCAAGGACGATACTGTCACTGCTTCTATTGAGCACTGTATTGGGTATCTTAGCCTGCCAAATAAGTTAAGAAACAGGACAGATAGAGAAGTTGAATAGGAAAAACGCAAACTGGGCTTATTAAGAAATCTGACCTAATAGTAAAAGAAAATTATGGTAGGTGGAATAATGGCTCCCCGAAGATACCCACATCCTAATCCCTGGCACTTGAAAATATGTTACCTTTGTAGATGTGATTCAGTTAAGGATCTTGAGATGGAGAGACTATCCTGGATCATCCACGGGACTCCGTATAACCACAAGCGTCTTTATAAGGGCGAGACAAGCGGGTCAGAATCAGAGACATAACAAAGAAAGCAGATGTCAGAGTGATGACACAGCTGGAAGGGGGCCATGAGCCAAGGAATGTGGGAAGCCTCTAAAAGCTGGAAATAGCAAGAAATGGATTCTCTTCAGAGCATCCAGAGGGAACACAACCTTGCCAACAACTTGATTTTAGCAACATGAGGCCCACTTTCAGAATTCTGCTTTCCAGAACCATAGGATAATAATTGTGTTGTTTCATGCCACAAAGTGTGGTCATTTGTTACAAAAACAATAGGAAATGAATGTAAATATAGAGTCTGTTTTCATAAGTAATAGAGAGATCAGCAATTTTACTAGATATAATTCCAGATGAATCTAAGAAAAAAGTAATAGGTAAAAGTTTAATTTTTTTAGAAGAAACTATATAGGAATATATTTAAAAATACAGGGTAGGGAAAAATTTCTTAAATAAAACAAAATATCTATAAACCATAAATAAAATTAAAAGATTGTTAATTTATATAGATTAAAAACTAAGGCCTTTCATCAATCACATTTACCATATTATGAATGGGGATGGGGGAAGCCACAAGCTATAAAAAGATATTTGCAACATTTAAAACAAACAGAAGTTTAGTATCTGTAATATTAGAGAAACACTACAAATCTGTAAGAAAAAGATACATAGTTAGATTTAAAAGTGGACAAAATAAACAAGCATTTGCACAAGGTGAAGCATAAAAAGTCATAAATCATATAATAAGATGCTCAATTTAATTCATAATTAAATGCAAATTAAAACCTCAGTGAAATACAATTTCATAATTATCAGATTGGTAAAAATTAAAGTCTGACACTAGCAAGTTTGGGCTCTCATCTCTACTGGAAAGGGTCATATAGATTAGTGGAGCCACTCGGGAAGCAGTTTTTCATCATTTAGTTAAGCGTATGTACAGTAGAAACCCACAACTTGTATGTTAGATGTATAACCAAAAGAACTTATGTCACATGGGTACCTGGGTACTTCTACGAGAATATTTTGGCAGCATTGGTCACAACCCAAACACTAGAAACAACCCAAGTATTCATCAATGGTAGAATAGATTAATAAATTGCAGCATAATCATGTGATGGAATACTATACCACAGTGAAAATTCAACATGGCTGAATCTCAAAAACATAATTTTGAGCAAGAAAGACAAATTACAGATATACACATATAGAATTTTGGTATTGGTACTTTATATGGAATTTCGATATGTGGTACTTTTACTATCATTGATATAGATATACGAAGGTCGGACAAATAAATTTGTGAACTCATCCTAGAAAAAGTGCTACATACCTCATTGCTGAATATCACTACAGTCACCTTCGAAGTATTCCCCTTGAGAAGCTATGCACTGACGCCAGCGCGTAGGCCACCCTTCAAAGCAATTTTGAACTCTTTTTCTGGAATGGCCATCAGAGCTGTCATCGTATTACGCTTGAAGTCCTAAATGTCAGCAAAATGTCTTTCTTTCAATATTTCCTTCATCTTTTGGTAAAGAAAGAAGTCATTGGGGGCAGGTCAGATGAGTAGGGAGGGTGTTCCAATACAGTTATTTGTTTACTGGCTAAAAACTCCCTCACAGACAGTGCCCTGTGAGCTGGTGCACTGTCGTGATGCAAAAGCCATGAATTGTTGATGAAAAGTTCAGGTCATCTAACTTTTTCACGTAGCCTTTCCAGCACTTCCATATAGTAAACTTGGTTAACTGTCCAGATGGTACAAGTTCATAATGAATAATGCCTCTGACATAAAAAAATGTTAACAATATTGTTGCAACAACTTTGCGAACTTAATTGTCAGACCTCGTATGTATATATTCATTTACTAGCATTGATTCACGAATATATATTCATTTTACTATCATTAATTATATGTATATATACACTATATATGAAAAATACATGATTTCTTCCTTATTTATTTGAAAATGTCAATATTTTGTCCTTTTGAATGATAAAATTCCAGTTGACATTATTTTCTCTCAACATGTTAAAGATACTGTTCCGTTGTTTGCATACTTTCCTCGTTATTGAGAAGTTTGACTTTAACTTTCATTCCTTTGTACTTCATCTGTGTTTTCATTCTGGTTGCAGAATCTCTTTGCCTTTGGTATTTCATAATTTCATGATGTATCTAGGTATGGATTTGTTTTTTACTTATATTGATCAGACTTTGTTAGACTTCCTGATTTTGAGCATTGTTATGCATAACCAATTCCAAGACACTCTGAAATATTTTCCCTTTGAATATTCTCACTCCACCATTCTCTTCTTCTGGAACTCTTATTTTAATACACTAGTCTCATTCACTGTCTCCTTTATCTTTTTCACTTCTTTATCTTTCTATATATACTGCATTGTGGTTTGTTATTTTATATTTTAGCTCATTATCTCTCTTTTATTAGATATTTTCTTTTTCCACTGAATTTTTTATTTTAATGACTATATTTGTCATTTGCAGAAGTTCTATTTGGTTCTCTTTAAAATCTACCTGCATGTTTTTCATAGAGTATTGTCTTCTGTTATGTTTTCAATGCTTTCTTTTTTTTCTTTTGGTCTCTAATCATTTTTAAACTAGTTAATGTGTCTATCAAAAAATGTCATTATATGAAGTCCGGTTTATCTAATTCTGCTGATCGTTCACAGCTTATTTTTGCTTCTACTGAACTGTTTCACTAAGTGTTTTTAAATTTTGGATTATGAGTCCTTCCTTGCAATTTTGTATGTGGGAAACTTGTGCATCCTGTGTTCAGTGCATGCTCCTTTACAGGAGGTTTATATTTATTTCTAACAAGTGCCCCAAGTGTTTCACTGGCCAGGGATGTATTTTCATGTTAAATTTTTGGTGTGTGAATTTCCAGGCTATGAACTTTTGATAGACCAAAGAGAATATTTATACCTCTTCTGATTTTTTTGAAATCCACATGCATATTTGTACTAAACTAAATGCTTTTATTGAGCATTTGTGTATTTAATCCGGAAATATTTGTTGAGTATGCTAGGCAGTGGAAGTACAAAATTGGCTGAGTGACATTCTTGAGGAGGAGGACATAAAAACAAAAAGTTAGGTTCAGCGTGATCAGTTTTGCTAGGGGTATGTACACAGGGTAAGCAGCACAGAAGAACCATTTGTAGTGGCTGGAGTAGGATGAGCAGAGGGGAAGACATGGTGCTTGTTAAAATGAGCCTTGTGTTGCCAGTAGTAAAAAAAAGACGATAAAGCAACAAGATTACACAGTTGTTTTATCCTTAAGATGGCACTATAAACTCACAATTCCTTTGAAGAGAAAGAATACATAAAAATAACTGTCCAAAAATTTCACTCAAACCTTATAATGTAAACTTGAGTGGCTTTTGTGTGTCAGACCCTAAGTGCTCGTGTGCATTATTTTCATCTAATCTTTATAGCAACCTTAAGAAGTGGACTAAATGCAAACACTGGGTTTAACTTACATTGTTTAATTGTGTGCCTCCCCCAGGGCCGTTTCTAAACCTGAAAAAACCACACTGCGCTTGTTATCCTTCCATATTTTCATCCAGGTGAAATGTATTTAAAATGAATGCCAGAGGCAACCTGGAACGAGAAGAGAAGCATCCAAAAAGCAAATCCTGCAAAAGGAGCATCAGTGAGGGAGAGTAAATTAATCTGCTCACCTTCCACCTCCTGTCTTCTTTTATGTGAACTTCAGGTTGTTTCTCAGCAACAACTGGTAATAATTACCTCCTCCCTTTCTACCCAGGTTCAAACCCAGGTTCAATCTGTGCTTGAACAGATTCAGTTTCCCTGCTTTTAAAATGGAAATATCACTAGATCTACTTCATGGGTTGTTAACAGGATCAAGTGAGTGCATTCACATAAAGCTCTTTGAATAAGGTGTGAAAATAGTAAGTATTCAATAAATGTTAGCTATGGTTATAACTATGGATTTATGTAATCCATGAGCAAGGAGGCTAGTGAATGACTTCATTCATTCACCACATATTATAAACCCCTAACTATGCACTAGATACTATGTCCTAGAGGCACAGTCTTTGTTTCTTTATTCAGTAGATAAGCTCTGGCCAGGTATTATGCTTTGAGGAAATTGCAATATCTGGTACGCTGTTGAATTGGTCAACATCTTGAAAATCGTCCTTCCCCAATGTTTCAACTTTAATTAGGGATTTCCCTGCTATGGATAATTAATCATCATGGATAGAAAGGATTTGATTCATAAAACTTTGCTTTACCATAAAAGTTTATTTTATTTTCGTCCTAACCCTCAGGATGTTTATTCTGTATAGTTGAGTATTTTTTGTTTTCTAAGTAATGCGGCATTTAGGGAGGTATAATGCTCTTTATAGATTAATTTATAAGTTTTGACATTCTCTAGTGGGAAAACCTCCCAACTCCATCAGAACAATGGATTTTTGGCCACACAAAGCAGGAAGAGTTATGGGGTTTGGGGTCAGAGAGAACTGACTCTAACTTTTTCCTCTTAATAACTGTGGAATCTTAAGTAATTTTTCACTCTTCTGAGCCTTGGTTTCCTTATGTCTGAATAGGGAGAATAATATCTCCATCTTGGAGGATGTTCAAAGGGTTAAATTCATTCATACATTCATTCATTTATGCAAGTATTTATTTTTGAGAACCTATTATATACCAGACATTCTTCTGGGTACTGAGACTATGAAAGGAAACAAAACAGGAATTCTAAAAAGATAAAATTGGGAAAATTGAGATTGTTTATGTGAAATAAAACACTTTAAAATTACTTATTCCATCAGTACATGCAGTGCTTATGTCACTAGTAGAAGGCTTCAGAAGCATTTAATTGTGGCAGAGTAGAGATTCAAATTAGAATCTTCAGTGAAATAGAAAAAGATATTGTGATAAATAAAAATAATGTAGAAATTAGATGATTGCTAGTAAAGAGATTTTCAAATTACCTTTTATTATGTAATCTTATAATTTTGTAACAGCTGTTTGGGTATACAAACATGTATATACAATTTTCTAAACACGTAAGTAAAAAGCAGTAGTTTAGTATATCTGCTGGAATTCATATTACTCAAAACCTTACCAAATCATCTATTATAGAAATCAGTAAAATTGTTTAACACATCCTGAAAATTTTTGGCTGTGTGTACATAAACATTTTCAAGCTTGCTTTATAGAAAAAGAGTGCAATTTCTATCCATGTGTTCATAGTGACTTTCAGAAGTAGTTCAAAGGGGGAAGAAAGACGGTAGCAGTGCCTTGTAATACAGCAGTAATTAATACTGACTTATGCTGGGACATCCATGAAAGATCCTTTGTTATCACATGGAGTAAAAATATTTAAAAATCAATATTCTAATTTCTATGACTAAAACATAGAAAATAAGACTTTATTTTCTTAGACTAGTTTGTTACCATGAAAAACTGCATTCATTCTGCAGATATTACTGACACCTCACATTACTTCTTTAAAAATATTTATGATATTTAAAATTCAAACGGAAACCCACAAGACATTCTCCCAATACATTCATTGAATGCAGATTTAAGTGAGCACATCTCATTTTGATTGTGCCCTTTATTTACGTACTTTAAAAATGACTACAATATAGTACATTTGTGTTTTTAAATGATACCAAAATTAAGATGAATGATCTATGCATAACCAGTGGCCTGTATTTCTAGTAACAGTTGTCGTAGGCAAAAAAAAAAAAAAAAAAAAAAAAAAAAAAAAGCCCTGAGTCAGTGTTTTTTTGCAAAAGTAATGAAGATAGTGCTCTGAAGTCATTTTATAACTTATGCAATAGTTAATACTGTCCAGTATTCATTTGTTTTGCTTCCATTTTGATTGAAGAGAGGTATGGCCTTTGTTTAGTTAATCCAATTGAGATCATTTCTTAATATTCAACTTCATTTAAATCCTCAGAATATCCTGATGATTGCTGAGTTACATCTTCCATTTCTGTCAGAAGAAAAATAAACAATAATAGTTTTCTCTATTTATTGTAGAAAAATACTTAATTTGCATTCTTATGAGTTGAGACTATTGCAAAATCCCTTTTCAATCAAGCTCATATAATTGGGAAAAAACCTGTTACCTGCACAGGGTCCTGCTTGAAATTTAATATCATCAATAGCAATATCACTTCTTATTGACACTCCCCGAATGGCTTCAAAAATTACCTGAAAAAAAATGAAGTTTGAATTTAGAAATAGAGTCATCGTTATAAAATCATGCTGGTCAGGAGCAGATGCAGGCTGTGTGAGTCTGGAAGATTAGATTCTTCTGAGAGTCCCCTTTAAGGAAAAGAATACAAAATCACACATTCAAATTTAGGTACAAAAAAGGGAATGCTTATTTGGAATTCAAAGAAATTCACAACAAATTACTGGAGCCTTGGAGATTCAGGTCCCTTTCTTCTGAGATCTCTGTAGACAATTTCCCAGAAATGCTCACCTTAAAATGCTTCCTGGTGGCAATCTGGTTTCTCCACCCCACCTAGAACATTCCACTCCCAGCACTCACAGGGCCTATGAAAGTGATGGGTCCAAAAGCTTACGCTTCCTTAGGCTCGCCATAAATCTACCTTTGACACTGGTACTAGGTGGAAGAATTTAATATCACTGATGAGACCCATGTATGAACAGCAAAGTATAATAATTCAATTTACCAAAAAGATAGTGGTTCACTTATCATGTTAAATAACATAACATCCGAGAAAGCTCAAGAAGAGGGAACCCCTTTTATGACTTTAGATCCTAAGAAGAAAGTAACTATTCAAATATTCCGGTTCTAGGGCAAATAGATTACAATTTCTATGGCTGCTCCCCAAATGGTTGATAAAACACTGAATACTCCAGGGAGGTCGTTGGTAATAAAACATGTCCAAAAGACACATTTGCTCTGCTCATTTTATGAGCAAATGACTCCCCATTGGATGAGTTTATGATTTAAAGTAAATCAAAGACTATAAAGTGGAAAATTAATAATCATATGAAGCTATCTTGAAATTAATGACTCACAAATGCTTTATTGACAGAAATGTGGCAAAATAACATTAATAAAAATTCTAAGGACCCAACCCTAAACAAGAATCCCAATCAATGACAAGAAGAGAAAAAAAGTGTCTTAAGAGATCTAGATAGGAAGATATATGAATACAGTTAAAAAGCATGTTGGTTTTCTGAAAAATAAAATCTGTTTTTGACTACCAAGTCTGCAATGTAAAGTGTAACAGACAAATTACCTGATGGAATTATATTCTTAATAGTCTGTGGTTGGGTCAAACACTTGATTTCATAAAACTTTCTCCTTTGAATTTCCTTAATACTTGGGTGATAACTATTTATAGCATTATGATTTTCCTTTTGTATTATAGGTACACATCCTATTAGTAAATAATTGTGGTTGTTTAAAATTAAGATAAAAATTTTTTTTCTTTTAATTTAAGTGTGTTATTTTTTCAAATGGTTACTAAGAAATTAGGACATAAATACTTATTAAGTTGTTTGGACACAACTACTTAAGAAATGAAACTGTTAGGTATTTCTTTTGGTCTAGGGGCACCAGAAAAAATTACTGAAATTAAGGGCACCAGGAAAAAAATTTGGAGACCTGGCCTTTGCCGAGTGCCCAGCACATAATAATTCCTAGTAAATGTCAGGCAGTATAATGAATATGAATGATGTAAATATTTCAGTGAGCTGAGAATTTGTCTAACATTTTCTTTCAATGGTGTCGAAATATTAGAAACCAGGGAGGAAAACATCTGAGAGCAGATAAGGAAAGGTAAGTAAGGAATTCAAAGGAAATTAAATCATTTTGTTTTTGATCAATAGCAACTCTGGTTCTGCTTAACATTTTAACAAATCCCTTAGGAAGGAGCATAATTAAAATTTTGCCACTTGTTAACATTTCTTCTACAAGGATAATCGGATGATTGGAATGTCATCGGAGGCCACCCGTATATTTTTCCTGGAGGTTGAATCTCAAATGTCAGCAGTACTACACAATTCTAAAAATCGTCTACACCTGCCCAAACCCCTGATGATGTACACATTTACTTCTCTAGCTCTGTTCTTCTCCCTGAACTCCAATGTCATATCCTACTGTTCACTTGACATACCCACTGATGTCTAATAGACATCAAAAACTTTTCATGTCCAAAAAACACAAAAAGCAAAAAATCCCTGTTAATTTCCCTCTTGCACACACTGTCCTCACTCTTCAGACTGCTCCACCTAGAGTCTTCCTCCTCTCAATGGCAACTCCATCCTGATAGTTGCTCAGGCCAAAAACTTTGGAGTCATCTTGACTCCACTCTCTCAAACCCCATATTCCATACACGAGAAAGTCCTGCAGGCTTCTGATGACCTCTCACCTCTGCTACACAGCCCAAGCCACCACACCTCTTCCAGGATGACTGCAGTAGTCCCCCAAATCTCCTTGTCCCCATACAGTCTACTCTCTGTGTTGTAGCTGGAGAGATCCTTTTGAAATATAAAGTGGATCATATTACCTTAAAACCGTCTGATGATTCCTTAATTGCTTTTGGAATAATTTTTGAACTCCGCTGTATCATCTAAGGCCTTTGTGGTTATGCCCTGAGACGTCTTTGACCTCATTACTTGATCTGCTTGACTTACTCTTTTTCATAGTGCTTAAGGCAGCACCCAATGCTACCTTACATATTTTTGACTTATGTTTTCAACCGCTCCCCCACTAGAATGTAAACTTCTGAAGAATGAGAACTTCATATGTTCCGTTGTTCATTGTAGTGGCCCCGATTCTTAGAGTAGCAAGTGGTCAATAAATATTTATTAAAATGACATATTTTGTCCTCCTACTCTAGCAGCTCAGTCTGGATGTCTGATGTAACTAGGGAATAGCACGTGTGCCATGCTGATATGAATTAGAGACCAGAGAGATTTGGGAGGGAATCTATTTTTAGAAACAATAAAATCTTTTAATATTTTGATATGTCAAAGTTTATAAAACCCTTTCATATATATAATCTCATTTGACTTCACTCTAACTCTGGCGATGTCAAGATGGCAGGAATTATTACCCCATTTTGAAAATGCATAAACAATCCCACATTGTTTGAGATTTCCCCCAAGGTCACCCAGTGCTTTTGACATCCAGGGAAAGGAGTGTATTTTGGAACTTCTATGGTGGGAGGGAGTGTAGAACAGTAGCTTGAGGATACAAACTTTGGAACCAGTCAGATCTGAGATTAAATTTTCTCTCTGCCACTTACCAGCGGGACATCTAGTTTCCCCTGTCTGTAATGAGGAACTATAAGATCAGTTGGAAGGACTTACGTACGGCTCTTAGCACTGGAAGTGCCTGGCATGAAAAAATGGCTGATCTATTTGCACAAATCTGTGTTTTATTAGACTCTGGGATGTTTTGAAGAAACTAGTTCAGCCCGGTCTCTAGATGGTCATTTGGGATTCCTCAGGGAATTACTAAATCCAGAAGAAAATTCCTCAGGTAGATTCATACCTGTTCCACTCTAAGTCCAAGGGAACGGTCTGGAGTCTTCTTTCCAGACTGTGAGCTGACAATCTCTCAGGCCATTCTGTACCCTTTGAACTGGAACACCCCAAGATGCTCTTCTAGGTGCCTCAAAAAACATTTCAAACAACCAGCTACCCAGCAAGTGTAGTAGATGCAAGGCACTGTACCTGACCCCTGGGCTTAGATGCTGAGAAGTCACATATTCCTTAGAACTCAGATCCTAGAACTCTTGTGTATCAGCATCATTTGGGGATTTTAAAAAACGTCAATACTCAGGCTCCACCTGAGAGACTCAGATTCATTTAGTCTAGGACAGAGAGTCTCTGTCTTTAGCATGTATCAAAAACACCAGGAGAGTTTGTTAAGACATAGATTTCTGGGCTCCATCCCGAGTTTCTGGTTCAGTAGTTCTGAGGTGGAGCCTGAGAATGTGCATTTCAGGTGAATTTCATTTTAGGTAAAGTTGCATTTCACGTGTTGCTGCTGATCTCGGGACCAACTTTGAGAATATGTGAATAGGGTACGGTGCCCTAATAGCCTAACAAAATTAATCTGTCATCTCTGAATGATGATCAATTATGTTAGTAAGTTTCTTGAGTGATCCACTTTCCTTCTTTCCTTCTGTCAACAGATATTAAATCACTATCAAAATCATTCCTGGGTGCCGGCCCAGTGGCTCAGGCGGTTAGAGCTCTATGCTCCTAACTCCGAAGGCTGCCAGTTCGATTCCCACATGGGCCAGTGTGCTCTCAACCACAAGGTTGTCAGTTCAATTCCTCGAGTCCCGCAAGGGATGGTGGGCAGTGCCCCCTGCAACTAAGATTGAACACGGCACCTTGAGCTGAACTGCCGCTGAGCTCCCGGATGGCTCAGTTGGTTGAAGCATGTCCTCTCAACCACAAGGTTGCCGGTTTGATTCCCGCAAGGGATGGTGGGCTGTGTCCCCTGCAACTAGCAACGGCAACTGGACCTGGAGCTGAGCTGCGCCTAAGACTGAAAGGACAACAACTTGAAGCTGAATGGCACCCTCCACAACTAAGATTGAAAGGACAACAACTTGACTTGGAAAAAAGTCCTGGAAGTACAGACTTTCCCCCAATAAAGTCCTGTTCCCCTTCCCCAATAAAATCTTTAAAAAAAAAAAAAGAAATCATTCCTGGGGCTATCTGTTATCATTTACTAAATTTCTAGACAGTTTTATCCATGTTGAGATAATGGACCATCCCTGGATAATGCCACATCTTCCCTGTCATTTGTTCTTTAGCAATGTAGCACCCTAGATGGCACTGCCACCTGGTCACCTGAGCTGCAATTCCTTCCCATTTACTTGCAGATCTGTAGAAAATTAATTGTGGTTGTGGGTGGTGTAAAATAAAGTCCTCATTTTTGATACCTCTTCCCAGGAATATTTAGGCTTAGCCCAAGCAGACTATATCGTTAAAGCTGAGGGGTATTGGTCCAGGAGGTTCATCAGCCAGAAGCAAGGATGAGGAGGAAGCAGGGCTTTTACTTCACGATCACACCTAAGAATTCCTCAGAGCAAGTTCAGGAAGAGTCAGGGGTCTGAAAGTGATCTCCTCAGAGCTTTCTAGAGCTTTGGCTCAGGGTAGGCAGTGGCTGGCAGGAGGCCACTGCTGATCTTTAGATTAGATTGCCTCCTCAACCCCATCTGTGGGAATGTACAAGGCTCTTTCCTTTCACTGTCTAGATTCCTTTATAATCGGGATCCTGTAGGATGAAGGCCTTCTACAGCACATGAGAAGACCCAGGACTAAGGATCAAGACTCTCAGTTTCTTGTACATCAGTGTGGACAGAGGCTGAAAAATCTACCCTGCACCGCAGACTCGAGTAAATACAGGCTTACAACAAAAGCGCTTGTATATGGGTAATGGTGAGTGCAATGATGCAGCTGCAGCAACGAATTCGGTAAATACCATGTTTTGAAGAAAAGGAGCCTCTGTTTCAGAGATTTGCAGGACACATAGAATGTACTTGACACTCATAATGCACCAAGACAAAAAATAGGTACACTTTCCTCATTGAGCTGCAAAAATCATTTTATGCATAAATATCCAAAGCTTTCTCTCCTCGCCTAATTTCCCATTCACTGCTTAGATGTAATCAATATAGTCTAATTATGTTTACTCTTAAACAAGTACTGCCTTTATCTATCACCCTGAAAAAGAACAAAACATTCTCTTCTGTAGCAAGGAAAAGACGGAACATCAGAAGCCGTTAGGAACGTGTGCCATTACTTGATTCTGATCTCTTGGCTTACCTGGTGTTGCCTCTCACAGCTGTATTCAATCAGTGCTCGGAGCCAGGAAATGCTCTGCTCGCCTCTTCTTCTCCATAAGAGGGACCCTTTACTGTCACCTTCTTTTTTCAAATAAACACTCAGCAGGCCCGTCCCTGCTCCATACATGTGGTAGAAAAAGGTCAAGCAGTGTTTTCCGGTGACACCGCGCAGAGGATGGGACAAGAGGTGTGCTTTTTGTCGGTAGACCATGTGGGATGCCTCGATGTACATGTAGTAGCCTTGAGAGCAATGCAAAATCGGGTATTGTTAAAAAGGACACAAAGTATATTCTCTTCTTTCTCTTTTGAGTAGTGTTCCTGGAAACAAATTAGAGTACATGGATGACTGCCTGACAGTACTGATAAAGGGTTTTATCATTTTGGAGGACACGTATCATCTAAAGAGAATAAATATGCTACAAACTTTAGACCGTGAAAATAATGTTTTCATTTAATAATTGATCATCCTATTGAAGATACAGGACATAACTAATATACTAGTATTATGCCACTGATGCCATCACTAGTATTATGGTGATTGACTCATCAGAATGTATCCTACTAATTCACGGGCAACGTTCTGGAGCTTTCAGACATGGGTTTAGGGGAGAGAGCATGAATTTCGTAGTCAGGTAGGTCTGGGTTCAAGTCTTTGCTCTCCTATTTGTTGCCTGTGTGATCATGGTCTAATGAAGTATCCTCTCTGAACCTACATTCATCATTTAAAACTAAGGGTTAATAGGACCTGTGCTACAGAGTTGTGAGAGTTAAATAACATGAGTAACATATGCCCACATGTAGTACATATTCAAATATTAGTTTCTTGTCCTGCTCTCTTTCCCGAAATTTTTTGTGAGACTTCTTTTCGTCTTGAAAACATATTTATGTAACATTTACTATAATTACATTGACATTTCATATATTACACATGTATATCATATACTACATAATATATGTTAATTGTAGAACACATTATATTTCCATTTTCCTTTCCTAATTTTAGTTTGTTTTCTGATTTGCTGGTTTCGGGCAGAAGCAGGATTCGTCTGCATGTAAATAGTGTTGTGCTTATTCTGTGCAGAGATATTTCCTTGTTTACCTCACTCCTATGCCCCCAGGTCCTAGAATAGTCCCTGGAACAGAGCAGATGCTCGAAAAATATTTGTTGAATGAACAAATGACTGAATTTTCTTGCACAGCTCTAAGCTACAACAAGTTTGACCATTTCCAGAGCACAGGGTTCTACCAAGGTCATTCCAGTTGTGCGAGGGTCTTGGCAATGACACATGAACTTGACCGGGATGCTCCAAGGCACAACTAGACAAATCCGAGTTTTGATAAAATTAAAGTTTTATCAAAGCACATGTTCTCAAACTAGTTCCATACCATCTGATGTATTTTTTTTAAAACTAATCACACATAAAATGATTCTTTAACTTCATTACCTTCATTCTTTCACTGGCAAGAAAATTGCTGCACGAGAAGCACTGGGGTTTTTGCACTTGCCACAAAAAGAAACTTTTATTGTTTTCTTTAACATTTTCTAACTTAAGCTAGGCTGGATGTAAACAAATACAGATATATATAATCCTAATAGAAGGGTATATTTAATTTTATTCCATGGAAAATAAGATCAAAGCATGAAAATGACTATGGTTTATCATCTAACTATGTACAAAGGTAGCTCATTCTATCCTACACGTAAGTTAGTGGCAGAGTGCACCGAAACTCTATCTTAATGAATCTTTAACTTAAAAAAGCATTTCCTCCATTAAATCACTCTTAAAGAAATAAAAAAAAAAGAAAGCTTTTGTAAGTGGCTTTGGGGCACTCAAAAGATCCACCTGAATCCTAAATAAAGGACCTTAGCTAAAGATGAAATAATTGTGGGAGGGGAGGGGATGGTTCCTCTGAAAGCTGCTGTCACTGGGAAACCACAAAGGAGAGGTTATTGGGGCCCTGAAACAAAGTCTTTTCAGAATGGAAAGGAAGCAATGTATCCCTCATGAGTGAGAGATGACCCAAAAAGTGCCTTCCATTTAGTGATAATAGTCCACAGCCTGGTGATAACGGTATGAGTACCAGCCAGAATTAGTCTGCGGTCCTAGAAGAGAGGAAAACCTCTACCCCCTCTAGGATTACCCAGTTGAATTCTTTCTTTCCTGAGTACAATGCACTGATCACTTAGCCTCAAATGAGTGAAGCATAACTCTGGTAATACTTTTATTTCATGCACCTGTGGGTCTCAGGTATCAGGCTGAAGCCATCACCTAAGGTTTCCATTTTCAGAGATCTTTGTGTTTAGGATCATGAAACATGAAAGGAAGCTCCCAAGCTGTTTGATCTGTGTACTTGTGCTCCATTTGGGAGAGAGGGGTAATGGAAGCACACCTGTGTCTTGACGGGGCACTGACACCAGCCCACTTTTCTTGAGTAATGTTGGCCTTTCCAAAAATCCTTCAGTTTCTGTTTGAAGCACGTTATGTATATTCCATAAGGCAATCCTGAGTTAGACCAACGTAGGCCAACATCTATACCTGCAAACAATCTTATTTGTCCACTGATTGGAATGTTCCCCTCTGATACACAAACTGATGATTCCTCTCGATGCCAAATATGTTTTTCTTCTTGACTTGCATGTGACATTTCCTTTCCCCAGAAAAGATCAGAGTTTCATGGCAAGCCAATCTGCCTCACATGTGTTTGGAAAGCAGAGAAAAGCCCCGTGCATTGCCGAGCTTTGCCACATTACTACTCCAAATGCTGTCTGTCTCAGCAAACAAAAGCTCTGGATGGAAGCCAAGAGCCCCAGCATTCAAAGCTCAGCCTGGCTCATGTATTCCTGCACATGAAGGATTCCAGTCTGTGGAAGGGATTACTAAGTGGAGAAAACAAATTACTTTCTCTCTGTGGGTCATTGTTTAACATTCAACATGGGGGGTTCCAATGTGTCTCCTGGGAGATCAGGGTCCCATCTGTTCTTTGCACAGCAACTGGGATTTGTTGAGACACATACCATATTCGTAATTTGGAACGGTAAAGCAGCTGTTCCTCCAGTCTTGCAGCCCCCTTTCACCAGGGCTGGGAAGGAGCTCGGCTAGTTTGTGTGAGGCCATGTGGAGTGAACAGCTACATAGCTACGCTCAGTAAGCTGGAAGGGGATTCTTAACAATCAGCAGAAAAAAGACACTTGGGAAGAACAACAGCTAAATGTGTCCCTAAAATTGCTTTTTACCGTACTTTTTAAATGACTTTTAAAGCTTGTGATAAATGAGGAGTTACAGTTTAACGGGTAGCAAGTTTCAGTTTGAGAAAATGAAGAAGTTCTGCAGATGCTTGCACGACGATGCGAATGCATTTAATGCCACTGAACTACTGTATACTTAAAAATGATTGAACGGTAAATTTTATACTATGTATATTTTACCACAATATCTTAAAAGGCTTGTCATATAAACCTTCTCTGTGTAAGTAGGATCTGACAATATCAGAAACTAGTGTAATAAGTTATTGAAAGATTAGAGAACATTGGAGATTTTAATTATCTAGAGCTAATCCTCAGATAGTTCCAGACTCGCTGGGTAGCATTGTTACATATCTGATATAACTATCAAAATTCTTAAAAGACAAGAACTTGAATTAGACTGCTATTAAATTTCAGTTATATAACTAACACATTAAATATATAGTTTTGATTTTCTTTTGTCTGACAGCACAATTTTATAAATGAATGTCATTTGGTATTTTAATGTGTCATTGATATTTCTGTCATACAAGAGGGAGTGTTCTTAGAAATAAATAAGACTTCTACCTTTACTTAGTAGTATGTTGAAAGAGAATTTAATTGCCACAAATATAAAAGATATACTGAAACACTAAACAGTACCACCAAAGAAACTGATCGTGTCTCTTTCTCTGGAAATTGCTAAGAAAATGATAAATGGCCGCTTTTCTAGGTTTTAATTGGGGGGAGGGAAGAGGCAGGACTGGGTGACTTTTAATCTATTCACTGGTGGACTCAGCGAGCTGGGAAATATTACAATGGGAGGCATTTTCTCACTAAACTGGATAGTCAGACATTGATTTATTTATTCTATGATATTTTGGCCCCAATATTTCTGTAAAGTCCAGGGCAACTAAAACAATTGTTTAAAAAGAATTCTGACAGTATAACATCAAATAAATGTAAGTAAAATTGCAATAGCCAGTAAAACTCTGGGAACTTTGTTAAGACTCATTTTTATTGTCTTGTAAAGAAATAGCATCTGTGTTAGGAAACTTACTGATTCTGCCAGGATAGAGCTACTCAAGTAGACGGTGGCAGAAAATGGAAAGACAAATCCTGTGGAGTCCATCCCGTCTTGATGCAAGTCAAGATCCATCTGTCACAAATGCCTTTATTATTTGGTTAGATGAGGAGCTAAGTGATGGGGCTAGAACTTTATTTTTTGGTCTTTGTTGTTCTTCTCGAATGACTTGTTCTATGAGATAACTGGCTTACGCATTGGAAATGTTCCCCAAACTTTACTCATACAAATACCGTCTTCATGATGTTATTTTTGTTTATCCACATATTACTTATGCTATTGTTCAGTTAATATTTTTCTTTAAATAGATTCCACCTTTATTACTTAAATATATTTATTCAGATAGGAAATTTATTAGCATGAAAATAGAAAACAAGCTATAAATCTGTGAAATAATCGTTTTGATGTGTTGGTCATATATTTTTTCTTTGTCATGGATATTACTATGAAATTAAAAAATATTCATCCACCTATCACTTGAGTTACCCATTGGTAGTGTGGAAAACATTGGTTTAAGTTCTGTTAAACCATCTGGTTTCTATTAAGTCATTTTACGTGTAGTCATTGGCCGTAATTTCCTATTTATAAAAGCACAAATACAACAGAACAACGAGTCCAAGACAGTATCCCAGAGATGCACATCAGATTTTATAAAAGATTTACTAATTGTAAAAATACTAATAACATTCATATGAACGGAGCTTATATAGTATCAAGGTTTTTTATAACTATAATCTCAGTTAATCATCATTGTAACCCTAACAGATTATCAAGACATCCATTGTTATCTTTATTTTATGTATAAGGAAACCAAGGTTCAGAGAAGTTATATGACCATACCACAGATTATGCAGGCAGCAAGTGGCAGAGTCAGCTCACTCTTCATTCATTGGTTTCTCTACTAGGCTACACCATGCTACACCCTAGAATTTGGAAAGGTTTGTTGCATCTCCAGTTAGTGAGTCAGGAACTATAGCTCCCTTGGAATTGCTACATACGATGAAGTGTTGATCCTGATAGACACACAATAAACTGTAATGTCTATATGGTTCTCTTTTTTTTTAATGGGCCTATAGTTGCTGACCATCAGTGGTGACCAATGCAGTGGTCTGTAAAACAGCTTTGTATGCCTCTCTTCTTTCTATTAATATTTTCTTCTTGTGTATGTTTTCCAAGTGTAAATTGATAGGTTTTAAAGATGGGAAGTGAAAAGGTAGAATGCATTCTACTAGTACAGGTGTATCCTCAGAAAGTCCCAGAATGTACTGCATTCCAAAAAGATTCTGTTATCACCGACACCAAACAAATACCTTCCAGTCATCAAGGAGAAAGATACTATGTTTCTGGTCCAGAGTGTGAACCTATTACTTTACTAATGTATAGGATAGGAAGTTCTACCATTTTTGTATCCTGTCATTATTTTACTGCCTGTATTTGAAGAAGACATAGAAAAGATCATTTAGGACTAAATGCAAAAATAGCAATAAATCAACAGAGCAGGCAATAGAAGATCTCTTTTTGGGGGTGTAATTTCATTATTATTTAAATTGCACATCTAATTACAGATAGGTGTGCCGTTGCTATTCCAGCATCCAAGCAGAGAATACTTAAAACTTCCTTCAATGAGTTTCAGAGTTTTAATATTTAAAATGTATATGTGCCTGATTTATAAGATCCTGTCTACCTACTGCATGCTAGAAACCTATACACTTTTAGTAATTTGTTTAGGTAATTAAAATTCTCTTATTATTTTAGACTATTGTCTCCCGTTGAGGAGAAACTGCAGCAACATTACGTTTAATATTAATATATAAATTGCTTTGTAAAAAACATGAGGTGATTGTCAAGTGGTTTCCAAGATAATTAAATAAAGAAGACATTTGCAGTATTTTATTACTGTGACAGTTGTCCCCATGATTTACTACTCAAGATTGAGAATTACAATGAGAAAGAAGGCGAAAATTACAGAGTTTCTTAGCCAGTTTACAGCCAAAGGCAGTATAAATGTAAATTTTAATACTCTCCTACTACCCCTTGTCAAATAATAGAACACCACACAATAACATAATCTCTAATATAGCAAGACCTTGGATAGAACAGCCAGAAATATTAGCAAAAGAACATGGCGGAAAGAAGGCAGAGACACAAAGATCCCATACAAAACACTATGATTGGTTATAGTACAGAAGAAAAGAGCAAATGTCTTTAAATTTTGAGTACTCTATAATAATTATGTCCTTAAATAATGATGCTGAAAAATGAAATACCAGAGACATCTTCTTCTGGGTATGTTGAGCAATTTGTAGCAGGCCTACATTCCTGCTGAAAGAAATTAGGAAAAGTTGGATAAGTAATATACATATTTTCAGAAAACGCCTGTTTTGAAGCTATAAGAGCACTTCCCAAGCAGCAAGGACTTGAGGAGCAAAGATCACAGCAAAAGGGGAAGTTCAATGAACTGAACTCAACATTTTTCAAGCTGCTTTTCACCTTGGGGCATTTGCCTATTCAGGTTAGAAGCTAAGTGGAGAGCAATTAACAAGATGTAGAGAAACCAACAGATATCAATGGGCTGGGAAACCATAACTGGAGTTCAGGGCTACCAAAGCAGTCAGGGCTTAAAAGCCAAGTTGTGTGAGAAAACAGAGGCACAGAGAAGTGACCCCATTACTTGGCAGTCTTCCCTTGAGGCATGGGCCAAATTTTTAAACTGCAGAGGGCAAGGGCCAAGAAGCCAAATGCAAAATAAAATACAGTTTTCAGCAATCTCATTAGCTGGAGACAAAAATTGAAGTTTAGGACATACTAAAGAGGAGAACCCTTAATAAAATCCCAGGGGATATTCTTGGAGATTAAACCCTAGGTGTAGGGAAGAACCAGATGTCAATCCAGCAAAATAGAGCTGCAACACCACCTCAAGTTAGCTCAGTTCTGACTGGACTAAGGTAACCTGCTCTATTCTAGTTGGCTATTTGAGAATAGGTTGTTCCCAGCCGATAAAAAGCTAAAGGAATTCATCACCACCAAACCAGTATTATAAGAAATGTTAAAGGGACTTCTTTAAGAAGAAGGGGAAAAAACACATTAAAAATATGAATAATAAAATGGCAATAACTACATATCTATCAACAATTACTTTAAATCTAAACAGATTAAATGCTCCAATCAAAAGACATAAGGTAGCTGAATGGATAAGAAAATAAAACCCTTACATACGCTGCCTAGAAGAGACTCACTTCAGATTGAAAGAAATGCAGAGACTGAAAGTAAAGGGATGGAAAAAGACATTTAATGAAAATGGAAATGAAAAAAAAAAAATCTGGGATAGCAATACTTATACCAGACAAAGTATACTTAAAACAAAGGCTATAACAAGAGATGAAGAAGGACCCAGCAATTCCACTTTTGGGTATTTACCTGAAGAAACCCCAAAACACTACTTCAAAGGAACATATGCATCCATATATTCATTGCAGATTTAACAATTTGGCACATGCCTCAAGGGAAGATTTTCAACTGATGGGGTCACTTTTCTGTGCTTCTGTTTTCTCACAAAACTTGGCTCCTGAGCCCTGACTGCTTTGGTAGCCCTGATCTCCAGTTATTGCCAAGATGGACACTGGGTGTCCATCAATGGGTAAATGGATAAAGAAGAGGTGGTACATATATACAGTGCAATAGTATTCAGCCATAATGAAGAATGAAATCTTGCCATCTGCAACTACATCAATGGAACTACAGGATATTATGCTAAGTGAAATAAGTCAGACAGAGAAATATAAATACCATATGATTTCACTTATATGTGGAATCTATAAAACAAAATAAACAGACAAAACAGAAACACACTCATAGATACAGAGAACATTTTGATGGTTGCCAGATGGGAAGGAGTTTGGGGAATGGGTAAAAAATGGGAGGGATTAAGAAGCCGAAATTTGTAGTTACAAAATACCAGGGGTGTCAAAAAAATGTATACACATGACTTGTATTCCTCTTTTGATAACGGTATATATTGAGTATTACAATTTTAATACAATTTTTTTCCTTTCTTAAAATGTATATACATTTGTTTTGGCACCCTCTGTAGTAAAACAGGGATGTAAAGTATAGCATAGGGAGTATAGTCAATAATATTGTAATAACTATGTATGGTATCAGATGGTTACTAGATTTTACACCTGAAACTAATATAATATTGCATATCAACTGTAATTGAAAAAAAAATTTTAAAAGAAGAGAATCGGTTGAAACCTCTCTGTAGAAAACATCACCAAGAATTCTATAATTTTTCACTTAATGTCCATATATTTAAAGACACAGGTCCAAAGTGGAGTGGGCAGGACAGACAGTAGGAACAGAACCACAGGTGACCCAGATATGGAGTTATCACTCAATGACTGTAAAACAACTATGATTAATTATTTAGTACTATGAGCATTTAATAATATGTTCTAGAAATAGATGATAAGATGGAGACTATCACCAAAGAACTTGAATATATTAAAAAGAAACAAATATAGAAAAGGATGTGAAATTTTGGAATGGCAGAGTAAGGACCTCTGGAAAATCTGTTTCTCTATAAAAGCAATGAGAACAGTGGGGGGATAGGAGGAAGTCAACACTTTCAGAACTCTAGACATTAACTAAAGGCATGCAACAATATAAGAGTGTTTATTTAAGAAAAATTACTAAATCTTGCTAAGAATGGTGAGCTTTTAACTTGCCCTAATCCCATCTTCATATCTTCTTCTCCAAAACAGACTTGAAAACCAAGAGCTTTACAACTAGGGTATCTGTGAAAAACAGCAGCCACTGTAAGGGGAAGAATAGGCATAGAGCTCTTCAAAACCCTATCCCCAGACAACTGTCATTATTTGACCTTTTGGAAGTTCACCGAAAAGCTCCATTCTCAGGGCTTGTCTTTATTTAACCTGACTGAGGTAAACCTTACTCTTTATGAACAGCCTTATCTCCAAGGCATTTGTTAAAAATAATCAGTTAACTGCATTAGATGATAGTAACAATTGAAGCTGACAAAAGGCTGACCAAAGTTTCTTAAAGAAAAAAGTTAGGGAATCGGATGTCTGTGGTAGGCTTTGCAAAGTTCAAAATATTCTTGGCAATCTAGAAAACCACACACATGTGCAGAGGTATGCACGTAGCCAGGAGAGAACTGAGAAGGTCCCAATCGATCACTTCCAGTTGAGTTTGCGGCTCTGCACAGGCATGAAGTGAAGGCTCAGGCAGAGTTGTAAATTGCCTGCTGGAACATGGAAAACATTCCCTAACACAAACACAGAGCACCTCTGCGAGGGCTGGAAGAAAATCTCTGTTGAATCATTAGTTGATGATTAAGCTACCTAAGCATATTTTTCAGTGGTCACACCCAACAAAGAATTCAGACTCTACATAGTTAGTCCAGGAAAGTCACTAAACAAACAAACAGCAACAATAACAACAACCACAAACATCAACAAAGAAAAAACCTGAGGTAGAGTGGGAGCGGCCATATTATATTATTTAAAATGTTTAGTTTTCAACAAAAATTATGAAACATACAAAGAAACAGGAAACTATGGCTCATACACAGGATAAAAAGCAGTCAATATGAACTATTTCTAAGGAAGCCCAGACACTGAAATTATAGACAAAGAGTTTAAGTCAACATTTGTTCAAAGAATTAAAAGAAACCATATCTGGAACATTAAAGGAAAGTATGAGAATGATGTATCACAAAATAGAGCGTATCATTAAAAAGATAAATTATTAAAAAAACTAGAAATTATGGATTTAAAAAGTACAAAACTGAAATGAAAATTCACAAGAGAGCTTCACTGGCAGATTAGAAATGGCAGACAAAAGAATCAGTAAACTTGAAGGCAGGTCAACTGAGATTATCCAATCTGAGGAACAAAGAAAAAAGAATGAAGGAAAATGAACAAAGACTCAGAGGCCAGTGGGATAGCATTTAGTGTACTAACATATGCATAATGGAAGGCCCAAAAGGGAAGAGAGAGAGAAATGGGCAAAAAGAACATTTGAAAATAATAATGGCCATTCCAAACATGATTTAAAGAAAAGTTAATCTACACACCCAAGGAGGTCAAAAACTACAAGTAGTACAAATTCAAGGAAATTCACACCTAGAAAAATCATAGCTAACTGTTGAGAAAGATAAAGAGAATTCTGAAAGCTAGAGAAAAGTGACTCATCATGCACAAAGGAGTCTGAATAAGATTAACAGCTGATTCCTAATCAGAAACCGAAGAGGCCTGAAAGTAGTAAGATGATATAATTCAAAAGTGCTGAAAGAAAACTGAGAATTTATACCAAGAAAAACCATCCTTCAAAAGCAAGGGAGAATTTAAGACATTCCCAGATAATGTAGTGAATTTATCACTACCTACTAAAGGGAGTCCTTCAAGCTGAAATGGAACATTAGACAGAAATAAAGAGCACCAGTAAAGTCAATTATATAGGTAAATATAAAGTGTATAAGTGTATTTTTTGTTTTTATCCCTTTCCTGACATCTGATTTAAAAGACAACTGCATAAAGCAATAATTTAAAAACTGTATCTATGAGCTTATAATATATAAATATCATATGGATGACAATACAGTATAAAGGAGGGAGGAGGAAATGAAGCCAGGTTCCATATAACATAAAATTAAGTTATAGTAATATGCACTAGATTGTTGTAAATTAAGATGTTAATTTTAATCTCAAGAACAACTACTAAGAAAATAACTTTAAACACATATAGTAGGAAAACTCCAAAAAACATGGCGATTAAAATGGTATATTGGAAAATACCTATTGAACACAAAAGAAGGAAGTAATGGAGGAATAAAGAAAAAAAAAGACATAATACATACAGAAAACAAATAGAAAAATGGCAGTCATAAGTTCTACCTTATTAGTAATTATATTAAATGTAAATGGACTAAACACTCTAATCAAAAAGTAGATTGGTAGAATGGATTTTCTAAAACAAATGATCCAATTATATGATGTCTCTAAGAGACACACTCTAGATTCAAAGACAAATATGTTGAAAATAAAAGGTTGGGAAGAAATATAGCATTCACACAGTACCCAAAATAAAACTGCAGTGGAAATATAGCATTCACACAGTACCCAAAATAAAACTGGTGTGGCATATACCCAGACTAAATAGACATTAAACAGTGAGATACCACTACACACCTACTAGGATGTCTATAATCAAAAACAGAAAATAAGTTTTTGCAAGTATAGGGAGAAATTGGAACTCTCATACACTGTTTATGTGGATGCAAAATGGTGTAGCTGCTTTGGAAAACAGCCTGGCTATTTCTCAAGTGGTTAAATATAGAGTTATCATATGATCTAAAAATTCCACTCCTGGGTATATACCCAAAATGAATCAAAACATATATCAATATAAAAACTTGTACACAAGTAGCATACCATCATTATTCATGATAGCCAAAAAGTAGGAATAACCAAAATGTTCATCAACTGATGAATGGATAAACAAAATGTTGTATATCAACACATTGGAACATAATCACAATAAAATTAAATGAAGTACAGATTCATGCTACAATACAGATGAACTCTGAAAACATAAGTGAAAAGAAGCAAAAGAAGCCGATCACAAAAGACTACATGTTATATGATTCTATTTATTTTGAAGATCTAGAATAGGCAAATTCATAGAGACAAAATAGAGTAAAGGTTATCTAGAGATGGGGTGGGAGTGGGAGGACAAGAGTTGGGGGAGGGAATAAGAGTGACTGCTAATGGGTACAGAGTTTATTTTTGAGGTAATAAAAATATTCTGGAATTAAATGATGATGGCTGCACAAATTTGTGAATATACTAAAAACCACTAAATTGTACACTTTAAAAGAGTGAATTGTATAGTATACGTATTTTATCTTTAAAAAAACTAGTATTTACAGAAACAAATGGAAATTCTAGAATTGAAAAGTAGAATTACTGAAATTAAAAAAATAAATCAATAAGTTTAATAGTATACTGAACACAATTAAAAAGAAGATTTTCAAACTGAAAAAGTAGGTCAATAGAAAATATCCAAACTGGACAATGGAGAGCAAAAGAAAGGAAATATTTGTAAAACAGCATAGAGGATACATAATAAATACAAGGTGAGAACTTTTAATGTATGTGTAATTGGAATCTCAGGAAGAGAAGAGATAGAATGGGCCAGAAGCAATATTTGACAAGATAGAGGTCAAAGATTTTTGAAAAGTGATGAAAGACTTCAACCTGACAATTAAGGAAGTTTAATGAACTGCAAACAAAATAACTACCAAGAAGGCTACACATATGCATATCATTCTAACACTCTAGAGACCAAACATAGGGAGAAAATATTAAAAGCATCCAGAGAATAAAAGTATACTTTCAAAGTATGACTGACAACTGACTCAAAAGAAATGATGGAAGCCAGAAGACAATTGAATGGCACCTTTAAATGTCTGATTTTAAAAACTGATGATGAAGTTAGAATTCTACTCTCAGCAAAAATATCCTTTAAATGTAAAAGACAGTAAAGACATTCCCATAGCAAAAACAGAAAATTCATCATCAGCAGACTTGCACCAAAAAAAACAAAAACAAAAAAACCCCAAACAAATGAAAAAAAAACACTAACACCAAAACAAAACAAAACACTAGAAGCAGAAGAAAATACTTCTGGCAGAAGAAAAACATTTCCTACAAATGAAAATAATTCAAGAGAGAAACATGAAATTGAAGAAAGGAATGAAGACTAATGGAATGGGGGAAACACATGAATAAATATAAATTAATACCAACCCATTCATATCTTCTGGGGTATAAAAAATATACAGAAATAAAATGCAAGACAAATAGCATAGTAACCATTCAAAGAATAATACTAGTAAAATAATGTAAAAAATAAACAAGCTAATAGAAGAGAAATTAGAATAATAAGAAAGTAAATATAAATCCAAATATATCAGTAACAACATTAAATATTAATGATCCAAATACTCCAATTAAAAGAAAAGACTGTGGGGCTGGATAAAATATAAAACTCAACGATTGTCACACATAAGAGCCACATTAAAAACAAAGTACACAGAAAGTTTGAAAGTTAAATAATGGAAAAAGAAACATAAACACTAGTAAAGAGAGCTGGTGAAGCAAACTATCAGGCAAAGCAGACTTTAAAATAAGAATCATTACTAGAGATAAAGGGGGACATTTTATACTAAGAAAATGGTTTAGTCACCAGGAAGGTATAATGATTATAAATTTGTATATACCTAATAACATAGGTCCAAATTAATATATACAAGCAAGAACTGATGGAACCAAAAGCAGAAACAAACAAATTCACAATCATAATGGAAACTAATATACATCTCAATTGAACAAATTAAAAAAAAAAATCAGTAAAAATATAGAAAATAGGAAGATGATTACAAGCTTGATTCAATAAACATATATAGACCACTATACCCAACAACAACAAAATATACATTATTTTCTAATTCACATAGACTATTTACCTAAATTGATTAAGCATCTCAACAAATGGCAATGATTGAAATCATTAAGGGTATGAACAGATGAGTTTTCCATATTTGTTTCAGCTGCTAGAAAGTGTGGAGTCAAATATGCATGTCTGCTCCCCTGCCTTCCACTACATTTTCTATGCTAGGCCTTGGTCCTGGCTCTAGTTTAGAGCACCATTTATTTACTTATTTTTACTTTTGTCATATTTTTTTTTTAAAATCTACTTCTAATTAAATTATCTTTGCAGGCATATTTTTCATCGTAAGCCCATTTAAATATTCTTTGCGGCAAGATGCATAAGCAACATAGTAAATGAAAAGAACGATTTTAAAGGCACATGCTGAATGATCTATCCCTGTGTGTAGCATCACCTGTGTGGTACATTCTAGACACAGGACATAAATTTACACATTTCAAAATGCAGTAACTACCTCTAGAATGCTGTTTTAGTTTTCCTTAGGAAACAGCACCATGTGGCGTAACTCACCTACCCCAGTAGTGTGGTCTCCCTTTGGTCCTGTGTATGAGGTGGGAGTTTCTCCCCTCCTCCTGTGCCAGCTGCTCCGGTTTCTTCTCTCCTGAGTAAATGCACATTCATCTTGTTCAAAAGTACACTCTCCAGGAGTAGGTGGGAGTTTCTCTGCAAGGAAATAGCAGGTGTTGTGAGACACTGCCAATGAATATGTATTCTGTGGCTCGTCGACAGCCCACTCTGCATGTATGAGTGTTGTCTGGCCATGTGCCATGCATACAGAGACGCAGCCCACCAATGCCAAGCTCTTTGCCTCCAGCTGGAGTCTGGACTTCCACATGGATCCTGCATCCAACATCTACATCCGAAAGCATTGGGATACTTTAAGAAAGAAACCTTCTCTGACTTGTGAATTTACTTGGGTGAATGAGCTCACAAAGCTCTGAAAATTGGTGGTATACTGCCTTTATGGAAATATGGAAAATAATAAAATGCGTAATGCAGGAGCTATCTTCAGAAATTCAGGATGAATGAAGGGAGTCCTCAGAACAAGTCCTTTGCAAAAGGGGAAGAATGAAAGAGAACTAAATGGGCATCTGGAGGCATAGCTTAATTTGTATGGAGCAGATTACACAATTATTCTGTGCATCGGCATTTTTACCTGTAATATGGGAGTATTAATGGCATCCACCTCATGGGGTTGTGGGCATTTAATGAGACGATGTGTGTAAAGTATTTAGAACATGAAGTTCTCAATAAATATCAGCTAAATAAATATTAAAACTTGGTGTTTTGCTACCTGGGGCCACATATTCCATTTTCAGAAACAAATTTTATGTCTTTGGATGCAATCTTCAATAACTTTAGTAATTATTATTATTAGAAAGGTGCCACCTCCCAACTTACTGGGAAGTTCTCCTTTGGCTGACATTGGTGGTACCTTCTATCCAGATTCTTAGCACATTTCTCTAGTAAGTAGGCTCTATTTTATTTTTCTGGCATGATAATTATTTCCCTTCATTTTATTTTACATACAGTACAAGCTAATGAAGCTTCATTCCCTTTTCTACACCTTCTGTGTAGAGATTTTTATCTTGTTCTTTGTTTTGTCGTTGTAGTACCTTGCAAATGAAGGGACTATAAACAAGTTGTCTTTTAATTAAACATGGAAATTATTCTCCAGTGTCAGATTGCTACCATAATTTTCCTGTTTTTTTTTTTTTTTAAGAAATAGACATCATATGATTTAAAATGCAGTGGTAATTAGAAAATACAGACCAACAATCTGGGTTGAGGCATTCACCATTTTCTCATTATGTATAATGTCCAACACATAGCCACCATCTTTATTTTGTCACTATCATCAATGCTTGGTCAATTGTTCCATTGTCATTTAATTCACTTAGAAAATATTTATTTTATTATCATTTAAAAAGTACGTTTAGTCAAGTATCTACATAATAACAATTTCATAAATATTGCTTAAAAATCTGTATTTGTGTAAGACAACAATAAAAATAGCAATAGTAATTATAATAGGCGGTATTTGTTTTTAAAGTACTGTTTTGTGCCAGGTAATTTATATATATTATCCCCAATATTCAGGTAGGTGTTACTATCTCTCTTACAGATGAGGAAACAGGGATTAAGTTTTATGTACAAAGTCACACATTGCATTTAACTCTTCATTTCTAAATTCCAAAGCCTACTACACAGCTCTGTAGAAAGGCACGCCTGGCAAGAAAAGCAAAGGGTAAACTAGCACAAATTAAATGTATGTGTTCTTGTTTCTCATTTGTTTGTCTTGTTCTTTTGTTGTTTTTGGTTTATAGACACAGACAATAGTTTAGTGGTTACCAGAGGGTAAGGGGGATGGGGGGTGGGAGATGAGGGTAAGGGGGATCAAATATATGGTGATGGAAGGAGAACTGACTCTGGGTGGTGAACACAAGATGGGATTTATAGATGATGTAATGCAGAATTGTACACCTGAAATCTATGTAATTTCACTAACAATTGTCACCCCAATAAATTAAAAAAAAATGTATGTGGTATGTTCTTAAAGAAACAGGAAATGTCATTTATAGGCCAAGGAGACAAAGAGAGGTGAAATGATGGCCATCTTACCTGGAAACCAGCAGCTTCCCAATTCTATTGTAATGTCATCCAGGGCTACAAGGCCACAGTCCCAAAAACTTTTGCACAGGCTCATGAAAACGACCTGCAATTCAGAAAAATAAAACCACAAGTTCCGTTAACTGAAAAATGGGAAGCTCTTCAACCTGGGATTTACTTGGCACTACAGGTATGCATAAAGAAATGACAGACACCACTTCACTGCCATATGAACAATAGATCACAGTGGCATGACTAATGGCTAACCATTTACATATGACGTTGGAGTTATTCCTTTTATTTTTGTAAAGCAGAGTCAAGCTCAGAATGGTTTATTGTGTATACTAAGGCTTAAATTAGTTTGCGTTCTTTAAAGAATTGAGAGAGGAAAGCACGAGGTGAACTGGATGGCAAAGAAAAAATCCATCAGGGTTTAAGTATTTTCCCCTGATAATCCACAAAGAGCATACAGAGTTGATGGTATTCCAAGCACTTAACAAACATTTTCGATACAAACACTACTGATTTTTTGGAAATGACTTCTGGCACTGTGCTTGACTCATATTGGGAACAAAGTCCCATCTGGGGACTTATATCTCATTTCCAAAACAAAACAAAAAAATCTATTAATATATCCCTAGGATGGTATGGCTAATAAAAGCCCTAAACACAATTATTTTATCAGACTAAACATTTACTATTTTATGTGAAGGAAAAACTAATAAGTTATTAAATTCATTGTGCAAGAGAGAGAGAGAAAAGTCTTGGATTTCCTTCCACTAGGCCAATTTTCGCGTCTACTTTTCATAAATAGGATGAGCAGAGAGCACTTTTCAAAACATTTATATTAGATCTTCACTGTACTTTGTGGTTTACAAAGCTGCTTCCCATGTATAACCTAATGCTTAATTAGCACAAGGTCCTTCAGTCTATGTTCAATCTCTCACATACAAATCATAATTCAAAGACAAAAGGTGATGTAACAGAAACTAAAACACAAATTATAAATAATGAAAACATTTTATTTTTTAGGTTCTAATATTCAGTATGCTATGTCTTCAATTTATCTATGTTATTAGTAGAACCCTTTGTTCTTTCATGATCAGAGCCATCAGAATATAGATACTACCTAAAAAGAAAATTTTAAATCATGTGACAGTTTACCAGTATGCAAAATATAAAATGTCTTAAGCCGAGATCTGTGAAAGTTTACTTGGACTGTATTCCTATTACTTTAAATTATATAAAAGATAGTTTGAAGATATAACAATATGTAACTATATAAATTAAAATAAAATAAAAATTTTTGACCTCTGTTAATTTTCTCACCTTTGGAGATTCTAGGAATTATCTGAACATGTAAAATATTTTACTTGCAGAATTTATGCCTGGGAAATTATTCCTCATTTGCAAAGTAAAGGTCTGTGGCATCAGCCATGAATGCAGTTACATTTTATCAGCAATTTCTATTGTTATATGGGAAGGAATGGCAATCGTCTCATAATTTATTGAATTAATTGTGCTGCAGAGAGAAAAGTCTTGGCTTTCTATCATTTTGGCAGTTTTAAAGTCTATTTTTCACAATAACACTGAAAAGTACTTTTTCAAAATGAATCTGTGGTAGTAAAATGATTCACCATGTAAATTATGACCTGAATAAGACTCAGACACTTGGCGTGTAAATGTATTCTAAAGAGAAGAAATATTTGCATGCTTCCATACATTTACTACAGCATTATACTAAACAGCATAAAACTAAACAAATGAAACAACCCCAAATTACAATAATAGAGGGAATAAATAAACTGTGGTACCACAATCTAAGAAATAAGCAATCATTAGCTTGTAAATATTACTTAGTAGTACAGAAATACATTCCTCTCATAACGTTAACTGAAAAAAGCTGATTATAATAACAAAATAAGATAAAATTATATCTAACTCATCTAAAAATACATAGAAACAAACCTTGAAAATTTACCAAATTTATATCAATTATGTTAGGCTCATGAAATCAGGTATATTAAACAGAATTCCCCTTATTTTATAGACATTCTATAATTTTGTTATATTTATTTATTTATTTTTTAAAAACAAAACAGGAATCATGATATCTATGGTTAATATATATAATACTGAGTGTGGGTTTCCTAGACTGGCATTGTTTATTAGGATAGCTACTAGGACATGTGGCTATTTAAGTTAAAATTAAGAATTCATTTCTATAGTCATGCTAGTCATATTTCAAGTGCTCAATAACCATGTAGAGCTAGTGGCCAACTGAACTGGACACAACAGATGTATCACATTTCCTCACTGCATAATGTTCCATTGGCTAGAACTTCCTGGGTTTTTTTGTACATTCCAAACAATCTGTGAACTGCCACAGTGGGTAAAGTGAAAATGCTAAAAATGTTCTGGATAACTATGGACCACTAGGTTGTTCCTATCTGAGAACTCTTCCCACACCTAGAATACTAGCCAGACCACATGATGTTCTGTCTGATAAAAGGTCCACAAAGTCAGTCAGCTATGGACTATGTTTGAATTATGGCCTCAAGCCTCGACTCTGTTTGGCAGTTGTCTATAAGCATTCCAACACAAAAGAAACATGACAAGATCTGCTATTTGGTCTAACACATTGGATTTTCCACCCTGCAATAAATGCTGACAATGTCAGCTTCTATTCTTGCGCCACCATCTTACATTGTGAGGGCTACTTGAGGTGGAGAGATTATTTTAGGGCAGCTGGTGACAGGGCAAGCTGAGTGGATGATGGAGCCTGGTGGACACAAGTCAAAGAGAAAGGCAAACATCTTGGTCTGTTCTGAAGGACTCTGTCCTTGGGTCCAGTTAAGAATGTGATAAGCTGGAATTGGCCATAGTCTAAATTCCTGAGGGATTATCCTCTTGTTTATTTATAGATCTTTTTTTAAAAAAGAATGTTTATTTCATTTTAGGCAGTACGTATCTCAAAGCAGGTAGGATATCTCTAAACTGGGGGGAAATATCTTAGGCAACTTGAATGTACAATATCTATTTGATAGGGAAGAAGAAGAGGACAAAGTAAAATGATATCCCTTAGGCAGGCATTCCTGATTTTATGCAAATCTCTGAAAAGTAAGGGACAAATTAGATGTGCGTAAATCAATTTGTTTCTGTGTACTAAAGGTTCCAGTTTTTAGGTACTGGTGATACTTTAACATTTTTGTTTTGATAGAGAGTATTCCTTGTTGAGGAAACTTACCTAGATTAACTCTGGAAATACAGATAAGTAGTGAACGGAGAGCTGTATAAATAAATAATTTGCAAACAAATAATTTTAAATCTACTCAAGGAAGGATCAAAAATAGTACTTAACTTTTTATCATTCTAAAAGTAGAAATTGTACATGCTAATTTATCTATAGCGGGGTGTTCCAATCTCAGCATTAGTGACATTTCGGGCCTGATAATTCTTTGCTGTGGGGGCGCCCCTATGCATTGTAGAATGTTAAACAGCAACCCTGGTGTCTGCCCACTAGATACCAGTGTCACCCCCCACGTCATGACAATCAAAAATGTCTCCTTCAGACACTGCCAAAAATCCTGGGGTTGGGGTGTATAGCAAAATCTCCTCTGGTTGAGAACCACTGGTCAAGGGTGGTAGAAAACTGCTGTTCGGATTATGAAACCCTGCTTCCTAAATTCCTATTCTGTGGCGTCTCTGTGCTGGGCACGCTCAGATTTCTTACCTCAGTTTTGGATTCACTGTCAATTTCAACCTATTTATTCCTCCTGGTCAGAACAGGATGATTGCTTTGTTTTAAAAGTGGACTAGACTGAGGTAGTTTTCTCTTCCTCTGCACATCACTGGGTGGTGGTTCTAAGAAACAACAAACTATCCTAAAGCCCTAGAAACAACAGGCAAAGGAAGAAAAAAACACGGGGGGATGCACTACCACTCAAACTGAGTAATCATCCCAGAGATCATTAGGTTTTACTGCTCCAATTTCCTACTTCAGAAAACTGCATTGTTGAAGGGCAAAAGAATCTCTTCTTTGTTTACGTCTTTCTCCGTTTCAAAAAAAAAAAAAAGATTTACTCCCTCAAAATAACATACTGTCAAGCAGGAGATCCTAAAAAGTAACAACAAACTTTCCTCAGAGTATACAATTTTAACTCTCTTCCAAAGTTTTTGTGGTGGCAGGGAAAGCAGTGGGGTTGTGAGAGGGCCTGCATAGAAACCCACACAGTGTTAGTCAGCGGGGCTATCCTGCTAGACCGCCCCTAGACCTGTAAAAGTCCATACAAGTTCCCAGGTAAAGCACCTAGGAAAGAAAAAGTAGAAAAACAGATATGTCAGGAACTTATTTCCCCAAACCAAGTCAGGTTGGATTTTTTTTTTTTTTAATTAGGATTACTGATTTTAACTTTATGAAGTCGCATAGTTTAAGGGCTTCCCAACACAATGAATAGGATTTTGCTGAGGGAGGGAAGAAATCAAGCTTTGTAGGGAGCTGTGGAATATACAACCACAAACCTTTGTTGTACAGCTAAAAAGGATTGTCTGTATTCAAGAACTAAACACCAGCTATGTGAACTGGTTTTTCACTGTCTTTTTTCTTTCAGTGTCTTTTATAGTAGTTTCCATGGCCTGCTGGATATACATAGTTAGTTGGTCAGATTGTTGGGTTACTCCACCACCTACTTTACTAACTACATAGCCCCAGTAGGCCTATAATTAGTATGTGAATGACAGTTTGCAGAAATGTCCTTTTAACTTCCCACAGGAACATTTCAATTCCATGCCAACAATACCATAAACAATACCATGCTCACAAAACAAACCTAGTTAGGCTCTTCCAAGCGGTGGACCTCAGCAATTTACCAGGGGATTGATTCTGGATTAAATTTAACTTTTCTTCTGATGAGGTTAAAATCCTTTGACATCACTCGTGCATATAAATTTGGATGTGGTGACTACAGAGTAGTTGGAATAATTATTCACAAAATTACTATAATCCCGTTAGTGACAATCCAGAGCCTTTCATTAGCATGGTATTGTGGTATTGACACCATTGCAGGATATACTATATAACGCAATTGCATTCATTTAACTGATTGACACATTAAGTTGTAATAGAAGTTTTAAAATACAAAGACACCAAGTACAACAAAACAAAAATTCTAATATTAATACACTTGGCTAAAAGGATAACATTTTCACAGATCCCTAAAAGATAGGCTGAGGGGAGCTTTATCTAGAAAAATGAATATGAGCATTTTTAGACAGCCATGTTTTAGGAAACAGTTGCTAAACTGTAATAGCATGCCTCCTGCAGATACTATATTAAGTCTTCCGATCCCACAAAAGGCAGAATGACGTGTTTTTAAATGTCTTTAACTGACCAACACTTTTTTCGTTCCTAAAAGCCCCATCTGTTTTGTTTTTCTCTTTTTTTAAAGTCTCATCTGATTTAATTCAGTTTTTGGCTTTGGCAAGCAACAAAGATTGACCTGCTTCCAGCTTCTCTCAGCGTGAGTCTTTCCGCTCACGGGAGCCTTCCATTCTGGGGTAGAAAGAATGCAGTGGTAGAGTTGCAGATCTACAATCCAAGTTTTTCATTGCTATTTTGTTGGCTAATATCCAGATTAATACCTGGTTACTATCCAGATCTCTCAACTCATTGATTTCAGAAATCTCCATTATTTTCAAATCTTTTGGTCACTGTAAAGGAAGGGAAGATTCCAGAAGAGACCTCAGAATCCTTTTTTAGAATGAGGAAAAGGCCCAGTGACCCTGTGATATGATCCCAAGGCCACAGCCAGCTGCACACCCAGCCATGAACATCACACTCCGAATCTCCGACAGAGCGTATGTCATTCTATCAACTTGCTCATTGTCTCCTTTTGGTTTAGGTGGTTTAAAATATAATTCTGAAAGGCTTGAAACTTCCCCAATTAATAGCAGTGGACCAAACATGTCTTCGACTTGTGTTTGCAGCCAGCTTCCTATCGTTTTGCCTTATGTCTGTTTATGAAGAGTTTTTGGTCACCTGGTACCAGTACCTGAATCTTACATAGATCCTGGCTGAATTTCAGGAATGGCAAATGCTGAAATCTTTTCTCTCAGTCGGTAACCTCTCCCCTCCATAGCCGGTGGGCACTCACCTCAGTGATGTCCTACTTTCCGTTAGCTGAGGACCCTACCTCCTGTTCCATACTGAAAATTTAGGCTCATAGGAAAGAATCCCCTCAAATCTCCACATCCACACCTACAACCTTATCTACATTTGGACCCATTTTCACTTCCTTTCCTTGTTTTTTGGGAGCAAGGTCTGTCCGACTGCTGAGATTATGCTCTTCTCATTGTGGGACACAGATAATTTAATCCCACACCATTAATGCTGAGGATCCAAATGGAAAATAAACGTGAAAAGCCTCTGAAAAAACGAACATTAGAAAAAGGTAAGATGGTATCATTTTCAGCGTTTAGAGTCTATTTCCAAACCTAATAATGAAGATGCTATTATGTATAATTATTCCATAAACCTTTCATCATCACTGAAGGAAATTACACTTGACTGTCTCCCTGCTTTTTATGTACTCTCTTCAAGGGGCAGGTGTCTTGAAAAAAACAATGTTGCGTGGACATACAATACCCACACAGTGTTAGTCAGACTTAGTCAGTGTTAGTCAGGGTTGCCTTTTATCTCTGGTCTGCCTCCCTTAGAGAAGATCCCTGGTTAAATACTTTCCTGACTAATATAATGTAATGCAATGACCAATTTGATTTTCAAGTCCAAGGATGGACATCATAATACAGCACTATTGTTATGGCTCACTTGGATAGAGATATAAAAATGGCAATCCTCACAGAAGACATGCAGAATGCAATCAATAAACAGCAAAAAAGGGAAAAATCTTGATTTTTGTCTTGACCCTCAAGGGCTGACCCCAGCTCCGGATGAATTTCTCCTGGGTCAGGAGAAGACAACAGATACTTTAGCAGTGCCCTGCTCATACCCAAGCAGGAATACTAACTTTGTTGTACACTTGTCAGAGACATAGAGACAGTTGTTGGCCTTATTTTCGTTGATTCCAAAGGCAAAGTGTAGATCCTTGACTTGAAGAGCTATGGTTAAAGCATATATAACATTTTAGCTATTGTCACAACTTACGTAACCATCCCCTACTGATAGATAACACTGCAGTTTCTAATTTCTCAGTATTACAAATATTGCTGTGATGAATATTGGTAGTTAAATCTTTGCACATAACCATGATTGTTTCCTTATGATAAACCCCTTAGAAGTATAATTGTTATGCCAAAAGGTATACGTTTTGGGGGCTTTTTTTTGATACATATAATTGAAATGTCATCTAGAAAAATTACATCAATTTATCCTCATACTAAAGATTATGAGAATCCTTATTTCCTTGCATCCTCACCTCTCTGGGGTAATGTTTTATATCTATAAAAAATATATTATATATTTTTAAGTGTTCATATATATAACTCATATGTACATATACATATTTTATATATATATAAAATGTAAAATAATATGTTATATATTATATATTATACATTATATATATATTTTTTTGGTACAAAGTGAAAGATTTATTTTTTAATTAGTAAACAGAACAATACAAACAGTATATAGTATGAGTACAGCTATTAATACAAACATCACACTCTAGATTATTATATTTTAAAAAGATCTTTATCCATTTGATAGATAAAAAACTTAATATATTATTAATTTTTAAGTTTTTGATTATAAATAGGTTTGGATATGTTTGTACATTCCAGTAGTATTTATTTCTTATGGTTTATATATATAGCATATATTGTATATGTATATTGTATATTATATTATATTATATATATCCATTGTCTGTTTTCCTATTGCTTAGTTCACCTTTTGCTTATTGACTTATTAGAGTAAATTTATATAATAACTGTATTAAGTTTGTCATATATGTTGCAACCTTTCTTTCCTGGCTTCACATTTGCCTTTTTTCAGGTATATCTATTAGGCAATCATTACTTGGAGGATGAAACTAAGGGAGAACCGAATGTCTTGGTTTGAAGACTGAGATGAAATAGGCAAGCCACAAATAGTAATGCATCCTTGAGCATTGTTTAGATACACATGTAACCTGACACTGGACAGAAAATAGAAGCTGGTGGCCCATCAGTGGTATGGTGGGTGATGTCACAGGGAGCTGGCTTGTGGACTGCCTGGAGAGAGACTACTAGGGGTAGATACTGAAAAAAAAACAGCAGAAAATGGCCAGAGAAAGTCATACAAGAGGAGAAAAAGATGCAAAAGGAAACAAGGTATTATTTCCCGGGTGAAAGTGGAGAGTATTAACGTTGCATTGTCAACTTCCAAGTAAGTGAATTAAGCTTATTGTACCAAGTCTTTGAGCTCAGATGTACCTACCTGGTCTATGAGCTCAGAAACCAAGAAGATCCCTAGAGAAACTCAATGTGAGTATCAAAAAATAATGGTGCCCCATCCAATAAAACTTAAGAAAAGAATCCCTAACAGTGTAGCCATTTTAAGGCTGTGAAATACTCACACAATTGGGAATTGGGAAGTGTGGTGGGAAGTCATGTCTTCAGGTTCATAAGCAATCCTTGGAATAAATGTTTGTTTAATTAAGCTTATTAATAAAACTATGGGGAAAGAATGCCTATTCTTTCTTTTTCAGGTATCTCAATGGTGCTGGGAGGACAAATGTGATAATCCAGCAATATTCCATGAAATTAATTCCTCTGGAAAGTCATGAAGGAATGCACTGACATAAACACTCCACCTGTGTAAACTGAATGTTAGCAACTACCAGTGGTGCTAATCAGTCTTTCCAGTCATTTCCTCATAAGCTGACATGAAATGCAGAAGCCCTCAACAAATACCTGAAAGGAAATGAAAAAGAACAAAAACCAGAGTATCTCAACCTTGCCTTACTCATATTTAAAGCAATTTAGAAATCCAGCACTGACAACAGATACTGAGTGTAACTTGAAAAACTCCAGAATGGCTCCTTTTCCATACTTAGCCCCTCTATTCAATTTTACATCAAAATTTATTCCACTTAACAGAATAATTTTCCATGCTTTGTGTACAGAAGCACTCTAATTTGTTCTGTAATGTATTGATTATCTTGTCAATAATTAATGATCTTGCTATTTCTGCTTTGTACTCAGCTGCCTTGCTTTAATTATGCTGGGGCATTGGCATCCTGTAGCAGCTCTTCCCGAGTGTTCCCAGACATCATGAAATGTGACAGGAAGATGATCTCTCATGTATCTTGCCTACACATTGGTTTTCGGGTTCTTCAATCCTTTCATAGCCAGGTATCTTGTTATTAAATAGTCACCCATTCATAACTCTCTCTAGAAATTTCCTAGACTTGCTCTTCTATTTGATGAACTTCTAAGCACTGCCTTTAAAAATTTCAGAACCCTAGATATTTTACGTCTAGTTTCATTTGCACTATTAAAGGACAAAGTTAAAAGGAAGATTTTAAAAGCGAAATCCAAATCACAGATTTAAATTTCATTGATATGTTTTTTTCCTAAAAGGAGATAATTGTAAGAGGAAATAAAGAAATAGAGAAAGCTCTCCACAAGAACGGAGCTGCACAATACCAAAAGACAGTTCCTGACATTAAGATGCCTAAAAATAAAATAGAAAGTAGAAGAGGCTTAGCGGTCATCTTAAAACAGGTGCTTATTTCATAGAGAGGTTACATGACAATCTGATCTACATAGTTAATGTCAGAGTCAAGACGTAAAGCCAAGTCTTCCTATTCCAGACACAAATCTCATTCTAACATGTAAAATTCAAGTTAATGACTTACAAAAGATTCGAAGAGGAAGGGGTGCTTGAGATGGACTTTGAGAGAAGGATAGCATTTTCTCAGACATGATGATTCCCGCAGCAAGACCAATGAGATAAATAAACCCTTTGAGGGAGCACTGGGGGAGAAAGGCAGAGGTCAGAAGGTGAGGATTTTTGGAATGAGAAACTGCACTGGAGAATAGACAATAAATGAAACATTTTTCCAGAAGTTTGAAGACTACAGGAATGGGATAGGGTGGCAGCTCAAATGTGTACAAAGGTGAAAAGAAGGTTTGTTCATTTGTGTGACCAACATATTGTGGCAGTGTGGAAAGGACTAATGGAGATTGAAGATTTATGACACAGGGAATAATTTAAGAAATAAGGTCCCAGAGAAGGAAGGAGGGTGAAATCAAATGTATCTCATTGGACGGATGGGTTGATTTTGACTAAGAGCAACAATAATACTACTACATCCTTTGTGAGATTCATCGAGTGACAGAGACAGGTGAGGATTCAGAAAGGAACAGAATTGAAAGGGCTTGTGTTGAATGCCTTCATCCTTTTGGGAGATGAACCCATGAGGTCATATCCTAGGAATGAGGCAGGGAGAATCAAGTTGGAAACTTGTGAGTGAAAATGGATCTGAACATCTGAGTGGGGTATGAGATGGGAAGTCAACTAGGGAGGAGATGAATAAAAAGGCTTTCCCTGCAACATGGAGGGCACAGAGGAGATTAGTTTTATTTTCTTCAGTTGTGCTGAGAAACCCAGGTAAAAGAAGATGGAATGAGTTGCTAAGGATTCCCAGGAGTTAAGAGGACCAAGGTGGAAGAAGCCAGAAGCACCTGGGGGAGCAGAGCGTGTGATGCAGAGTGAGCACATCCTTGACAAGAAGCTGAATGGAGGCTGGGAAAAGCTGTGTTGGGTGACAGGGAAATGATCAGGAAAATTGAGAGGGCTGGTGAAATCTCACATGGGGCTTTGGGTGTAGGAAAATGCCATGATGCAAGCATGGGAAGTTTTTTCAAAGGGAAGAATCACACTTTTTGGTTTTAATAAGTGTTATCATAAAAAGCCCCAAACCAGACTTGGTGTCCTTATTTCCACACCAGCTGGGTATTCTTGCTTTTAAGTGTTCACACTGAAATTTCGTGCAGAAGAAATTGCTCAGGTGCTGGGCCATAAGAGATTATAGTTTATACACCCCAAAGGCAGAAACACATAATCTTATTTTGATGGATTTTTGTTATTCTTCCTTGCCATCAACACACATTTATTGACAGTTCAGTTCTCTTTCTTAACTACTGAGTAACCACTCTGTTCCAGAAATTGTGTTCACATTAGAAATAAAAAAATAAATACATAAAACATGGATCTCTGTTCTCCAGAAGCTTACAGTCTGGTTAACAAAGATAGGCAGGCAAGTAGACAACTTCAATATGATGCATGAACTGCTATGAAAGTAGATTAATGCTAAGAGGGGCCACATAAGACAAGGTTTCTGTGTCAAGTTCTCTGAGGGAGTTGCCACCTTAAACAAGATTCTTTAATACAGAGCTTATCAGAGTTTCTAATATGCATTGTGCATTGTGAATCTTCATATGTGTATATGGAAGAATAGACACCTAGTATGCAAAATTTCCCCAGTTCATTTGACCACAGAACCTCTTTTCAATGGAACAACTCAAGAAACTTGTACCCCATGAGATATACCTTGAAAAATGCTGACCAAAGTTTCTTGCTAGGTGAAAAAAAAAATGTATTTGAATTTTTTCAGATTGGCCAGATGGGGGTTTTCTCCAAATCCATAAATGACTTTTGAAGTTTATTTGCTTTTTTAATCCTCTAATAGAGTAAAGATGTAGACTTAGAAGAATTTACCGTGAAAATATTAATGACTGCTGAGCTGATCATTAAGCTAGACTGGATGAAACAGAATGCCTGGTCATTCTCTCATTTATGGGCCATTTAACCTTTTTTCTCCAAAAGAAATATTTAATGAACACAATATTGAGTTCCTCTCAGTGCTTCTAATTAATAGACCACTTAAAGATTTTTGTTAAAGAGAAAACTAGCTTCAGGCCAGGAGATATTTCAGGACCTAATATACATGCTACAGTGACCAAGCATAATGTTAAAATAAGGATTTAAATACATGAAGGCTAGCGTTCTATCGTTATGAAATTTCTGACGACTCACTAATCTCTCCTGACATTTGGCTTTTAGTGAAAAGCATTTTGGAGTGAATTGTTGCCTCTCCTTACTATCCTCTCTAGTGTACTAAAGTCTCAAGGTAACTCTTGATTACCTGCTCTCTATTTCGTAACATCCTGGGGAAAAACAGATCAGTAAAACCATTTCATGATTCCTGCCCTTTTGTAATGTTTCTAAAACCTTAAACATTTATTTTCAGATGTTCATGATATGTAAAAGCAGCCATTTCATTAAGAAAGTCTAGTAGTATTAAAACAAAGATTTAACTCTAACCTGATTTTCAGTTTACAGAATACTTCACAGCAAAAATCAAGATGTAGAAATATCCATGTACAAAAGAGATGTTACCTTGAAACCTTTCGAGCACTCTTCTCGCTCTCTATCCTTCTCTCTCTCCACCTACATTTCATAAATGCTAACTATGTGACAGGTGAAAATAATGTTCATGAAAGCAGGTTATACCAACAAATAATGCAAATGTAAGGGATTGTTGTAGTTACTATCTTGAATACACACCATAGTCAAACATATCTGCCAAACATTTCCACCAGTGAAAATTAGTACCAGGTGTGGTTTAAATTCAACTATATGGCTTTTGAGTAAGGGAATGGGTGTGAAAATGCTGCCATTTTCTTTCTTGAGTTGGGCTCTGACTAATTACACTCGACTGGCTTTAGGACTGGGGTGGTGAGAACATGAAACAAAGGCAGGGAAGGTTCTCCCCCACAGTGGGAATAGCTCTGCATCTACGTGCTCACTTCTAGTACAACATGACCTTGGGTTAGTCTCACTATACATTCTAGGATGCCAGAGGCACTAAAAGCAGATACTTTATCTCCTTTTGTGTCATAAGAATTAAATGTTATAAGAATTAAATAACAGAAGGTGTCTATGCCCCAAGGCCCATTGGGGAGCCTCACTTTCTCCAGCCGTATAGGAAGCCTCCCCCAAGAATAAAAAATTTGAGCACCAAAGGATACCTGCTCCAAAAGGCAGTCTTCCATATTGGATAGGCCATGGTCCAAATCCTAGCTCTGCCACTTATCAGCCCTAGAAAGTCCGCTCATTCTTTCTTTTATTTGTTCATGTTCATTGTTCTTTCATTATTCTTCTATTTATTCACTGACCACATATGTCTAAACCAAATTTATTGAGCAAAAAGTTACTGATGATCTACTTTGTACCAGGCACAGTGTTAGATGCCGTAGATACAGAAATAAACAAGACTGATGCGGTCCCTGTTCTCATGAAGTTTATATTTTTATGAGAGAAGAGAGATGGACAATGAACAACTTGGGCATCAGCATTTTAAAAGCTTCCCAGGTGATTTTAATGAGAGTCGACAACCACTGCTCAAAAGTCAGAACCGGACAGTCATCCCACAGGCAATTATTGAGCATCAACTGTGTGCCAAGTACCTTCTAGGTTTTGGGTTACAGATGAGAAAAGTAAGAAAGAAAGAAATTAAAAAACTGACTACGAGAATATTATTCAGCCATAAAAAAGAATGAAATTTTGCCATTTGTAACAATTGTGCTAAGGCATTAAACTAAGTGAAATAAGTCAGACAGAGAAAGACAAGTACTGTATGATCTCATTTATATTTGAAATCTAAAACAAAACAAAACAAAAACTCAAGAGAACAGATTGGTGATTGTCAGAGGTAGGTGTGGGAGGTGGGGGAACTAGGTAAATGGGAACAAAAGGTACAAACTTTCAATTATAAAATAAATAAATCCTGGGGATGTAATGTACAACATGGTGACTGTAGTTAATAATGTATTGCATATTTGTGAGTTGCTAAGAGAGTAGATTTTACGAGTTCTCATCACAAGAAAAAAAATTTTGTTACTATGTATGGTGATGGATGTTAACTAGACTTATTGTGGTGATCATTTCACAATATATACAAATGTCAAATCGTTATGTTATATACCTGAAACTAATAAAAATGTTAGTTATATCACATTTTATATTATATTATGTATTATATTGTAATTTTATTGTATCAAATATTATATAATATATTAATAATACATTATAATTACTATATTATGTTAAATATAATAATATATGATACATTAGTATAATATTTTTATGTTAGTTATATGAAGGTCAGTTATACATCAATTAGAAAAACTAAGATGGCAAAACCAGTAAATGGAAGAATTAGGATTTCAAACCAGAGACTCCTGTGTCTGCGCTCCTATTCACTGTGTTATACTGTCTCTGAGAGGACGAAGGGGAGACCTACGAGGCCCAGGGAACCCTAACCTATTGTGGGGAGTGGGGCCAGAGAAAGATTCTCTGTAGAAGTGAAATTTAAACCCTGATTGAATTAAGAGGAGTCCAGGCAGAAGAAACAGTGTGCAATGACCCAACGTAAGAGACAGCAGTGTGCTCCAGGAACTGATTGTGCAGTGCAATTAAAATGGAGAGAGCAAGAGGGGAAGCTGGGGAGGGGACTGATACCAGAGTATGCAGAGCTCTTTCCCTAAGAGTAACCGGAAACTTAAGGGTTTCTGCAGGGGGGTGGGCTTCCTCATGAGAACTCTGCTGCCCAAGGAGCACAAACTGGAGGGGGGCAAGAGTGGATTGCAAGTGGGCTTGGTTTTCAATTTCAATTTCAGAATCAACTTATAGAGCAATGGTTCTCATCCAAGGATGGTATGGCATCTCTGGGTCATTGAGAAATGTGTGCAAATAATTTGGGTTTTTGCAGTAACTGTAGATGTTAAATAACCCAATAATGTGAGGTATGGCCCCCACAAAGGTAGAACTGTCCTCTTTCCAAATGCCAAGGGGGCTCACACTGGGAAATCCAGCCATCGGCAAAGCCAGATGGCTTCACTGGGGGAGTGTAAATGTTATAAGCCATGACAATGTAAAAGCAATTGTGGAGCTGAGAGACTTTGAAAAGTGGAGCAAACAGGTGAAGGAAAATGTTGGGGTTAAAAATGTATTCATCTTTCATAGTGGGATGTTAAGAGACAGGATCTGAAGTTTATGGGTCCAAACGTAGATAGTTAAGTGGATTAAAGTTACAAAAGGAACTGACAGAAAAGTGAAAAATAAAACATAACTAGAAATTGGGAGGATGAGAGAGAAAAGGAGAAGAAATGGTATAAATAAGCTAAATTCCTTATCTTTCATAGCAGAGAGTCAGCAAATTCTGTTAAGGTTAATGAATCGAGAAATGGAGGTGGCAATACAGCATTTAGAATTATAGAGGAAACCATTAGAAAATCAGGGAGAAAACCATCACAAAAAGAAGTGGAATTGGAGTTTGAGTTCAGGGATGGGGAGTGGTAAGGGAAACTCTGACTTTTCATTTTATCCCTTCTCTGAAATACTGTTTGTATGTTAATTCTACCTGTGTAGGTTACATAAGTCAGTAAACTTCAGTTTCCTGCCTTACTTACTGCCTCTACGGTGGATGTCAAATGGTCTCTCACTCTCTGAGGAGCTGGTTTCCTTTAGCAGGGGCCTGCCAAAACTGTGGCCCACCTTTAGACGTGTGTCCAGAGTTTTGTAGTGTTGACCTGCACTACCTCTTCATAGGCATTGGGGCCAAATCCATAACTACTGTGTTTTCCCGAAAATAAGACCCAGCCGGACCATCAGCTCTAATGCATCTTTTGGAGCAAAAATTAATATAAGACCCGGTCTTATTTTACTATAACATAAGACTGGGTCATAACATAACATAACATAACATAACATAACATAACATAACATAACATAATATAATATAATATCGGGTCTTATATTAATTTTTGCTCCAAAAGACGCATTAAGAGGTGATTGTCCGGCTAGGTCTTATTTTCAGGGAAACAGGGTAGTTCCTTCTGAGGCTATAAGAACTTCCCTGCCCCTACTGGGTCTCCATCCATTTTCCCTTAAGCGGTTGGGGAGGAAGTGTGCAGTTGCTGGGAAGGTTGGAGGTCAGCCAAAGAAGTAGCAAGCAAATTCTCTAGGGCACCCTTATTTGCTGGGGGGCTTGCTTCCATTCCATGGGAGTCAGGTAAGAGCAGGGACTCATTCTAAAGAAGTGGGCAGATTCCTAAACAACCCATGTGTTTGTGAGTAGAGGATATGGGGGGAGAGGGTAAAATGGATGGGGCCGGAGTTAGAATCCAGCATGCTATGAACCTTAACCGTCCAAACACCAGCTCAGTGGAGCCTCTATTTGTCACTGTTTTTTATATGTCCAATTGGTAGAACCAATCCTCCATATTTCTATAAAGCCCTCCTATCAGACAATGAGATGATATGTTGTTAGTTTCTTATTCATATATGTATCTGTATATAAATTTTCTGTCATCTGTGATCTCCTGAAGGGTAGGAACTGAGCCTCATCCATCTTTACAGTCCCTGCCCTGAGCATATACCTAATAAATGCTGGTTGAATAAAGGAATAAATAAGCAAATGGATGAATGAATAAATAAATGAAAGCCAAATGAAATACTTATTATAACCCTCTCCCCTTTAAAACCATTAGCAAAACAGGGTATAGAATACAACAAAAATTCCATTAATTTCTGGTGTATCCCTAATTGTGTGAGTGTGATGCAGGTCTGCTTGTGTGTGTGTGTGTGTGTGTGTGTGAGAGAGAGAGAGAGAGAGAGAGAGAGAGAGAGAGAGAGAGAGAGAGAGAGAGAGAGAACCGTGGCTTCACACTAAAGTTTAGCTGTTGAACTTGGATTGTTCACATATTCCGTCTTTGGACTATTCTCAGGGAATCTAAGAAATCAACAACAAGCATACTCCCTAGGTGGCCATGATTTCAAGACACAGAAAACTGAAAAGAACCGAAGGATGTAATTGTGCAGGGCTGGGGATAGCGTGGGGCTGTCAGCTTGAATGGAAGAAAAAGCACACATCACCAGTTGACAATCATTAAACAGACATTCAGTCCCACAACAGCAAATGAACAAAGGACTGTGCAGCTAATACCCACTTCCCTCCGAAGGCAATTCCCTGAATCCCCAACCAACGTTAGGTTCTATCGTACCTTTGTGGGCATGGGCTTCTTAAAGGTGATTTCTGCTTGCAACCAAACACCTCGTGGGGACTCCAGCACAGACCACATCTTCTCCTGAACCACGTGGTTCTCTTCAAAGATATAAACGGCTAGGGTGTCACTCATTTTTAAAAACCCATAGATGGCATAATAAAAACGTAGACAATACTGCAAGTTTCCCGGCAGGGAGGGACCGTAGAGCCTTCCAATGTAGCCAGGCTGAGAAGTAAACTTTGTGTTGGCCAGCAAGTAATACCCTGCAAACAGGACAAAGCAGTCAATGCATTAGCAATGAAACGTTTAAATAATCTAGCCCGGATTATTAAGTGAGAAAATTTCGTTAAAGCAGTGGAATTTGTCAAAAGACTGTTTCCATAAGCTTTAAACGATCAAGCATTTTGTACTCTCTGTGGTTTCATAATAGAATATACGTATGTGACTCTATTACCAATAAACCTCCAATTCTAAGTAAACTTTATGAAGAAGTATAGATTTCCAACTGCATTTGCACAGATTCTGGTCATCAATTAGGATCGATACTTTCCATGACCATGGGTCAACCAGTTGATTGAGACTGAATACCCAAAACTGAGGCACAGTGAACGTAAAGCTCAGAGCAGGTCTTTCTTCATTGCTGCAGTGATCAGTGGAGATGGAGAGATTACAAACTGGCCTAGCAGCCCTGGGGGTGGAGGGGTTGTGTGTCTGAGCAGAGCTGAATACCCTCTTGGTCATATGTTAAACCTGCCCGTGAAGAACAGGTTTTTAATCACATGGACCAGGTGCTGAAGATCTAAAGATTCTTCCCGTATTTTTTCTAAATAACACAAAGAAAAATAAAATCAAGGACCTTCCCTCCCACCTGTTCCACCACCCCCATGGTAAAGTTAAAACAGATCTATGTATCTTAGAAAGCCTGCACAGAACAGAAAATAATAATACAATAAGCCCTCACATAATGTCATCCATAAGTTCTGCGACTTCGTATAATGAAACCAATTTTACCATCAGCTAATTGATACAAACAAGAGTTGAGTTACTATGACATCTCATCAACATTATAATGAAACGGCATTGAACAAAAGAACATTATTGGAGGACCTACTGTATCCTACAATTTTTCTTTTCCTTTTCTGCTCCGCCCCCATCAATTTTCTTCTGGGTGCCTCAGTTTTTGCCATATAGTTTCACCCAATTATTTAACTCATTTGGCAAAAAGTTCTTTGCTTATTTCACATGAGTGATATTACAGACCAAATTGTGGACAACCCACTTTCACCCCTCCCCCAACCCCACCCCTGCATATGTTGAAGTCCTAACCCTCAATATGACTGTATTTGGAGATAGGGCCTTTGAGGAGGTGATTAAGGTTAAATGAGATTCTAAGGGTGGGGCCTTAATTCTCTAGGACTGGTGTCTTTCTAAGAAAAGGAAGAGACACCAAAGATGTTTCTCACCACATGTGCACACATCCACAGAGGAAAGGCCATGTGAGGACACACTGAGAGGTCTCCATCTACATACGGGAAGAGAGATCTCACAAGAAACCAACCCTTATGGCACCTTGAGCTTGGACTTCCCAGCTACCAGAACAGTAAGAAAATTAATTTCTGTTCAAGTCACCAATGTGGTATTTTGCTGTGGCAGCCTGAGGAGATTAACATAAGTGGCCACTCAATAGCCAGAACAATCATTTTGAAACCTATATTTATTTAATCCCTCTCTCTTCTCTACTTAAAATTTTTCAATGGCTCTCGTTTCCTTTATAATGAAACCCCCAATGCTTACCCTGGCCTGCTCCACCCATGACCTAGCTTCCTCTCTAACTTCATTTTCCTCCATTCCCCTCCCAATGGTGCAGCTACACTAACTTTCCTGTTCTCTGGAGTGTCCAGCTCTTTCCAAACTCGAGGCCTTCACAGATACTGTTCCCTCTACCTGGATGGCTCCCACACTCCCAGCTAATACCCACTTCCCTCAGAAGGTGATTCCCTGAATCCCCAATCAATATTAGTTTCTTTCTTCTATCCTCTCTCGGAGCTCGCTCTTCATTTCTCTTATAGCATTTACCACAACTTGCAACTATGAGTTTATTTGTGCATATATTTGTCTAATATTTCTCTTGTCCATTGAAATGATTGTCAGTCAGAGAGGACAGGCTTCGTACCTCATTTGCTTACTATCGTATCTCCCAGGAGTTAGTCTGGCCAAGGTCAGAACAGGTTTTTGAAGGGCCTGTATGTCTACAAGTTAGGCAACCTCTAAGAAAAGAATACAAAATTATAGGTATAATAGTGAAAAGGCCCCTTGCAAGGGTTTTCCCAGGGCCTATGCAAGGGAAGGGCCCTGAAACCTAAGCTTTATCAGCTTTCTGGTAACTTCACTCTGGTGCCCAATGTATAAGTAATCATTGAACAAATAAATGAGACACTAACCCCTTGAGAACCAGCTCTTTCCACTGATTTCTACTGGAGTGAGCTTCACAAGGGAGGCCATTAAAGTGATCGTTAATCCTTATACGGGGAGCTCAAACTGGTTTCTAAGAGTTCCTTGTAGATATATTATCCATCAAGTGCCCACCCAACATTTCCAATAGCTTTTATTCTCCCATAATATATTTTTTATTGTAGTAAAATACAAATAGCATAAAATTACCATTTAAACCATTCTCAAGTGTACAAATCAGTGGCACCTGGGACATTCACTGTACTGTACAATTATCACCACTATCTCGTTCCAGAACATTTTCATCACCCCAAAAGGAAATTCTATGCCCATTAAATAGTGACTCCCCATTTCCCACTCCCCAGCCCCTGGCAACCACTAGTCTTTCTGTCTCTATGGATTTGCCTGTTCTGGACATTTCATATCATTGGATTCTAATAGCTTTTTTTTTAAAGGTACTTCATGTAAAGTGAAGAGCAAGATAATTTCCAAAGGTTTGGCTACTTAATTAACTGGCAAATACTTTTGCTAGACCAGCAATGTGAATTACAGTTTTAAAAAATGGTCAAACACAAGATTACGAATTGTTTTTGCTTCTTTACAGCTCCCCCCCCCCCTTTTTTTTTTAAGTTAGCATCTTGGTAGGTGTGGCGTAAGAATGGTGAATGGAGCATGAATACCAACCCTCCCGCAACGTCCCACATGGACAGATTCCCGATTTACCTAAGCCTGAAGTGTGGTCACCGGCCCGATACATGTTTGGTTTTACTTTCACTCGGGTCCAGCCTGGACCTTCTTTATCTTGGTAAAAGTTGCAGAGATCTTCCTCAAAATCACAGCTTGCTTCTAATGCATTGAAAGGAATCTCTGAGCAAAGGAAAACCAAAGTTAAAGCGAGTCAAACCCGGGGATCTCAAAGGACTACATCAACTGATTGACAAATATTTGTGCCAGGGGAAACTGGAAAAGTAAAACACAACAAAATATTTTTACCCTAATGGCATGCTGACAGGTTAGTATCAAACCAACATTTCAGCATGACAGGAAAATTGTTCTTTTCCTCCCTAAAGGGATGGAAGGAAGGAGTTCTGCTCACATTCTGCATAAAAATAAGGGAGTACCGAACTCCAAAAGACATTTCCTTTCATGCTGTAAAAACTGAGAGCATTTATTCACATACTTCTTCACAATTCAAAATCCATTCATACAAAATTAAAAAGAAAGAGAAAAGCTAGGGATTTTAAGGAATTCTTAATTTCCCTCTAAGACAGTTATTTTAGAAATATTTTCCAGAAATAATTTTCCTTTGCTGATAAAACTCTATTTCAGAAGCGCAGCTGTTGTCTATTTATAATTGACATTAGTACCGTCTTTCCCCGAAAATAAGACCTAGTCGGACAATCTGCCCTAATGCATCTTTTGGAGCAAAAATTAATATAAGACCCGGTCTTATTTTTCTATAAGATATTTACTTATAGAAAAATAAGACCGGGTATAATATATAATATAACATAACATAACATAACATAATATAATATAATATTATATGACTGGGTACAATATAATATAATATAATACTGGGTTTTATATTAATTTTTGCTCCAAAACACACATTAGAGCTGATTGTCTGGCTGGGTCTTATTTTCGGGAAAACACGGTAGTAGTAGCTGATCTTCTGGAAGAAAATCATTACTTAGTATACAAACCATGCTGTTCAAAAAGACACACCAATTCTGTCACCCATACTGCTATCATTTAAGGCTTTTGCTGAGTTCCAGTATCATCTTATCTTGGTCTATAAATATCACCTCATCCCAGATTGCCTGGAGGGAACGGAATAAAATATATTTCTGCTCTTTCGAGAATAACTTGGTCCTAGCAACAAGTGATTGCAAACCTCACTGTTCAGATTGCCCTCTGAGCCCAGAGGGGATATGACCCAAAGTTTGGGACACATCCAGTGTAGCCAAATGGGATCCTGTTCTGTATGCTGACACACGCTGGTCTAACCTTTTAGAGCTAGAGAGAGAGGGTACTGTTGAATAACTGGAAAATCATCTCTAGAGGAACATTTGAGTTCTGGGAACAGTGATCTGATGAAACATGAAGCAGTTTAGGGACAAAGACAATTTATCAATTTTCAAAGCAAGAAAACATTCAAGTGGGTTGAGGAGCTGGCCCAGATTGAGGGGGACGAAAGAGGTATGACAACTAAATGCTACAAGGAATCCAAGTTTCAACCTTGGTCCAGGAAAAGCAACAGCTATAAATGGCATGATTGGGGCCACTGGTGAATTGGTATATGGACTATGGTTTAGTTGATAATATTCTATCAGTGTTAAATTTCCTGAATTTTATTATTAGGCTGGAGAATGTGTTTGGTTGTAGAGAACACACACTGAAATATTCAGGGGTAAAGAGGCATAAGAGTAATGCCTGCAACCTACTTTAAATAGTTGATAAAGCAAATGTGGGAAAATGTTAATAATTTGTAGATCTGAGTAAAGACTATACTGGAGTTCTTGATAGTACTCTTGCAATTTTTTCTGAGTTTGAAATGACACAAAAATAAAGAGTTCTAAAAACACTAAATTAGAAAAAAAAAAGGAAGTGACTGATAGCACATTACAAAGAGTAGGAAGACAACCGTCCTGTATATCTGGAAACTGACTGTGTCCCAGATGATACGCCTTACGGAGTGTACAAGGAAAGCGCCTGGATGAACGCGACAGGAGAACAGGAAATGAGAATTCTCAGCTCAAAGCTGGCAGATTAGCCCACATACTGCTCTGCCCAACTCTGTCAGCAGCAGGGAGTATCTTAAGGCCATGCAAATAAAGTCTTTCAAAAGTAAATATGATGTCATACAAACAAGAATCCTTTGACATTCCCCCATCGAGATTTGACACCATGGAAAACCTCACAATGGTCTCCAGTTTTATTCACACCTCTTCTACCTAGTAATGATAAAGCAGAAGAAAATTCAAAATCTACAGATGTCTGTCTAGCTCAGAAAATGACATGGCATGCCACCAAGCCATGCTCAATGAGAACCGCAGGGCAGTGAAATTAACTCATCAGCAATATACGCCAAGGAATATACCCCTGGGTGGTCACAGGAGAACCACAGCCCATTTATTAGGTATGTAGGGGAAGGTGGGAGGTGGTATTAAAACTTGAAAGTAAGCAAGGATCCGTTCTCTCCATGGTGACAAACTGAGCTGTACAGAAAACATTTTTCTGAGGATGAGATTATAATCTTTTGCTAAATATCTAGTCCTAGATATGGATTTGTCTGGGGTCCTCAGAAAGTCTGATAAAAAGAAAATCTCAAAAACAACTCAGGCTAAATTTTTTTCACCCAGGAAGCTTCTTTTACCGTGAGATAATGGCTAATTCCTGAAGATGGGGCCAGAGGGCCTGTTTGTGGCCCAACAGGAGCTCCTGAGAGATCTAAGGTGGCTGAGAAGCCTCTACCTCACAGCTTGTTTCAGACGCAAGGATCAAGTGGCCATCTCTATTGAGCTCCTGGGGAGTGTTAATGACATATTTGAAGCACAGAAAGGAATCAGGCAGTTGGAAGGCCCTGAGCAGCAGCTAAGCAGAAAAAAAAAAAAAAAAAGTCCCTTTACGCAAGGTACCAAACAGCATTATAATGTAAGAATTCGTTAATTACTTGCTTTCTGACATTTGAACTTTTTAGAAATGAGAAGCTTTGAAGGTAATTTAATCAGATGGAGGGAATTGCAAAGAAGAGCGGTGGGAGCATTTCTCATCTTCTCCTGTGCTGGTAGAGGTCATGGAGATAACTCAGTATCAGTCCTAGAAATCTAAAAGGCTCATCAGCTCCTATGGTGCTAGAGAGATGTGAGGTGCTGTGTGCTCTTTAGGCTGTTAAACTTGCACAGTAGTTTTATTTTAGCACGGGTAAACCCGAAATCAGGCTGAAACAGCTCAAAGCTTGCTTGGGGAAGAGAGTGAGTGGAACTTGGCACCAGACCAAGGAATCAGGATGGAGCAGAGGCTGGGCCACTGACCAAGCTGCAGAGACACTTGAGGACCTCTGAGCTAAGGAAGGCTGTGGCAACTTCAGCTGTAACCAAGGCAACACTGGGAACCAGGTTTCCAACTGTACAAGAGGTCTGGGCAGTGTGTTACCAGTGAATGGTCAATATTGGGATTTAGGCCCAGGTAGACATCCTTTGAAGAGTACATCCGTGAATGTCAGGCCCCTTCCAGTCTCGGCCTGGGTACGGGGTGGACCCAAGCTCAGAGAAGAGGTTGAGCCTGCACAGGGCAGAGCAGTGAAGTTCTCACTTTGGGGGTTGGGCATTAAGGCAGGATTCCTGGAAGTGGATGTAAGGCATTCAAGGCATTTCAGGATTTACAGCCTGAAAGGAGAGCTTATGCCTATGATGTAGACTCTAGGTCCAATGTGATGGTGGAACGGAGGGAGTTTGTGGGTGGAAAACACTTTGAAAGGGAAGTGCTAGAACTCAAGGTCGGGGGAGTGGGGAGGGGAGGTCTCAATGTCCTCTGCAGCATCCTAGGGAAATACTCAGGGAGCAACATGACACTGGTGTTTAACACCTGTGAGTCTACGACAGGTCTCAGGTCGGAGAAAATGGATGAACTGTAAGCCCAACCAGATGGTGGGAACGAGATGCTTCACGTGTTGAACTCATTCCTGTCTCGGCCTACTACAGACATGAGGAAAGAGGCCAGGTCCAGCTGGGAAAAGCAGAGACAACAAGTCTGGAGTTAACCAAGATAAAGAAAAGAATGTTGGCACCTGTTATGAAACAGAAGGGCATAAACTATTTGTGAAATGCAAGATGAAGTATGAAAACTAAATGGCTCAGCTTCTAAGCCTCAGAATCTGGTTCACAGCTGCTTAATGAAAGACACAAAGCAGGCTCCAGCTTACACATTCATCAAGGCAGTGCCCTTTGCTGGTTCTCTTTAGTTTCAATCTAAGCCGCTGTCCTACAGGTAATGGATGGGAGTATTTTGAAAATTAAGTAAAAATATTAAGTCTCACGACCTAGCGTTTTCTGTGTGCCATACTCGTCTAAGACCATCACAGACATGAACTCATCAATCTTCCTGACAACACTCTAGAACAGATTCTTCCATCCTTGTCCTATAAATGTGGAAACAGAGTCTCAGAAAGGTTAATTAACATACCCAAGGTCACACAGCTTGTAAGTGGCAGAGTAGGGATGTGAATCCAAAGTCCTGTCTCTCGCGAATAACACTATGATCACGTATTTAGACCCTTTTAAAGCAAAGTTGGTGTGTTGGGAATTTCTGAAGACCAATTTGGAGCCTTGGTTAACCTAACTGTATAAAAATGTGAATCTCTGGAGGTCCCTGTGGAGGAAGGGCCTTTATTTGGGCTGGATTTTACAGACTGAGGGTCCACTAGCCAGGTATTAAGTAAAGCGTCCTTATTTTGCTGGAATCTCTCTTTCAGTTTCACCAGTCAGTAGGAAAGAGTGCACATATATTCTGTATCTTTTTAGAAGGGAGAGTGTGTCCAAACGTTATTTCTAAGGTGGCTCAGTAGATTCTGTAACTTCTTGGCTGCCTTTTCACCCTCCCCTCTACACAGTGCAGATATTGAATAAACACCTCTTCTCGTATAACTTGGAAATATAAAAGTTCAATGTAAATGCCTAGTGACAAAGGAAGACTTTCCAAAAATAATGATAAAGAGGTTGTGAAACTACTATTAACATCACTGAAATAGTATTAACTGGGATGGGATGAGAGAAGTAAAACAATTTTGGTTTCTGTGTTCTGACAAATTTGGAGACTCTTTTAATCTTTGATTATAGGTTGGATTAAATAATTTTAATGAAGATATGTAAATCAGTATGGTTATTTCTGTCTCACTAGCTTTTTTCAAAAATTGGAATTAGTAAAAAGTAACATCTGGTTTCAGCAATTTAGTAGGTTTCTCTCTAATTTTGGGGTGACAGTTTTGCTTGAGTAGAAACAAAGTAGTATTACCTTTCTCAGTCCCCCTGCTTGTAGAATATATCTGAAACTATATTAAGTTACAGATTAACTATCTTAAGTGAAAGTCAGACTATAAAGGTCAAGTTCAAAAACTTATTTTCCATGCTCCATAACCCAGAATGAGGGCTCATTAATAAGATGGGAAGACTACAGTGTTTCCCTAGGGTCTCTTAAGGAAACAAAGTCACTAAAAGGTAAGATCAATTGCATCTATCTGAGTTATCATTAATAGAGTATCATCTTTCTTATTCTAAAACATTTGTTTTCTAATTTACTTTGAATTGACTTGCTTACCGATTTTCTCAGAAAATGAAAATTTCCTCTTGTTTCCAAACACCAAGTTTATGGAAATTACAAAATTGTCCACGATGATAAAATAACTTAAGAGTTCACTTCGAAAGAGAACTTAAATTGAGTATATAATATTTAGCCAAAATCCATCATAGAGATATATACCAAATACTAACATCTTTCAACATGGGGACATTTGTAGGTCTTGGATACATAAAATTGGAAAGAGTTTCCATAATTCAACTCATAGATTTTGAGAGTTTTTTCCACCTCCCCATCCAACTGTCTATGAACCCAAGATAGCCTTTAAAGAGAAAGATGGGTAGAAAACGAATTAGTGTTACTTAATTTTCTTTTCCTAGTAGGTGGGGAAGATGACCTCAGCACATGAGGACTGGCTGTGGTGTCAGAAAAATTAGATTCACTCTGTGAGGAGAAGAAAAGAGTAATATACCAGAAAAAGGACTATTTGGTTAAATAATTATTTAAGGATGAGCTAACAGGAAAGGTGAGGAAATTAGGAAGAATTAAAGCAAGTCATGATCATAGGCATGCACTGAGAAGGAAAATTCCAAATGTGAGGAAGGAAAAAAAAAAAAAGAATGCTTACCGGTCTGATTTTGGCAGTGAACAGGAGAAAAAGAAATATCATCCAGGGCAACATACCCTCCTTTGGGACCATTGAAAGCAACTTCAAAAACAACCTGCAAATAATGATATATCCGGTAAGAGGTTAATATCCAAAATATATAAGGAACTCATACAACTTCATACAAAAAATAAATAAATAAATAAAAAGCATCTGATTGAAAATTAGGCAGAGGACCTGAATAGAATTTTCTCCAAAGAAAACATACTGAGGGCCACTAGATATATGAAAGGATGCTCAACATCACTAATCATCAGAGAAATGCAAACTAAAACCACAATGAGATATTACCTCACACCTATCAGAACGGCTGTCATCAATAAATCAACAAACAGTAAGTGTTGGCAAGGATGTGGAGTAAAGAGATCCCTTGTGCATTATTGGTGGGATTGCAAATTGGTGCAGCCACTATGGAAAAAAGAATGGAGTTTCCTCAAAAAATTAAAAATAGAACTACCTTATGATCCAGCATTTCCACTTCTGGGTATTTATCCGAAGAAATCCAAAACACTAATTCAAAAAGATACATGCACCCCTGTTTGTTGCAGTGTTATTTACAATAGCCGAGATATGGAAGCAATCTAAGTGTCCATCGATAGGCGCATGGATAAAGAAGAGGGGGTACGTATACAAAATGGACTCTTACTCAGCCATAAAAAGAATGAAATCCTGCCATTTGCGACAACATGAATGGACCTAGAGGGTATTACATGAAGTGAAATAAGTCAGACAAAGACAAACACCATATGATTTCACTTATATGTGGAATCTAAAAAACAAAATAAATGAACAAACAAATCATAAACAAACTCACAGATACAGAAAACAAATTCATGGTGACCAGATGGGGGGCGGACAAGTGCAAAAGGGGAAGAAATTAAGATGTACAAATTGCCAGTTATAAAAACAGTCACTGAGATGTAAAGTACAGCATAGGGAATATAGTCAATAATATTGTAATAACTAGGCATAGTGTCAGATGGGTACTAGCCTTATGGGGAGGGATCACTTTGTAAGTTATATTAAGTGTGTCCTCACTGTGTTGTACACCTGAAACTAATATATGTCGACTATAATTGAAAAATTTTTTAAAAAATTAAAAACCTGCAGAGGAAAATGACATATTGTTATAGGTTCACATATTTTCTGTTAGGCTTAAGTTATATTTTATTGGTGGACTTTACCCCTTCCCTTGAGTGTCAGCTAAAGCACCTAAGTCACTTTCTAATACAACTAAAGAATTTACAATTTGTATTATAAACTTCAATTAAAAAAAACAACAGGCTATTTGCAGAAAGCAGGCTAGTTCTCCCCCTGCCCTTCACAGAGAACTAAGCCCCTCTAAGTCCCTTTCCCTTTTTTATACATGGATTTCTATGTGAGGGTCCTGGACAAAGCTGCAGCAATCAATCACCTTGATGGCTAAGGCATATCAGGCCCAGAAATGCTATGCATGGATATTAGGATTTCAGCATGTGCAGGGATGTTTGAATGGTTAGAAAGAACATGGGGGTAATGTGTTCAACCCATTTAGATTTTGTCTCTTTTCTGCCACCAACTGTAATTCTATCAATCAACCACCTTCTGCCCACGACCATGGGGCTCAGGTGTGTTCAGCACAGCATTCGCCTGTGCTGGGAAAACCACCCACATGTGTAGTCCACTCTTGTGAAGTGATAGCAGGAGAAGGTACAGTTGAGCAGGCGTTGAAATGCAAATGAGCCAGGCGGGTCATGTAAATGCATGAGGTGGGCTTGCTTGGTAAGGGTGAGGACTGGTGAAACAGAGAACGCAAGCAAGCCCTGTCTAAAGGGGATGCTACTACTCAGCTTTGTCCACTGTCAACATGTGGGAATTCAGGCTGAATAGCTACCAAATTGTCACGAGGACCTCGGTTTAGATTTTTTTCACTTACAATCTTTTGATTTTTCAATGCTGGCAATTTATTAAAAAATTAAAACAAAGAAGAAAAAAACAAACAAACAAAAAATGAAACACCACTTCAGCAGCCAGGCAAATATTATAGGCTAGATTTGACCCATAGGCTCCTACTTTTCAACTTCTGAAGAGAATGGTGTCTCGAAGGCAGACAGATCAGAGTTCAAATCTCATTTTCATCACTTACTAGCTAGGTGACCTTGGGTACATGGCTAAACTTCTCAAGGTCTTGCTTTTCTTATTTGTAAAAATAGGCATAATGACACCTACCTTGTAGGGCTGTTGAGATTCAATGAGTTATGTGTATAAAGATCCAAGCAGTCGAGTGCATAATGAGCTCTGAACTAAATTCATGCCTTTCTCTCCCCAGGTTGAGCGCCTTTTGAACTCATATTCAGATTCGAGCCCAGTTAGCTACTAATTAGAAGACAGCAGGTCCCTTCTCTCTTCCAGGTCTCAGTTTCTCCATTTTTGAGAAAAAGAGTTTGGACAAGATGGCTCCTCGGGTCCCTTTAGCTTACCAACAATAACGTGGTGCCTAGACTCTGCAAAATCCAAGAGGGGCCTGGAAGTTTGTCTCCAGCAAGGTGGGAAGCACTGAGCACAAAGGGAACCGATGTGGACAGATGAGAAGGGGCAAATGAAGTTTACAAACTTAACACAGGTCCCTGACACTTAGCTTTCAAGACGCCAGCTGATAAAGAAAGTGAATGGCAAAACATATACTGAACAGGCTGAATACGAATGATATTTCTGATCAGAATATGCTAATACGCTCATCACAGCCCACGGGCCACTCTCTTGTTCAGAAAGAGGGTCTCAAATGTTTGTTTTCCTTTTTAAAATTCATTTGAGAATATGGTGACATTAAATTCACTGATTTTTGCAGGATGTTTCTTTTCCTGGCGATGACTTAGAACAAATAACACCGGCATAATGAGTTTAGACTAGGGCAAAATCACACATGTGAGCGTCAAAAGAATATATATTGAAGTTTAGTAGTGTCTAGAATTATAACTTTTCAGCTTTGATTTAAAGAAAAAAATCCGGCGATGTCTCACTCATATGAATGTTGCCCAAGGAGTGTGTGGTTGGAGTTCGGAAAAAAAACTTTGTCAGTGTGTGTATGTGTGTGTGTGACTCGTTTGATTTTAAATAGAAGGAAAACATTCTGAAGCAGTGTCTGCATTTCTCTTTATCCTTGTAATGCAAACTCACAAAATTTTCCCCTGGGCTACAAGAGAGAATTGAGGCCTGGTCTGCCTTTGTGGTAGGAAATAGCACACATACTGCAAAAGGCGTTGTGCTCTTTCTGGTGCTATATGGTGGGGTGTGTGGGGGAGACATGAACATGGTCAGGGGAGTGGCAGATACACCATCTGTAGGCAGGACATGTCAGAAACCAAGACTCAATCCCAGTGCTCTCTGAAACTCTACATCAGGCGAGCAGGTGACACCACCAAAAGCATCTGGAGGAGAATCTTCTCCTTTTGCTCTTTAAAGGGAACTAGGAAAGATATTGCAAAAAGCGCAAAGTGAAAAGTAGGGGATATTAATAACCTGTGGTAACTAAGACTCTGCTTCTAGCTCCAAATCTGCCACCACTGATTCTGGAGGTCCTATAGGGTCCTCATACAAAGCTGGGCGTCCTCCTTCAGCTTTAGGTCAGATTTTAGCCCAGGAACTTTTCTGAAAGTGCCCTGGTACTCACCAGCTGTGTAACCTAGATGAAAAAACGTCAAAATTCTTGGACTCTCCATTTCTCCTTTTTCATCTGTAATATGGGGATAATTTTATCCACTTCGTTGGATTGTTATAAATACTAGAATATATACATAGATATAGCTATGTATTAATACCTGGGCTTAGAAAAAAGGCCTTCAAGGATAAACACCAAAATGTTAGTTCTCAATTTGGCTGGGTTCACCCAGGCTGTTTTAGTTTCCTCAATTTTCTAATTCTTCCGCATTGGACATTTATCACTCATGTGACTATAAAAAGTTTTAAAACTAAAGCACCAAGGCTTGTTTCAAGTTGGGACTGCAGTCATAAATTTATTTCTGATTTTTATGACATTATTAATTCTGTAAAGGAGAAAAGAAGAAAACATATCTTTTTTTTTTTTTTTCCTCTAGAAAGAATCTTCTCTCAAGTAAGGGAAACCTTCATAACTGCTCTCCGGCATAAAAGTTCAAGAGTGAGTTTCACTTAGAAGGCGTTGATCTCATTTGAACTCCCCAGGACCACAGTGCAAGGTTCAGAGGGAAAGTGTGCCCGAGAAATCTAGTTGGTTGCTTTCATCCTTAGAAAAAATAGTCTTGTTAGAAAATGAAGGTGATAAAGGAGGAAGGCAGAAAAGAGAGTAGAGGAGGCTGAGGAGGGGAAATGAAAATAAAGACAGACACAGCAGAAAAGAAAGAATAAGTGCGAGACTATAGCACCTCCATGCCGGTGTGTAGGCAGTAGCCCTATAGAGTGGCCAGGCCAGGGCACTGCTGGAACAGCTGGCACCCCTGCCACACCTACCTCCATGGGGTATGGCGCACTGAACTCCACTTCAGCAAGGTTCCAGGCAGGATTCTCCGGACTGTTAGTTTTCCAGATCTCCTCATAAAGGCCGGTCACATCCCGAGTATAAAGGGAGAAGACGTTGTCATTCCCCTGCTGGAGTTGGTAATAAAATGACAGGCAGCCAGACATGGGGGCCGTGGTCATTGGGGAGATGAGCTGTGCCACCTCCTGGAAGTGCTTGACGTAAACTGAGTCCACGTACATGTAGTGGCCTGGAAATCACACAGAGGAAAAGACAGCATAAGACTGGCTGAGGATTTTCAAATGAAATGGTGCAGTTCTGGGATTTACTTTGAAATTATCCAGTGGGAGTGATGGGCAGAAAACAAATGAATTATAGATGAAAGATGTTTGGCCGTGGGTTGATGAATGTTGCAGCTGAGAGATAAATACATGGAGTTCACTGTGCTTTGCTAAATACAAGATAAGAACCATTCTTTTTCTTTTCCTTACCTTTGACTGAAGTGTACATACAGACAGAAAGGTAGATGTATTATCTGTAAAGTGCTTGAATTTTCACAAGCTGAATACAGCTGTGGGAAAGAACCAGAACACTACCCCAGAAGCCCTGCTCCCCCAAGCCTTCTTTGAGTTATAAGGTTTTTAAGAGCACACCAAGCATACCATCTGTTCTCAAAAAGAGGGACCCTCCTTTAGATCTTTACAATATACCCAAAATGACACTGTGTGTTCTTTCAGTGAAACGAAGATTCTGAATTCATACTAGATGACAAGTTGTACTTCTTTAATAGAACACGTAGGTCAGTCAACACTGCAGACAGGGTTAGGATTTGCAAGGCTGAACTTGTGATAACACTCTTGGCAAGGCCCTGGTGGATTCTGGTGGACCTCCGTTAGAGGCATTTTGGTGAAATGGAGAAACGGTGAGGCAGAATGGGAAGAGCCTTGATTTGGCATTGAAAGAACTGAGTTCGAATGCTGCTGTACCTCTTACTAACCCCATGACCTTAAGCAAGTTACTGAGTCTCTCTGGGCTTCATTTCTCTGATCTCTAGAATGAGAATCAACTACTTCTCTCATTGGGTTGATATGAGGACGGAATGAGATTATGTGTGTGAAGTGCTTAGCGTGCGCCTGGCACATTGTTAACTGCCTAACATAATTATAATGAAATAAAGTAACGCCACTAATGATTCTAGCACCATGCTTCCCCCATTGTCTGTTTTATATAAAAGGAAGCTATTAGTAGTAGTAGTTTTGTCTGAATTTATCGAAGCTGCAATGAGAGAGGAATGCTATGCAACGTAGCTTCGATAGAATGGCCTTTCTATTTATTACAAGCTCAGAACAGCCTAATATTTTGTTTGTATTACATGATGCCTAGTTAATAACAATTTCTTTTATCCTTGGCAAAATAGTGGTAAAAATATTAGGAAGAATATAGATATATACATATATACACATACATATGTGTGTGTGTATATCTATCTATCTATCTATCTATCTATCTATCTATCGATCTATCGATCTATCGATCTATCGATCTATCGATCTATCTTATCTATTTACATACTGGACACTTACTCTGCATAAGTAAGTGCCCAGTGTGTGGTAGGGCCTCCACCAATCGTTATTCAAAGCACAAATATAATCTCAGAAAGATCCTCACTTCAACATGGTAGAGGGGAAAAATGAACAAATCAAAGCTCACTTCCTCCTGATAGCAAATTGTTCAACCCCCTGAATAATGTTTCTCATTTAAACACAATTTCTCTGATCATCTCGCCAAGCCAGGCAACTGTGAATAAACAGAAATCACAAATTCAGCTCCTTAGAGGAGCCAGCCAGGTCAAGCGTTACGGTTGAAGTAGTGATTTGGGTCAGAGAGGAAAAAAAAGAGGGTGGTGAATTAGCTGCCAACATTTGAAATCATATTTCGCCAGCAGTGAGAAACAGGAATCAAGCCTCTCTGGAAAAATCAGAAAATCTGATAGCCCTGGGACCAAATTCTCTTGCTTCGACAAGTAGCTGGTGGTAAGGAATGGCAGCCCCTCCCAGGACCTGTGTTCTCCATCCCTCTACTCCCAGCCAGTGCCCTGACATGCAGGCCGATGCTGCAGGCTTTTCCCATAGAAGCTCAAAATCCAGACTTTCATGGCAAATCTATCCGTTTAAAACTGATACCCCTGTATTAGTTTGCTAGGGTTGCTGTAACAGAGTACCATAAACTGGGTGGCTTAAACAACAGAAATTTATTGTTTCACAGTTCTGGAGACTGAAAGTCTAAAATCAAAGTAATGGAAGGACTGGTTCCTTCTGAGGGCTGTGAGGGAGAATCTGCTCCAGGCCTCTCTCCTAGCCTGTGGTGGTTTTCTGGCAATCTTTGTTGTTCCTTGACTAGTAGATCTCTGCCTTTATGTTCACATGGCATTCTCCCTCTGTGTATGTCTCTGTGTCCCAATTTCCCCTTTTAATAAAGGACAGCAGTCATATTGGATTTGGGGCCCAGTGACCACGCATCTTACGGGTACCAGAGCAGGGCCATTCTGTCTGACACGGGGTCCTTCAGCAACTCCCCATCAGCCGGGCCCCCCTTTCACAGGTGTCAGCCTTCTGTCTTGTGTTGAAAGTTCTCCCACTGAAGGCCACATTATGACTTTTGTGGAAACTAGGCACTTTCATTGCCGTGGGCCTCTTTCTCCATAAAATACATGAAAAATTATTTTTATAACTGCATTGATATAAAGATGAATACAATCTAGGCTGGACTTATCATATCTGTTATTATTACATCTATTTTCTTTGTTTTGATTTTAAAATAAATAAAATAAAAACATTCTCGTGGATCCTTAAGAGTGTCATGGCTCCTAGGTACTATGACTACTATGCCTGATGCATACACTGACCTGGCCAAGCTGCTCCAGCTCTGTCCCCTTTGTCCTTCACAGTCATTTCCCCCAATAAATCTCTTTCCCACCTAATTCCACCTTAGTGTCTGCTTCTTGGAGGACCCCAACTGACACAGCCATAAAGAGGGACATCATTCTATTCAGGGTGAGGAGCGTCTCCAAAGACTTCAGGAGACACTCAGTGAACCCGGGAGGGACCTCACTAATCCACTTGGAATTATTCGTTCTGCTTCCTGAGTGCACGAAAACTATGCTTAGAGAAATGTCTAATGATGAACTCATCTTCCTCGCAGTTGACAAAAATTGGACCGTCTTCTTTAAACGCTAGTTACTCACCTTCTGGGTGGACAATATTTTAATCCCTGAGTTTGTAGTTAAAGTCCCTCATTAACAACTCATGCACAGGACACTAGGCCAAGTGAGCCACAATCACATTTCTGATCCCCAAAAACATCCAGCGAACACAATGTGACCTGCCCAAAGTGAGTCAGAGAGGCTTCTGGGAACAAGAACAGGACTGCTGACAAGTCTCATATGGAACCACTAGACTAGACCACATGCTCCCCCCCCGCCCCATCATTCATTTGTTGCCAATGTTGGGTACTATTTACTGAAAATCTGAGTAAGATTAAGTTTTTTAATGGACTACAAATGGTAGCTCATCATCTCAGTTGAAGGGGTGGAGATGATTCAGAAATCACCGGGTGTCTGCCCCAGGAGGCCAGGCTGGAGGAATGACCACCTGCCCAGGCTGAGTGTGTGTCATTAGGTACAGTGTGCTCTGAGGAAAAGGAGAAAATGGTTGGGTGGGTGCAGGCACCATTTTGTGCACCTTTCCACAGGGAATGAAGAAGGTAGGTGGAGTTTTTAGGAAATTATGTCTAGTGTCTGGTCTTATGAGAATTTTCCTACCCAGTTCAATGAGGCTAGCCCTCCTATATGGTCCAGTGTTCTAGAGCTTCCAGAATTCCTGGGAGAAGCAATTTCTTATCAGATAGTTTAAGCTTGAGTAGGATAAAACTAGTTAGAAACTAGGTTTTGATGGACCCCATGTGGATATGACCCTGCAATCAATCAAATTATTGGGGATCCTGTAGCCCACAAAGATTTTTAAGTATTAAAATTTTAACTGGAAATAAAAGAATCTATGAAGGGGACAATGGCTTCCTCATAAGATTAAACGTTGAGAAGTTTGTTGCCACTCCTACAAAGTCTGTGCTGCTTCTCCATATTCAGACTGGGAGCCAGTCTGTTTCCCCTAATTCTGGATTATACACTAAAAGCCTGCAGTTTCTAGGTGGAAAAAAAAAAATTTCAATTCTGTTGAAAGATCAAAGCCGTCAGTAATGGCAGCCAAAGCTCAGGTCCCCTCTGGGAACCCGCCTGCAGTGACAGCACGTGTGCACTTGCTTCTAAGAGGACTTTCTTCCTTTCTTGCAGTAGCCCTCTAGATAAGCTTAACTTTTCATGTGGAACCAGTGGCCCCTGGTAGTTTGTCTTTTTCCCTTGAATTAGGAAAAGAACTTTGAGGGAAGTTCCCGAACCGTTATTTTCAAACAGTCTGGCTAACCAGCATTCCACAAAGATTGCCCTTGGCTCGGCTGTGAGGCTACAGGCGGCCTCTGACTCAGCTGTGATTCGCCAAAGCGGCCACATTTGTGCTCTAGTTGTGATGCCAGCATCCCTGTCGTGGTTGTCTGGACAAGCCGGCGCCCAGGTAAGGGGGAAAACTTGGTCAGCAGAAAGGTACGTACGCCAGCTGGAAACACCCACTGATCTACCACCGTGGAGAGGAGACTGTACCCTTGGAAGGAGACAGTGCATGCTCTCCCTGTCCACAAATCTTCCTGCACCTCTATAGTTCTATGGGTTTCGCTAAATTTTACTATAATCGAGTCAGATTCCAGTCTTTTTACATAGCTTTCAGGGGTGACATAAATGTAAATGAATGTGAAGTGAGACTTCCCACAGTCTCTGCTAAGATCTCAAAGCCGAGAACAAAGGGTGACAAGTACCTCTACTTTCAAAAGAGAGGCACAGACCATCAGTGTGGCAGACCTGACACCTAAGCCAGCTCCACTAGATTTAGCCTGTCTCTCCCCTCCAGCCTGTGTATATGACAAGGCCAGAGAGGGATCAGAGAGATTGGAGACAGGGTTTCTTTGAAGAGAGTTGTCGCGGAGCTGACCCGCTATGCGTTTCCTTTTGGCCTCCCACGGAAAGAGGAGGGAATGCTTCCCCGTGTTTAGCCTGATCCAAGAAAGGAGGCATAGGGAACCACTTGCAGAGAAGGTAGAGGAGGGAAGCCCCATCTCACCTCATTCCCACCCATGCTCGCAGAAATCCCATGTTCTGAAATTGTCTTGGACCTTGAGAGGAGGGTGGTCAGTTACTGGGAGAACTTAATGAGTGACACCTGGAGTTTGTGGGGTACAGAGGCTGTGTCTGGCTCTGGACTGTATAGATCCAAAGGTAAGATGGCTATAGGGGTAGAGTGGAGACAAAGGGCTTTGTTGCCATACTTCCAGAGTTTGATGGGCAAAGATTTGAGATTTCCCTTAGCCTACGCGGGCAATTCAGACAGTAGCTGAGCTTTTCTCAAGAGGACTGTGTGCAGGGTGGTAACTCCAACAGAAAGGGGCTGGCCGGGTACACCATTACTTAGAGGTGCAAAAGGGGATTCCCAGATGGCCAGCCAGACAGAGCATCATCCCTGTCTGGGAATGGTGAAGTGGGATTCCCCATTGGCCAAGAGAGAAACGGCCAGCACTAGGCCTCCTGCAGTATGAAGGGCATCAAGTCCAATTTAAATAGCACAGGTCTCATAAAACCTTTTGCTCCCTCCCCTTCCTTTGCCTTCCCTTTCTGTTCCACCCTCATCATGCCTCCCCCAACCCTGGAGCAGCCAGAAGTAGCCTAGTGAGTGGGGGAAGAGCAAAGGGAAGAAGAATGAAGAAGTAAAGCACAGACCCTCTCTCTATTGCTCTACTGTACCCTGGCTGGGGAAGATTTGAATTGGATGAGATACTGGAATTTTGACTTGACTGAACTTAATCCTTGAAAAGGAGGCTGTTGGTTAACACCTAAAAATGACTGGCAAGCTATGGTAAGTTATCCAAGGACAGGGAAAGGAGATCCAGCAGAGCTTGTACAAAGGCAATGGTAAGAAAATTAATAAAGCCACCTCCCGACTGGGTGCTTAGGCAATTAACCCAATGGATCAATGCAGAGCGAATGAACAGGTATTGTGAAAACGATGCTTGAGTTCAATCTGAACCAAAATGAGAAAAGACCATCATGAGTTATGGAAGCATGATCCATCCACCTCATGGTCTTTGATGGAATAAATTGATTCTGCCCTTATTTTAGCTTTTGAAACCTTGGTCAGCTCCTTCTAGAGTGGCACCATAAGCAGATTTGATTTTAAAAACCTCAGCAAAGAAAGAGATTTCCCTCATTATTTTTCCAGCAATTATCTTCTTTTTGCAAAGGCAGGTAGAAAACAGTAATGATCTAAGTTGTCAGTAGGTTACCACCTGAAAGGTTTTGTTTCACTTCATAAAATATTAACAAAGGGGGAAAAAAAAAACCCCGTATGTAATGAATCAGAATTGAGTAAGGAAAAGCAGGATAATATCCCATCCCCTCCAGTATTTCAAAGACATCCCACCACAATCTTGCTGCATTATTTTAGCCATTTTCATCACTAGACAAGAATCTGGATTCACAGTGCTCATTGGAAAAATCTGCCTCCCTGTGTTGGGGGCTAAGTGTTCGAAACACACAGCTGAATGAAGGAAAATTCACATCAGCATCATATTTTTCAGATGTTACGTGCACTGTTCTCTTTTCTACAACACAAAGGCCAGAGCCCTCCTCGGACGAGTTCCTTCAATTTCTCTGAAGTGCTAAAGTTTCTGAGCAGGTACACAGCTTCCCTTGCCCCTGCAGTTCTCTTCTCCCATTTTCACCTGAAAGCAAAAGCATCAGCGGCTTCCAGTACACAAATGAACATGGAGTTCATATAGAGTAAAACTCTGCTGCCGCGGGCAGACATCTGCACCATTTAATCTTTCCTTTGCTGTCCAAATTGATCGAGCTCAGGGAAAATCAATATCCAGTAGAAGGAAAACAATAAGAAAGGCAACCTCTCTATTATTTAGAGCATTAGAGGTTGTGTTGTTTTTTGTTTTTGTTTTTGTTTTCTCAGAGTGATCCTGGTCAAACCTTTGAGTCATATGGACAGAGAGCTTTTCAAACAAAATATTTTAAAAACTTTAGAACTCATCTCTTTTAGCCCCATCTTATATAGGGTGAAATCTTGCATAGGAGTCCAGGTATGAAGAGTATGAATGAGTGCATGTGTGCATACGCATGTGTGTGTGCACGCATTGGGTGGAAATGAGAGGGCCGTTTGGCTAATTATTGGGCAAAACATCAGTCCAAAAGCTGAAGACAAACTGGAGGGAAATAGCAGTGGAGAGCTGGAAGAAGCAAGTGGGAGGCAGGCATCCAGGCATCTTGCTCATGACAAGCAGGAACATAGTTTAGGAGCTAGGGGCTACTCTGCCATCATCATACATCCAGGCATTCTCAAATACTCTCTGACCATCTAACAAACCATCCACTCTCACGACTATACACCTTCACATATGCTGCACTTATCTTTTCCTTAATCCATCTGGCCAAATTCCAGTTTTGACATCACTTCCTCTAGATAGCCTTCCCTGAACCCTGAATCCAAGGTAGCCTTTCTGGCCCCATCTTACTTATTTTGCACTTCTGTTAGTCATGTATCACTGTGCATGCTTCCATAGCACTTTGGTATTTGAATAATTCGAGAAATGCCATAATATACATTAACACAAAACTATGTTAAAGGCACTGAGAAGTCCTGAAGGCACTAAGGAAATCTGTTTAGCTATCTTTAGCTCAGGGGTTTCCCAGTTTATTTGACCACCTATACCCCTTCTTCCCTCATATAAAGATTATTATACTCAAAAACTGGTATTCTAACCAGGAGCATTTTGGAAAAGTTGGTTCCTGTGATCTCTTTGCGGCCAATGACTGTTTCTGTATCACCAGGATATGCAAGAATGCCTGACATATAAAAAGTGCTTTTTATGTGTTGTTTGAATGAGTGGATGAATGAGTAAGCGAGTAATGCAGAAGGCTCATTCTGGTGTTCAGGCTCTGACTGCACAGACTATATAATCCAGTGGATTGCGGGAAGGGAGGTAAAAGTTCTCCCTAGATTTCTTCCCTCCAGGTTCAGGGTCAGCCTTGGTATTGACATCAGGGGATGAAGCACTGGTTGGTGGGTAAAGCTGCCTGCCTTAGGGAGGTGTTTTAGAATAGCCAAAAGATAAGAAAATGGAGAGGGGAAGATGGGATGGGGAGAAGGAATGGGAGAGGAGCAAGGCAAATGCCTGTGGCAGGGGTAACAGTGTTCTCAGTCTTCGTGTTTGTTCCTCAGGGATGACCATGGCACTATGCCTATCTTTGATGTAGATATCAAAAAATCTTCTGCTTAAGATATTAGAAAAGACAGGTCCTCTTTTTCTTACCCTGTAGTCTTTAGACCTCCCTTTTTTCCCCTCATGCCAAAGGTAATGTGCTTATCAGTACTCAAAAGGGACCCAAAACATTTTGAAATAGATCTCAATGAGTGGTGCATTTGGAGAGCTTGATATCTAGCACTAAACAAAGAAGAGGAAAATATTAGAATTCCAAGAACGTTCAAGATCATGGAATCCAAACTCCTCATTTGCAAGCAGGCCAATGGAGACTCGGAGAAGTTAAGGGTAATACAGAAACAATAATGCCCAAGGTAATACAGCACTCTGATAAGTGGGCCTGCAGCACGAGCGTTTCAGCTCCTTGCCCTCTTTCTCATCCCCCATTGACACAAACATGGTCAACATGCTCTGTGATCACACGCGTGAGTAAGGACTAGGGCTGGTGCACTCTTCAAAGGATGGATTATAGTCAGGTAACACAGTCAAGTGGCTGATTTGACACTAATCCACAGGTCTGTTGCCTCTCCCCGGAAATACATGTGCTCCCCGGCCAGGTGGTCCTCACCATCACTGAAGATGAAAAATGATGCACTGAAAAAGTAATCACTAGATCATGACATGGGTTACTCAGAGTATCTGTCCTTGGAACTAATTTTTAAGTGATTGGCAAAAGTTCTTCAGTACTTCCCCACACTTAAGTTTGTACACCTGTGATGATGACACCCAGGATTATTGCAATATGAATGCATTAGTCTGTCAAGGTTCTCTGTACTTCTGTACTAGGTTCTTAAGACATGGCAGAAAAACAATCTCAAAATCGGCTTACTTTCATAAATTAAGAAAAAGTCATCTGATTTTTCTTTTTTGAAACCCCAAGAGATTGTTAACCGTTTTATTCATTTAGACAAAGATCTCAAGAGGTGGTGACATTTTATTGTTTTGAGTTAACCCAATTGTCTTTTAAAATACTCATGCAGATTCTTGGACTAATCTGTCACGATTATGATTCACACTACACGTAACGCTCATTTGCAGTGTGGTTCCTACAGTGGCCACAAGTGGAGATGGGTTGTGTGTCCTTAGGATCAAAGTATGGATGTACATATGGGAACTCCAACCTTTAGCCATTTCCAAAAGTCCTACGCCTTCCCTACTTTTAAAAGAGAAAAAGTGAAAATGTTTTGTCTTTTCCAAATCTCAATTCTTTTTGTAAGTGATCCTACACGTATCTCAAGGGGCATTCTTTCGTTCTCCTATTCTACCTTGCCCTTATCTCCCTCCTGTGAAGGCTGTCTCCTCAGGGTGGAATTCTCACGGACCATCTCTGACGATTCCCCATTTTGCCTGCAGAGAACCAGCCCATGTGGCCGCTAGGGGGCCCTGCTGCACGCCGCATTCAGGATTAATCTCTGGTCTTGTCTCACCTCACTGCCACTTGGGATGTTCTTAAGGTCTGGTTCCCATCCTTCATTCTATTTTTATTGAAAACTAACCTACGATTATTCCAGCCTTGCCTTTAGAAATAAGAAATACTGAACAACAAATAGATAAGAAAGTAAAGCGTAATATAGAAATGCAAAAATAGCAAGACCAGGTCATAGGTGAAGAAAAGCCGTTAACTGGCTGGTCTTCCTCTTAGTTCTACTAGATCTCATGTCTGCAGTTCGTCTTTATCTGACCACTTATGCTTCCCTACTCTTCCAGCAGGACTCCCGGTCCCTACTCACCCTCCTCTCTCCTCTCTTCTCTGTTGACAGAGCCACAGTTTGGTCAATGCAGGGGGGTTGGAGGAGATGGCAGAAATAGTTATCCTGGGAAAAGGCATCCATTTGTCCCCAGCTCACCCATTTCATTCTTGAAGGTGTGGTCCTGTGGGAGAATGGAGTGGGAATTCTGAATAGTTCCTCCTCCAACAAACCAGTTCACGTTGGGGTTCCAGTGATTCACAAAGCCACAGAGATGATTTTCTTCAAAGTCACATTCTGGCAGAAGAGAAAAGAAAACATACCTCATGGAGATGTAATCATACCTGGCTACACCCGTACTCACTGCAGAGTCTGCTCTTAGATATTAAAATACGTTTCTCACTCCCTTTGCATACTGCAACCTTTGTACCAGGGCTCCTTCACAATCAAGAAGAGAGAGAGAGATTCTGTAACGAACAGAGATTGTAATTCATCATTGCCCCTTTGGATTGTGGCCCTTCCACTTACTAGCCATCTTACGTGCAGGGAGTAACTCGTTACCTATCTCAGCCTCTGTTTCTTCATATGTGAAATGGGGGCAATGTTCCCACCTCATAGGATTGCTGGTGGTGTGGACAGCTCCGAACACAATGACAGGCGCACATTTGGTGCTTAGTACAAACCAGCCATTTTTATCATCCATCTCTTCTACAAAGCACTGTTTAGGGCTATGCTCTTAGCTCCAGAAATTTTATCCTCCACTTTCCTTGCACCTGGTAGCCCATTCTTCCATCTGCTTCTCTCCTGATGGTGGACAAAATACCCAGAGCTAAGGGGTGTGTTTCCTAATGCTAACATCTGTTTTTCTTGTAAACAAGAACTCAGTTAGACTAGGCAGCGCAAGCATATCCTAGGCTCTGCGTCCTTCTGCAGCTACTGAGTAGAGACAGCAGAAAAACAGGCCCCCTCCCCCGCCCCTTTTTAGGGCATTGACATGTTTGCATGGATACATTGTTTCTAGCCAACAGACGCCTTTAGTAGGAACAAAAAATTCACAGGCCAGTGTGTCCACTGTCCCCCATAATCATCCATTAAAAACACGAAGTGTGATTGTGCTGCCACCTCCCGTTGGCCCCTCCACACCCACTCCACCTTTTTTCACCCTGCTCTGTCTTCCAGAGGTTGGCCTGTATAGACTGTATCAATGGGCCCCCCTGCCTTCTGGCTTCCTGTTGGATTCGGCCAATGGAAAGTGGAAGGAGAAGGAGGTTGGCAGAGTTTATTTCTCCAGCACTCTCTCTACCAGGTCACCATGGGTTGGCTGTGTCCCTCTACTGACGGCACAGCTTTTGTCAAGAAGCTCTTACCACACAGCTACTGTCTCCAGATTCTCATAACCCTCCTCCCTTGCTCCTTCAGATCTAAAGATGGTACCAGCTCATGAGTTATCACTGTTACTAGTCCTAGATTACTACATTATCCCTCATTGGTTTCCTTTACCCACTCACAACTTTGTAGTTCCTTGTTGACCTTTCTTCAGATTACTCAGGTTGAATGCACCCTCTGTTTTTACTTTCCCGCCAGGACTCTGACTGATATAGTTATCGATGTGTTTTTACATTAGCAAGCATTGAAAATTTTTATGATTTTCATTTACAACTTTTCCACTGCAGCATCTGCTAACCAATGCTCAACATTCAGTGCCAAAGACTGCCACAGAGTAAAATGAAAAGCAAAATATCCCTCAATGCGCCAGGCACTTTTCTAAGCACTTTGTATAAATTAACTTATTTAATCCTCAGAACAACCCCATAGGTAAGTACTATTATTAACCTCATTTTATAAGTAAGGAACTGAGAGAAGCAAATAGTCATAGAAGGAAAGGAGAAGTGAGAGTGTCAGTATAAGTTTAATAAGATAAAAGTATTGGCACTCCTGGTTTTTAAACAAACCAGAAGCCAGCAAGTGACTTGAAGAAAGCAAATGAACATTTCTTGAGTGTCCAGCACCGCACGAATTGCCTATATATCCATGACCTCATTAGTCCCCACAATAATCCGCTGAAGGACGAGGTTTATCCCCCTTTTACAGGCTCCGTGGGTTGACTGAAGGCCCGAGGGTTGACTGAGCCAGCAGGTGGTGCTCTACCCCATGTGTCTGACTAGTCAGTTGGTTGTCTAAGACCCAGGCAACAGACATGTGGGAGCTACAGGGAGCTTCAAGGAAGGGGGCCCAAACTCCCTGTATCTTCAGCAAATGGTCACATTCTCAGGCTGTTTTCTTTCCCTTGCATTGGCGTCATCATTGCAAGGCCAAAACAGAGATGTGAGACCACGAATTAGCAAAGGCTCTTTTGTATTCAGCATCATCTTTGACACTCTCTTCCTCTCCACAGCCGTTCAACCTCCAAGAACTGTCAGTGCTGAAAAATCTCTCAAATCTACCGCTTTTTTCCTACTCCATTGCCAACCCCAATTTTAGACCCTCATTATGTCCCTGTAAGGTCACAACCACTTCCTAGGGAGTTTCCTACCTCTTAAGCATTTTCCTTGTCTCTAACTCATTTTCCATGTGGCAGCCAGAGTCATCATCTGCACACCACAGCTGTAAACCCTTCCCCCGCTGACTGACTTGTAGGAGCTCCCCGCCCTGTAATTCATTAACCCAAGCTCCACAGCCTGGCTCCAGAGTCTTCTGTAACAAACTCCCTTAGCAGTCCTGCCTCTTACTTCAAACACCCCACTCAGCTTCTAGCCTTTGCTTGAGCTTGTTCTGTGCTTCCTCTCCACTGGAGACTTCCTACCCGGCACTTTTACTTGACTAAATTTTTCTCCTTGAAGTGCCAGCTCAAATGCATCTCCTGACGTCAGTCCTTTCCGATCTTCCCACCTCCCTGCTGCACCTCCACAATACGGCTTGTCCTTCTCCGGCAATATTCATCACATATAGAAATAGCTTCGGGGTAGACAAGTAGAAGGTGAGCGGCCACAGGACATGGACTATGTCTTTTCCTTACGGCCCCTCAGAAGCTGACACATAAGAGGCACCCAACTAACCCTGCTCAAGGGGAATCTAAGTGACAACTGTGAATATAAAGACAGAGGCAATGAGGTGCAAGAGAGAAATGACGTAAAGTGAGGTAATACGATGCCTGCTTTTCTGGAAAATGCTACGAAAAGCTGAGTTCACAGCAAACTGGAAATTACTTTTATGCGGAGGTTAAGGCAGCAGCTTAGGTTACCGTTGCTGCATCTACTTTTCTTTCATTAATCCAGCCAGTCCAGCAAACTCTAATGAGCCTTCCCATGCTAAAGACAGAAACAAAAATACGTCATTCAACTGAACCTAGCAAAGAATTTTAACTACTATGCATAATACAGTGCATCTATAAAATACTTTAGGATTGATTCAATTACCCCTGGCAACAGTGTATTTTAGAAAAAGATTCATGTTCTGATACATTGAAAATGAAACCCACTTACCAATACAGTAGCCCGTTGTCATCTTGATTTCAAAGAGTGCAAGGCTGGTTGTGTTTCCCCGTCCTAGCACACCTTCTATTAAAATCTGCACAACACATGGGAAAAAAGGGAGTGAGACTCCAAAACATGTTTTCTTGCTTCAATATTTCAGCTATTAGTCAGAAGCTGTTCAGCAATTGAAGGCAAAATGAGATTATTTGTCTCAGCCAATTGCTATTGGATATCAATCTCATGACGGACTTTATAAAAGTGTGTGTGTGTGTGTGTGTGTGTGTGTGTGTGTGTACGCCTGTAAGTATATACCCAGAACTTTGAGGTGAGTAAGCTGTCCAGTGAAAGCTCAGAGTCAGGTGCCTTCCCCTGTCACCCCGAACACCACCTTTTCCAGTGCTTGTGGGTGGAGGAGAGGAGAGCTTGTGTCTCTGGGGGAATCCATCCTGAGAATGATCAGGAACAGAAGCCAGAAGCTTCAGGGGTGAGAAATCCCGTGGAGGAGGAGATAGGGTACATAATCTGACTAGTGGTGGGAGACCTCCACATGAGATGGAGGAGGCTCCTAAATAAACTAACTTGTAGTATCTATAATGCTGACAATTTTGAAAATTTCACACAAGGAACAGATAGAAGCGTGACCATTGATGTGGCTGATTTCGAGCACTGTTGTCGTTCATACTTGGTCCTGTTTCTGAAAGTACTCACTTTCCTTTAGGTGATTTTAGCCCAATATTTTGCAACTGTGTTGGTGGATTTAGGCTATCATATGCCATTTGGAGGATGTGTGAAATAGGGAACTCAGATCCTCAATGCACCTTCCCTTGAGCTGCCTGATGGAGAGGGACTACAAGCAGACAGGGATGGAGGAGATTTCAAAACTTTCGAAGAAGTGGGATGGGATAGGAATTGAAAGGGGGTTAGGAATGGACAACATATTCATGAAGGCTCCATGGACCATTTATGACATAGTTTCCCTAAATACCACACGTTATGGTCAAGTGAGTCCAGATTCCATCCACTTTCCCTACTCCAATCCACATCCAACTTTATCTTACATGCTCTACCTTCCTTTTCCAACATTTCCGGTGGAACAACTTCCATCTTGGAAAAGGAATCAGAGCACGTCCTTTCAATAGCTTTCCTCTTTCAAAGTAGGAAAGTACTTTTCATTTTTCCTTGTATTATCGTTAATGTTTTGTTTAAAATTTGTAGCAAACAAACCATTAGGAAGATAACATAAACATATACCACACACAACTTAAAAGGATGAAACAAAATCATCAGAAATGAGAATGCTTCCTTAACATCCATTGGAAAATAAATTTCCATTGAAGAGGTTGGTTTAGGCCCCATTTAGATTTGTACTGAAGTCCCGTTTAAACAGACAGGAAAGAAATCTGGAAGGAAGCTCTTTTAAGAAATAAACAACATATTAATTTCCATTACTAATATTCTTCTCTGATGCATCTCCTATTAAAAAAAAATCACACCCTACCACAGGAGATAACTAATTTCAATGGTGGAAGCTTTCAGAAGACCTCAGAACAGCATAAAGCCACGGATAAACCCTGCACCTCCCTCCAAAATTCCACCTGCCTTGAATTTCTTGGAAGTGTTTTTCAAATCCAGGCTGGCTATGAGCCAGCTGTCCGAAGGTTCCTTAGCTGTCCAAAGCAAGCGATCAAAGCTTTCGTCTTCAAATCTCAAGTAGAGGTTCAGTCGGCTGGAATCTGATGCAGACCCAGAAGACGTGGTTATCTGGTAGACCAATCGGAGGCAGCTCCACTCCTCAGCCTGTAAGTCAGAACTTAGCAACACAGCCTTCTCCCCCTGTTTAGCAAAGGAGGAGTCCACGTAAATGTAATGGCCTGGAAAAAGAAAATAACACAGGGAAGGGATCAAACTTCTGTTGGCAACTCGGGAAAATACACAACTGCGGTCCAGTCAATCTGAGGGCAGGTACAGCCTACAAATGCATTTTATTAGTCCCCCAAATGTTGTCTGTTTGCTGGATTTCTGCCTTCTTGTGAAAAACTAGAAGGTCCAGCAACACTGAGGCCACTTAACACACGACAACAACGGGTGGAGCTGAGTAGCGCTGCTTCTTCAGAGGGTGATATGTGAGCTCCATTTTGCCATAATCTCTACTACTCCTTTAAGTACCTCCTGACACGGAAGCCAAATGTCTGTGTCCTATTATACCAGACCCACTTAGCACACTTCATTCATCTTCCTGGTCCCATATGCATATGAATTTGAGAACCCGGGCGAAGGGGCTTCAGAATCTGGAGGAACAGCATGAGTCGGGGAAATATGTAAGATTGGAGTGAACTCAATCTTCTCCTTCCATAGCTCCCTTCATGCCTAATGATTCAATCTGCATTTAACTTGCTTCATTACAATAGATTGAGTCGATTTGGTTTCCCCAGATCTTGGGGCCTAAGTAGAAAAAGCTCATTGTAAACTTCTTTTTTCATTAGGAATAAGATTCTCTTTAGAGTCTCTAGACTCTTCCATGACCAAATCTCATAGTTCCGATAACTAAATGAGAAAGCATATACAAAACATGTAGGGCCGGGCTTGGAAAGCATGGGGACTCTGGGACTGTCAATCATCAGTTCCTTCTCCTCCATCCCCTTCTCCCCTTTCTCACTCCCTTTTCCCACCTCTTTCCCTCTCCTCTTCTCTTTGTCTTCTCCTTCCTTCACCCCCATCCTGCTCCGCCCTCTTCCCCTTTCCTTCCCCTCTCTCCAGCTCTCTTCCCTCCTCCTGCCCCCTCTCCTCATCTTCCTAATATTGACAAGTGGTGCTCTCTTGGCCAAATCAGAATTTAGAACAGCATTTTTATGGGGGGGGGGAAGATTGGAATCAAGAACCTTAACTTGAGTCTTTCAAATCCAACTCTGGCCATCAGCTTCCCATAGCAGTGATCTGATCTGCCTGTGTGTCCCAGGGACCCATTGCCTTTCTGGCCTGCAACTATCATGCTTGCTCAGAGGTTGACACATTTAGTGGCCAGCATCTAACCTGCTGTCTCTCATCATGTGACCAACCACTCCACCCCTTGAATTTTGGGCTCCCCAACACTGCACTCTTACTAGAAAGGCCCTGAAATGCCTCTGTTTGCTTGATGTTCTTCAGCCCCTCCTCCCAGATGCTGATCAGCCAGGATTCTTGTCTCTGTGACGAGTACTGTCAGGCAAGCAGCAGCTCAACTGATGACCATCCTAACAGTTGGCGCACAGTGATGGCATTGCCTTCAGGGAGCCTCCGTTGCCTGTGAAGCGTTTCAAGATCAAGAGCTACGTCCAGCTGGCAGTCTTCTTAACGTAGCAACCACCAGCTGGGTGCAAATAGCAATTGCTTCAAGATACCAACCCAGGCACCTCTGTGGAGAAATCTGGCCCTCACAGCAATCGCCACCAACACTGTTGCCTTCTGCACACAGTGAACACTCACTGTGAACTAGACACTGTTTTAAGTACTTCACACACATTTATTTACTAGCGTTGGGGGCTGTTGGGTTTTGACGTACTAAGCCAGGCGTCTAGATGTCAACCCTTTTTTGACTAAAAATGCTGCTTCACTATGACATGAGGAATGTCTGAGCGCTATTTTCCTTTCCCTACTGTCTGCATTGGCCTCAAAAGAAAGGACTCTAAACAGCTGGTAGTTGGGTGGGGTGAAGATGAGGACTCCGGGAGATCCTGAGAGCACTTTAAACCTTTTCTGAGGAACCAGAGAGTTGGTATAAAAGAGGAAATAAACAAAGAGAGTCCCCACTGGGTTCTATGGAGATTCACATCCCACGCCAGCTTTGCTGCAATCCGAGGCCCACGTCTCCCTGGGCACTTCCCCAACTTCTCTTGTTCTCCTATTCCCTCCTTCCTTTCTCATTCTAGAAGAGAACAAGTCACAGCAAAGGCCCTCAAACTTGAGCCCAGAGTCACCTGGAGGGCTTGTTCCAACACAGATTTGCTGGGCACACTCCTAGAGTTTCAGATCCAGCAGGTCTTGGGTGATGCTGCATTTCTAAAAGATTGGATTTCTGAGAAGTCCTAGGTGATGTCGATGCTGTTGGCCCAGGGATCACAATGTAAGAACCATTGTTTTGCCAAATGTGACAGAGAAATAGGACTCATTCTTCAGACACCTCTTATGTAGCAAAGAGAGAGCAGGCTACTGTAGGAAGTAAAGGAGGGAGGAGTTCTATTTGGAAGCTGTTGGGGTATAGCAGCCTCACAGAGTTCATCTACTCGTGATTATCTTGATTTTTTTTCAATGAATGTAATAAAAAAATCTCTCTTGACATTTTCTCTCACTATGTCAGATGTTATTACAAGAATATGCTAATGTTTCCGTTACGAACCTTTGACAGCGCACACTATATAAAATGCATTGTTTAAAATACTTCGATCTTATACAGTATAAAAAGTATGATCTTATACAGTATGAACGTTGGTGCTATTTATTGAGTGATTTTGACATCTGAGCCATAAATGTTGACTATTCCAAAACTTGGGGATTTTTGCATGTAAATTACAGGCCTCAAATTCATTTTCAGGTCATGCTGTGTGAACGGGCCTATTGGCTGCATTGTGATCCACCCAAAGATTTATCTACCCAACTGTTTTTGCATCCACTCAGCAGAATAATGCATTTTCCTAGATCGAATAACTAGCCCAAGTGGCACTCACCTCTACTACCACTGCCAAGCTCAAGACAGATTTTTCTCAATTAATCACTACATTTTTTTCTCCTGTTCAGCCTGGAAATAGCCTCAGAACCCTTCTAAACACAACATTCCATGTAGCCATTACTAAGAAATCTGATTTGGCACTTGAGTTGAAATTGTTATCCTTGCTGTGGCTTCAGTGTTAGAGTATATTTTGTGGTCATGTTACAGCTAAACTGAACTAGAAGGAACATGGCATACTTTAAATAAGTTTTAGGAAATAAAGAAAGAATGAGGAAGATACTGATACCGTGTTTCCCTGAAAATAAGACCTAGCCAGACAATCAGCTCTAATGCATCTTTTGGAGCAAAAATTAACATAAGACCGGGTCTTTCATATAATATAATATAATATAATATAATATAATATAATATAATATAATATAATATAATATAATACCGGGTTTTATATTAATTTTTGCTCCAAAAGACACATTAGAGCTGATTGTCTGGTTAGGTCTTATTTTCGGGGAAATGTGCTATCAGGGATGGTGCCTTACCCTGGACTGTCACTAACAAAATTGCTATTCTATGTGACAACATGGATGGACCGACAGGGGCTTATGCTCAGTGACATAAGTCAGACTGAGAAAGACAGATACCAGATGATCTCACTCATACGTGGAATCTAAAGAACAAAGTAAATGAACAAACACAACAGACACAGACTCATAGATACAGAAAACAAACTGATGGTTGCCAGAAGGGAGGCAGTTGGAGAGCTGGGTGAAAAAGGTGAAAGGATTAAGAAACACAAATTGGTAGTTACAAAACAGTCACAAGGGATGTAAAGTACAGCATGGAGAATATAGTCAATAATGTTGCAACCATTATGTATATAACGCCAGGTGGGTACTTACCAGAGGGAATCACTGCATAAATTATATAAATGTCTAACCACTATGCTGTACACCTGAAACTAATATAAAGTAATACTGAATGTCAACTGTAGTGAAAAAAATTAATAATAATAAAAATATTTAAAAACCAATATTGCTCTTCTAGAACAAATTGATAACATTGTTGGTGAGTGGTTTCTTCTTACTCTGTTAAGAATCATTTTACCACTGAGAAAGTGAGTTAATGAAGTTTTCTTTGTGAAATATTTCATTTATTCCATCCTCATGAGAGTGACATCTGGAAGTTAATCTTGGACATAATTTACATACAATAAAATTAATCCTTTCAATCCAGTTCAGTAATTTTTAGTATATTCACAAAATTGTGCAACCAACACCACTACTATTTCTAGGCCCTTTCCATCACCCCCCAAAAAAATCCCATACCTATTAGCAGTCATTCCTCATTTTTCTCTCCTCCTAGCCTCTGGAAACCACAAATGTACTTACTATCTATATGGGTTTGTCTATTCTGGAAATTTCATGTGAATGGCGTCATATAATATGTGGCCTTTGGTGACTGGTTTCTTTCACTTAGCATAATGCTTTCAAGGTTTATCATATTGTAGCATGTATCAGAATTTCATTCTTTATTGAGGCTGAATAATATTCCATTTTAGGGATATACCATGTTTTATTTTTATTTATCCACTCATCAGTTGATAGACATTTGGGTTGTTTCCACTTTTTGACTATTATAATGATGCTGCTATGAACACATGTGTACAAATTTTTATGTAGACAGAAGCTTCAGTTCTCTTAGGAATATGTCTAGGAGTGGAATTGTTGGGTCAGACGGAAACGCTGTGTTTAACTTTTTGAGGAGCTGCCAAACTGTTTTCTAAAGTGGCATTCGCATGTCCACTAGCAATGTATGAAGGTTCCAATTTCTCTGCGTGTTCACCAATACTTGTTACTGCCCATCTGTTTTTCAATTATAGCCATTCTAATAGGTATGAAATGATACCTAATGGCGCTTTTGATTTGCATTTCTCTAATGACTAATAATGTAGAGCATTTTTTTGGTGTGTGCTTATTGGCCATTTGTACATCTTCTTTGAAGAAATTTCTACTTAAGTCCTTTCCCATTTTAAAAATTGGGGTATTTATCTTTTTGTTGTGGAGGTATAAGAGGATTTACATATTCTTGAATACTAGATCTTATGAGATACATGACTTGCAAATATTTTTTTCCCATTCTCTGGGTTGTACAAAAAACTACAAAAGTTTTTAATTTGGAAGTCCAATTTTCTATCTTTTCTTCAGTTATGTGTGCTTTTGGTGTAATAGCTAAGAAACCATTTTCTAATTTAAGGTCATGAAGGTTTATACCTGTTTTCTTCTAAGAGGTTTACCGTTTTAGCTCTTACATTTAGGTCTTTCATCTATTTTGAGTTAGATTTTGCCCATTAAGTTGTCTTGGCACCCTTGTTGAAAATCAACTGAGCATAGATATGAGGATTTATTTTTTAACTCTCAAATTTGTCCATTAGGAGCACCACACAGTCTTGCGCACTATAGCTTTGTGGTGAGTTTTGAAATTGCAAAGTGTAAGCCCTCCAACCTCATCATTCTTCTGTTTTGAGATTATTTTGACTATTCTGGGGCCCTTGCATTTCCATATGAATTTAAAGATCAGGACAGGAATAGGGCAAGTTAAAATAACAGAAATCACTGTTCTTAATGATATTCAGTCTTTGTTCTTGAATAAATGCTTCGGAATATTGCAAATCTTTGGTTAATTTCAAGTTCTTAAAAGGTTGATTTCGACAATTGTTGCCAGTGTTTTCATTGCTTTTATGGGGACAGCATTTTCTGAAGTACTTAATCCACCATTCCTGCTGACATCACTCCCTTTCCACATCTTTTTTAACTAAGATGCTAAAGCAAACACAAATAAATAAGAAAAAGGCAAAGAATGGCAGAAATCACATGTGGGTTGGGTTGTTGACTATGACTCAATCAGGCCAAAGGTCTGGGGAAGATTTACTAGCTAGTGTTGGAGCATGATGACAGGAGGGGAAGAAAGGATCCTTTTCAAATATTGCGTTCAGGCAATTCGAACTGCTTTAGGAGACATTGGAAATGATAAAATCTTTATGACGGGGTCAGAAAAGAGCCATAAACTTCCAAACAGATTTTTTAAAAGTAAGTCACCAATCGAAACTAATAACAAAATCATCCTGCCATAAAGGTCAAGTTCCGCGTGCCTCAGGGTCAGAACATATCTTCCAGTCACATGAAGGCATCAGAAAACGACAACAGAAAAGCTTTTCCATTTCGATGAACGCAGACATAGAGAACTGGGTTTCAGGTCATGCTTAATTGCTGGACACATCTGCACAGCTAGAGCTGAATGTATTAATGACTTCTCATAGTCAAGGTGTAGTGTGATAGGTCTAAATCTCAGGCCACCACTCTGGCCCGGTGGCCATGGCAGGAGTCATGAGGGACTTCTTGGCGTCCCTGCAGTTCTATTTGCTAATGAATGTCCCGTCCTTCAGGTGGGATGCTCACACTGGGTGACTGTGTGGTACAATGGACCCCACCCAGGATTTGTCAAGTATAAACTAGGCTTAAAACGTTATCATGCATTCGTGAACTGTGTCGATTTCCTTATCTGCCAAATGGGAATAATAAAACAGCGGAGTCTTACATATACATTCAATATGTGGGAAATCATTCAGTGTACTCAGAAAAAAATAAAGCAACTGAAAACAATCCAACCACTGCAATATCCACATAGACATATGAAAATTTTCATACAGTAGCGACCAAATCTAGCTACCAAATCACAGACATAAAAAAATTTTCATATAAATAGCTACCAAATCTATTTTATAGATTCCAACACAAAAAGGAAAATTGGCTGTGTTAGACATAGAAATGGTACAATACATAGAAAACGATGCATATTGTACAGTGCATAATTAAGGAACTTTCAAGGGCAATTTTGACAGTATCCAATTTCAACTTTTGTGCTGAGTTTAGAAGGTGAAGTTCAAGTGAGATACGTATAGCTATAGGATTGTGAGAACCTGATGAAAATGATGCATATACACATGCTTTGTGATTGTAATGTTAATCATTCCTCTTCTCATCATCAGGGGGAGGAGTCCTTTAATTGTTCCAGCGATAGTGTGAAATTTTGTCTCCTTTTTTTCCCAATGTGGACAAAATAGGGGCCACACACTAAACCTGACAAGCTCAGGGGAGGCCTGCATGGTGGGTCTTACAAACTTGGAGACTGAAAATAACCACACAGGATGGTCTGAACATAAAAATTCCTAACTAAAAGCGGGTCATAGTGAGTAGTCATGTCCTACGCCTCCAGCTTCCTTGGCAAAGGTTAATCTTTACCTTAAGCGAGCCTGTCTGTTGTCTTTTTGCATTTAAGATAATATACCTTTGAAATATCAGCATAATCTCCTTTTCCAGATCCCTCAGGACACAACCTCCCACATCAGAGCAGGTTTGGATGCTGTTTACATGGACATCAATATGGTTCAGGCAGCAGACCAGCAGCACATTTTCAATGCGAATTGCTAAGAACAGTCTTCATTCATTTCACCTTAATTGACTTTTTGATGTTGAAATCTATACTTTTATCCTCTTGAGGGCTGGGCCCATCCTCAGAGATTTGTCTCTTCCTAACTAAGCCCCTCTGGCTCTCATCCAGGATTAATCATCATCTAAAGTGAAATTCAGCATATTTACCCTTGTTATGATGCTGGCTGAAACCCAGGTCTAATAAGGACACCTCCATCTCTATTTTGTTTAGCGTGGTACCTAGTGTGTCTGAGACTAGGACGCTCCCTCCTTTTGGGCAGCGTCCTTCTCAGACTGGAGTTCAGCCCCTGCACTCAGGTGCGGACCTTCTCACCAGATTTCCGGAATATCTCACTGCCTGCCTGGACTGGGTCCTGCCTGTGGAAGCAGTACAGTGGAGTGGTTAAAAAGTGTTTATCGTGTAGGCCGATATTGGTGCAAATCCGTCAGACCAATCACAAATCATGTCACTTTGGGCAAGTTACTTATACTGAGACTCACTTTCTTCATTGGTGAAATGAGGATGCTAAAAGACTGACTCTGCAGAGTTTTAAAGAAGACCAAGTAAGATAATGTAGGAAGGCACTTAACATAGTGCCCAAGGGAACATGGTAAGATCTTAATAAATGTTAGGTCTTATTTCTCCAGATATCTGATGAACATGCTCTTCCTGAGGGTCAGCCCATCTCAGCATCTTATCCTGGACCTCCGGTTCTAACTGCTGCTTGTTCTCCCTGCTGCCCAGCCCTTCTGGCACCAACTTCTGCCCGCTGTACGGAAGATCCATTCTCCCTGTTGCCTGCTCTACTGCTATGAGTACATCTTTTTCTAGGTCCCAGTGCCTTCTAGTCTGCTCCACCCCATTGCCCAACTATATTTCCTGCTATGACAATCATTTTTGCAATCTATCATTTGATCAAAGCAGCCTTGGACAAGGATACGTGCAAAGCATCAAGCAAATGTTCATAAAGTTGTTTGCAAAGAACCAGATGCCTATTGTGGAGAAAGAACGCCTCCGTGGAACTGCATCCTCAATTATGGATAAGCCATCAGCTCACATTTTGAAGGAATCTTGCTTTCTTTGCACATCAAAGAATTTCCAAAAAACTAAAAAGTCAAATTACTAAATATGTGTAGAAAATGCAATGGGCATAGAATTTCTCAAAAACAGTTGATCGTGTTCTTAGAAAATAAATGCTGTAGCATTCCTCCAGTGCCAACAATGGTATTAAATACTTGGGATTGTTAAGATCTGACTTTTTCTTTACCAGTACGATTCACGATTATTTATACATCTACTGGTTATCTTTGGCAGAAGAATGCTCTGCTCTGAAATTATCTAAGAAAAATCACAATACTTTGACAATGCATAAAATAGTCTCACCTTCTGTTTGAAGTTTCCAACTTTACGATTATCCTCTGTAATTTATTTAATAAATCACTACATGAATATAATTTGAATCATATGAAAATGAACACAGATTTTATGAATTCATCTCAAGTCATCCATTAGAAAACAAAGATTCAAAGGGAATGAACAGTCATTGTGCTGCAGGAACTAGATTATTGACATAAGTTCTTCCCTCTTAAAAATGACAAATGATCCTATCAGGTGGGAATTACCACATTACAAGGGAGGAAACAGACTCACGAAGGTTAATTCAGCAATCCAAGGTCACCGCTAGTAAACCAAGGTCTGGCTCCAAGCCCTTGCATTTCCCTTGAACCATGCTGACTCCAAATATCTCCTTGTCTCTTTATTAATTTATCTTTTCATAACTGTATTCACTTTCCTATGGCAGGAGAGCAAAGTTGTCTTCCTTTTCCTTACACTGGGAAGCTGAGGGGATGCACGTTTGTATATTGAAGCTCATGTAGGCTTTTCTGCAAATATTTTTCCTGTTGATAGCACAATAACCAGATTAACTTTTCTGCCTCATTGCCTGAAATCTGAAAGGGTTTCAAACATGTCAAGTTTTCTAACATTAGGGTATGTCTTTTAATTGATCTATAATAGTGTACCTTTTCCTCTCCAAATTGATGGTTAGAATGAGTGGATGTAGAATAAGACATTTGCATCTGCACTGTGGTTAGTGGCAATGGACAGAAATCATACCCCACCCCCAGTCCTGGCCTCAGAGGACCCCAGGCATTGTTCCTCGTAGATCCTTCTGGGAGTGGGGTGTGGGGTAATATGGAGATGAAGGGTTATGGGGCCCCTCAGCAAAAGGGCAACAGTGGCAGCCCAGAGACCCATGGGTATCAACCTAATGTACCAAGCACAGCTCAGAGTTTCAGCCCAGTGTCTTAAGAAGTATTTACTAATGTGCATTGAGCAGAAGGCACTATGTGTGCATCTTATGGGTAATCCATTTGCATGCTGGATTTGGACCCCTCACTGCCAGACAAAGGGTGCTATCCAACAAAAACAAATCTGGGGTGAAGGGATTGGAGGGCAGTCGGTGACCACAGGATGGCCACGGGTTTGAAAATTAATCTGGGGAACGTAATTTGGTGGTTACCAGAGGGTAAGGGGGTTGGGGGGTGGGGGATGAGGGTGAGGGGGATCAAATGTATGGAGATGGAAGGGGAGCTGACTCTGGGTGGTGAACACACAATGTGATTTATGGATGATGTGATACAGAATTGCACACCTGAAATCTATGTAATTTTACTAACAATTGTCACCCCAATAAATTTAAAAAATAAAATTAAAAAAAAAACCAAAAAAAACCAAAAAACAAATCTGCCAGGCTCCGAATCTCCCTGCTGGATTAGAAAGAATCTCTCCACAGGGTTTTGCAAGGCTTTTTCAAATATGTTTTTGATGGTAATGGCTTCTTTTCTTCCTTCTCCTCTAATATGAGGTCCCCAATAATGACAGAGGTTCAATAAATTTCTGACTCCCATACAATAAATCTGCATGAGAGTCTTGGCTCCTGGATAGTTTCCGTGGATTAGGAGATGAAGAGAATGAAGAGATAGGAGTTTAAATCTGAATCTCTCAGAAATCAATGTCCTGAGGATGGTTGATGTGCAGTGCAACTTTGTAATCAAGTCCCACTTCTGAAATGTGATGGGCAAAATGATCTATAATTGAGAAATGTCTAGCATTTGCAGTCCTATCATTGTCTCAAGTGGTAAGAAACCCCTCCCAGAATGAAACCCTCCCTAGTTTAGCAAAGAGGTTTTAGTTTGGGGGAACATTTCGAATATAGCTTTGTTTATGGAAAAAGGAAAGCCTGCACTTAAATAAGAGCAGCATAAAATTGCCACGTGTGCGCTTCAGTGTCCTCCCAGCTCACAGTGCTGTGGGCAGGGTAAGCCCTTTCTCCTGAGGTAGACACTGACTTTTCAGTTGTCCTTGTATTTATTTATAAATAAGACTTTGCTCCTCTCACCAACGGAGCTCGAGCTTCGCTTATGACTGCAGAACTTCTGTAGAAACATGTCAGGGCTGGAGGGGACTTTTATGTTCAATAGTGCCAGAGGCGGTTTTTTCTCCAGTGTCACTAGGGATTAAAACTGAAGAAAACTCTGAGGCCCAATGCAGATTCACTGAATAGAATGTCACCATCGATTAGTACCATCTGCCCTGGTGCTGGGAGCAGCCCATTGCGGGGCAGATAGGGTTCAACTTCTTCCTCCGACTCAGCACCTCTTCCCACATCTGGGGTGTTTGGCTTTTGGGGAGTGAGGGGAATTTCTACAGGAAGTTTGTGGCACTTCTTGCCCTTAGAGGTGGCTCTTGTTTATAAAATCACGTGCAAGTGGCATTCACCTCTCTGACCCCCCCTCTTTGATTTTAAAGGGTATTCTTCCTCTAGGTTCCTTGATATCTATTTTCATGGTTTTGCTCTGACCTTCCACCTGCTAATTCTCAGTCTTCTAGTGAAATTCTCTACTTTGTCTCTTCAGTGGGTCTTTGTGTTTCACTGGGTCTGGGTTTGGTTTCTCTACTCTGATGAGGCTACCTCATGGTGGCAGAACTGCTAATTGCCTACTCAACATCCATTCTCTCCTGCTTCCTCCCCTAATTTGATTGGGGCTGGTAATGTACACAGCCAAAACACTGCCGTTGCCAGGGCATCCTTGCATATAGAGGAGACCAAGGGCTAAGCCTTAGAGATATAAGAAAGTTGTTGAGTGGGGCTTCCAAGAAAGCTCCTTAAAGACAGCCTGACTAAGGCAGCATGCCCCTTTGGTCCTTCTCCCTTCCTCTCTCTTCCCGTCTGAGGTATGGATACAATGGGCTGAAGTTGCTGTGGCCCTCTTAAAACCAGTAGGTGACAAGGCAACCAACTCATGCCTGTTATCTTGGGACTTTCTTGGTTTTAAAATGGAAAATCCTATGTCCTGGGAAACGCCTCAGTCCCAGGCAAACTGACACCGTTGTTACCCTAGCAGATGACCCTGAGGATGGAAACCATCACTGAGGGCAGGGTAGAAACACAGACGGACCAGCGTTCCCGCTCATGTGTGGAGTCTTCCAGCCAGTCTGGACTTCCAATCTCTGTGCTTTTCCTTACAAAAGAGAAAAATAAATCCCCATTTAAACCACTGTTGCTTAGTTTTTTCTGCTATAGGCTTTCAGACTACCTGACTGATTCACTACCCCTAACACCTCCAGCCTCGTTTTTATACAGGAGATTCCCAAGTCTTATCACAGGCTTGATCCCTTATTAACTTCCAGACCCATACGTCTAACTGCTTGCTGGACATCGCCAGTTGGACATGCCACATACACTTAAACTCATTCTCTGTCCCCCAAATCCTGATTTTCCTCTGCGTTCCAAATCTCAGCGAATTGAGCCCCCAACTACCTAAGGACCACTCACGGAATCTCAACAACTTCACAGATTCCTCTGTCTCCTTCTTTCTCCAAAATTCTACCAATCTTGATAATTTAGTTTCCTGAATTTCTTTTGAAGCCCTCCATTCCACCAAATTCCCTCTACTGTACCAGTTTAGAACACCATCGGTTTTCCCGGATTATTGCCATAGCCTCACAGTGGGTCTTTCCTCTTCAGTCGTGCCCCACTCTGTACCCATCGTGTTAGTTCTATTCTGCCGAACTGATCCTTTTGCTTCCTGGCCTTAAACACTTGAGATTCCTCACTAAAGAGCTCCCCACTCTCCTTGATTTATAAGGCTCTGGTGTTCCGGCCCTCATATTTAACCACCACAGTCTATAGGACAGCCACAGAATTTCTTTTAGTTCCTCTAAGCTAAGACACCACACTCTCTTTTGCATCCACACTTCTCACTTGCTGTTTTCTTTAGCTAAGATACTCTTTCATCTCTCTTCCTTCTAATGTTCCACCACCACCTTCTGCCTCCTTTCCTACTTCACTCCTACACTTCATTGAGATCTTAGCTTAACAGGGCCACAAAGTAGAGTTGTGCAATGCACAACCTAGACAACTGTACATAGTGGTCTTGTTTAGCTACTGCTTTTCCCAGGCAGTATACTTGAAGTATTCTTCACTAAATTTGAAGCACGTACGGGCGCACACTGTATCTTCTTGCCTCCTAGTGGGGTACGTGAGTACACTCCTTCCTGATGATAGATGCATCTTGTTATGTTTACTATAAAGGATATGCTAAAACTCTTTTAATGTGAAGATTTCTCATTGGTTTTGAATTTTGTAACAATTATTCAATATACTCTTATTTTAGGAAATATGATATTTAATGTAACGTCACTGGTAACTCACACCACACTTAATATTTTCACATATGCTCCCCCTGTGAACACGGAAACAGAAATTCTCATTATGTCAAGATATACAAAGGATTGTTAAAATGCACAATTCTTTGCCTTTCTGGAATGCAGACTTTGTGGGAAGCATTCAGAAAATGTTTCACTGTGTGACATTTCTAAAGCAAGCTATAGTTTTATCAGCCTCAAATTTCAAGGAGCTCCAAAGTGCAGAGACCAGCAATACATGGAGAAATGATGAAGTCAGCATTGCTGAGCCGTCTCGAATGCCACTTTGGTTCCCCCTAACAACAGAGAAATTATTCTCATTTCATGCCTAACACTGCAAAAGTAGTCTTAAAAGATTACAAAGCATTAAGCCTGGCAAAAGTAAAACAAAGCCAGGAAACTCCAGTGTAAACAATCTGCCAAACACTTGAAACCACCACCACAGATGTTTGTTCCACCCTTTGCCATAGGGACAGGAAGGGTGTAGCTTTAAACCCTGCTGGGCCCAGTGGTGGTTTCAGAAGAGAAGTTCACCTATTTTGACTTACAAGAGACTGGAACTCTCTATCTTCCCGGTTTTGCTAGTACCACAGCTGAGAGTACAGCTGAATATTTTAGTTCATGCATTATGCAAGGCAATTTTGTCAAACCAAAAGAGTTATACACATTTCAGCTTCGTTCAAGCCAGAATAAAATAGGAGTGCCTATGAAAATTTCACCTTAGTACAGGTAAATAAATAAATCTGAGTTTAAATACATTTTAACTATGTATTTATTTATATATAGAGAGAGATAGATGTACATTTATTTGCACTTTCTAATTTCAAATTCTGCATTTTGTACTTATTATAAAGTATAAGAACAAGTAGGAGCAAGAATGCTCAACTTTAAAAGAAAATATAGCTATATAGGTATACACTTATCATTTTGTTGCATTACAGAGAAGATATAACTTATAATAGTATGAGCATAATAATAGGAAGAAGAGTTTAAATGAAAACAAACCCCATAATATTTGTAAAATGAGCGATCTGATCTAGATTAGCGGCTTTGAAACATTTTGTTTTTCAAACATAATTGAACACAGAAGTTCATCTATTAACAGAGCAAAAAAAGAGTGGCTGTGATTGCCAAGTTCTCTAAATAGTTTCTATAGTCATTTGTTGTCCAGAGCAATTTTGCTTACTAAGTCTGTTCTCTCCCAATCAGCCTACTTTACAGAGGCCCCCTGAAGCTTGTCTTGTGGACATGGGGCTGGTTAGGAAACTCCTGACTTAGACAGTCTTTGGGCTCTCCGATACGGCAGTCTAATACACTACAAAGTACAGCCATTCCTGTCTTGCCAAGTCCCAGCTGGATTCCTGCTCCTTCCATGTTTGTGTTACCTAGTTAGCTGGGTATTTGCTTTAGAACATGAATTCGCTCTCTACATATCTACATAAGCAACCACATTCACACTGGCTGAGAAGTCATCATTTGCCAAGGAGTCTTTGCTGAGTTCAAGAGCCAATATGCTCTACACCCCTAATGCAGCAGTTCTCAACCTTGGACACACACTTGTGTCACTGAGGGAGGTGTTGGTCTACTAGACATCAGTCCACGTCCTGGGAGACCCCTCCATTCTGGGCAAATTGGGTTAGTGGGTCACCCTACTAGCAACAGAACTTTTAGAATTTCTCAAGGTGATTTCAAAGTTAAGCCAGGCTTGACAAGCACTCTTATCCGCTTACTCTCCTACTTTGGTTCTATCACTGCTGAACCTCAGCTAGACAATTCACTCAGTGATGGCAGGATCTATCTATTTTACTCACCCCTTTATCTCCAATATCTGGCACATAGTAGGTGTTCAATAAATATAGACTACATGAATTAAGCAGTATACCCTGCCACTCACTCTCCTAAGGTAAAGATGGTTTAAAATAAAGGCAACGAATTTAAGTCCAAGAACAATAAACACTGATAATGAAGTCCCTGTTAATATTTTAGAAATCCTCCTTATGAAAATAAATATATGACTATGTGCCTAGGGCTTATAAGAAATCACAGGAAAGTGGGTCAAAAGGCAGTGGGTTTCAATACATTATTTGCCATGGAGATTAGGGTTTTGATCACAATAACACCGAAGGCAACTGTGCTCATTCCTTACAATTATACAGCACTTTACTATTCACAAAGCAGTGGGGCACATTTAAGCCTCATTGCAACCCCACGATAAAGCTGGAGAGTTATTATCCTTCGTGTCACAGATCAGGAAAGCCAGGCTCGGAGAATCCATGCTGCCTGCTGAGCAGCTGGGTCCAGATCCTACTCAGATAGCCAGATTAAGCAATTAAACATACTTTTTAGTATGTCCCAAATCTTGCATGGGATATATTTACACTAAAAAAAAAATAAAATTGTTGTTTATATGAAATTCAAATTCAACTGGGAATCCTGTATTTTACCTGGCCACCACAGGCTCTAGGCCAATTCTTTTTATGTGCAAAGAAATTATTAAGTTTAAGGACCCTTAAACTACATAGTGGACCCTCCCAGGTTAAATGGGCTGAGACTGGCTCCTTTCTCCTTCCCTTTCGAACCCTCTGTGATCAGACTTTCCTGAAGGTTCTGTGCCCAGCCTGTGTATGTGCCTTACTCTAGCGTAGCTTGGCAGTGGGCCAAGCCAAAGCAGGGGAAAGGGTGGCAAAGAATGACACGACTCCTGCGTGTCAGGGCCCCAGGGCCACACTCTCCATGCCAACCCAATGGTTTTTTTTTTGTTTTTTTTTTTTGATACAGAATAGTGTGTAACTGAAAGATATAAGACTTGAAGGTAAGTAGTTCTCTTACTCTTGGTTTCTAAGACATTCTTTCAGAGATACTTTATTCATACATATGCTAATACATGCAAACATATATCTAGACATAGCCTTTAGCTTTTACATAAATGGTTAACATACAAAATACTATTCTGTCATGATTTTTTAAACTTAATATGTCTTGGAGATTGTTACATGATTTATCTATTTCTCTACCTGTCAATAGCTGCCTCATATTTTTAAACTGTATAGCTCTCCATTGTATAGATATACCATAGTTTAATTAATCGGTGCTCCAATGATGCACATTCCACTTCCTCCAATCATTAACTATTAAAGCAATGTGACAATACATCTCCTTGTACCGACAACCAAGTCGTACACTGTTTCGAGTATAGCCATGGGGAAAAGCCCTTAGAAAGGAAATTACTGAATGAAAGGGGAAATGCATTCATACTTTAGTTAAATATTGCCAAATCTTACATCTTGACATGGTACCAGTTAATGCTTCCAGTAGAAATTATATGAGAATATTTTCCCCATCCTAACCAATCCAGTGTGCTGAACTTTTTGATCTTTGTCCATCTGATAGATTAAAAAAATAGCATGCCATTGCAGTTGTAATTTAATTTCTCTCACTATGAGTAAAGTTGAACATCTCTTTATATGTTTACGAGCCACTGCTATTTCCTTTGTGTGTTGTCCTTGGGCCATTTTTCTATTAGGCTGTTAGTTTTTCACTGTTGATTTACAGAAATTCTTTATGTATTAAGGACATTAACCCAATATCTGTCTTATGTGTTGTTTCTCCAGTTCATCATTTGTCCTCTGATTTATGCTTTTTTTAAAATGCAGAACTTAATGAGTTTTCAAAACATGTTAGATTTACACGAGCATCAGGAAAATTGAGGCTAGGGAAAATGCCATTTTCAACAGCACACATGACCAGCACTGTGAACTGCAAGAGCTGCCATTTTCAGGAGGGCTACTGTGCCAGCCCTGTGCAGATCACGTAAGTGCTTGCTCTTTAAGTCATCACAGCAATCCTATGAAGAGAGTGTAATTGAGCCATTGTACCAATGGTTCCTATGATTTATTTTGGACCAAGAGGTGGACGGACATAAATAAAACCATGTGGAGTTTATCTCTGGTGTCTTCTCAAGTTTTCAGTCAACCTTTCTGCACTGTGGCACTACTTCCCTTTCCCTGTCCTCCAAGTCTCCATTCCCCTCCCCACAGATCCTGTGTACACTCTGAGAAAGCCTATTTATATTTCTGTGGGTTTTCCTGCCAGCTCTCAGCTATTTTCTCCTAGGGTGTAAACTCTACAGTAACTGCCAGCTCACAGAGCACAGAGACAACTTTTTAAGATGCAAAAAATTCAAATACATATAAAATTAGAGCTATAATGAATTGATAGAATATAGGGCCGTGGGCACTTGCAGAGCTGGACAAAGTAAGAAGCTCCCTATTCTGTCAGCTCATGCCTCCAAACTCATCTAGGGTATGAAGAGCATCAGAAGGCCCCTCCGGACTTTGAAACACTGTGAATTTTAGAGAAAAAACTATCCAGGACTGAATGTCAGAAGGTATGAGGTCCTGTCCTGGTTTTACCTCTCTGTTAGCCATGAGTCCTGGGGAAATACTGTGGCTGGTGGAAAGAACATGGTTTTCAAATCAGGTAGTTCTTACTTTGGATGCCCTCTCAACCAATCAGTGCCTGACTTCAGGAGTTATTAAGCCTCCTCCGATTCTCAGTTCCTCAGGTGTAAAATTGGGATAATAATACGTTTCTCACAGGGACGTTAGTGAAAATTTAATAATCTCATGAATGGAAAGTACCTAGAACAGTGCCTGCGATGAAAGCACGTTCTTATTAAAGCATGCTCTCAGATTTCATATCTGTCAAATCATTATTATACTACTCTATCAAAGAATTTTTATATTGAGGTCATGTATATCAGAGTTTTCTCAAATTCTATAATTCATGTTACTACCTTCATGATTTTACCATATCTATGTACCAATGGTCCTAATATTATTTAATGTTTTTCTTTATACTCATCTTTGAAGATTATAATATTTTATCTGGTTCCTTAGCAATATTATCCGTAAAACGGGCGATGCTGTACTGGTTAATCTAGTACATTTAAAAAATATACATAAGTTATGTCAATTATATCTCAAAATTGGGGAAAATACACACACACACACACACACACACACATAATTATTAAAATAAAATTATGGCCATGTGCTACTTAAAATAATCTTAAGAACCACCGTGGTATGCATACTACACTTTGGGAAACACTAATTTATGTGAAAGTTAGTTGTTATTATCATATTTTCAATGTTTCATTTTCAAGACTTGGACACTAAGGGCCAGAGAGGGTAAGAAATTAGATCAAAGTCAACCAGACAATGTATTGTAAAATTGAGACAAGAACCCAAGTTTGTGAATTTCTAAGTCACCATTTCCATTAGCCAGTTTCCTGAAATGTCTCTAACTGAAGCCTAAATTAGAATCCTGCTGTAAAACTACAGGATTAAAACTGATAGCCTCAAGCAATCTTGTGCTTCTCCCACTGTTGTTGTTATTTCTTCACCTAGGAAACCTGCGAGGCGGCCTTTGCCTCCCAGAACATGCCCGAGAGTGCACACCTGAGCTGACCCAGCTATCAGCCTTGCTTGGTATGTAAAAGCATCCCGCCCCAGGGGCAAATGGAATGAAGAGCAGGGCAATGTGGGGTTGTCAACACTGATTACTGTTTAGAGACTTTTTGTGGAAGTTTTATGACCTTGTTTCAGCCTCTCCCAACCAAACACTCTCAAAGGTATCCAGCTCTCTAAAGGATTCTCTGGACATTTCTACCAATTGCCTCCAAAAATACAGATATGTTTAAATTCTATGCTTTAAAAAAAAAAAAATCAAGAAATCCCTAGTACTCCCTAACTAAACAACAATAAAACGAAAAGAATCCATAACAGAGAGGAGTCTGGGGTCGTACAGAACAGTATAGGCAGCTCTGTGGTGAGCGCTGTTACCTCTGTTTCTAAGTAATAGCCTCAAAAGCCAATCAAGTTGAGGATGTTGCAGTAGGTGCGTGTCGTTTTTACCTTCCCAGCATTCACTCCTTCACTATTCTGGTTAACAAACAGCATCCTGTTTTTTTTCTTGGGGAGCCTGCCCTTCCTTATTTTTCAGTCCCAATGGTTTGAGTTGGACGAACCCCACCCGCCCCTTCCAGGGGTGGCCACATGACCCAGGCTTGACCAATTGGATTATTCAAACCCTTTGGCCACAGAGATTGGTTTTGGATGAGCACATGGTCAAACCCAGGTAAATAAGGCTCAATTACAAGAATTTTGTGAGACCTATTGTGAAAAGGAAACTTTCTTTCATAGGAACTATCAGTATAAGAACGTTGGCTCCATATTCTTCTGGCTCCATCTGCTAGAGTCGATGAAGAAGTTTCCCTGAAAATGCAGCCAATACAACAGGAGCCAGAGCCAAGAGGTATGAACAGAGGGAGATTGAACTGGATGACATTTTTTAAGCCCCTACTTGTTCCTGAAGCCAAATATCCCTGAACTTTTTATTTACATTAGGTGACAAAATCCTTTACTTTAAGTCAGTTTGAATTAAGATTATTTTTTTAAACCTGTGGACAAAAAAGCTTTGTCGATATGCAAGTCAGAGTGAGTGCATGATGTGTTAGTTTCAATCACGAGGAAACAGGGAAAAGGAAAGAGAGAAGGCAGATGTTGTAAACTGGACAGTAGAAGCTGGTCACAAGACCAGTTTCTTGCCTCAACTTTTCCCCTACTTAGCCGTGTGGCCTTGAAAAGTGAGTTAACGTCTCCAAGCCTCCGTTTCCCAGTCTGTAAAATAAAGAAACCGGAAAATCAGTAGTTCTCAAACAGAGCTCTGTGGAGCCCTGAAGTGCCTCCGGCAATGGGAGGGCAATAGGGATTCAGGTTCCCCAACCTCGATTCTGTGGGACTCGTTCTCCTTTTATCTGTATGATTTGCCATTACCTCTTGTGAGGTTTTGTTGAAAGAATGGGTTCTATTGATAAAATGGACTAGCTGACCATTCCATTTCTTTTTATACTTAAGTCTATATTGAGTCAAGGCTCAGCCTGAGTAAGAACGTGGTTCCTCTATGCTAGGAGTTGGTCAGAAGCCAAGGTCAAGAACTCAGTCCCTGAAGAGTTTATTAGCCTTCCACAGACAGAAAATAGTTGTTAATGGCAGTGATCTGCATTCCTAACCTTGGGAACTGTCACAGAGATGTGGGGCATTGGTCACAGAGGGACTGGGAAGAGGAATGAGATGATTCCATGCAGTCATTAGTTCTGCCTTAAATGCCAACACAAACAGCCAAACACCACTGGTCACACTCAAGGCAGGCAATCTCCTCACAGCTAGAAAACAGGGTGGTGTGCTGGGAGGTTTTTGGTTTTGTTTTGTTTTTGCCCTTTCTCAAGATAGTGTGATCATGGTAGAAGAAACTAGAAAAACAGAGAGTACTTGTTACACAGTCAATTGCGCAACATCTGATGTGTATCCACAGTGGTCTAAGTTGATATGGATTTGTTTTTCTTTATAGAGAAAACATACAGGCTGCAGTGGAAATCAGATGAGATGATAACTTGTATGAAAACACATAAAAGCACTTTTGTGGGAACATAAATTATTATCATTACATTAAAAAGATATGAACCTCCAGACAAGTTTTGACACTGTATGTAAATTTGGAGTATTCCAAATCTTTAAAAAATGTTATCTTGAAAAAGACATTTTAGCAACAATTGCCAGAATGGGTCATTGACGACTATAGTTGAAATAATTTTCTTTGCTTTATTCCAGGTAAAAATTGTGAATGTGACTAAAGTCTGTATAAAAAAATGCATGTTCCAATAATAATATTGATCTTGCCAACAGTAGCTGAATATTTAATTTACTTTAATACACATGTTGAAAGATAATAAATTAAAAATGAAAAATAGTTTTCTATTTGCCCTTTTAGTCTTGTATAACTAGAAGTTTTCTCATTAGAGAACTATTTTTTGCAACAGTACATAATAGGCAATTTATATTAATACAAAAATAAAATCATATATATCTTGAAGTTTAAGTGCTCTTGTTGATTAACTTCTGATTTCTATCACTTTGCTGATATGTTCCATAGATACACAAAGCACAGATGGTGGACAGGGTAAGAGAGGACAAGAGTTCAACACGACTAGGCAAATGCAAGACAAGACGCAGGCACAGGGTTAGTTGAGGGCAATCTATGAATGTGCTACAACACGTCTCAGGATTTGGAAGCAAGTAGCGGTCAGGAAGAACCCAAACTGGGAAAAACAGGTGGTTTCGGGATTAGACAAATGCAGAAGGGTAAGGCTCAGGATAGGCAGAAATATATATCAACACTGGGACAGAAGATTCAGATCTACCAGATGACGGGGAGTTTTAGACAGCACCTTGGATAGCTCCCTGGGCATGAGGTGTTCTGACAAGGCTAAGACCCTAAAACAAAATGATTTCTATCCTCTAAGCCCCAGACTTCCCAACTGGTACCACTCCTGATGGAATGAACGTGGTCTCTGGAGCCTATGGAAATCAATTGCAATATTCTCCTGGAGGGTTTGACTTAAAGCCCGAGGAAAGATGGCTATGCCCCTCAGGAATAGGTTGTTGGGTGATGGTGGGATGGGGGAGGTGGGAGGGAGGAAAGTATTGTCCTCCTGAACTTCAGATAATATGTTTCCCAAAAGCCTTATCCTTACTAATTTGGGAACAGAGGTTCATCCCAGGACCAATATTGCTGTGAATGACAAGGGACCCTGGGATACCGTTTAATGTGTTAATGGTCACCTTGGGTTTCATACTGTCTCTTGGATACCTGTATTTGTGATATAAATATATAGTGAACTCTGGGATATAGTGAGCTATGTATTTATTATATGTAATAAAGTCCTACATTAAAACAAGTGTAATTTTTCCCATTAATACAATTTCAGATATAGATCATGATAATGAAACTCAATCCCTGGGTGTGACTTCCATGCAACCATCTGTTGCCAGACGTGATTTCCTTCTGACCAAGTACTAATAGGGGAGAAAAGTTTGCTTCAGTTGACTCCTCACTGGTAGAGCCCAGAGCCAGAGTCTCTTGGGTTCAAAGATTAGCAATATCATTTATCTCAAAGTTCTTTGGCTGCATTTGCCTTATGATATCAGTGAATCATAATAATAATTGGAAAACCAAACTCATTCCAAATCGCTTATTCATTAAGTGAAAACATGACATTTAGAGTATTGAGTGAATAGGAAATTTTTATAGATTAACCTATGAAAGGAATCAGGCAGAAGGAAGAAAAATAAGCTGTGAGTAATGGTTGGGCATGGAGTGGGGTGGTAACAGAGAAGAAAATGACTGGGGACACCTATCCAATGTGTGACTGTGATTATGGGGAGCCCAAGACATGATGATGTGGTGTCAGTTCTGAGTTCAACAATATTTATTGAGCATCAGCTCTGTATCCAGGCATTGTTCTAAGGGTCTGGAGCTACAGCTATAAACAAATCAGATGTTTACGGCATTGTTTACTCCTTTTCCGATAACTTTAAATCAGGTCACCTGGAGTGAGAGCTATCTGAACGGTAACTCTTCAAAGATTATGACAAAGACAGAAGAAGGTAGCAAAGTTGGAAGTGGGGACATCAGATCTAGCAGTGGGGGACAGGAGAGACCTGGGTAAGAGATTCAGAAGTTATAAGTACCCCACCTCACAAAACCCAGCCTCACAGTATATAAGTTGAGAATCTGCCAGAAGGGAAGAGGATCCACTTGGTGCTTTGAAATCAAGGAGGACTCGATGTATTAGAGGAGACTTAGGTGATATCCAGGTGGGTTTCTTTGAGATCACAAAATGCTAATATTAGAAAAGACTTGAGAAGTCACTGAGTCCAACCCCCTCTTTCAACTCTTCTTAAAGCCTCTTGGCTAAGTAGTGTTAAGGCCAGCACAGGCTCATCATTACCGGAATGAAAGCAAGATGTTTCTCTGCATGACTTTCTCACTTTAATTGTATCTGGTTAAAGAATATCCTAAACAACAATAACTAACTCAATCTATAGTGATAAATATAAATTTGAGGGCTTACTGGGCAGCTGTTTCCTCGGGTCCCTGAGGCTGGCCTTTGGCTTGTGATGAGGGGTACAAGAAAGAGGAAATCGTGGGTAAGAAGGGAAAGAGGAATGAAGCCTAGGGAATGCAAGGCCTGAGCTCACTGGCTCCTGTCAGTGAGAAATATCATCCTCATCTTTAGTTACAGCTCCCTTCTGGCCTGGTGATCGTTGCTGATCAGACAGGACTTGCTTTGGCTTAGGAGACGTGGCTCACGAGCTCACTGAACTATGGAGCCTTTTATGGCTTTGATTATAAAACAAACAACAACCAAAAAACTGAAATGTAAACTATTTTCCACAAATTCAGTCTGAAACAAACATAACTTTGTAAAACTAAAATTAGAGAATCCCTTCATATACACTTTGAAATGAAAACATTGAATTATGTTCTCTATTACTAAATCATCAATGGTACAACATGAATATACAGAGAGAGGAGGGCAACAGTGGACAAATCACTCATTCATGTCTGAAAATTGTTCTCATTCTCAGGAAAAGACAATCGCAGCCACAGCTCACTTCCACAGTTTTCAAAGCTTGGTCATGTCGACTATATGTATTCTGATTTTACTCATAAGATAAAATGCCCTATGTTTCCTTTTTGTTAATTCAATCATTATCTACGAGCTAAGATAAACATGCTTTGGAATTTCACTGATGATAGTTAGTGTCCCCTAGACTATTCCTACAGCAAGTTTTTGTGTGTTGTTTTATATATATATTTTGACAGTTTCAACATTCCTCTGGTGGAGAGGGGTTGGAATTTATTAGAAGGTTCAGATCTGCAGGTGGTACTGTATTAAGTGCCAAGAGTGAACCCGGTAAGCTTGCAGGTCTGAAAGAACAAGGAACTGTCTGTCTTCAAAGAAAAGTAACTTCCCTGATTGGCACTGTTTTCTAAGCAGCCCTCCAACAGTAACCATACCAGAGACAGACCCAAACCTGGGCTAAACCAAGTGCAGCAGGCTCTTTAGGTATAAAGGCTGCAAGAGCTCTTGACTTGCCTTTCAGATAAAGAGAAGGCCCCAATTTGAATTCTTAGATAAAAAGGCAGAGGAGGTAGATAAAGAAAAAATTACCCCCATTTTTTGAGTTTAAAATATAGTAACACTTCTAATCAGAAACAATTGAGGCAAAAGCATTAAAAAAAAAAAGTGGCATTTCACCAACTTTGCTAATATGTAAATTACACACTTACTTCCATGGGAAAATTACAATAGATTGAAGCTAGGCTACTGAAAACAGCTTTTTAAAGAATTCTTTTACCTAATGAAGTTTGCATCCTAGAACAACTCTAATTCATAGCACTTTCTGCAGTGTATATAGAGCTGCTACCACATTATCTTATGTGAGCTCTGCAACAATCATTTTTTTTTAATTAAAGTTTATTGGGGTGACTATTGTTAGCAAAGTTACATAGATTTCAGGTGTACAATTCTGTAATACATTATCTATATATCATGTTGTGTGTTCACCACCCAGAGTCAGTTCTCCTTCCATCACCATATATTTGATCCCATTTACCCTCATCTCCGACTCCCGTCACTCCTTACCCTCTATAACCACTAAACTATTGTCTGTGCAACAATCATTTGAAGTCGCTGTTATCACTCCATGTTCTTTACATCTTAAAACTTCATGATCTGTATCAATAAGAAAGACGGAAAGTTCTATAACCATTTACCCTTCTTTTTGCATTTTTCTGGCCCCGTAGGCTTAAGCCACACCCATCTCATGGACCGCACCAGAGCGGGGAAAATCTGGTATTTTTCTGCTAGGATATCTTTTATTTTGCCTAGAAATGAGATCATCACAAACAAGAACACCCAGCACTGGCAAAGTAGGCAATAGGCAAGTTAGATGAATCAATTTTAGTTGGTCAACCTACTTAGATATTCCTGGCAGGAAATGTTGACCTCCAAGGACCTCCAAAAAAAGAAGATCTTTTGAAGCTTGTTTCTCTCCGTGAATTAGACTTGGGGATAGCTTATATGATGAATATGGGACCTCCAATTTGCTGAATCTATCCACAAGCTTCTACAGCCTTTGGGAGACTGGCGGAGGTCTTAGCGGCCCTCCAAGAAACTCCAAAGGACTGAGGACTAGTAAGGAAGTTTCATTGTATTGGAAGAGTGTTTTATTTGTTCCCCAATTATATTTGTGTTGGTTGAGCTTTGGAAATATGTGGTGTGTGTATATATATATATATATATATATACAAAAATCATACTACAGATAAAGTCATAATATGAAAACTTGGAGTTTTGTTTCTATTGCTCTGAATATGCTTTGGTGCACAGACACATAGCAGAACCAACTGCAAAAATAAGGTATAACAAACTCATCCCGCGCAAGGGGCAGAAGAAGACAATTCCTCCCAGATCTTCAATCACAACGACACATGAAAGCCTGTGTCAGCTTCTCCACTCACTGATTTGGCCATTCCCTCCCCTCTCTAGAAAGGTTCTGTGGCTTTCCATTGCTCTCAAGCCCAAGACAAACATCCTCAAGATCTGATTTAGCATGTATCACTTGAGCACACCGCATGACCTCCTTTTCCTGGTCTTCCTCGTACTCCCAAACTGTACCTTGCGCCTGGGCTGTCCTTCCCCTACTCTGTCTCAACAACTCTGTCTCCTCGTCTTGGCATCACACAAACATCTGACAGTCCCTCTTCAGCAAGGCTCTTTAAAAAAACATGGTACTTTTCAGCCCCATGTAAATCCATTAGGCTCAACAAATATTTACCGGGTATCTACTTTCTGCCAGCCATAATACAGAAACACATAAAGAGGCCTAGCAAAGTGAGTTAACAGTCTGTCTAGTACAGAACTCCCATACTAATCAAACCGGTAACCCCAAATCTCCTCATTTAACACCAAGTAAAAAATATTCTCATTCCTTGTGTGCAGTGTAAATACTTAAGAGAATTTTAAAAAATTAAGTGTTTCCACACTATTTTTCACAAAATAGGAACTAGAATGAAAACTTTCCTGACCATTTAGAAACTGCAATATTTTCCATTCCTCGACGTTTAGTTTGCATTTGGCCACAAGACAGTTTAGGAAGAGCAGTTGGCTGCCAAGTCACACAGATTGGCAGTGACACGCGGAAACCTAGGAAACTGATTATGTAAACAAACAATACTCCCAAATGCTCACGCAACCAAACCAACCACTCTTGCAAGTTCTACTATTGTAGAGCAAGGCACTTTTCTCTTCCTGTTTTCTTAATAAAGGGACTTAAGATTTAAAAATACATACATATATATTTATATATATATAACACATATATATTTATATACATAACATATATATATTTAATATATACAATATTATATATATTACACCACCTGTTATGTGAAGGACAAAAAACCTAAGTAAGAGGAACTTAAAAGTAAGTGAAGGTCAAGATTAACCATATGAAAAAAAAATCATAAAGCCAAGCAACAACCTTTGCTTTTCCCCTTATTTCTTAAGAACAGAGGAAAAACTACAGTGGCCAGCAATGGGGAAATGATTAGATAGATTATAGTCCATATTACTGGCTGGTGATCAACTATTAAAAAGAATGAGGTAGTTCTATATTGACCTGAAAATATGTCGTATGTTTGAGTACACGTGTGTTTGTGTGTGTGTGCGCACGCACGTGTGTATAGCCACAGCATGTGAAAGGCATATCCATGCTTCTATCAACTACAAAGATGATAACTTACGTTTCTGCACACCTAGAGGAATTGTGGAAAGGTCCATGTAGTGCACTACACTGATAACACAATGTACCTCTAGGGGCTGGGATAAGAATATGAAGAAGACTTAAGGGGTAATTTATACACATCTGCATTATTCGGATTGTCACAAAAGCGTGAATGTTTTGGTAATTCAACATAATCAATAATGTGGTAAAGCAAAAACAGAAGACTGGGAAAAGAACTGCGTCCTACAAAATTGATGATAAATTTTAAATGTTTCAATATGTACAAAGTAAATAAGAACAATATTTAGCAATAACCCTTGCAATTGCATAACATCGAACCACCGAGAAGCTCTGTTTGCAGGCAAACTTGCATTGGTCTTAACCTACTTCAGCTGCACATGTCCCCACTCGGCCAGATAAGGGCAGGTGTGTTTTGCTTATGTTGGTGGAAGGCCGAAGGCACACCTATCAAATCACATCCTCGAGGTCGTACAGGGTTGTGGATCAGAGGGAGGTCCACTGAATCTAACCCTAGAGCCCATTCATGCGTCCTTGCTGGAGCTCTGGCTTATAAAGGGCAGATGTATTATGACATGTGTGAATAAACAAGTAGCCATTTTCCTGTCAAAAATGCAGAAGTGGCCATTAAATGTGCAGTTTAGAAGCACTTAGTCAAGTGCTCATAAATAACATGTGGAGGCTCACCAGAGAACAAAACCCTTTGGCTTTGATTCATAGCCCCCAGCAGACCACCCACGCTGTATGCTCACGGACCACGTGTGCTCATCAACAAAACAGTAAGGTTTGAAATTCTAGGGCTGTTTATAGTCCTGGCACTCCGCTGGAGGGCTCACTCGGTAGGAGAGGAGAGTAGTTAATGTCATTCTTACAGCAGCTTGTAATGTGTTATACATTTGTTCCTTGAATAAGCCCTTTGGGGAGCTTCTGTGTTCCAGTATCACAAAATCATCTTAGATCCATAAGTTGTACATAACAGCTATGACAGGAGGATTCACTTTGAGGAGTGAAGGGTGCAAACAACGGAGCGAGTGTGGGCCAACAGTCAGCTGTCTATGGCATTTCAGGGCGTCTTCTTAGGGGGGGTCAAGTAAAGCATGGTTTATTCCTAATGGGCTTGCATCGGAAGTGGAAATGGGGACCCAGCTCCAGGCCTTGACCACAAAGCACACCAGCTAAGGGAAGGCTGGAGTGAAGACTAATTCTGCAAGATGGTTTCCTCTGTGCTAACCCTGAAAGTCTTCCAATTCCCAGATGGACAGTATTAGGAGTCAAGTATCAGGAGTAAAGACCTGAAGCAGGCTGGGTTTTCTCTGGGCCATCCAACCTCCCCACACCCTAAGGAGATAGAATTCGTAAGGAAAGGAGAATGAGACCCATCTCTTAAAAATGTTGGCACTGCCTGTCCTAGACCTAGAGATGTGAGTGTGTGTATGTGTGTGTGTGTGTGGCGGGGGGCGGGGAATGAGGATTTTTGTTGGCAGGACCTAGTGGGTTGTACGGCAGGAGGCTCGACTACACAGTGTTTCTTAATCAACAGTATCAAAAATATTAGGTAGCAGGTGATTTGAAAAATACCACTTAAGGGATTAAGGTACAACATGAACACTCTGAAGGGGAGACACAGGGGGTAGCAGAGAGTTATCAGATTGACGTAGGGTTAGTAAAATACACAGACTGAATAGTGTTTGCTTTTACAAAGCCACCTTAGATAGCAATACTGCACTCAAGACTGTTTTGTAACAATAAATTAGCCCCGAATTGTTGCAACCCCACAAACTATGCACTACAGCTATTAGTTCTTTTGTATTTCCTGGTAAAAATTATAAGCAGGAATAGGTGGAGTTGGGTTTTACGAGTATGTGAGTTACGTTACATTCCTGAAGTTAATTCATTGATTCTGAGTTGAAGGGAACACATAGAGACACACACAGAGGAATGCAGTTTTCTTACTTGTGAATATCAGGTGCACTGTTGTGATTTCACACCTTTCCTTGTTTGGGCAGTGCTTTCCTACCAGCCTGCCTCTCCAGGGACTTAACTCCTGGTTCGGTTCTTGCGAATGGGACCAACACAGTCCGAGAACAGCTTAGCATTGGCATTCTCTGGTTCATGGAGCACAATGAGGCAGTCTGGATGGCACACACCTCTCAGAACACCAAAAAGGGAGGTGAGGGTCAATTATATCTATTCTATAGGGGACATGCAGTGCACACAGCACTAACACGACATTACTGCCATCTTAATTTGACACAAAGACAGAGTTCGGAAATCCTAAATCCTGATTCTCATTCCAACTGTGGGGAGCTATGCCATCCAAAGGGTAGCCACTAGACATTTAAATGTGGCTATTTCAATTTAAATTAGTTGAAATGAATACAATTATAAATTTAGTTCCTCAGTCACACTAGCAACATGTCAACTGCTCAATGGTCACATTTGGCCAGTGGCTATTGGACAGTACCGGTACACAACATTTCCATCATCACAGAAAAGTTCTATTAGACACCACTGGTCCAGATTAACCTGGAATATAACCTTGGGCCTTTGAGATGAGATTCATCTAACAAGTTAGAGCAATTAAAGCACCAAGGTGAGGCCTGAGGGGGTAGAGAAGGAGGGCATTACCTCTACTGTCCATGAACTACCCCTGCGTTCTTTGACACGGCTAATTTATACTTCTTAGATCTTACATAAAGGGCCATGAAAATGAAGCTTCAAATTCTACCCGCTCCACATTCTTGAACCACTACTCATCATGACAGGACCCAGAATAAATTAATCCAGGACGAAAACACAGGAAGCAGCGGAATTTTTATTATGCTAACAAATCATCTACTATTTAATCAACTTCCTGATGCTGGAGTATTTTTTTAATCCTTACTTTTTATGCAAAAAAAAAATAAAAATTGACCAAGCATTTGGGGTTTTCTCCTCTTAACTCAGAAGAAGAATTTCAAGGTCTGCCTTCCTGGGGTTTCACAGCCATATATGACAATCTCCAAGGGAACACTTGTGCTGCTTTTGCTCCAACAAACCACTCTGCTAATTCTGAGCCTTGACACCTAGTGTAATGGGAAAAGCTGAAGGCACTATTTTTAGAGAACAATCTGTTAGCAAAACTCCCTCGTGTTTCCACTCAAGAGTGTAAGCATTCTTTTTGGTACTAAAGAAAACACGCTACCAGGAGCGAGAGATCCAAATCCAAGAGGAGAAAGGCATCATACAGAGCTGGAGGAAGAGCACCCATCACCGAAATGCACTTAAAAAATAAATACATAGTCTGTCCCTCCAAATCCAGTCCAGGACTGAAGGAGCAGTCTTTCCAATAGGAAATGATGAAAAAAATTAATGTAATCTCAGAACCATTCCACACTCAAGAGCTAGGTTTACTGTTTCCAAAGAGATGTAACAGGACGTTTTCTTTTGCCATGGAATTGGTGAACAAGCCCTAAGTACCTCCATCAGTTCTAAAGACAGCTGTCAGGAAGCCTTCAACATTATAGGGTTTCCTAAGAGGGGCCAGAGCTGACTCTACCATTTCCACCTGCCAGGGCAGCCCTGAGAATCAGAATCCATAAAGAGAGTCGTTTTGGGGAGCACATGGTTCCCAGTGAGAGGTGATCGTCTTGCCTGCCTGTATTGTATACACTGTTATGTATGTATACTGTTGGGACCTTGTTTTCTTCACTTCCCAATACGTCCTGGAGATTTCCCTCCATCAGTACTTAGTGATCTCCTCGGTCTTCTGGACAAGCAGCGTGCCACTGTGTGGATGGACATGGCCAGCTCTCCACTGCTGGATGTCTGGGCTGCCTCCAATACTTTGTTATGATCAACAATACCACCATGAATAATCTTGTGTGTGTGCCACTTGATACATGTGTAGGTCTGTTTGTAGGATAAACTTCCGGAAGTGGGACTGCCGCAACATGGGGGCAATGCATCTGGAAACGTGGTAGATACTGCCAAATTCCCTTTCACTGGGTTGTAATCCTTTGCTTTCCTGTCACCAGTGTATTAATGAGTATCTCATTCCTCACAGCTTCTCACACAAGTCTCATCCCAGGAAGTTTATGGTACCCTAAAGCTTTTGAGCAACGTTTCTTAAAACTCCTAAGAATCACCTGGGAAATTTGTTTATAACGAAGATTCTTGAGATCCACCCTCAGATATTCTGATTCAGTAGTCTGGCTTAAAGCCGAGGAAGCTGCATTGTAAACAAATCTTGTAGCCATTCTGGTACAAGTGATCCCAGGGACCTAACTTTTTAGAAGACACTGTCTTAAAGAACGAGGACATCCCTGCCGAGACACAGATGGCGGGTATTGCAGGCTGAGCTGCAAAGGTGGTGCCATGCAGGGATCCTGGACCCAAAGCCAGACTGTCCAGACTGGCATTATCACTTGCTAGACGTGTGTTCGGGGCAAGTGACATCATCTGTGTGTGCTGCTGTTTCCTCTGTCAAATGGGGCTAATAGACTATTGCTTTTTGGATTGAATGAGCTAAGAGTTGCAAACACGTTCAATAATGCTTGGTTCCTGATAATTATTTTTCAAGTGTTATATGTAGAAATTGCTCGTTATCCACCTCAATATCCATTGTCCCCATCTTCCATGGTAACGGAATTCCTGATTTTGGGCTGGGAACAGCCACCCAGAATAAAGACTGTATTTATCCATCTCTCTTGCAGCTCTTTGTGGCTGGCCAGTGAGACACAGCAGTACTGACTACATAATTTGCAGGGTTTGGTGCAAAATAAAAAAACAGAGCCTCTTATTGAAAAACCAGGACGAAGGTGCTATTAAAGGTCTAAATATAAAGCTTTTCCATTTCTTCTGGGATTTCTCTCTCGCCCTTTCACGATGATTTTTATTTGCTGTCTGATGTTTCTCCCTTGGGCATACCAACACTCGTGGGGACGTGGAGACACTCACAGGTCATGATGGGGACAACCATTGCTATGCCTTGCTCCAAAATATCTTGGAACACCTCACCTGACACTGACGCTCCTTGGGCCCACTTGCCTGGGCCCATGTGCGCAGGACAGAAGTCCACAGCAATTACTAGGTGGGGATGGAGCTGGGAAGACTGGGAAGGCACAGGGTGTCAGCAGGACAAGGACCAGCCGTGGCGACCTTGTCCTCAGGCGGTAATAGGAGGCAGGGGGTGGGACCTCTGCAGGAGCTGAGGCTTTAAACCTCCAGCACGTTCTCCATTGTTCTGTTGGACTTCACTTATAAACACAAATTCAAACATGAATTAATGAAGCATTTCAAGAGGGTAATTACAGAGCGTTAAATCCGAAGCGAAGGGCCCCGTGTAACTGCACTGATGGCAAGCCCATGGAGCCAGCCCTGCAGGTCAGCATAAGTTTTGTGGGCAATCTTTGTGAGACACCCTTAAAAATGATCCTTTCCTTCCATCTTCCTGCCTGAAATGCATTTATAATGGCTGGAATATTTGCCACTATCTGAGACCGTGAGGATAAAGGTCATACTTAGGAATGGCAAAATGCGAGCTGGACCCCAAACAACACCTCTCATTTAAAGCTACTGGGGTCAGCGTTCTTACCCTGGGGTACAGGGCAGGTTTCAGGGATTCATGACATTGCAGACAAACCATTATGTGTCTGAATATTTTGCTGGGAGAGCATCCATGGCTTTCATCACATTCTCCAAGGGATCCATGACCCTACGAGTGTAAGGGCTGAGCTGTGGGCAGCTGCAGACAGCATTCTCCTCGGCTGTTTACATGCTGAAGTCATAACAGGCACTAACCAGAGCAATGTGAGATGTAGAAGCGAACAACCTGGATAAAACATGAACAGGACTGGAATGACGAAAGGAAAGGGTTGTGGCCAGGCCAGGAGGGAGATTCTAACCCCTTCGTTCCCACCACTGTCTTGGTGAGATGAGAGTCATGGTTTATGCCAGAAATATAAAGGACCTACATTGGATCATGATTTCCATGTTGCTAGGACCCTGTATGTAATTCACATTGTTCAAAAGCTGCCACACACCATCTACCAATCACTGCAGGGCAGTGATTCTTTCCAGCTAGTCTCTTCCAGGTCCTTGGCCAAAAGCCAGAGTTCAAGAATCCCTCAGTAGCTTCAGGGGAAGTATCTGAGCTGCAGAGACCATACTGACATTTGGAGAGATCATCCGGAATCTGGAAAAGTCAGTGGTCCCCTCCCACAAGAATTTTCTGTTGCCTGGATGGAAATCTTCCCTTTGGGATGAATCAGCCATTATACTAGCTCTTGGTTTTATTTTGATTTTAAACCAACTTGGACACTTCATTACAAATATTCAGTGCTCCTCAGGTACAAGACGTACAATTACTCCAAATTAAAATAAACTTGGCTGGTCAGAAGAGAAAGCCTTCTCCCTTTTACACCACATATTTGTAGGTACTTAAGCATGGAAACAAGAGCTTCCCTCTTTTGCAGCCCATTTTCCATTTCCTTACACAAATCTCCGTTGCATCTTAGATAAAAGTAATAAAAATATGTTTTCACCTTTCCTCTTCAAATTTGCCTCTCTTGCCCTTTAAGTTGTGGTGTACTTTTTTATGTCAGACTATTCTTTTGTTAATATGGCAGAGATCGAGATAAATATCTATTCTGATATTTCGAAAGTTGGGGAAAGCAAATATTTAGAGAGACAATTCGGTCTAATAGTTGAGAACCCAGATTGCCTAAGTTCAAATCCAGTTGAGTATAACTTGGACATGTTACTGAACATTTTCACTGTGCCTCAATGTCCTCATCTGTAAAGTGGGAATAATAATAGTACCAGTATCCAGTTCATACATTTGTTATAATAATGAAATGAGGCTGGTATGTAGAACATGTTTGATAAGTATGAAGCCACCAGTACTATTCTAGCACATACAGTATCATACTTCTAAAATTAAGACAATTTATAATATACTTTGGAAGGACTAGAATTCAGGATGTCTTATTGAATACTTACTTATCTTGAGGAAAGGGGGCTTCATCTAGAACCAGACATTTACTCCTTGGGAACTTGGGCCTTAGGCAACAAGTCACACAGTGTTGGCACCGGTATAATTAGGAACCACACTTTTGTGAGACTGGGTTTTAAACGGAGATGGTGTTGCTGAACAGGAACATTTGATACCTTGTTTTTTATTCAAGAATTAAATATAAGATAAATCATGTGAGGATCAGCAACTTCCACCCTCCGCAATTTACCAAAACGCTAAAGACTTCCTAACAATAAATGATTCGTAAATTATCATTGTCAGTCATAATATTGATGGCTCCTACTCATGAGCAACCAATCTTTAATAAAGATTATATTTATTCTCTGTGAGATTATAATCTTGTGCGGTTTCTAAAATAGTCAAAATGAGCGCTCTTCTAAATATTACACATTTATATTTTTAGATTCAGCCTCTCAGTGTACCTCCTTTCTACTGCATAAATTCATTTGGTAATGTAGTCCCAGGAACTCTTTGGTAAGTACAGAAAAACTTCCACTTCAGTTCAGTCCCTTCCTCCAACCTTTGTTCATCTCTTTATAAAAGCAGTCTTATCCAAGCCCAGGGGCTTCCACTCTCTTCCTCAACTTATTAGTTTCTTCAATATTGCCACTTTGTGTTCTTTCTAGAATTGCTGACTCTTGATTCTCTCTCCCATCAGCCAGTCCCCAAGTAGAAATGCTTTCAACTGGAACTAAAGCAAAAAATTTCCCAAAGGCTGTGTGGTACAAATTCTTTCTTTGGCATTATCCTAGTAAGTAAGAATAAAAATAAAAATAATAATACCTTAAGTGTGTATAGAACATTAAGGTTTACAAAACATTTTATATCACCACTCTCTCCATTCATCTCACAATGATTCTGGGTGATAGGTAAGGTATAGGACAATTTAGCTCAGAGGAATTAAATAAGCAGGCATTTTGATCTTATGAAATTTGAGCATCATAGAAAGAAAGAATATTTTTACCAAAAACACTCTAGACTTATGACTCATGTTAGGGTCCTTAGTTAACTATTTCTACTTGAATGGAAAGAAAAATAGAGTAATTTCTTAACTTTGGAACCCCTGGAAGGTAACATGGCCCCAGTTGCGAAATTTTCTGGTTCATGAAAAGAAACTGTGACATCTTCAGTAAATCAAGTACTCCTTTCAACTCTTCCTTCATCTCACAGTTGGTCTCTTTTACAAGAAAAAATGGGTCAAAGTGTATGGTAAAACACACACTATTAACCCAACAGAAACCAAGTTAACTCTATCAATACCAGCACCAATACGGGCCTACCACTCTGCTAGACCAGTGATGATCTTCTGACCTTCTGAAAATTACTGTTTATTGAGGGATTCCACTAGGTCTTTCTTTATTTCCCGCAGTTTTATAGAGTTCTAGATTGGATATTCGCCATTAAGAAGTTAATAGAAATGACCACTGATATTCAAATATTTAATTGGTCATTTTTTTGAATGCCTTGCAAATAACAACACTATTTATTGAAATATTTTTATTTACTACATATTAAATCTCAGAATAGTAACTTTAAAAATGGGGGCATGTGTGACAATTCAGTGTGGAATGGCAGAAGAATATATTCTGCTAAAACAGGAGAATAAGACATGGAATGAGGCTGTGAGTATATGAGTAAAGGATCTATAGCAAATAAATGCCTATAAAGAAGGTCAAAAAATGGTCTAGTGTTTGAATTCAAGTTCCGGGCCATAGGACCATGTTATTTATGAAATACATTATTATAAGATCTTCTTGTCTCTCAAATCAATCAAACGTTCAATCTGTAGGGAGTCAATGAACAGCTCTTATGTACTCAGCCCTGTACTTTCAGTGACTCAAGTCATGGATAACGCTCAACACTTACAGCTGGTATCTCCTACCAGCTGTATTGGTATCTCCTACCAGCTGTATTGCTAGTATCTACTACACTAGCAATACGTGGGTTTTCTTAGCTGGTGCTCAGACTCCCTATCTCTTACCTTACTTATTCCAAAGGATTAATTAAAATTAAGAGGAAGAAACCACTCTCCAAAAAAGAGGGCACCTCCTCAAATTGATGATAATGACTGAACCATATTTTTTCTTTCTATTTTTTTTTTATAGCAGTGGGGCTTTTGGAAGTCCATAAGCCCCTATGGGTTTAATCTTTCTTCTCTTCCATATGCTTGTAGTGATGAAGGTGCAGGCCCACTCTTCCATAGGATGAGGCTAGATGTTGCTTTCTCTCCTCCCAAGGAGCAGTTAGGCATTTGTCCATTTTGTGCATGTATGTTTCTCAGGGACCTCCAAAAATTAAGTGGTCACTGGACAAGGAAGGAATTGAGTATTGGTGGATCTCCCAAATAGTGGATGCCTGTTTCTAACAATGCACGATGAAAATATGAACTACCAGCAGCCTTCACTCACCCTACACTATTTCCAAAGTTCAGCTCGTCCCTTTTGAAACCGCCTCCCGCAGGAAGGGATATCACAGTAGTCTTGGGCAGGGCTTCGAAAAGGCACATTAGGACTGTTATTCTAAGTTGAGGAAAATGTTAAAAGGAATAAATTCTTCTTCAGCCAAGATCATGCTGACATGAAAATGATGTCCTGGGATCTGAGGGGAGAGCAACCAAAAGAATAAATATTTCTGACTGAAGTTCTCCAACTTTTCCTGCAACTCAACAGGAACACGAAGTTCTAGAAAGCAAAACAGTTCCCTTCAAAGTTACCATGGTGTGGATCAGGGCTAATGCTAAATATTCACAATCATCTTCGCAAAGTCCCCCATCTCAGGATTTGGAAACCTTCACGATTTTCTCCTTTGAAACAAAACTTTGTATGGACTTTAGCCTCTGCTAAGCCAATCAGGAACAAAGTCGCTTTCAATTTTAAACTGGTCAGATAACCTCTTCTAAACAAACTACCAGAAGACTGTACAGTCACAATTTGCTTCTGACCCCATCATCTATGAATTATTTACAAAGACAAGCCCTGGCTATTCGACCCACAAGAATATTGAAGGTCCTGTGGGTACGTTAGCATATATAGCCAAGAAAGCAGGCTGAGATAATAGCCGCACAAGAAAGTAGTGCTATCATTGGAAAAATCACATTACAAATGCCTGTGGGTATAATATAATTAGTTTCACAGTAATTATATGACCAGTTATTTTACCGGCCAAGTTAAAGACCCGTTACTGAACATAATGATATGGGTCTTTAACTTGGCCGGCAAAATAACGACTATAGTAACAGAAAAAAAGCCCACAGGAACAACAAGAATAAAGATTTTTCTAGTGTGCATAGAAATGAAATGCCACAAATGAGATGGAACATCTGTAAATAAAAGAGAAGGTAATAGCCAGGAGACTCATAACCAAAGGCTGAATCTCGGGTTTATTTTTGCTTATTCCTCTTCCATCATGCCCGCTGCCTTCCAAGCAATTACCAAATCCTGTCCATTCTGTCTACAGATGTCTCTAGAAGAAACCCTCTGCACCCTGGTTCCACCGGACCCTCTATAATTACTTCCTGATCAGACAGCGCTGGCCCTGGGCCTCTCTGGCTCAGATCTATACTTTGCTCTCCCCCTTCCCCTACTCTGTATTACAGGGTGCTGCATTATCTAGGTGAGGTTCAGACAATAGGAGGTGCTGGAGGAAAGAGTTTGGAGAATTGGATCGAGGGAGAAGTTCCCTGTCCCTCTCTGCCTTAAGTAATGTCACTTGTATGCCTCCAGCATGTCTCCATGGCTCCAGTGCAATTCCTGCTTCTGCCTGTGGCCTTGGCACCTGGACTCCAAAACAACCTTTTCCTTTTGTCCCTCCAGCCTAAGGAAGCAGCTTCCTGGGCTGCCTCAATATACCCACTCTGGCTCCTCAGTTCTTCCATTTCCTATATAGCCTTTGCATTTTCTCCACTAAATCCCCTTGTTGCAAAGATTTAAAGAGACTTCTGTTTTCTTGGTTGAACATTGACTAATCCAGTCCACTAATATTAGACTGCATATCTCACTGAAGAACCGCCTAGTCCATCCTAAATGTTGAAACAGGATTAATTTTCCTAGAGTGTATTTCAATCTGTCCCTCCCTTTTCTAGCAAATTTAACTACTTCCCATTGCCCATCCAGTGCATTCTCAAATTTCAGGCATTCAAGGGCCACTTTCATGGTTTTTGACAAATTTTTCTACCAACCTTACTATTATTTTTCTTTAACAAATTTCTTTAATAGAGTTTTTCTTTAATTTGACATACTTTTAAATATATAGTGGCATTCTAAGTAAAAATTTCCATGATCAAGGTTTTGCTATGCTAAATACAGATTTTTCTAATACATATTAAGATAAATATATAACGTTTAAAAATTGGTGAGTGTATTATCTGAAATACCATATTTCCCTGAAAATAAGACCTAACCAGAAAATAAGCACTAGCATGATTTTTCAGGATGCTCCTAATATAAGCCCTACCCCCAAAATAAGCCCCAGTTAAGATCATCAGCCAGACAGATGCACTTACTATGTCCGTTGCAACAGATGACGGACGTATTGAATTATAAAATAATAATATAAATATATCATTAAATATAAACAAATAATATTATTGACATTAGTACTTAAAATAAATGATAATATAAATTATAATTAAGTATTTGTAAATACCCAAGCAGGCGCCTTTGGATGAATGGTAAACCCGCATGTAAACAGATGAACTCGAGACTTATTGCCGAATGAACAATCGGAGTACAGACACAACACACGAATAATGTGCGCACTTGATAACGTATGGGCATGGTTGTGTCTAATATTAATCTTCATAATTCAACACGTCGTGTGTTGTAACAGACATACTTAATCTGCTCGTGTGAAATAAAGAAATGTTTTCTCAATTTTGGTGCCTGCAATTTTTTGTCACTTTTGTGTGGACCATCATTCTTAACTGTCATCATTTTTGTTGCCACTCCTGTCTCATAAGTCTTCGATTAACACTTGATTTAATGGTAGACTTAAACGGAATATTTTGACCCCAGACAACATGAGTGCAAAAAGAAAGAGCCATTCCATCGAGTACAAGAAAGGAATCATGGAGGACTCCTGGGGCAAGAATCTTACAGCTTTCTGCAAAGAGAAGAAGTTGGATGTCTGAATGGTCCGAAAATGGCGAGCCGAGTATGATAACCTCAGTCAACCTGTGGACGAGGGAAATACTAAGAAGTGCAAGTGTGGATCAGGTCGGCAACCATTATTTCCTGAGCTGGAAGACATCATCTGTGAATGGATTGCTGACAGGAGCGCAAAGGCTTTGGTTATGTGCCGGGCTGATATTCAAGCATTTGCCCTTGCAAGGGCACCACAGTTAGAAATATCCCCAGAAGAATTCAAAGCATCACAACACTGGCTGGATGGCTTCCTTCAGCGATATGAACTGTCTCTAAGATTGAAAAACACTGTTCAAGCTGGAAGATACTGAAGTTATTGAACGTGCACTTGCATTCAAGTCCTTTGTTGATGGCATAGACTTTTCTAAATACCAGCTCTCCAACATGATTCCTTGGATGAAACGGCAGTGTTTATGGGCCAAGGATCTCAAATGACAATTGATCGGAGGGGTGCCTCGTCAATCTACATTCCCTCCACTGGTTACGAAAGTGCACGTGTTACCTGTATTTTGGCAATTCGTCTGGATGGAAAGAAAGCCCCACCTCTAATCATCACTAAGGGCAAGAAAGATAAGGTTGAACATGTTTCAGGCATTTATGTTCTTGAAACCAAAAAAGCCTGGTGCACACAAGGAAGTGGGTCGATTTAATGCTGCCACTTGTTTTGCTAGGTGGCCAAAGAGGTCTGCTAGTCTGGGATTCAGCCAGCACTCACCGCACTAGAGACATGAAGAACTTCCTTGCAGAGAGAAGAATAGATCAAATAATGATTCCCGCAGGAATGACTATTTCCAGACTCTCGATATTGCAATAAACATGCCATTCAAGGACCATTTGCACATGGAAATCAATGACTACATTGAAAATAGACTGGAGAGAAATCAGTGTGGAAGCTTTGAGAAGCCTAGCCTACAACAGGTCATGACTTGGGTGAAGAATTCATGGATAAAATCACTGACAGCTGTGTTGCCAGTGCACTATGAGCAGGCTACATGGACAAGAAGTGCTCATTTAGGGAGAGCTCCATTGCTGGGCATGAGAGATTGGGGCCAATGGTTCTACAGGAAATGGAGTCGCAAGAAATTCAAGCCGGAATTCGGGGTTTAGAGAGTTATGATGATGTTCCAGAAGAAGATGATATGACTGTATTTGAATAAATGTAGATTGTTGTACATGAAAAAATAAGACATCCCCTGAAAATAAGCCCTAATGCATCTTTTGGAGCAAAAATTAATATAAGACCTGGTCTTATTTTCGGTGAAATATGGTATATACTGTCTCACTAGTAGTCTATGCACCAATTTTGGGGGAACACTGGTCTACTGAATTAAGAGCACACTCATGTCTGCTCCCTAACACCTCTAAGGAGGTGTAGCCACAAAAGAGGTATTCAGCCTCATCTTGGCTATTCACCTCTTAGACTCTGTGAATGAAACCTAGCAGAGTGGTTTAAACTGTGGACTCCTGAATGACACTGTTTGAATTCAACTCGTGCCTCAGCCACTTACTAGATGGGGCTCAAATTTTGTGCCCCACTTTGCTCATCCATGCAATGGCATCAATGATATCTATTCCAGTGGGTCCCTGTGAAGTAATACCCTTAATGCCTTTGGGACAGTGCTTGATATGCAGTAAGCAATCCATAAGCTTAGCTATGATCATTTTCCCACTTTGACCTTTGCTCCAATCACATTAGACAGCTCTTTTACTGGAATACATTTTGCAACCTACCTTTATGCTTCTGACTTGCACTTAGCTTGCCTTACCTAACTTTCAGAATCCGACCCGTGGACCACAGCAAATTGTAAATTCTACCTCTTTAAGAAACCTCTTCCCCTGCCCTGACCTCCCTTCCCCAACAAATCTCCTCCACATTTTGGATCTCTGTATCTCTCTTGTTATACACATCACATTCTGTCCTGGGATTTGGACTGTTTGTCTCCCATTCCCTACTGGCTTGTAATCTTTTGAGGGAAAGAGGCCTGTCCCCATTCTGGCTGAATCCTACACAGCCCAAAGCTCCCCCAGTCTGCAGAAGAGATGCACAATACATGCTGTTTCGCTTGATCTCTAGCTCCAGGCAGTGCCTCAGAATACAGGCTGTCCTAAACGCAGGGTCATTATTGTGCCTTTTAAGTAGCATGTGTGCCCTGAATACTCATAAAACAGCCCTTCGCCTAATTCACAAGTTAACTAAAATAAATATTTTCCTTCCGTTTATAGTCTCAACTGTCAAATTGTCAAGCTTAACTCAGATCTTAGTTCTCTTTGTAAGCCTTATAACAGTTCACAATTGCATAGTGTTTTCCAGTTTATAATGTGCATCCACTCAACCAGTTCATGTGAGCCTCACAGCATTTTTTATGGGAATTCTTCTCATTTTACAGGTGTTAAAAATAAGACTTAGGACAAATGCCTTGCATAAGGAAACATGGTTCAGCACATTGAGACCCTGGATGGTACCGTGCATAGTGATAGGTTGAGATCTGGTTCTCTGATCTGGGTGAGGAGCTGTTGCCATAGTGACACCATATTGGTGAGTCACACAGCCAGGCAGGTGTCTCAGAGGGAATTTCCTCATAAACAACGTCATTTTCTTAAGTTATCCAAAAAAGCTGTATCTCCCACTTGACTTTTCCACCCGTATCACCAAACTGAAATATCCTATGTTTAGATAATAAACTCATGTAAAGAAACTCCATCCCAGCCAACAAAAGGCACCTAGGACAACCTGAGCACCTTGTCTGATCAAAGACCTCTGAATCTATGACTCTTGTTCTATGTACAGTTCTTGCCCTTGTGCACTCTAAGCTTGCTGAGGCTAGGGTCGTGGACAACTTCTTTCTAAAATGTGTAAGGCAGATAGGTTTCCTTTCATAGCCATATGAAGTGACTGTTGGTAGCTGCTTGGAAATCTGCTGGAGGCTGTTCCTGAGCAAGCAGGAAAGAGTATGAGGACTGTGTGTGCTATCGACAAGGGATACAAGGCAGTTTTCAGACCTTTATCAATCGTGTCTCTATAATATCCTTAAAAATTACCTAATCAATGAAGCGGATTCCATTTGACAGGGATAGTCTCAGATCAGAAGCAATCTAGGAAATAGAACACCTTTACTTCAAGACACCTGGGACAATGCTTCTCACCTAGTTCAGTTGAGTACCTTTTGGGATGAGGGAAAGGGTAATATGAATCAGAAACCTAAACGTGATGTAGTTAAGATTCCTGCATTCTAGCCTTCCTCTATCACTCTATTTTTCCCAGGCTGCTGTATCCTCATCCACCACATAAAGGGATTGTGAAAATGATCGCCAACATCCCTCCCTCTGGGCCAGTCTATGATTTGAAACATCTCAAAAGTAATAGGCAAAAAAATGCAAACAATCAGTACAAGCGAAGAAATTGGACTCTGGTTTGTTTTTGAATGAAACCAAGGATATCAAAAACTAATGAATTCTACGCCAGAGAACACAACCATTTTCAGTCTGCTCAACAGGAGGACATTGGTATATATCTCTGTGCTCCAAGAGATAAACATTCACAAATGACTTCATGGAGCGGTCATGATGCCGGGCTCTCCCAGCCAAAGGCAAACTGCTCTTCTCTTGCTAAGATCACCACAAACCTTCGTGTGGCTAAATCCAATGGTTTCTCGGTCTTCATTTTACTTCTCAGCTGCATTCAACACAGTTGGACACTCCCACCTGAAACGCTTTCGGTGTCTATTCTTTTGGCTTCTAGGGCATCCCTCGGTCTCGACTTGCCTTCTACCTACCTGGTCACCTCCTCTCAGGCTTCCTGGTGGCACCTTCTCTTCACCTCCATTCTAAATCTTGGAATACCCCCAGGGCGTGGTCCTCTACCCTCTTCCTCTTCTTTACCTATACTATCTCCCTAGCTGATCATCCAGCCCCGAGCATTAAATACTAGTTGCATGCTGTTAATCCCCAAATTTACATCTCACCCCCAGACCTCTACTCTGAACTCCAGTCACCCGTATCAAAATAGCTACTGAATATATACATTTATAGCTCTATCAAGGCCCTCAAATGTAACATGTCAAATCAGAACTCCGTCCCCATAAGGGCCCTTCCTCATCTGTTCGTCTCCCACTCTTCTCCATCTCTCTAATGACACCACTATCCAGCCAGTTACTCAAGCCATTTACCTAGACATCATTCTTGATTCTCTCACGTCCATTGCATTAAGGAATCCTGTTGGCGTATCTCCAAAATATATCTCAAATCCATTCTTGAACTCCACAACCTCTCCCAGAATCAAATCCACAATTATTTCATGCCTACATGACCGCAAAGGCTGGTTTCCTAACTTCTATTCTCACTCACACTTCTATTCTCTTTTTAAAATGAGGTACGTATTAGTGTGCCTTTTTGGAATAAACTTTCATACCTCAGGCCTGAAAAGAAATTCCACATAGAAATCATTTTCAAATTTATTCTCCACAAAGCAGCAGGGTGATCCTTTTGAAGTAGAATCCATACTTATATCCCTTCAATGGCTGCCCATTTCAACTAGATTAAAATCCAAATTCCTCACCGTGGCCTGAATATCTCCCCAAGATTTGGCCCTTCCTACCTCTCAACCCCTCTCCCTAGCTCACTGTGCGCTGAGCCCACTGGCCTTCTTGCTGCTCCTCCTACCTCAGCCCTTGCTGTTCACCCCTACCCCAGGGCCTTTGCACTGCTGACCACCCACCTGGTACTCTCCCTACCCTCCCCCAATGGTGAATGGCTGCTCTTCCTCCTCACTGTATTCTCAGTTCAACCTCACCTCTCCAGAAAACCTCTCTGAAGCATTAACTGCAGCAGGCATCCCATCTGAAGTCTGAAGTCCTTCCCATGGTCTGCACTAGGCTGACCCGACCTGGCCCCCAGGCTCCTATGTGACTTCACCTTCTCTCACTAGCCCCCTCTCCCACTCAGCTGCAGCCACACTGACCTCCTCACCGTTCCCCAAACACACCATATACCTCACTCATTCCCACACCCTCCCCGTCCTCTGGTCACACATTCCTTCTGCCACGTTCTTTTCCTGCCCACCTGAGACAAAACAGCTCCTCTTCCCCTGTTCCGTTTCTCTCCATGAACCTTATACCACCCATCATGTGATACTGGTATTTATTGCATCATTTATCTTCAGTTCCCCCGATAGGACACCTCCCCCATGTGAGATGGACTATTATTTTGTTCACTGTTGAATGCCCAGCACCTGGCATGTGTAGGTCCCCCATAGATATTTGCTGAGTGAATGAATCATCTGGTCTTGCTGAAAATTGCTAAATCTTTCTAGATTTTGTCTGTTTGGGTGGATTATACCTAAACAGTAGAAAGATTTATTTTGATGGAAATGGCTCCTTCTTTCCAATAGTCTAAGCCAAAAGCAACACCACCTGCGTTCCAGTGCAGAAGGCCGCACCTGTAGGAAGAAGAAAGACTCCTCTGCTCATACCTTAGTTGCCACAGCACTGACATGCCTCTTCCCCTTAAATTTCAGTTTTCAGTCTGGCCGTTTGTAGACTTGAAGCTTGTTTGCACCATTCTAATTCTACGGGCTTTGGAGACACATGTCTTTGGAGAGAGACTGAAGTTGCCCTGGAAGTGGTGATTTGTTCTATAATTGGGCCTGTTTGCTGAGGGGAGAAGCTGCCCAAGATACGCTGAGACCTCGGATTCCTGTCCCACTGTTATTGTGAACAACAGGGCAACAGCATTCTACTCACAGATTAGAGTCCTCATTTGGCAAAGTCTTCACTGCTCCAAGTACAAACAATGGAAACAGCATGGAAAAACTAGGCTTAACTTAAATGAAACAAATGAGGCCTGCCAATCTTTTTGTTTGGTATAAAGCTTTCTGTTGGCTATAAAACATAATGGTGACTTCAGATATAAATTTAATATGCTCAAAATTAAACTATTGTTTGTCCTACAGTCTCCTACAACCCAATTAATACATTCACAAATATTTACTGGGCTTATTATCTACCTAGCCCTGGTGGAGAGGTGAGGACAGTGGACAGATACTGATGTATGTGATCGTACACGTGCATATTTAATACCTCACAGTTCTGTCCTTCAAAATCAAGTACTCTGACTTCTTGAAATATCAAGACTAAAGACGGGGGGGAAAAATAACAAAATGAAAGAGCAATTCCAGGAACTTCAGAATCTTAGACGACCCAAGGACAGTTTTTAATTTAGAGTTGAACTTCTCCTAAGAAAACACCCCCTGTTGGGTAGACTGGTAGGGAAGCTAGACCCTGGTGGCTCTCCCAGGCTTGGGTGGGCGTGACCAGTACAGCTGAATCAACATCTTCACGGCCAGACTGACAGCCAGAAAGGCCGAGCGTTTAGTCCATCTGATTCATCAGTGAGCTCTGAATGGTAACATTTCACTAGGTCATTCATAGCACCACCAATTAATAGCCAAACACCGATTCTACAGCCATTCATTCAACATGTTTTAAGAGCACTGATAAGGCCAGCAACAGGCCAGGGAGGCCGAGAGCAGACTCAGGGCCTTCCTTTACTTAAAATTGATATGTTTCATATTTCATCATGGAATTTTTGCATTAATTTTGCATTTTTTAAATAGTGTGTTAACATATTATGGAGCTTGATTACTGCGTTTCTTTGGTGCCCCCATGAGTTTTCCCCCTCAGGTGAGTGCCTCACTTGCCTCAGCCTAGTCCTGGCCCAGGTTTATTATGTGCAGGGCATTTCACCAAGGCATATAAGGTATTAAGAGAAGAAAAAGACGCAGATGCTGACTTTTAGAATCATAGCATAATAGGAAGGAAAAGATATGTTCTTAAACAAGGCCAATAAAATGAAAGCGTGTCAAGTGTTTTCAGAGCGGCTCCAACATAATGACAGTGCTTTGGGAGTGATGAACCAAGGCAGATTCCACAACAAGCCTTCACGGCCCAGCTCAGCCGCGTGACATCAGGCAGACCACTTAACCACTAGGGACTTCCGTTTCCTCACGTGTGAACTCCAGGGAACGTCACCCACTTAGGAGGGTGGTTGTGAGATGAAACAGGGCAAAGTGTGTAAAGCACACAGGGGTCCAGGATCGCTGGGTGATCACGGGCTGTGGTCGGTCCTATCATCGTGGGCCTGGGGAACGTAGATCTAAAATCTCACTTACAATACGGGTGATCGTGTCCCTCCATAGAGAGAAGGGTGTAGAAATGCAACACGTTGTTATTAACCTCTGACCTCTGTTATTTGGCAGTTTCTTTGCAACATGCTTCAGGGCTCCATACTGAGTTCTATGTCATTGGGATCGGAAAAATATGTGATACGGGAGAATGTTTCCCACATGATCAGGAGTTTGATTACTGTGAGAAATTTCAGGAAATCAGCCTGGCTTATCTTAGGTGAAGAGAAGAAAATTAAGACAATTGTTGAATAATTCACGCACCACTGGGACTGTTTTCTGAAAAATCACTCTGCAGACCACAGATTTAACACACACACAGACACACACACTTTCGCATTCATGTTTGGGCAGTGTCTGAGAATTCAGTTTCTCAATGGTATATATCTTTTCTTTGTTGCAGGAATTGCTTTTTTCATTTGTCAAAAGAAGGAAATACCATTCTGCTTCGAGATAATAAGCCTGTGTTTCCCCAGTGGAACTCTCACTCAATCCAGCAGGCAGAGGGAGAGTTGGTGGCACCCTAACCGCAAGACCAAAGCGTAACGGAAACATTCACCTTCTGTATTTGATGCTTCTGCCCAGATTTGGGGGAAAACGCATCATTTACACAGAACATCTCGGTAACGCTCAGGCTCATCTGGTCCTTCTTTTCAGCGAACAAATCCTGACAACATGTTGGGCTTCATACATTTCGAAGGCAGCAGCACCACAATGACTAAGATTTATTCATCTATTCTCCAAACATTGACTGAGTATCTTTCAGGTGGCAGACACTGTGCTGGACATGGGAGAATCCGGTGACACCAGAGAGACAGGCTTTTTACTCCCACTAAGCTTGCAGTTCAACTGAGTTGATGGACAATAGACACAATTAAATAACAAGAAAAATATCAGAGAGCTAATGTGCTCCGGGGAGGATTAAAATCAGGCGATGTAGTAATGACTGACAGACGTTGAACTTGAGAGAGGGTGCTCAGGGAAGCAGGTAACATTTCAGCTGAGGCTGGAATGATGAGAAAGAGACCACTCGGTGACGGCTTGTGGGAGGCGGGTTCCAGGCATAGGAAATGCACTACACACATCTTCATCTATTTCCTTTATCAAAGAATCAAGCAGGTACTGAGAGCCAGTAAATGGACCTTGAGAATCGGGCGTTGGGTATAATAGCGTAAGCGTCACAGGGACATAACCTCTGATCTTAGCATCTCTTCTAGCTAATAGAGCCATGATCCATCACACTGTCCCTGAAAAAAGGATGAAGACATCTATTCTTCAGGGAATGAGGCCAGAAAGAACTGAATGCAGTGGTGGAAGCTTTCTCTCCATTTCTACTTTATTGAAGCTGCCTTGGGAAGTGAGACATGATGTTGGTTTTGTGACAATGGCACTAGGTTCCCTGAATGAGGAATGAACTAGTTTTAGGCTTGGAAGACAAAGTCATAAAGGACTGAGAGCCACTGGGAGAAGGAAGGAGGGTAAGGGACATTGCAAGATGAGCTTAACAGGAAGGGAGGGAGGAAGATAACCTGAGCCCTTACTAAATGTCTGCCCTGCCATGAGGAGGCCACAAAGGAATGTGGGGACATCCCTGCCTCAGTGGAGTTTGGGGGATGTTTGTGATGAATGACAGCAAAGATGAACAGCTCCTGGCAAAGGCAAAAAAGTAGAGGCTGGTTTGGGAGGAAAGGGCATCGAAATAGTCAACACATGAGAGGTTGGAATCCTACTCACTCCTAGAAGACACCCAAGGGCAAGACAGTGGGACAGGCATCGGATAAGATCTGATCCAATCCCTGCTCTGGCTGTGTGACCTGGAGCAGGTTGAATCACCTTGCTGGGTAGCAGTTACTGCATCTTTAAAAATGGAGATAGCCACGCAGATCGTACAAGTCTATAATGAGGTTTAGAGAGGATAATATGGATATGTCTGCAACACAGTAATGAATGGCCGGGATTATTACATCAAACTTCCTCAGGCTAAGTTTTCATTGCTGACTACTCACGATTTTATTTTTGTTTAGTCAGAATTCAAGACTGAGAAGCATGCCTTTCTTTGGTAAAGCTAGAAAGTAAGTTTTATCAATGGGTCAGTAATTACCCAAAGTGACAGTTTGTAGGATCCAGAAAGCAGTAACAGTTACTGACCACTGCTCTCTCCAACCTACAAGAAACTACTTGTAGCCTTTGCATCCTCTCTGAGCCTGGGAAATAGCAGTTTTTCTGCACAGATGACTGTGTAACGTAGAGGTCCTAGGGTGCAACTGTCCTTAGTGTCAGCGACTGAGGGTACAAACTCAAATGAGACAGACCTTCCGGCTTATCACGTACATGGGAATGGGCTGAAGTGAAGTGACAAATACCAGGTTTAATTACGTATTTTTCCTTCATGCATCCAACACACCTGTCAAAAGAGATAAGCAAGGCGTCAAAAGGCCTTGCTTTTCCCCCTCCGGCCGTGGCTTCTGCTGCTCCTGACATTTCACATGACCTAAGAGCCACACCCTGTTGGTCACATCTCACCCAATATGACAAAGTCCACCAACAGGCTCCCACTTATCCGCTCAGTCCCATTCTTGCGAGCTCTTGTTAACCTCTGAATTTCCAGGACCTTTTCCATTTTCCTTCTCACGGTACTGATCTCAATGATCGTTGAGATGTAGATGTATCTTATTTCTTCTACTAGACGGGCAGCTCCTTGGGGACAAGTACCTTTATTAGTCCCTGCTGTTACCTCCCTTGCCCAGTATAGGTAGAAACTGTTAAATGAATAAAATTAAGCTAAAGGTACTCACGGAATAATAGGCCATAGACCCTTCTTAGTCCATGGTGTCTTAAAACACATGTTCACACCCCATGAACAGGCTTTGGAAAAGTTACAGGAAACTCCCTAAACCACATGGTCTTTGCCCATGTCGAGTACCTTCCCCAATGAGTCATTATAAGAATGAAATAAGAGATGCATATTCATAGCCATGGGTCAAAAGACATCAGTCACTATAAAGACAGAGGACGACTGAGCTCACCAACTGTCTGTATTCCAAGGGTGAAGAACTTTCATTGTCCTCCTGCTTGTATGGTGTTTCCTGCTTACGTACTTACTAATTTGAGTTCCCAGTGTCTTTTTGCATAACCTAAGCAAGCAAATACCGTGCTTCCCCGAAAATAAGACCTAAGCGGAAAATAAGCCCTAGCATGACTTTTCAGGATGACATCCCCTAAACATAAGCCCTAATGCGTCTTTTGGAGCAAAAATTAATATAAGACCCGGTCTTATTTTCGGGGAAACACAGTACCACATTTTTATTATCTATCTAACTATCTACCTTTATTTTTGCAAGAGGAGACTTGACTCATTTTCAAAACAAGACCATAGAGATAAGCAAGGCACACAAGTTCTACTGGAATTTGTCCAGAGAATGCAGGGTAGTCTTGGGGATGTTGTGAGTGTGAGACTCTCACAGAAGTTCCCAAAATAATCTCATTTAAACTTGGAAACAAGCAGGAATTCTGCTTGTTTAGGGACCTGGTCCATTTCCAAAGGAAAATATTGATTTAAAATTTCCTCGAATCAGAATGTATTTGATGGTAGGGCTCCCGTGTATGGAGGCATCTAGAAGAAATAATGTCTTTATGTGGTTCTCTTGGACATTTACTTCAGAATTTAGTAGAAAAGATTTTCATCTCAAAGTGCAGTCAAAAAAATTAATAATAATATTACAATGGCTATCTCCACAGAACCCAGACTGGAGACAGAAAATCTGTTACAAAATACAGCCCTGCCACCTAGGATCCATGTGACCTGCAATTTATACTACCTCGGCATCCCTCACTTTCCTTAACTCCAAAATAAGAATGAAAAGAGGACTCAACTTACTAAGCTATCGGGAGGATTGAATTAGTTAACATCGAATGCACAGAACAGTATATAGTTGAGAGAAATTACTCCATAAGAGTTAGCTATTGCTATCATTACTTGTGATTATCTCTATCACAAAGATCCTTTGAGACGTGTTAAGTGAGAGTAGGAAGAGAGAGGTAAAAATAGCTGAATGGCTATTTTCTTAGTGTGTGGAGACAAAGGTAGGTTAATTCGAGGCTCCATCAATTTACCTGCTCCATGATTTGGGGAATGTTAAAAAAAAAAAATTTCTAAACCCTAGTTTCTTCATCTTCCTCATTGGGTCACTGTAAGAATTAAATGAAATTATACAGGCAAGGCATCTAGCACAGTGCTTGGCAGATAATAATTGCTCAATAAATGTTCCATAAAATAAGTATGTGGTTTTTCTACTAGGTTTGCTGACTCAGTGCCAAAATTATCACCCAGTGCCCAGTAAATGCTTCCAAATGCCACTTTGGTCTTTGAGTTTGTTTTAGCAACTCTGAAATGAGATCTAAGGATAAACATAAAAAGTGACCATTGATGTGTCCATTCTTGTAATATTTAAATAAAATATGCCAGGCATTATCCTCAAACCCCCAGCTGAGGGTACCTTGATGGCATGTCATTCTATAGTGCACCTGGTGGCTGGTGATGGAGACTAAAAGGAGACTGAAACTTTGAATCTCCGTGGTTCACTCTTCAGCCTTTTTCTTTTGTCAGCTGTTTCCAAGGAAAGGTTCTTAAATCATTTGAGCCTCAAACGCGGCATCTTTTGTGCGTGACCATGATCCACTGCACAGTCGACTAGACTGACAGTAAATATTATCTATTTTCCCAAGACCCATTCCATTTTCTAAGAATTCTTAGACTACGAGGTTAATATTATGCTCAGCAAGAGACAACTCGTAAAAATGTCTCCAAACTTATTTTATGACAGGAATATAGCCATAAAATTATGAATGACTTCCTGGTAACCAAAATGAGAAATGAATGGAGTTAATTAAAAATATAAACCATTTTACACCATTTTCATCTTCCAGCAATTTTCGTTGTGAGTAGCTGAGTTGTGGAGAGGTAAGAGGCTTGAGGAATATTCTGAGGGACAAAGCAACTTTCTTAGAAACTGAGTTGTTTGCTTTCAGCTGTTACCCAAATAGGCTGCCCTCGTTTTCTCTCGAAAGTAGCTAAACAGAGTCCTTGACAGACTAGAAGGCCACTTGGATCAAACTTGAACACGACATCATTGGTAATTATTGATATAGTCTTTAAATGGGGGGTGGTCTAGACACATGGGATTTATTCTCTACAATTAATAGAATTTCCTTTTGAATTCAACACTCTTTAAAGCACATGTGTATGGAACGCAAATAAGTCCCGGTCCACAAGCCCAAGATTAAAAATGAATCATGCCTCTGTTGATACTCTGTATCTCTAGATGTGTTACCTCTGACATCACTTCTCTTTTATTGTACAATATTCAGTAGAGAACCATGTGTAGGTAGTTTGTTAAGCATTTGTGTTGACAACAAAGACAAAAATCTGCAGAGCTAATATATAACCTAGGATATATTTATTATATCCTGGTGATTTTTTTTTTGTTTTTTTCCAGTTATTCCTAAGTATCAAATATGAGTTCAAAAAGGTCTGGTCTTCAGTGCTTATCCTTTAAAAAAACAACAAAAAAATACCAATGTTTAACTCACATCTTCCTCATCAGAATTTGTGGAAAAGGAAAAACGTTTTCAGAAACAATGATGTGATTTCAGAGGCTTATTCTGGACTTTCAAAATTTGTAATGGAAAAACAGAAGGGTTTCCATAAAGCTTATATTTTTAAATTGGCAAATGTAGGGTCAAACAGACCTTAAAAAGAAAGTTCTCCAACAGTCCATTATCCATTTTTAATAAATCACAAACATAGAAGAAATCTGTAGCAGCTTAAAAAAGAAAATTTCTTAAGTTAGAGTTTCAGACTAGATGGACTTAGTCCTAAAATACTGGTAAGCAGAGAAGGCAGCTTCTGAGTGTTAAAGCATATTAAAGTCATCTTCATTATAAGCATGGCCCCAAATAACACTTCAGCTCTCCTTGGCAGTGAAGCAAAAGGTTTTCAAATAAGGAATGGAAATTTCTCTCGGCATCCATCTAAATTATAGATCTCTTTGCTGTATAGTAACATTGACATTCTGTTAAGAGTAATAGGATGAATAAGTACTAAAATGATTGTCTAGTAGGGCAGCCAGCCTGCAAAAATCCATTTAACTGTGTACTTTTTAAAATTCTTTCACAGTAGGAATGGATGCATTCGAAGTTTAGGAGTATTCCTTAGGACTGCCCAAGTATCTTAGGTCAAGCTATAAATTTTCCCTGAAGTTCTCTGCCAAAATTATGCTGAGGACTGAGAAGAGAATCCTTCAAATGGTTCCAAGAGTAAACTTTAATCTGCTATGGAAAAAAAAAAAAAGAAATAAAAGGTAAAATTACATTCCCCTATCTCTGCTTGAGGCCTGTTTGATGCCAAAGGCTCGGCACCGCATGGCAGGAACACTCTTTGTAGCTGAGGCCTAGAAGTCACAGAAGAAGTGGGAATGTTGGGACATCAAATATTTTGCAGAGGTTTCTCACTAACTCTAGAGAAGCATAAATCTTGCATGCCTGTCGTGCCTGGTGTTGACCTCTGGAAGTACAAAGGTGTCGTCCTGCTCACTAATGGGAGGGAGACGAGGGCCAGGTGAAGCTCAAGTCTTTGGAGCCCGGTGGGCTTGGGTCCATACACTGACTCTCTAACTGTGTTGCCCTGGACATGTTATTTTCATCTCCCTGTGTCTCGTCTATAAAATGCTGAGAATCATCACCCCCAGCACTGTCGTGAAGGTTAGAGATAACGATACTAAATAGACTTGGCAGGGACCATGAAATGCTACCTATGGATCCCAGATCCTGGCTGCTTTTTAATAACTAAATTCCAGGATGCATCATAATTACCAAGGATTCAGCGCAATCTCCCACATCCTCTGCACTTAAAGCAGAAATAAAATTTCCCGCATTTTGAGTTTGACACTTAAGTGTTCTTGAGCCATTTAGGGGAGAACTCTTGGGTTACGTGGGCCGAGGAAATTTGTATGTTCTTGAGGTTTCTGAACTTTTAAGGTGGAAACTGGGTCTAATGCAGAGCAAATGAGGAAGCCTCTCCTGAATCTTCTTTCTTTACTGGTCCTTTCCTTCCCCTCACTTTATAAACAAGCTCACTCTCCCCTTCCTACAAAAAGCAAAGCAAAACAAAATATGAACAAAAACCTTTCACCTAAAGTCTCTCTGTAGGTGAGGTTGAATCTCTCTCTAAGAGAGAATATCCAAACTTCTTTGCTGAGAATTCTCTGCTAACTGTCTACATTTCCTCGTCATTCTTCCACCAGGGCTTTCTGGTTCTGCCCTCGTCATTCCTCTGACACTGCACTCAGTCAAACCCCTCACTGTCATTTCCAACAGACGAGTTGTACTGTGCCTGCCTCTCTGCTGCATTGGTGCCTGTTGGTCACATCCTGCTTTTGAAACTCCTAACACCTTGGCCTGTGGTCTTGCACTTTCCTAATTCCCCTCATGTGAGTCTGGTTCCTTCTGTTTCTTTCATTCCACAATTCCTTTCCTATGCCTAATTCTTAAACATGAGTTTAAAGTTCTGCTCTCTGCCTCCTGCTGTAATCACTTTATATATTCTTCTTGGGTGACCTTATCTCTGCTCAATATTTCAACCACTGTCTTTATGCTGAAGATTCCCACAGCCCTAGTCCTGTCTAGACTGCACTTGACCTTCAGATTCTTACATTCTTACAGGAAGTGTCCATTCCTGATGGACTCTCCCACCTGGATCAGAACTGATCCAGGCAACTCAGAACTGAACACATCTTCTACCCTAACAGGATGCTCTTCTCAAAATTCTCTTAACCGCGGGTACCACCAAACAAACAGCTGCCCCAAACTAGAAATCTGGGAGTCATTTTCCACTCACTGACTCATCACTGCCACCCAATTAATCATCAAGTCCTGACAATTTAGTCCCCTCTTTGGTGTTTTATTGACTCCCTCCCTTTCACCTCCACGAGCTCTGTCCTCTTTCAAGCCCTTATCATCTCTCAGCCAGCCCGCCAGAGAGTTCCCTAACTACCTCCCCTGCGCCAATCTTACAAGGCTCAAATCGACGCTCCTTACACACTATTTATTGTCTGAAGGATAATGAACAGGCGGGTCCAGCAGTGCAGTGACAAATGTCCAGTAGCAAAGTCACACAAATGGTTCCTCCAGAAAGACCTTGTCTACACCTGATAGCTCTTTATTATTGCCCAATACATAGCTCTCTAGACTTCCTGTTGATTCTAAGAGCTAACAAATGCCCTTCTAATAAACACCTTTTCTGCTTAAACAGCCAACTCATGCTGTTTGTAATGAAGATCTTTGACCATAATTACAGAGTTATGTTTCCTCCTATTGCTGCCACCAAGGTTAAGGACCACGACCCTGTATGCACTCCCTGTTCTCTATGTACTCCAACTACTAATACAGTACCTGGTGGATAGTAAGCACTCAAATGCTTGTTTATACAATGAATATTCTTAGGAGCTTCTCTTGTAAAACATATGATTCATTCAGGATACGATGAAGTAAGTTATGGTATGGTACCACTTGATGGTATGGTACCATCATTTTATTCTGAGCCTCAGAATCCCCGAAAACACAAATAACTTTCTCATAAAGTAGAGAAAGCAAATATTCTGGCAGATTTCACTGAATCACAAACCTAATCCTTTGGTTTCTCCATTAGTCACATCAGTGTGCAAGAGATTCTTCTAGGAGCAGACACACAGCTCTACCTGCTTTTACCCGTCAGGGTGGGCACTATTGATGTCTCACACTTGAGTTCCTTAGAAACAACAGCTCTCAAAAGCTAGTTCAAAGTCTGATAGTCTTTTGCCAAAAATACTTTGCAGACCAAGCAGTGTCTCTGTCGAGGTTGCACTGTGATTGTTTGTGATGGCAGAGGATCAAAGGACTTAGGCAGCCCTGATGGCAAATAATCCAATGGCTATTTGTCCCCTGGTATGTCAGGGATGAGGCAGGCCACACATTGGTGAGGCAAGCTGACATACCGCTTCACTGTTATATTTGGAAATTACAACCGAAGCCTCCAAAATCTTTGAAGCCCTATGGTAGGAAGGGTTATTAAACACAACCTTTTTCACTACAGGGGAAAATATCAAGGCTTTCCTATTTTTTTTCTATCTATTTATCTATCTCAACACGAGCTTTAGAGGTTGATTAAACTTGAAGTGTTCGTTGATACAAGATACTGTTTGTCGGGTGTGGTGGAGAGGATGTGATCCCTGTTCTCAAAGATACGATGACGGAAGGGGCGGGGACTCCAATAAGGAGATGCTAATAAGCGTTACAAGGTGGGAAGTGAAGAGAGAAACGGGAAGGGAGGGAAGGGGGAGGTTCACTTACCGGGAAACTCAGGGAATGTTCCAAGAAAGAGCTGGACCTTAAAGCATACATGGGATTTAAGTAGGCCAAGATGGGGCAGGGGAATAACAAATCAGAATAATACAAGTATCAAGAACAGGGCAACTAGAGCAAAGAAGCAAGACAGTAAAGGGCATATTGAGTGAACAGCATGTTAAGGATTAAAGGGAGGGTGGAGTAGAAATATAACTTGGCGCCAGTCGTGGAGGGTCTTGAGGTCCAAGCTAGGCAGTTTACACTTTATTTGTGGGCAACTGATAATCATCCAGGGATTCTTAACAAGAGGACATTTCTTCTTTCTTACCTCTGCAGAGGGCGGGAGTTGGCCGTCATCCTAAGGCTCTGTCCTCAACCCGGGCCACATATTAGAAAGGCCTGGGGAGATTGTTAATTTGTCGTGTTTGGTTTTTAGTGAACAATGCCAAGTCTGGCCCCATTTCTGACCAAATAAATCAGAATCTCTTGAGGTACGGCCTGGACATGATGATTTTTAAAGGCAATTTTAGGTGTTTTTAACATCTAGGCAGAGTTAAGAACCACTGGCCTAATGCATAGGATATATGTGTATATACACATAGAATTATAAATATATATAAAATTATAAATATAAATTATAAATACATATATATTATATACATATTATAGGTATAATATATATATTACATATATATATATATATATATATATAAAATTAAATACTCCAAGAACCTAGATCTGAATACATGAATACAGGTATATCATTGAGTTGATAAGACAAGCATAAGAAAAATTGAAAAAGTGGCGGAAAAACTAGCAGATATGAAAATCAGGGTTGACCAGCCAAGGTGGCCAAGGCATGTTCAACTACCTCCTGTTCTTATTTTTTGAGATATCCATCATTTCTATTAACATAAATGAGTTTCACTCAAATTCTTAGAAGTCAAATATTGTTTAGTAAGAGAAGGAGGACGACTGCTGGGGTGACATACCAAAGAGGTTCTGCTATTTTAAGAACCAGGATTTCTTATGAATACTATATCCCAAGATGCAAGTCAAGTCACATGGTAACTGTAGCCTAAGAGATTGAAGATGGCAATGGAGGCAGACAGTCTTATGACAAGAAATTACTTTTTCCTCCCAACACATTGTGACCACAGCTGACTTCTGCAATTATGAGAAGGGAAACATCCTAAAAATCCCCAGGCACCTTGCTGAGAACCAAGCCCGGAGCTGGGTAGCATCTCTCCATTGAGCAACCCTAATCTGAGTAGGGACGAACCCAGACTGGGTGTTGGCACTGACAGGAAGAAGTCTGGCCAGACAGAGCCTACATCCAGAGAAGTTAGTCAAGACTGGAGGAGCAGACAGACATTACCAGTCCAGGCTGGTTAAATCCCACTGGGGGTCAAGCAAGAGATCCCAAGGAGGGCAAGGGTGAGGGGCCCGCCCAAGGGGTTAGTAGATGACAGAGGAGTTTGGCTAAGCGTCTCATAGAAGGCACCAGCACCACCAGTCATGGGGCCTGATTGATGCTCAGGTACCAGCCCTGTGGGATGGATACAGAGGGAAGGGCAGGCTAGACTGGGACAGGGATGGGACAGAGCACAAAGCAATCCTGACACAAACCAAGGAAAAGTCTAAGAGACTGGGAGAGACTTTAAGCCAAAAGTGAACTTGGTCTTATTACTTACCTCCATACCTCGTTCAGGCACGCAAATGTTAGATGGCTCGAGAGGCTCGTGGATGCTTAAAATAGAGGCAAATGATAAGACGAAGGAAGTTCTTCCTTTGGTAGAAATGAAAAGCAAATGGCAAAACTATAATCAAAAGAAAATTAGACTCTTCTTAGCTCTCCGGAAGCTGTGTTGGAAAGCTGTTTGATTTCGAAGAAATCATGATCGATAAAAATACAAATCTAGTCATAGTGAGAGTAAGAATAACAGGTTATATGTATAAAGGGCTCAGTATGTATTACATGTATTAATATCTTCAATCTTCACAACAACCTTATGAGATAGGTACTTTTATTATCTCCATTTTACTGCTGAGACACAGAGAGGATAAATAACTTGCCCAAGACCACACAGCTTGAAAGGGCAGAGACTGGATTCTAATCCAAGCTTTCTAACTCCAGAGTTTGTACTAACCATTAGGCGTAAGTTGTTTCTCATGATAAGGAATCACCTTTGAAGGTACAGAATGAACCAGGAGCCTAAATGAAAATACATAAGGACTTTTTAATCATCCGATACTTCATCTATTTATTCAGAAAATTCATTCATTTAACAAATCTTTATTGAACATCTACTATGTGCTAGGTCTTTCTCTATATGCTGAAGATTGCAGGCAGGTCGGATCCCTGCACACGTGAAAAAGTGAATAAATACACTGAATGACCACAAGTGTTGTGTGTTGTGGGTTTGGTAGGCTCCATGCACTGCACCTTTGGAACCCGTTCTCTTCCACATGTGTGAATTATAATTATATCTCTGATGAAGAGTTTCCAAAAAGTTATAATTAAGGCACCAAAGCTATAGGATCCAGTGGAGACTGAGACGAGGCAGCAATGCTGGAGGGAAAATCTTGTGAAGAGCCCAGGGAACGAGAGGTGGCCACTGCCTGAGTCTAGGCCCAGTGGGTTCCTGCGAGGATTGGAGCCATTGCACTGATGACCTCCAAGGCCCAGCTCTAAGACCTAGAACCCCAGGCAGAACCTCTGCCGCGCGCAGGCACAGCACACAACAAGCACGCTCAAAGTGACAGCAATCGGAGCCAGCGCTGCCTAGGGAATGCCACGTGATACTGCAGAATAACTTATCAGTTCTTGGTATCAACCGTCTTTCCGAGAGACATACAAGGAACACTCCCAACCTGTGCTGCTGTCCAGCCTCTTCAGAATGTGGGGGTTGTGTTCCTGCTGAGAGGGCACCAGGAGACAAACAAGCAGAGGCCACGCAGGCCCAGGGACGGGGAATTGCCTTATAAACTGATTAGGGTGGGATGCTGAGTCGGACCCCCAGGTCAGGAAAAAAGCTGCAATCCGCAGGAAGGAAGGACTGCTCCTCCTCTCCCTGGAAGGCCCCTTTGGGATCTTTGCCAGGCTTTTGGCTCTAGCTGGGCCTTAAGAAGCATCAGGCGGGATTTCTCACTATTTATAATGACTGGTACATGACTGAGGGCAGAACTGAAACTCAGATGGCCACGTGACTGGAAGTGTCCTTAAGAGAGAAGGAAGGAGTTTGAGTGAAGAACGGGGGTGTTAGAAAGAGACACCCATAGGTACTTAGAATGTGATTTCAGCACACTTTACCATGGCCCCACCCCGGACCCCTTGGTTATGCCAAACCTCTGGCCTGGTCCCGACTCAGATACCAGCCCTTGCTCCCAGGTACAAATACTATTTAAATTCTTCCGATATTAGGCAATTTCTCAAACCCCGACCCTCATAGTTGTAGGAAAAATGCCTTCCCTACAAAAGTGCTTTGAGTTTCCTTTTTGGCCTCATCGTAACCTGACACATTTCAGTAGCTACCTTCCCATCCTGTGTGTCTTGGTGTTTCAAATTTCCAGTTAAGGAGCAGTACCAGGATTTGGATTTCACTCCTCTCCCTTCCTCAGTTCCTCCGATGGAGTCAGGTTAAAGGTGCTAAGGCAAAATGTCCAAAACTTAGAAGTGGAGCCAAAATCTACCTGATGACTAACTTGGATTGTGACTCTTCGGATGAGAGGCCAACTTTCTAGTCTCCAAGAATCCTCAGCCGAAGGGCTTCTGCCCCCATAGCTGGCACTGGGGAAACGGAACCAACAGTCTCGATTTCAGCTGAGGACCACTGTTCAAAGAGATTCCAGTATGCTCTGAACTGTGAATAAAGAAGATGTTTATAGGATAAAATAGATCTCTTCTTTCCTGGATATAATTCAAAACTAAAACGGAGAAGCGAGTTCAAATTTGAGTCTGATATAATCACACTTGCCTTGACAAGTTAGGGAAAACAAAAAAATTCTACCAAAAAAAAAAAATGCAACCATTGTCAATACTAGAAAGTAGAGGAGGCTATATTGCAGGGCCAGGTCACCTGCACAGGCCACACCCTGTCGCTGGGGTGCCGTCCATTGTGGTACACAACCCAAGTCAACACACTGCGCTGTCCAAACTCACCCATTCTGTGCCCTGTGGATACCAAGTGTATTTCAAAATGGCCATGAACTAGAGACATTGTGATTGTAATCATAGATGCTTAGAGACCTAATACTTGAAATGAACCAAAGGGGTGGACCTCAAATACAATTCTGGGGAGCTGGGGAGATATTTTAAGACAATTATCCCCAGATTTGAATCTCCTGTGATGAAATTCTACTTAGCAGATTCATTTTCCTACTCAGTTCCCTTCACTGGGCTTTAGCCTTGTTCTCTCCACTGTAAATTAATCTAGTGACCAAGGACATATAGAAAGTGCCATTTGTGTTCCAAAGACTGTGAACAAAAGTCTCTGAAACCTACAGTTGTCTGCGGTGGATACAACACATGGAGCTAGACAGACCCAGTTTCAAAGGACTTTTGCAGCAAGATGAAGGAAATTTGCAGAGAAGCTTGCAAGCAGCTTGCCAAATTTCAGCCCGGCACAATTTTATTATCTTTAATTTACCAACCTAGAAATGGGTTTATAACAGAAATTCTTAGTGATGGCTTCTCAGCTGGCAACCACAGCAGTTGGCACACAACTAATTTACTGTCTCTCTGGAGAGGACTGTTATGTCCAAGTTCTGGTCTTTGAAAACCTCAATTTGTATTGACCAAAGCCTAACCTGCCTGCTCTGCCTGGAGTGCACATATGAGAATGAATTAACTTCCCCCAGCCAAACCAGTAGGCCCAGTCCTGAGCCAAAAAGCCGTGGCTGTTGAAAGTTAGAAAGCAAGCAAAATGGGAAGAAACAGTGCCTTCATTATACTATAAAACCATAATCACCTTTTCCTATAAGCATCTTTCTGTTTTCCCTGAAGGGGCACTGTTTAACTGCCACTGGTGCAGAGGTGCCAACTCAGCGGAGAGCACTTCCTGTAGGTCTGGGAGGCGGCTGAGTTCAGCAGGCTGTGGCATGTCCACTGACCCAGGCAGCAGCAGGCTTTGAGGGGGCCACCCTCATGAGAGGACTGGGAGGTCGGAAGGAGAGGGGGTCAGGGACTGAGGCTCCTGGAGGGTGCATGCTCAGGGAATGAGGATCCTGGAATAAGGGGCGATGTTGATTTCCTTTTCTCCGAGCTAGGATTAGGCTGAGGCAAGAGAGGTGTCTCGGGCACAAGATTTAAGGTTTTTACTCCCAGGGTTGTGCAAGTGGCTCTTTTACCCTAGTCCCAGCCCTGCTCAGGGTCACCAGCTGAGGGGTGTGTGTGTGTGTGTGTGTGTGTGTGTGTGTGTGTACACACACATTGTAAAGGTCAGTGTCTCTTCAAGTGTGGTCCTCAGCCAGACCAGCAGCAGCAGCACCTGGGAACTTGTTAGAAATGCAGATTCTTAGGCTCCACCCAGCCGAACTGAATCAGAAACTCAGGGGGTGAGGCCCAGCAATCTGTGTTGTAACACATGCACCAGGTAATTCCAATGCAGCTCAAGTTTGCAAAGCACGGTGCTAGAGAATACAGCTCTCCAAAGCCAGTCCTGTGGCCTACGTCAGGCCATCTCTCAAAATGCTTCACACACAACCAGAACAGGGAAAGGGAAGGGGTGAGATGAAAGAGACTTTCCTGAGGCCATCACCAGCCAGGTAGGAATCCCTCAGATAACAAATCAGGAATTGCTTTTTCCCAGCTACCCCTAAATAAACTGCAGTAGACAAGACTTGGCAATCGTTGGCAATAAATAAAGATTACTACTGAGCTAGTTCCCTGCTGTTTTTTCCCCTAACCAGGCAGCTCCGAGCTGGAGCTGGCCACTCAAACACACCATGTGACACAGGCCAGCCATCTGAATAGTCTAATACTGAAATTCTCTCTGGTGAAAAATGGGGTGAACATCATCCAACGGTGAGGGGCAGAGAAGCTAAGGTATGCAAAGCCCCAAACAGAAGCCTGGAGCAGAGTAAACTGTAATGACAGTTCCTACATGCAAATCAGGGGTCCTGGGCCCCACCCTTCTCCAGGGAGCCAAGCTGGATGATTGGAGGCCTGAGGACAATTGAGAGGGGAAGGAGGTTAGCTGGTGTCCTTTAAGCTGCAGGATTGTTCTAAAGAGGCTCTTTCCTAATCCAAATGGCCTGAGGCATCAATCTTCTACAGGGGGTCCACAAGTGAGGGAGAAAGGAGAGAAGGGACACCCAATGCGTGCTGTGGGGCACTGGGGAACTACTTATTTTTACTAAATAAATGAAGGGTAAGAAGTTACATCTTCGTTCAAACTTTGTCACTAGAACCCAAATGGTGAGACCACAACTAACCCGGGCCAGCTGAGTGACCTCGCACACAAGGTCATGGATTTGGTTTCCTCTTTTGCCAAGTGCTGGGTTATAAATACAACAGGAGTATGAGAATGAAGTCATGCAACAAAACACTGTCAGGCACAACATAAATGTGAGATCTTAGCCTTGAGATCCCATCACAGAATTATGGAACCGTTCCTGAAGGGCGCAATGAGAACTTTCCCAGCTCACAAAGGTGTCTACTGAGGACCAGAGAGGATGATGGCCGGCCAGGGGCACACAGGAGGTGGGTGACAATCGCTAGCTATGCCCCCTTTCTCCTCTCCATTAAGGAGTCCTGGGGGGAGGGGCAAAACCTTCTGCCCACAGGCCAGGTAAACAAAGGACGCCACGCCCCACCCCCAACTCTTCCTTGGCCATCCACGCAGCACAGCTGAGGTTTGGAAGGAGGATCCGTGACGCACACTTTTCCTTCCCACGGGATTTAACTCCAACATAACATTACCCATGTGAAAGAGCCAACCAGCAGGAGGAAAGTTCATCTCGGACCCCTGTGCACTAAGGCCCCTTACCTTCCTCATTTAAAATCCACGGCAGGAATGCAAACACCGAGTCAAAGCCACAGGTGCTCTCTTCAAAGGTGCAGGACCCAGCGGGCAGGTCCAGGGCACCGGCAAGCTGCAGGGCTGCGGGCACAAAGTGAGTTTCAGTTCCGGCTCCGGCCGGGGGCGTTTGCACCAACTGGGGGCACCCATGGGAAACTACCTGGTGAAAGTGGGGGAAGGCGTGGAGGAGGGGGCAGGAGAGAAATGCACTACTGTCCCCTTCCCTCCCCACCTCCAGGGTGCTTCCAGTGTACGAACCGGTGCGCACCCCCATCGCCACCCGCGGCTTGGCTTGGGGAGCGAGGTTAGCGGCTGCGGAGAAGGATCCGAAGGCACCCTCGGATGGCCCAACCCAGGACCACCAGCCCCGCCACTGGGGTTGCAGGAGAGGGGGAGGGTCACGAGAGTGTCCGGGGGGGGTCCCCCTTACCTTGCACTGCCAGGAGGACGCCCCTTAACAGCATGGTCGCGCTTCAGGGCGGAGGACCAGAAAGGGGTGCAAGCTGCCAGCCAGCTGGGACTAGCAGCTCCCAGCTGAAGGAGCGTGGGAGGCGGGGGCGCGGGGGGACCGGGAGGGAGAGGCAAAGCGTGCTCTTGGAGCTGCCCAACTTTGCAAAGCGGCTCCCGGAGCTGAGCGGAAAGCTGAAGGTGCCTGAATGGAGAGAGCGGCTAATTCTGCTGCAGCCGCGGGTCTGACCACGTCTCTACTGAGGCCGGCCCGCGCGGCACAGCTGGTCCTGAGCGAGGATGGGGCTGGGCGGGGAGGAGACAACTGCACCCATGTGAAAAGCCAGCCAGGACTGGCTGCGAGAGGAGAGGTCGGGATGCAGTGACTGCGCTCAGGATTTTAAAGCTTGGGTCCAGACCCCTTGCAGACACTTGGAGGGGGCAGGCCTTGCAGGAGCCCCTCCACTGGGTTGGGACAGGAGGCCCTCTGCCCCGCCCATCCGCGGTGGGAACCAGCTTATTTCTGGGGACAGCCTCCCCGCATCTGGCACGCCAATCCTCCAAGGCTGGCCCTAATTTAAACTTCTCCCCAGAATGGAAGAGGGTAGAATTCTCCTAGGAAAACCTAGAGGAAATTTTGGAAACTGTAGGGTGGAATAAGCTTTACATCTCATGAGTTTCAGCATTTATGGCCCAGTAATGCTAACTTTGGAATACCACCCCCCCACGCACCCCCCTTTTTAGCAGTGGAATGTCTGGCATGCCTGGTGCTCAGCATTCCCTCTGTCCGGTGAAATTGGGGCATTCCTCCTCTCCAGAGAGCCATGGTAAATTAATAGAAGGTCTCTAAATTGGGATGTGGGCCATGGGGGTGGTGATATGGGGGCGGGGTGTCCTGGGAGGTACCCACGTGCTACAGATTTGCTTTGGGCACTAAGTGGGTCTTTAAAAATGTTCTCTTGCAGTAAAGAAAATTGTGGGGTTTGGGGTTTTTTTATTTTTCTTTTCTATCCTCATTATAATTTTGTGCAGGCAATTTTATGCCTAGGGTAGTGGTTCTCAAACCTGAGGTGCATCAGAATCCCCTGGAGGGCCTCCCACACACACATCAGTCTCTGATCCAATAGATCTGGAGTGGGGCCAGAGGTTCTGCACAGTCCTAAGAAGTTTCCAGATGCTCAGACTGATGCTGCTAGTCTGCAACCACGCTTGGAGGACCGCTGGCCTAACAAACTCCTGTTCAACCATCAAAGCCCTACGCACATGCCATCACCTGGTTTCCAGGATCTTCCTCGTCCTTCGTTGGCAGCTCCTGAGAAGGAGCTGTCTCCTTGGCTGTTTCTTGTTATCTCTCCGACCCCTGAACATTGGAGTGCCTCTCAGTTCTGTTCATCTCCTGCTTCTTTCTCTACTCACTTCTTCAGGGATCTCATCCCCTCATAGTTTGAAACACCAACGATAGCCCAATGGCTCCCGAATGTATATTTCTAGCCCTGACTGCCCACTGAGTCCAGCCTCTTCTGCCTCACTGCCACTTCAACATTCTCATTTGGATACTTACGAGCTCTTCCATCCTTAACAGGTCCCAACAGGAAGGCTGAAGGTTCCTTCTCACACCTGCCTCTCCTCTGCATAAAAATCTTAGTGTTATCCTCGACTCTTCTCTTCCTCTCAGGACGTTACCAAATTCTGTCCGTTCGGGACTCAGAATATAGCAGGTGCTGACCACGCCCCCCGTGACTGCCTGGATCTAAACAGCCGTCGTTGTCTGCGGGATATTACAGCAGTGGTCTCCCTGCTCCTTCTGCTTTGCCCAGCTCCACTCTATTCTTAACCCAGTAGTCAGGGATCCATTTAGTACAGAAACTGGGTTATGTTTCTTCTTGGCTCAAGGCTCCTAACAACTTCCCAAATCATCCAGCAAAACACAAACTCTTCACAATGACTTACTAGGTCCTACAAGACCCGTCCCCACCCTTCTGGGCTCATTAATCCCAGGGTGAACAAGACACATTCTCTGCCTCTAGGATGGAGACTGACCCATGAAAGGATCATTTCAATAAAATATGTTGGTGAGATAGAAGAAGGGCTGTTGTAAACATTTAAAACCCAGGGGCCAGGGAGGTAACAATGAATGCCAAGAGTGCTGGTGTCAGGGAGACAATGGGGAGTGATGGGGACGATGGTGAATGGGAGCAAGCAGACCTAACCAACAGGCATCGCTGGCACTAGCCTGGGGCGCAGCTGCCATGGTGGGACAGAGGTCCAGCACCGTCCATTCCACCCATTTTTCAAAAGAAGCCTGATGTCCAGATTTATATGTAATAGCTCTGGCAAGTAATTAAAACAAAATATATTTGAACCTTTGTGGGAGTAAACCAAAACCTGCTCAATTCATTTCTTAAGCTGGAGTTGACAGCGCCCAGATAGAACCAAGGAAATGGAGAAAGAGAGCCCCCGCTGCCGCCCAATAGCCAGTCACACATGACCAGCCCCATTCTAGAGAAGAGAAAACGGAGGTAGAAAGAGTCTAGATGACTTTTAACCAAAATCACATGTCTCTAAGGAGCAGGGCTGGGATGAGAAGTCATTAGCTCGCCTCCTCACTGGCCAGTATTTGGGCATGTGGAGAGGACTTTGTAATACTCTGTGTCCTGCACAAATGTAAGGGTATTCGTAATATCCTTTATAGTAATCATACTTTGGTTATTTTCTATTACATATTATGTGGTCTAAAAGTATAATCTATGCTATAACCTCTGATCTCTGCCAAGACGTTGCCTCTGCTCTCGACTTTTTTCTGTCTCTGTCTCTCTGTCACTGTCTCTATGTCTCTGTTTCTAGGTCTGTGCTGCAATCGGTCTCGGGTTCCCCTCTGCCTCCTACTCTATCTACTGTGTTTTGCTCTGTGCTGCTTTCATGCTCTCTCTCCACGCACACACACCAACATGCCCCTACTCATTGCCTGCTCTCAGGTTGGAGATGAAATGGTAAAATAATTCCAGGCTCTGTGGCGTGTCCTGCCAATAACCTTTGCTGCATTCCAGCAGGAGGTGTATGTGGGCTCTGCCCCAAGGCGGGCTGGTGGTGTCCCTTGGTTCTTGCCCAGCACCAGCTGCCTCTCACCCCCAAGGGACAGTCACGTGCCTGCTGTGGGTCTGAATCATCCACTGTGAGGGACCAAGGCCCACGGTTAACCAGTTCTCACAAATCTCCTTTTATTACAACATGTATAATCCGCTGTTCAAATTGCCACACTCAAATGTCCTGAACTGGTAAAGTAGATATTTCTTTGAGAGTGAGCATTTAGAAGGAAATAGATACTTTCTCTCCATCATTCATCTTTCCTCCACCAGCTTACTGTGAATCCTAGCTTGGAGTCAGACCATCCTTCACTGTGTTTTGAATGCAACCTTTCATTTTTTTTTTTTTTTCTCAAGTTCCCTGGGCTGGCTCGTCACAGGGATACCACATTTTGTTGAGTGTTTGTGATGTGTCAGGTGATTTCATGGTCAATGTATAGGGGAAGAAACTGGGCCTGAAGAGTTTAAGTGACTTGCCCAAGAATATAGGGCCAGAATGTGAACCCAACTCGAGCTACCACCACGTCTGCTTGACCTCTAAACTTCCACCCCAGGTGAGATTTGAGCAGATACTTTGAAATGTCCTGTTCTCAGATTCCCGCCCCTCCCCCTCCTTTCTCTACCCCTAGGGTGGGCGGAGACGAGGAAAGGGAGTTTCTTTCTGCCCCAGCGAAGTGCCCATACCCAGGGTACTGTGGGCACAGTCTTTTGTGGTCAGAGTGGGACCCACTTCTCCACGCACATCCACCCCACCCTAACACCCACTCCCCCGGCCATTTGCCTTCCTCCCACTGTGTCCTCTCGTCCACTCCTCATGTTCTCACATGCTCTTTTTTCTGTTCAGAGTCAGCCTTCTCCTGTTGGTAAACTCTTTTTAATGGGTTAAACTGTGTCCTGCTAACCCCCAAATTCACATGTGGAAGTCTAGCCCCAGGGACCTCAGGATGTGACCTAATTGGGAGACAGGGTCATTGCAGATATAATTAGTTAAGATGAGGTCACACTGGAGTAGAGTGGGCTCCTAATCCAATATGACTTGTGTCCTTACAGAAAGGGGAAATTTGGACACAGACACACACACAGAATATCAGCTCTATACAGGCGTGTGAGGTGTGTGCACGCATGCCTGTAGACGTGCTGTGCGGTCACATTCCTGAGGAGAAGCCACGTCCCACGATTACCACTAATCTGGAAGCTTGATTTGCAAAGGGCTAAAGCACGGGGATTTAAAGATGTTAAATAACACCAATTCTTCCAGATCTGCAAGTACCCAAAGCCCAGATAATTGGTGATAATGAAGAACCTCTACCACCAGGCATCCCAAGATGCCTTGGTGAGCGAATCCAGTGAATGGCAATTCCACAGGCACCTTAGCACCATCTGGGGACTTGCTTCTTTTTAATACAAACATTGGGCACCACCAGACCAATTAAATTATTTCTGGGCTAGGACCAAAGCATTGGTATTTCCTTAAAGCTCTGCAAGGTGATTCTACTGAGCCAGGGTTAAGAACGCACTGGCTTAATCTTTTCGTCATCAACAAAATTAAGTACTATTAGTGTTAACGCAGGGGGCGGGGAAAGCTGCTTAAAAATAGTAAGAGAGTGTCATATAGAACAGGGAGCATAATTTCATCATCGAGTCCATGGACTCTTGAGCCAGACTGCAGGGGTTCAAATTGTTGCTCTGCCACTTGCCACCTACCTATGAATCCTAGAGCACATTATTTGGTCTCTCTGGGCCTCAGTTTCCTCTTCTATAAAATGAAAATAATAATAGTACCTATTCACAGCGCGGTCGTGAGTGCTAGGTCGGTTTATACTGTTGGCGTACTCAAAAGGATACTTGGCACTCTGTGAGCGCTGCGTAAGTATTAATATCCATTTTCTACCCACTCAAGTATTTCCACAGGTCCAGGCTTGTAGTTGAAATTGATGATGGAGTCTATCCTTCCAAGTAGCCTTTCGTATAGTTTCATGCCTTTGGGGATTGGAGGGATGCGGAAACTAGAAATATAAATTGAACAATTGGTAAATTGTAGCTTTGATGCTCTATGAGAGCAGAAGAAAAATATAAACTAGTGAGTGGATACCATTGCAAGTACCAACAACTAGGACATTAAAAATAGTAATGCAGAAAATAGTTTCAGGATGAAAATAGAAATATTTGTTTGATGACACTTGAGGTGGAGTAAAGATGGAATGGACCAGATGAAGAGGCATCTTACAGGATTATGTTTCTAGAGGCTACAGGAAATTATCTTGGTCCCTGGTTATAGCCTGAGGGCCAAGTCTGTCCATGTCCAATAAAAGTGTCTTAAAAAAAAAAGAAAAAAAAAAAAACTTTTAAGTGAGACATCTTGTCTCTGAACTGCTGGAAGCCCCCATAATTCCACCCAAACTGAAAAGGTTGCTTTTCGCATTACCCATTTTACAACCTTATATACACATTTATTTTTCATTTATTTTATTGGGTAGCTTTATTTATTTATTCAGCCATAGCAGGTTTGAATTAGACTTCTGAGTATCTAACACTTCAGACTCAGAACTTCTCTCATGGAGGTGGGGCACAGGAATATTACGTAAGGAAACTGGTTCCCTCACCTCTAGGCTTGATTCTAAAACAAGGCAATGGGACTGAAATGGCCTCTTTCACTAGCTGTGGAAATACCTTGCAATGGGGGCTGCTTTCTACATCTCTTTCAAGTTTTCCTATGGGGCCAACAACATCACCACATTCTTCCAGTAAGGAATAGCTTCTCCACAGGTGGCATCCACCTGGGTCCCCACCACATTTGTGAGTCTATTGATTTTTGCATTCTGTTCCTTCCTTCAAGGTTCAAATTCTTTATTTTTGAGATACATCCTTTAGAAACTTTTTTTTTTCAGCAAATATCTAGAAGAGGTCAATTCTCCTAATCTTTGAAAACATTAGTCATAAAATATAGTTCACTTTGCTATATAGGCTTCTACAGTAAAGTTCTGGGTGAAGAAGGTGGATAGAACACACTCATCCAAATTTGCTTTTCCAGAAACTATTGAAAAATTACAGTGAATAATCATTATTTAGAAATGTATGAATTTTAAAGAATATGGAGAATGGAAAAAGAGACAACAACAAACTTTTGGAAGATAGAACAACAAACTTTTAGAAGATAGAATAGGGATAAATGAAAACTGACCAAGCAGATCAAAGAAAGTCAGATTTGAAGCTGGCTCAGTTTATGCCACAACATCATCAAGAATCCAGGAGACAGTGACATCAGGTAATATGGGTAATGGGGGTGAAGAAGGTGGCTTAAAATAAGGAGGATTAGAAAAGCTGTTTGAGAAGCTCTAGTTCCCTAGATCTCCTTCACAGTCCATGCTACTGGATGACTGCTCCTCCCCACCTGTATCAGTCAGGGCTCTCCAGAGAAACAGAACCAATACGATAAAAATTACATAATACGGGGTGGCTGCTTAGCTCAGTTGGTTAGAGCGCGGTGCTCTTAACAACAAGGGTGCCAGTTCAATCCCCACATGGGCCACTGTGAGCTGCACCCTCCATGACTAGATTAAAACAACTACTTGAGTCGGAGCTGATGGGTCCTGGAAAAACACACTTAAAGTAAATAAAAAGTTTTTAAAAAAAAACACAAAAACTAGTAATCTCAAGTTTTTAAAAAAATGTATATAATACTATATATATAAAATATATATAACATAATATAATATAATGTATTTCTTGTGAGGGATGGGCTTACGTGATTATGGAGACTGAGAAGTCCCACCGTCGGCCATCTGCTAACTAGAGGCCTGGAAGAGCCCGTAGTGTGACTCCAGTGCAAACCTGAAGGCCTGACCCCAGGAGAGCCAATGCTGTCAGTACTGGTCCAAGTTCAGGCCTGAGACCCAGGAGTGCTATCGTCCGAGGGCAGGAGAAGATGGATGTCCCAGCTCAGTGGAGTAAATTGACACTTCTTTCACAGTTTTGTTCTATTGAGGCCCTTAACAGATGGGATGATGCCCACCTGCGTTGGTGAGGGCCGTCTTCTTTACTCAGTCTGCCAATTCAAATGTTAATCTCTTCCAGAACACCCTTACAGAAACACCCAGAAACAATGTTTTGCCAGCTATCTGGGCATCTGTCAGCACAGTCAAGTAGACACAAAAGTTTAACCATCACACCATCCCAGCAAAAGAGTGGATGTTTATTCTCTGAAAAGGGCCAAACAGAGGTATACTGGACTTGGGTGGCACAGACTGGGTTACCAGCAGGAGTACCACCCTGAAACCAGGGTGAGTCAATGAATGTGTAGACCTGAAAGTTGAGATGCTGCCTCCAAGCGCTGTTCACCCACTCAGCTTCCAGAATGGTTATGGCCAGACCTTTACTCTCCAGGGGGGAGAATTAGAAGAATGGAATAGTCATCTCTTCAGACCAGATCAAGAAGAAAAATTTAAAGATACTGATGTTGAGGTTTCCCCTTACAAATAAAAGGCCTGGCCATGTCACCCTCCAATGAAACCCACTCAGATCTTCCAATCGGCTTTTTCTTTGTACAAAACATACTGTTTTGTATAAACAGTATAGGAAGGCCAATATCTGAGTAATGGAAGTTTAAGAAAGAGAGAAAATTGAAAATGAATGAGAAAAAAAAAATGAAAGAAAAAATTTAATGAAACTTCCTAAATTCAAATACATGAGTTTGTGGGTTGAAAGTCTGGCTCACTAAGTGTTCAGGACAATGGAAGAAAACACCCACACCGAGGCATGTCACCATGAACTATCAAAGCAATGGGGACAACAAGAAGATCTTAAACATTTTCAGGGGGCAAAAGCAAGTCACATGCACTCAAAAGTAAGTCATACTTACACTCACAATAATGTAAACATTCGTGATTGATCTAAACAAAATGACACTATTGCTATACAAAAGGTTAGGGGTCTGGGAAGTATGCAAGTGCGTGATGGATGCAGAAGGAAGAACACAGAAATCCCTACCTTCAATGTAGAAATAGGTATTCTATTACCCTCTGGCCTCTGTTGGTGCTATTGAGAAGTTTATTGATACTCCAATAGTTGCTCCTTTGCCGGTAATCTTTCTTTATTGTCTGGTCACCTTTTGTTTTAGTCCTTGTCTTTGGTGTTCTTCAGGGTTCCCAACAATCCTGGGGAAGTGGGATTTGAAGAGGCTCATCTGGGATCCTTTAGGAATCCATGCATGGCACTACGGTTGTATGCTGGGCCAGTTGATATCCCCAGGCCCACAAATTATACCCATAAGGATAAATCATTGGAGACACAAGAACAGCCTTTGGACAAACTGCAAAAATATAAAATTCTGAAAAGAGGCTTTGAGTAATGGGCTTTTACCCAGGGAGAACATCCAAGGAATAGACGTAATAGAATGCTGAGTGGAAGATGGCCAATGTCCAGAGAAAAGAGCAATGTGGAATGCCCCATATTCAAAAGAGAGAAATGAAATTGATGTGGGCCAGGCAATTCTTCCAGGGATTATTAAGAAGTGGCTAAATGGGCTCTGTAACCTCCAAACATTACTTCAGCCTCTGCCCTACACACCCTTCCACCTCCAGTCTATGTAAGACAAGATTAGGGGGACAAAGGAAAACCCCGTGAGTGGAATGTTGTTGGTGAAGGATGAGTAATATGGCTTTTCCCTCCTATCTCCTTGGGAGAGAAAAGAGAAGCTGCCTTTTTCCAAATCCCCCCAATGGGAAAAGGGCTTCAAATATGACTCTCAGAGATTTAGAGGATCTTCCTGACATCATATTTCTTAGTTTGGGTTATGTTAAACAGTGCACTTGCTGATCTGTGCCCTGTACCTATACGTGCAGGGGGGAAAGAAATGGAGAAAGATGACAGGGCAGTCCGTCTTCTTACTACTTGGTGGGGCAAAGCTGTGTAAGTTTCTTGCGAGTCCACAAAGAGCCAGGCTTGAGCTGCTTTATTCACATACTGCCCAAGAGGGTGACTATTCAAGCAAGATCTCAGTAGCTGGAGTCCACGGGGTATTCACCACGGGTCAAAGCTGGGGGGAGGGGGCTGTGGAAAAGGTTAAATTCGAGGGAATCTTCCAGGTCAGGAGATGGGTCCAGGTGATGTGAAGAGTTGGAACCAAGAGGAGGTTTCTCAAATGTCTGCACCTTCAACAACTAGCACGTTAGACAACCTGAAATCAGAGAGGAGAGAACATGAACTGGTTTGATTTTCTCCACTTGCTGCCTCCAACCATGCTTTACTGGATCTTCCTTGACTGTTCTTTAATGACATCTTATGCGGATTCCATAATTTCTGGTCACTTGCATACATAGAAAACCTCACCACCAGAGAGCCAGCATTTAGACATGTGCCACCCAGAGGGGCATGTGATCTGAGAGAAGACTAGAATCGCACCGGTCAGGTGAATACTTTTTCTTTTCTTCATCCATCCTCCCTGCCCCTGCACTGCAAGAACCACAACTGGAGGGAAAAGAGAGAAGGAAGAGTGAATGTGGAGCTAGTGTCTTTTCCCCACTCCAGAAAGAAGCCCTGCTGGTGGTATGAGGCAGGGCAAAGACAAGTATTCAATTGGATATGCATTTAAAGTTTGAAGTTAGGCTGAATTGAAATTTTTTGGTTGTAGAAATACGCTTATGGCTGAGCTTCCAGGAACACCACCCCAAATCATGGCACAGAAATGGCCTGATAAAGAAATGCCACTATCACCTTAGACATCGAGAACTCCACTGTGTTGGACCTACTAAAACTGTTAATGCCCCCCAAAGCCAGATGTCATTGCCATCACCCAAGCCAACAAAATGGTGGCATTGAACATGGCTTATATCTTGTTAGTCATTGAGGAATTTTAATCTTGCAGAGGTGTGTCTGATGAGCGGAATCTAGGTCACATGATTTTATTCTAGCTGAAAAAGAAGCTGGGGGATTTGAACACTAAGTTCTCTATTGGAGAGGTAGAATTCATAACATGGAAATTCTCATATTTGAACATCTTTTTAGAAGATAACAGGTCACTGCAAATGTGACGGATGTCCACTATAGTTAATATTCCTTAAAAGAGATTTATTAACCACTCATACCCATTAGGATAGCTATGATCAAAAAAATCAAAATAAAAAGGTGAGGATGTGGAAAAATTGGAACACTTGTGCATTGCTGGTGGGAATGCAAAATGGTACAGCTTCCATGAAAAACAGAATGGCAGTTCCTCAAAATTTAAACGTAGAATTATCATATGATCCAGCAATTCTACTTCTAGGTACACACACAAAAGAATTGAAAGTTGGGATTCAGATATTTGTACATCACTGTTCATAGACGCATTATTCGTGGCAGCCATAAGTTTGAAACAGCCCATGTGTCTGTTTCATAGATAAATGGATAAATAAAATGGAATATTATTCAGCCTCAAAAAGAAATGAAATTTTTGTACATGCTACAACATGAATGAACCTTAAAAACATTATGCCAAGTGAAATAAGCCAGACACAAGGACAAATATTACATTCCATTTATGTGAGGTACCTAGAATAGTCAAAATCACAGAGACAAAAATAGAATAGTGGTTACCAGGGAGTAGAGATTGAGGGAAATGGGGAATTATTGTTTAATGGACACAAAATTTCAATTTGGAATGATAAAAAAGTGCTGGAGATGGATAGTGGTGATGATTGCACAAGACCGTGAGTGTACTTAATGCCACTGAACAGTACATGTAAAGATGGTTAAAATGGTAAATTTTATGTTATGTATATTATACCACAATAAAAAAATAAAATTGATTAATAGTTTTATAAATCAAAATGATGTTGCAATTGACCAGATAATTTATTTCATTACTGCCATACTTTGGTATTTACTCAGATGATAAGGTCGAATAAAAAAGGAGATAAAGAATTATCTTTTGTGTGAGACCCCGTACTTAGTAATGTGCAGGGCACACCAGGGTTAGGAGATCTGAATGTTGGGATTTAAACCCCTACAAATTTAGATAACACAGTGACAGCCTTGCAGCCTATAGTCTGTGTAGCATATTGGAAAAATTGAGCATCGGGTTAATATGCATCAGTATTCAAGTCTCTCCATTTTGGTGGTGGTTCACAACTCTAACAGTCCTTGGGCAATGAAAAAAAAAACATAAAAGGCTTGGAATCAAGAATAGCAGAAGGTGCTTATTGATGACAAAAATATCTAAAGCTAGTTTCCTTTTGTAAAAGGTCTTCAGCTCTTTTTCTCCAGCTTTAAAGAAAAACAAATTATTAACAAGCACATAATTAATAATAATTAGCACAGGAAGTTTGGAACCAAATATTCCCTGATCTCCAATTGACCTTGAGCAAGTCACTTAAGCTCTCTGCTCTTCTGCCTCCCTGACTCTATCATGAAAACCATAGTTTCCCCACAGAAGTGTTGGGAAATTCCCTGAATTCACTGTTGTCAGGTAAATCCATGGCATGCAGAAACCCAGGGAAGACATTTTGTTCCTTTCAAATTTATAGAAAATCTATATAAAACTGCGTTGAGCAAGAATCATCAGGTTGTTCGTTTGGAGTACAGAAAGTGCTCCAAAGAATAGAACAGAAACTTTCTATACAACAAAGAAAAAGTTTGCTTTGTTATGGCTTTTGAAGTCAAAACACACTGGTTGCCAGTTGCAGTGCAATTCCACTCTACATCTCTTGCCTCTTGTTGCCTTGGTAACTTGATTGTATCAAATGCTGAGGAAAGAAAATAGTTCAGCAAAGGCGCAAGAGAGCCATCTTTTCCTCTCTTGCCAGTGCTCTTTTGTTTCCTGTCTTGCTCAGCCTCATGCAATTAAGTTGCAACCCTCAATCCAAGTATATGTTCCCAAGAAACTCTCACCTGCATGATTTACAAAGACTGCTTTGGAGATGGAAGCAAGCTATCTCGGTCCTCTAAATACAAGTGACATTATTACCTTAAGAGGAAAATAAATCTATAAATCTATCAGAACTTTTAGAGTTAAATTCTTTTTCAAGGATCCGAAGTTAATTAAAAGAGGACAATATACAAAAAAAAGGCCTTTTTCATATCAGCTGTAAATACCATCATTAATGAATTGCATTAAAGGCACGAGAATACAATGAGCAGATCTAGTTAAAGACAGCATTTAACATAAGATGATGTAATGGCAGGCAGTGTAGTTAATATTTTAAGTAGCTAAAACCTTTTCACAAAGCCATTCTTTAAAAACAGACATTAGAAATAATGGAAGCAAAAACATGAGCATTAGAAGTAAATGAATATACACTAAAGCAATAAGCTTTTGTGTAGATTTCAGGTCATATTAATGATTTACCTTTCTTGTGCCACCTAAAGATCACTTTAAAATATTAATCAGAAAGAAAGAATTAGAGTGCTGCCTACATCTAACTTCCTACATCCTTTCTCACAGTAGGTGGCGTTTTATTACATTTCCCTGTTGAAGGGAAATTTGTTTTTGATGGCAAATTTACACTGATGACAAATCAACATAAATTCAACCTTTGTGGTGGGGAAAAACGTTATATTCCTTGAGCAAAATTAACATTATAATGTGCTGACAAATGTAAAACAACTGTTCTGTGTAATGAATGCATAGGGAAACTCCAGACCAAAGGAATTGGAATGATAATGACAGAAAGGAAACACCATTTTTGTTCCTAAAAACTGAGGTAAAGTGCCAAGTACTTTTCATTCGCCAGTTCCAAATATCTTTCAACAGTGTCACTCTAACATGGAAATGCGGGAAAACAGACATCTGCATGCCCAGTCTGTTCCTATTAGAACTACATGGTTAATTTGCATGATTAACAAGTCTTTGCTCATTCAACTCAACTACCTCTGGCCCTGCCTGGTAGTAAGGGTCTGAACCCCACACCGGGAGCTGCAGTGGTATTGTTACTCTGCTATGGTTTCAAGAGCATGGGGTTTGGTCAGACTGCCTGGGTTCAAATCTCAGCTCTACCACTTTGCAGCTCTATGACTTGAGACAAACTCCTTAACCTCTCTGAACCTCAGTTTCTTCTATAAATGAGAGATTGAGTAATAGTCAGTGTTTCCTAGGATGAAATAAGATGATGCATCTAAAGCCCTTAGCCCAGGCCTGACACATAATAAGCATTCAATAAATCTTATCTTCTTATTTTTGCTACAAGCTTGGATGATTTAACAACTCTTGAGTGCATAACTCAATTTATTATTCAAAAATTATTTAGCCAGGGGAATGCCCTTACAAGCAAATGAATAATTTAGTAGAATTCAATGGTTTCTTCCAGGGGCCCAGGTTACTTTCCGGTATAATCTAGAGGCACAGGGAACCATATAATTCCAAAATAAGAAGGAGAAGAAACCATGATGTGGTCCTTAACAATGGCAACGTAGTTTCACAGAGGAGTCTGAGAATCAGAAAGCACCTGGATTCAATTCTTAGCTTGGTCACTGTAGCAGGTGGAATGCTGGACCCCAAAATACATGCCAATTCTTAGCCCCCCAGTACATGTGAATGTGACCTTATTTGGAAATAAGATTTTTTTGCAGATGTAATTAAATGAAGGATCTGGAGATGAGATCATCCTAGATTTAGGGTGGGCCTTAAGTTCAATGACGAGTGTTCTTATAAAACACAGAAGACTGACACACCCAGAGGGGAAGTCCACAAGAAGATGTAAACAGCGATTGCAGTGATGCATCTATGAACCAAGGAATGCCAGGCTTTTTGGGAAGCCACCAGACGCTAGGAGAGAGGCACGGAATGGGTTTTCCCTCAGAGCCTCCAGAAGGAACCAACCGACCTTATTTTCAGACTTCTGGTCTTCAGCACTGTGAAAGAAAAAGTTGTTGATTGAAGCCACTCATTTTGTGGTAATTTGTGAAAGCAGTCCTAAGAAACAAATACAGTCGGTAAGTTGGAAAGTTAGTGGACCTGAGGGCTAATGAGATCAAGTATGCAAAGGCACCTGGACATAACAGGTAATCAATCTCAGTTGAAAACAGTCCTTATCTTGATCTTTGCAGCAACCCAGTTTTGTAAGTTAAGTATTATCCTCACTTTCTGATGAGGAAACTGATTCTCTGAAAAGCTGACCAAGTGGCCAGAGGCCAGGTGAATAAATGGCAGATTCTTCTGGCTGCAGTGCCGGCGCCTTTCAACCACACCCGTTTGTCTTCTATCTTGCCTACAAAGTTTTGTCATAATGCTCTGTTACTTACTACATCGTACGGGTACTACACTGTACCAGACTAAATTGCCACGTATTCGGTGAATCTATAAAATAAAATATTAGCTGAGGAGGGCGAGGAGGAGACGGTGAAAGTGGAGTGGAAGAAGGAAGCCTAAAGAAGTTTCCCAAAATCCAAAAGGCAGATCATTCATCTCAAATCTGGAGGTTAGCAAAAGGATTGCAGAAATATTGAAAGTTTCATAGTAAGCTCTAAGGGATAGTGAAGAACCCTTTCTTAAATTAAGAATTTTCCAGACAAAAGAGCGGCTATCACTGTAGAAATAGACATCTCATAATATCTCAAAGCCATTTCTGCCCGCCTGAGAATTTCAGGCTGGGTTTGAGAGACAGAATAGCTCCAGGAATCACACAGGGTCTCAATCTTCACAGCTCATTCATTTGCAGGATACAGGAAAATGGGACTTTTTGAAATGTTAAGAGGTCTTTAGGTTTACCAAAAATGTGGAATCACATCTTTTCACTCATCGCCAACATTTGTTTTATGTTAAAATGATCTTTAACCTTTTTCAGGAATTGAAAAAAATACATAAGTTGTTCTTAAACAGGAAAATAAATGCTCAAACTCACTCAAAAAGAATGCACATTAAAACCACACTGAATTAACACTGTTTTTTAACTTGGCAAAACCCCAAACATTTGAGAAAATTCTGTTTTGTGAGGGTGTGAAGCAGCCCTCTCACGCGTGGTGGCAGTGAGAATGTTTTTATTCTCTATGGAGGGCAGTATTTATCAAAATGTAAGAGGCTCATACCATTTTAACCCTGTAATCCTACACCTCCAGTATTCGTTTTATGTAGGAATTTATAATACAAACATGGTTACCTATATCCAATATGATGTATGTGTGGTCACAGTTACTCATATTAGGGTTGTTCGCAATATGAAATATGCATTAACAAGGGAGTGGTTACATCGCTGTGGTACATCTATATAATGCAATACTATAGAGAGATCCTTTTTATGGACTAATTTGAATAATCGCTATGAAATATTAAGGAAAAAACAAAGTACAGAACACAGAAGACATTATGCTAAGTTGGAAGAATATGCTCCTCTTGTATACAGAGCATCTCTTAAATGCTTCACAGGAAACTGATGGCATTGGTTGTTTTGGAAAAAGTAAACTGAGTGAGTGGCTGGGGAGAAAATGGGGGGTTGCATGATGGTTTTGAGGCACAGCTGCAAGTTCTTGGACCATCTTCCCATCAGGAGGTGGAGTCTCTTGGACCCTGGTGGGACTTGGCAACTGCCCTGATGAACAGAGCGGAGTAGAAGTGGTGTGATGTGATCCCAAGGCTGCGTGTGAAAAGCCCAGGCAGCATGTACGGGTTCCCCTTGGGATAATTAGCTGTCATGTAAGAAGCCCAGTCACCAGGAGGCCACCAACGGAGAGACCACATAGTGAGAGACAGAGAGAAGAGGAAGGAGGGAGGTGACTAAGGAGCCCCAGCTGCTCTGGTCCCCAGCTGTTTGAGTCTTTTCATCTCAGGCACCAGACAGGTGCGTGAAGAAACCCAGTTCCGGCCACTGTCTGATGGCAACTGCAAGACAGACTGTGAAGAATTGACCCACTGGCCGCCGGCTTCACTACTGAATAATGCTATCATTACTGTTTTACACCGCTGTTTTGGGGTGCTTTGCTACAAAGCAAAATATAACTAGAACAGAGGCCGCTCACTGTTTTATTACCCTTTATACATTTCCAACTTTAAATCATGTAATGTATTTCCTATTTAAAAAAGTACATGAAACAAAATTATTCCCCAAATTCCCTGGCTTAAGCTGAAACGGCCTGGACATCATCTGGGACTTACTGATAAATGGGGATCTGCCTGATATGAACTGAGGAGTCCCAGGATGCACTGCCCCCTCAACCCCGCCGCTCCAAACAAACAAAAAACCATGCTTCTTCAACAATGGAAATTAATTCGTTGGCCAAAAACATAGGCAAATATGTTCAATCTTGTTAACAGTAAATAAATGCATCCCATTAGTTACTTTCTAATTGTAAAGCGAGAAACATACCTTCACAATTGTGATACCGTCATAACCAACCGTCACAAATAGAGGGCTGTGTGACATGATGTGCCTCCAGATGCAATGCAACATGAAATATACAACATCATCTATGAAGTATTTGCTCCAAAAATGTTGACCCTGAATTTACTCAGACCTTTAAACCTAACTTCAATTTTACAGGAAATGCAGGTGATAGTAAAACCAGTTAAACACCACTATGAGGAGACAATCAGGCAAGTTCAGACTATGGAACATTCTACAAGAAAATTGGACTGGCTCTTCAAAACAGCATTGGGGTGGGGGGCGGAAACTGGCATTCTCATGCACGGTTGCTATAACTACCTGTATTTCCAAGGCCACGCTTATATCTGGCTCAGAAAAATCCCCCTATCCACCCTCAATGCCAACACACATTCATAAATAAAATTTGAGTTCATCAGGAGTCACATCAAAAGGAATAATCATCCAACAACTGACAAAGCAGAACACTATCATTTAGGACAAAACATTAAAGATTTGATTAAACGAAATTTATTGTGAGTATATTATATACTCACGTTAGGTACCAGGTGTTAGTACTTAGATTACAACCAAGTTACACTGAATATTAGTGAAGAAAAGGGAGAATTTAATCAATATCTCCATGCCTTTCTCACACTAGAGTTCTTTTTAAACAAACTTATTAATCCTTTGGGCTCATGAAGGATCCCTATAACAGTGCCTAATTGTTTGATGTACTTAAAGTAGTACGAGACTGAGTTAGAATTGCTATGCTATGATAGCTGGTAGGTACATGAGAATAAGCTAATTATGTATACCCAAAAAGGATTTTCATCTTTTTTACCACTCAGGGTTGTTCTGAGATTTACTATGTCATCAAAAGGAGGATTTAAGCAACCTAATGAAATTCACTTTTTATGCCTCTAATCCTATCAATGATATTTCAAGGCCATCTCATTAGCAGAAATATTTGTAGTCAACCTATTTGGGATGCGCTTGGAAAAGAAATATGCCAAGCATATTAAAAGGGCATAGTTCCCTTACAGAACAGGGATTTATTGAGCAAAATGTTAGCGTAATTACCAGCATTAGATTAATGCAACTGTTTTGTTCATTCCCCCAGAAAATCATAGAGATGTCAGGCCACTTAAGAATCTGCTGAGTGCAGAGTGAAATAATGCAAACGTGTAAATAGTACTTGACTTTGAGAGAGCATAAACATTTAGGAGAAATTAGAAGTAAAGATTATTATCTCTATTTTTCTATCTCGTAGTTTCAATCGGTTAATGCAGTACCATCCACGGACCTGTTTAGCTGTATTACTACATTTTAATTTAAGAAATGAGGATGTAGGGGAACGTAATTTGGTGGTTACCAGAGGGTAAGGGGGTTGGGGGGTGGGGGATGAGGGTGAGGGGGATCAAATGTATGGTGATGGAAGGGGAGCTGACTCTGGGTGGTGAACACACAGTGTGATTTATGGATGATGTGATACAGAATTGCACACCTGAAATCTATGTAATTTTACTAACAATTGTCACCCCAATAAATTAAAAAATAAAATAAAAAATAATAATAAATAAAAAAATAAAATTTAAAAAAAAAAAAAAAGAAATGAGGATGTAAAAAGTGCTTGCCCCTAGGAGCGTCCCATGGCTTCTGAAGGTAATGATCACCAGCCGTAAGTGAGAGATTTGAAACTGCTTCAAGTCTCCTTCCTGGGACTGTGATAATGAGAGCAAATTCAAACTGAAGCACCCCAAAAAAAACAATGTATTTTACTCTTTTCTTGTGATACAATCCACTGATACATTTAATGTCTCCGGAGCCCCAGACTGGCTTGCCTTCTCAAAACGCTAAGCCTTGGTCTTCATTCTAGTGTACTGGTTGAGAGAACGGGCTTAAATTCTCTTCTACCATTTACTTCCAGGAAACAGACAAATCACTCTTTAGGCCATGGTTTCTTCATCAAAATGGGGATGGTAAAAATAACTACCTTATAGAGCTGTTAGAGGGACTGAATGAGTATGACCAGAAAGCATTCAGCACTCTGACTAGCGCATAATATTCACTCCTCTTAGACTCACTTACTGTAGAAAGCACCACACCAAGCACTGATATTCAGCGATGGATAAGACAGACTCCTCTTGGTGAACTCACAGTCTAGCTGAGGAGTGGACATTAGTGTAAATCGTTACAATGCTATAATTAAGACATGTCCGCGTAGAGAACATAGCCGGCCCTCTGCTTTGCTGCGTGTTATGCTGGGATTCCTGAACAGCCTCAGAATTTCAAAGGATAGATAGAGACACTTTGGCAACCTCTTGAAAGATAAAATAAAATTCTCCCTTGAGTCGCAGGATCTAAACTCACACACATTCCGTAATTTAGTACTGTTTCCAATTACATGACATTACATAATGCTGCTATATGGAAGAGCCAGGGGAAGATCCGTCACGCTCTCTACAGCCCTCGTTCTTATGTCCATGTGTGAGAGATTAAACATTGTGTCTTTATTCTGTGCACACCTACTTGACCATTGCCCACTGTTTGCCTAGGCCCAGGCCAGCTGACAAACTGTCCCAAAGATTTTGAGTTGTCCAACGATTTAGGTCAAACCAGCACTTTGAGGGTTATTGGAGTGGCTTTCCTTGGGGACGTGTCACAGAGAATGTCTTCTTGGCTTGAGAAAAATGTTGGTTTGGACCTACATTATAACAATACCTACGGCAGCTCTTAAAATGGAGAGAGTGTCCCTCTTTGCTTTGGTCTCTGGGGAGATTGGAGACAAACTGGCTGTCTGACAATAGCAACTACACAAGGCCATGTGCGACTCTGCCCTCGTTTTAAATTCTTAGCTGTATCTGCTGTCTTTGAAGTTTATTTAATTTGTATGGCATGCATTTTTGAAGCCATTTCAAATCCTCTCTGGATGAGAGAGAGACACTAGTATGTTTCAGAACTCTCACATTATGATAAAGTAGCAAAGTAGTACTCTCACAGAGTTACTACTACCCCTCCCAAAGGGCTTTATTGACTCCTGGAGAATTTACCCAATGACAGATGGTGCATAAAGTTCGCAGCCATGGAACACCAGGGAGATGTATTGGGAGGGGTGGGGGATAGAACAGTACCGCAGTAACCCCTTTTCCCACAAAAGAAATCACTCAGTTGTGTTTGTTAGAGCCAACAGCCCATCTAGTACTAAACTAGCTGGGACATATTTGAAGGAGACGGGGTGTTAAAGGCCAACGGAAATTCTGAAATCAGTGACTTGGAGCAGGTCCGCCAGCCAGCCCCACTGGACAGCCACCAGGACCGTTTCTAACAGAGGCTTGCAGGAGACGAACTGTCTCAGTGGAAAGAACTGGAAGATTAGGAGATACCCACACACGCATGCACGCACGCACACACATAAACAAAATCAAAACACACTCAACAACCCTATAATGTCTGAACAAGAAAGCCACTTTTAGGAATCTTTTTTTTTAAAGGGATAACTCACTCCAGAATTACTGCTGGGATAAGATGAAATTGCAAATGCTCTTTGTGATTAGAGAAAGATATTCTATGTATAAGAAATGGCTCACCAACATGAGGAAGATGTAACGTGACAGCATATGTAGGCCTAGACAGACACACGGACATATACCATTCATATAGTTACCTGCACACCCATCACATGCACATAGCTCTACTTTACGCTAATATGTTACAAATATTAGCGCTTTTAACTCTCCTGAGAGGTAGGTGTTAGGTTTTACAAGCTCCTCCTCAGTTAGTTAGTCAGGAGCTAGCTAACTTGCTCGGCACACGAGGGGTGTAAGTGGTTGAGCTGGGCCTCCCTCCCGGGTCTGGGGACGTCCTCTGCAGATCATGCAATTTCCATTCAACCATGTGAGTCGGGGAGGAGCAGGCAGTAGGAAGACTTGGACATACCTTGGAGGCCACAGAGGAAGAGGCATTTGAAAAAGCATGCTTTGCTGGCGTGAAAGAGATGAATCCTACACCGTCTTTCTCTGTTACAAAAGCCTACTCACAGTCTTGATGAAAACTTTACATGGTCCGGTTTTGCAGCTGGCCTGAAAAGACCTCTTTCAGGTCTGTTTATTTAGAAAAGGTGCATTTCATCAGTGACAATTCTGACGTCTGTGCACTGAGAGATCCTGCCCTTCACTTGCCCGAGTCATAGGCTGTGCCTGCATGATGCCACATCAGGAGGGAAAGTCAACAATTTGCTCAGGGACTGGAGTTTAGCTGCATGATCACAACTTCTGGGTTTGGGGAAACATCTGGAGGTCTGATATTGAGAGACGCGATCTGGGCCTCAATTGCTGTTTTGCTTGGTACATGCCCTGCATGAATCATCAGAGAGCTAAAGCAGGGAACGTCAGAAGGCGAAGCAACACAGCCTGAGGAAAGCCAAGTGTCTCCACCACCTATCACAACAGGGTGAGGCTCCAAGAGCTTTGGCTGGGACCCAAGGTTAGGGTCTGAGACCAAAGGGACAGTAGGAGCCAGAGGTGCTGCTAGAGGTGATAAGGCAGCCACTGGGGCCCAGTAGTGGGAGGAAAAGGATGAACACCAGCGGTGGGAGAGCTGCTGACCGGTCAGAGCCAAGAAGAGACCAGGAGCAAAAGCAGGTTGAGCACATTCTGCAAACCCTGGGTGCAGGCCCACAGGGGATAGACATGCTGGAGAAAGCTCTGGACGTTATTTCTTGTAGTACTGCATGCTAAAAATTATTCATGCAGGTTGAGGAACAGAGAGGCTTAAGTACATGTGCTACTCAGGCTAAAAAAAGTGTTCTTGTTAAAACTTGATTTAGTAATCAGTTTTCCTTCTGGCTTTTGCTTTTCAGCGGGAACAGGAAGCAAATGGAAGACGGCATGTAGAAGATGAGAAAAGGGCTGTGAACATAATTTTCTCTAATTTATAATCAACCTTAAAATCATCCTCCAACAACAGTAACAGCAGCTGACATTTCTGTGCTGCGTGCCTCACACACACAATTTCATTCCATTCCCACAGTCACCCCAGAGACAGATACTGTTAGCATCCCGGTTTGACAGATGAGGAAACTGAAGTTGGGAGAGGGTGAATAATTTTCCTAAACCCGTCCACCTCTCCACCTACCCCAGCCAGCGCCCTCTCTGACTAAGAAATCCTAGGTTCTTAAATCATTCTCCTTTGCAACTTCTAGACTATGGTTTTCAAAGCCCTTGTACATATAGTATAACATTTGGTTTTTCAACAACTCTGGAAGCAAGCTTGGTCTGAAACATCAGCGTTTGCCCTTCCGAGCTGTGCTACCTTGGTTCTCTTAAAGGCTCTGAGCTGGGGTTTTAGCATCTGTGAAGTGAGGATAGTAAGAGTGTCTAAGCACCCACAGGGCTGTAACGAGGAATCAATTCACTACTGGATGCACAGGTGTGCCCACCATAAAGTGGAAGATAAAGAAATGACAGCTGTACTGATGAGCAGGACAGGGGTGGGAGTTTATTCGTAGACAGGCAGAGTGGAGCTTGGGAGGTGGAGAGGCTTCCCCAGGATCACCTGCCAGAAAGGGGAGACCAAGGAGCTAAACTCCGGTCGTGTAAGGCTGAGTCCAGCATGCTTTCCCCTGAAACTCGGTGGTCCCACATCATCCATGACACACTTCGTGACGCTCAGTGGGGCTTGCTTTTGCAAAGGGTCCTGGCAGCTGCTGTAACAAGCAGCCGCTGGTGCAGGTGTACTTTAGCTCTGTGCAAACATCTGGATGCTCTTCATGGCAGCTCTGAAAGGAAATGGTCCCCGTTCTGTTGGCACGAGTGCACAGCAGGTTTTGAAAAGTGCAATTCAGAGCACTTCTGCTCCTTATTCCCCCTAAACAAGGACATATGTTTGGCGTGTCGCCTGAAGGCCCGATGGTACATTGAACTACAGGCTGTGTTGTTGTTGAAATGATCAGGATTTAATTGATGATACCTGGCCCCAGTATGAGAGAATATGTTTCTATCCAGTATATTGGTTTGGAGAAGGAGGGAGAAAGGGAGGGAGGGACAGAGAGATTGAGATTGAGACTGCAGGAGAGAAAGGATTCTCAGATAAAGAAACAGAATACAGGGCGAAATTTCTTCCAATGACTTTAAAATGAGTTTGTTTATGAGTCATCTGCATCTAAAAGTGAGCCCATTTCCTTTGTATTGGAATCTAGCAGTGCCAGCCTTAAACAAAATTGTGAAATAGGCACTGTTTGCTACTCTCATCAACTTCTCACTTCTGGTTCTGCCTTCTGAAACCCCATCTCCCTGCCCTCACGTTGTGCAGTGGTGCCGGCCGCCCCTGCCCCACCCCCTGGCATAGGATTCTTCTTTTCCTCTGCCTTATCCACCCTCCAAATGTGACTGATCTCAGCTCAGGGTGAGGAGGAAAGCAGACTGAGGGGGATTAATTCATATTTGGTTGTAAATGACTGATGGCCTTGCCAAAGTTCTCACAGTTTAAAAACTGGTACACTTGATATGGTCCATTTTAGGAAAATTTTCATCAAGCTCTAACCCAGTGTATCTTGACAAAAGCAGATCATTACAGTGAATTCAAAACCAAAATTTCAATACATAGTTAATCATGGGCCCACTGAAAAACATGTATTGACTGCCTACTATGTGACAGATATTGTGCAGTGAGTAAGAAGGAATCAATGCTCATATTGCAGTAGAAGAAACTACAGCTTCCACCAGGGGGGGAAATTTGTTACCTAAGCTGCACTGTTTTGTTGGTCCAGTGCTGTGTAAATGTCAGAGGAGAAGGGGGAGCAGCAAGGGAAGAGATGGAGAGGAGGGAGGCGGGCGATAGAGAATTTGAAGGCCTGTAGGCAAGGCTTACAACTTCAGTTTGCCGGAAACCCCTCTGTCCTACTGGCTGTGTCCCCCAATACCTGCCTGTCCCCCCGAGGCATTTGAGATTACTAGCCGGGTCTAGGAAGATATTCTTGTAATACATATTAGTGCTAAGATTATTTTATAACGCTGGAAATATTTTCTTAAAATATCAAATTTAGTGACAAAACTTTAAAATACAAAATTGAAAAAAATGGGCTTCCTTAAAACATAAAGTTATCCAAAAGGTGATTAGGTTTGTTCTACTTACTCCCCTCCCCCAAATATTTATGCTAGTATCACTCTGTGGTACTTGTAAGCTGTGTGACCTCAGACAAGTTCCTTCACCTCTTGGGGTTGGTTTCCTTATCTATAAGGGGAGAGGGTTGGATTTGGTAATTTTCAGTTTCTTTTAGGTCAAGTTATGTTCTAATGCTGTGATTCTTTATCGATTCACAGGCGTCAGTGAGATTTTAATAAAAGAACTTGGCATAGTTCACTGGTTACATGACTCAGGAATCGGTCTCAAAGAAACACAAAATAAAGCTTGTCAGACAAAAGAGCAGACTTTCATTTTCCGGGCAAATGCTCCGTCAAGGACCAAAGAATGCCCATGCATTCATTCCTGTGACAAAGAAAGCTAAAGGAACAAGAGAGGAGTAAAGATCTATCGACAGCATAGCTGATGATATGTAGGACACTTCTACAAGTAAAGATTCATATGTGGCAGATACTTTCTGGAACCCAAAATGAACTCTAAAGTTCAAAAATATTTTTAAAGTTACCCTTTGTGGTTTGGATCCCAAAATCACCAAAGAAATATATGGCTTGTGTCATGAGGCTGTATTAACAGGACTCCAAGTGACCTATTTCCTTTATGTGGCTTAAGACTGAGGTCTAGTCTTAGGTGCTTAGCACAGAAAGGGAGAATCATTGTACCAGATTCTGCCTCGCTAGAGGGTGCAGAGGCGATGGATGGGAGAAAGACTTCCAAGTTCTTGGAAGTGAAAGGCTTTTTCAATGGAAAAAGTAATAATGCACGTGCTCAGTGAGGTTTATCGGAGGCAAGTCCCAGTGAGTAAGTGCCCTGGTGAAGTGACAATACAGGATGCCACAGCTGGCAAACTAGCTGTAAATGGGCCGGTGCTTCATCTCCAAGCATCGGACAGTTCACTTTCCACTGCTCCACACACTACCATCAGTGAATGAATCATGTACAGGGAAAGGGAGTGGAAGAAATAATGAGGGTCATAAAACACTAGTTAGGATGTTAGAACTGAAAGAAAATCTAGAGGCTTGCTCGTTTCACCATCACGTTACACAGATGAGGAAATGAGACCTAAAGAGGGAAAGTGAGTGGACCAAAGTCAAGCAACTCCTCGAACCCCATTCAAGTCAGTCTAAGCAATAGACGAATTGGTATTAACTCCATCTTTTCTTCCTCAGCAGACTCTTTGAGGAATGCTATTATCATTCATTGCTGTGGTACTCAAGGTTTCATTTGTCATATTTACTCTTATTTCATCCCTAAAATGTCAGGGGTAGGAGTTGAGTCCTGGAGAGAGTTGCAAAACGAAACTGATGGAAGAGATGGATGGGGTGCTATGGGAGGCCACTTGAGAATAGGGATTGTGGGAGTCACTACAAGGGCAAGGTGGGTGTGGTTGTCACGGCCCAGGGGTCAACTGGTCAACAGAACTGAGGCACCCTAAGCTGGTTCGGAGACCGGTAAGATGTGGCCGCAACCTCAGTTCAGATATCAATCAATTCCTAAGTGGCCTTGAATCCGGTTTATGGAAATCCCAACAGTGTGCAAGCTCCTAGAACATTTCCTACAGCTATGAAGAAGTTCAGTCCTAACAGACAAGGATACACACTCCCTTTCTCCCCACCTTCTCATTCCTAGCCACCCCTCATCTCCCAAATCTTTTGTTCTTGACAAATAGACTTTCCCCATTTTTAGTGGAAATAAAGGAGGACTCTTCATCATACGAAGACCCACATTAGATTTTTGCTTCCTGACCCAGTTCCACCAGTTACGTGCCACCTGAGTCCTAGTTCCGGATGTGCTATTGCAAGATCTAAGACAAATCATTCTCTCTGAGTCTCAGTTTTCTCATCTATAAAATGGACTAGATAACTCCAGGTTCCTAACTATTATATAAAATTCCCAAGATTTAGTATCGTTTCTCTGATCTTACAAATGGCAAGAAGCTTCCAAAAAAACTTGTCATTGTTTATTCAATGTATGAAGCTGTAATACTGTGTTTCCCCAAAAATAAGACCTAGCCGGACCATCAGCTCTAATACGTCTTTTGGAGCAAAAATTAATATAAGATTGGTTATTATATTATATTCTGTGAATTATATTTATATTATATTATATTATATTATATTATATTAAAATAAGATCCGGTCTTATATTCATTTTTGCTCCAAAAGACGCATTAGAGCTGATCCAGCTGGTCCAGCTAGGTCTTATTTTTGGAGAAACACGGTAGAATAAAACATAAAGTCACATATTTTTAAAAAGTCCAATTTTTTCTTATGACATGCCCTAAACATTTTATTCTACTCTGTATCAATTACAGACATGAGGTCACAAGAACCATCTGGTTTATGGGCGGATAACCAGAATAGAGCAGATTCTGACATAAAGTGAAATCCATATTGGGCTCACTGCCAATCAGCAGAGACAGCTCTTCTGCAAGAGAAAACCTGAAAGAAACTAAAACCAAGATGGGCCAGTTTTGCATTACAGAACAATCACAGGACAGCCACAGATGTCAGAGGCTGTTGTTATTGGGGCTTCATCCAGCTATTCATCTTTCTTGCATTCTTTTATTGTTTTGATAGATTACCATAGTTGATCTAAGTTAGTAAGCAACCCCCCAAAATGTTCAGACGTGTCTTTTACTAGAAGTTACAAAGTAACAATGGAAAACATTGCGAGACTAGGTGTAATGTTCTTTCTTTTTGGATAGTCATATCTCAGCCTATTCTTGGAACTCAGCCACAGTTAGTCAAGAATCAAGATGAGGGTGATGTAGACGCCTGATCACTGCAGGGTCCACCTGAAGCTGAAGCTGAACAATAATGAATGTCAACTATAATTATATATATATATATATACAGTTACAAGAAGAGGAGTACAGCATGAGGAATAGAGACAGTGGAAATGTAATGGCTGTGTGCGATGTCAGAGGGGTAGTGATGGGGGAGGAGAGTTGTCATTGTGTGAGGGATATAAATGATAAATGTCTAGCTAGTACATTGTTTTGTACACCTGAAACTAATAAAAAAAAATCCAAAAAAAAAAAAAAAAGAATCAAGATGAGGGAAATTCCCATAAAGAGTCAGGTGTAAACAAAAATACTTACCTAAAGTAGTCATATGCGCATGGATATACACTAATTCCCCTTCGTAGGGAAGAAGAGGGGAAAAAAAGAGTAAGGGCCATTGAGTTATCCTCTCAGTATATTCATTAATCCTCCCTTAGAAATGTTAGTTCAATGTTTTAATATTTGTGCTGTACACAAATTCATACATCATTCTGCGTCTTGTGAAACTCAAAAATACATGTGCGAGGGACCCCCTCAGGCCCAGACGCACATTTTGGCACAAATGTAAAGCTCACAGAACTGAGTGATTCAGGGCTGTACATTTGATACACAGAAAATGACCCTTGGCCCGGGTCAATCAGCCAAGATTTCCCCTATGGACCAGGAAGCTGCATCTATCTTAGACACATGAGCAAATGGGAAAATCTGACCAGAGGTCATTTATTCCACAGAAAGCAACAGATGTGGTAAAACTTTACAATTCTAATGATTTCACCACAGCCCTCTTCTGGACTTCTGGCCAGAAGAGGCAGTCTTAGAAAGGTTATTGCCTCAACTGCTTCCCAAAAAAGCCTAAAAAACGCCCCACCCCCCAAAATACACATACATACATGCATGCGCGCGCACACACACACACACACACACACACACACAACTCTTTAATAGCCATGAGACTGCACCTCTACACAAACAGTTCCAATGATGCAGTTTGCTAACTGGAAGGATACAGCCCTTTGCTCATCCTTTACTTTCTCTCAGTTACAGTGGTATCTGCAAAAGCTACTTGCCCCAGGTTCAGTTCATGAGTTATTACTATGTGTCCAGCGTGATAGCTAGCTTAGCACATGCCAGGCTTAACTGCTCGCTGCAATCATCTGAGAAGCTTTAAAATATATAACATGACAGCACCAAAATCTCCAACACATTCTGATTTAATTGGTCTGGAGTGGCACTTGGGCAGCAGTATTTTTAAGAGCTCCCTGCTGCTTGCAATGTGCAGCCAGGGTTGAAAACCCCCGAGCTAGGTACTGGAGATACAGAAAGGAACATAGCACAGTCTCTCCCCTCTAAGACATCATGTGTCTTTGGCTAATTTGTAACTGGCACTAACATTTCACTTTGGGTAAGGCAATCATCAGTTTGGGCTTTTCTGACTGTTTGCGCAGGACAATGATTGCTTTGGTGTGAGATATGCACTATCTGCTAGCCAAACGAATGCCTCGCACGGTTATTTTACAATGTCTCTGATTTGTTTCAGTGACTTTGCTCACAGGCACAACTTCCACTCACAGCTGAAGCAATCCATTAAACGCTGATAGCCATTCTCTCCTGCCCGAAGTTCTCCCACTGCCTCTCACAGAAACTGGCACAAAGACAACACTCTATCCGTCCTGGCTCCGTCAAAGTAACCCAGCAGAGACAATCACAGACAGAACATAAATTTTGTCACAGGAGACATGCTTAGCGAGGTGATTATGACTAAACTGTTTATAAAACATCACTGCAAATACTAGTCTTAATCACATGGGGTAGATAAAAATAGCCCTATTATTGTTTTGCTTCCTACTCCTTTGAACAGGAGTCAATGATGTTTGCCACCAGTTCAAAGTCTGGCGAATGGTGACCAGGGCAGGAAGCATCCCAAGAGTGTTGGCACAACTGGCCAGTCGGAGCCTGTAGCCAAGGTGTGCTGGACATCTAGAGGGGACATAGGGCAGGCATTTCCTGTCTGTTCTGCCCTCTGCCCCAGCCACCACCATCGCCTCCTCTGACCTTGTCTATATGAACAGAGGTCAACCTCAGCGGCCCTGTTTGCGCTTCAGTTCTCTGCTGGCTGGAATCCTGCTCCCAAGCCCAGCTTGCTTGCCTTTGGCCTTCACCATAGAACCACTGGTTAGGGAAAGCAGCCCCCAGAACCGAGCTATAACCAGCAATTCTGAAGAAAAGTGTTCTCAAATCAGTCTCCCTATACTCCTCATCTGACCCTGCCCAGTCTGGACACAACATACATACACTGAGACCCTCTGTCTCAGTGGAGGAACAGACTTTGGTCTCCATCCCTCTCACCCAGGCCCACCGCTAAGATTCATGGACTCGAGCAGGAATACCACTGATGGCTCTCATGTCCTAAGTGTAATTATTTAAAAGTGCTAAATCAAGTTAACTAACGGCTAAGAAAAAAAAAACATACTATCCTTCAGCTTTGTCAAATAAACGCCTTATAATGACGTTGACGCTTTCCCCTTCAGATATATAACTGTACATTTTTGTATTTTCTACATTTACCATGATTTCAACCTGTACTCATTCCCAATGGTGTAAAATATTAAGATATAATTTATCAAAGTACACAAATCTTGAATATATTTTATCAAACATTTAACTTAAATGTTAAAAATAAAGATTTTTTTAATGTTTTGGAAATGTTATTTTTTGGCATATTAAAATTAAAAGGCAAAATACAAATTGCAATGAATGAGTAGGAAAACGTAAAATTAAAAGCTTTAAAATAATGCTGAACTTCTAAAATTTGCTCTTTTGAAAATGTATTTAAATACTAATAAATATTTTAACAAAATTTAACTTATTCAAAATTATAGGATTCAGTGTCAGTCTTGTGAGGTAAAGAATCAGTATCACACTTCACAGTGCTATGTCTTCATCTGCATACACACAAATTTAACAGAAATAGATATATATTTTGCAAATATATATATATATATATTTTTTACTATTTCCAAGCATTCTTTAGCTGCCATGTGCAACTGTTGCAAATACTACCCTAATCTGTGAGTATCTCTGGGACAACAAATTGTAACACAAACAGAAGCAAGAAAATGAACATTTGGCACTATTGGCAAGATACATAAGAATGTATTATATTCAGGCTGACTGAGAGGAAGAATTTAATTTCTCTTTCTTCTCACTAAACGCTTCTGCCATTCAAATCCTCCCAGAACCGCCAAAGCAGTGCCTGCCTCTGAAATCATGGCGACACAACCCACAAAGCTTCCTGGCGTTCAAATGGAGCAGTCTCCTGGGGCCTGAACAGTGCAGGTCACAAGGATACAGTTTCTGTTGCGGCTCCTGCTGAAGCAGCGCTGAACATCAGATGTCAGCTGACGGAGGCATCGCTGCCCCTGTGTTCCTAATACACTCATGTGTGCATGTGTTTGCGTGTTTCTCCAAAGTGTGGGGCCCTGAGCAGAGAGCCTTCTTGCTTCCATCACTCACTAGTTATCAAAGGGGTTGGCTCAGAACTAGAATTAGCTCTCAATCACAGCGAGAGAAAGATTGTAAAATTTGAAAATATTTAATATTGAAAAATTCAGCTTCCAATCATGATGAAGTAATTGGAACTAGACTTATACTCCCACCACACCTTGCAAATTTGGCAAAATATGCTAAGTAATATTTTCAGATATTGGACAACAGGCAGCACAGGACTGTGATTTTTGAGGAAAAGAAAACAAATGAAGTGAGATGTTAGGTTTCGTTTTCTCATCTGTAAAGTGAGGAAACTTCTCCAGAAATTCTAGTATCTCTTCCAGCTCTAGCATTCCTTGATTCTATGGTTCTGTCTACACTGAAGCTCAGAATGGCTATTTATAAAATGTTTTCTTCAGTATTTTACATACAATTCAAAATTTAGACAATGTTGTCATCTCAGAACATGATTTCTATTTAAAAGTGGTTTAGTTAGGATTGTTCTTTCAGAACAATCATATCTATTCTTCTTTGGATAACCCAACTACATTAAACACTTCATGTGAATGCACACTGCTCTAAAATATTTTTAGGAAGAAATGTGTGTGCTAGGTAAGGGGAAAAGAAATCAAAATAGGAAATAGGTGACGTAAGGCTGTCACTTAGAAATAAAATAATTTTCAAATCCTGACATTAAAATTAGAGCCCTTATCTGAGGACCTTCTCTATGGTGCTTAGCAGAGAATAGAAAAGTGGGTGTGAGAATGGTGTTTAATCTTATTCTCTCTCTCTCTCTCTCTCTCTCTCTCTCTCTCTCTCTGAGTTCTCACATAATCCATTTTCTTCAGTTAAAAATAAAGGGCTCACTTCTAGGAAACTAGAGATACATGAGGAATCTCTGAGAAGAAATGACAAGAAGCTAAATTATATGGTGTGCACAGAAGAGAAAGCTGGAACAAAATGACATGTTTCTGGAGATGTATGGCACCTTCAAAAACACCACACTTGGGATTTCCTGATATCTGTGAAACTTGGACCTATTTAAGGTGCCATGTTTGATAGATTCTGGCAGAACTGTAGGGAAACTGCGTTGGTGTTTTTTAAAGCTTTATTGCTTTCTGGAAGATAAATGTCTTCTTTTCACATTATCCATCTCCTTCTATAAGATATAGTACTATACTCCCTGGCCATTTGGGAGCCAATAACAGTTATTTCTTTTCCTGTTTTTGGCTGCCTCCTGATCTTACAAGAAATCCTTTCAGATAACAGTCTTAAAACACAAGAGATGCAGTGATGATATAGAACGATAGGATTCTGGAGCTGGAAAGGGTCCCTGAGGACAAAAGTGCACAGCTGCACTGTGGCTTCCTTTCATTCTCTCTACATAGCAGCCATCCAATCCCAGGGAGATGCAGAGAATGAGGCCTGAGTGGGAGGCAGGACTGCTGGGTTCTAGCTCTCATTTGTTCAGCCAGCCAGCTGAGGACCATGAATGAATCACTTAACATATGATTAACTCTCAGTGAACCCCTGGTTGGCCTTGAGCAAAGCATTTAATCTTCAGTTTTCTCATTTGGAGAATGGAGTTGAATTAGATAATTACAAGAGCCTCTTTGAGCAGGAAACATTCTGTCTTTTCTTGATGCGATACCCAAAGCTAAAATAATATGCATTTCTCTCTCAACTGCCTGAGTCTTTTGCTCTGAGAAAACTCAATATACACAACAACCGTGCGTTTTCAAAGAAATAAGTTAGGAGATTAGTATTTGTATTACAAAAGGACCTTTCCTTTAGAGACTTAAATTTCCTTTAAATAGCTAACTGTTAAATACATTTTTACTTTACGACCATTAGATTTTCACAGAACTTCTCAGGAATGCATGTTTGATGAAAAATCAAATATACCCTCCAGTAATCAATCGCCACCCTCAAGTTTGCTATGCCTGTGCCTCTCTGACCTCGTGTCTACAGCCTTAGCAGTCTCTCACCATAATTTACAGATTTTCCCCCACTCCTCAGATGCCCTCCATCCCTGGTCCTGCCTCTGAGCCACATACAAGGTGTGATCGAAAAATATGGTGAATGTTTAAATTTAAAAAATGTGTTACAGCAGAAGACACATTGTCATTAATCCCCCTCAAAATACTCCTTCTTGCTTTGAACACAATTATTCCATCATTCTTGCCACTTTCTGAAGCAGTTCTGGAAGTTCTCTTTCGTGAGTGTCTTTACTTCATCTTCCATCGTGACAACCCTCCAGGTCACACATCGCTTCTGGTGTGGCAATTTCTGTCAAATACAAACATTATAGTGTGTCCTCATCCACCTAATTCACCGGATCTGGCACCGTGCGACTTCTGGCTCTTCCCCAAAGTCAAAATGACCATGAAAAGTAAACGTTTTGAATCAATTCAGGACATCGAGGCAGCCACGACAGCGCAACTAAAGACACTCATGAAAGAGGACTTCCAGGACTGCTTCAGAAAGTGGCAAAAATGATGGGATAATTGTGTTCGAAGCGAGGGGGAGTATTTTGAGGGGGATTAATGGCAATGTGTCTATTACTGGAAAACATTTTTTAAAATTTGAACATTCACCGTATTTTTTTATCACACCTCATAGCTCAGCACCATTCTCTCTTGCACTAACTGAATCTTTATCTCATTGCTCATCATCTTCTCCTGCTTCTCCTTCTTCAACTGACTCTCATACTTCATCGTGGGATTCTATAGAGTTCACTCTGGAACACCTGGTTCAAGTTCAACATTAAAATGAGCCCTGCTCCCTAAATCTACGTTGTGGTTACAGTTGCTTTGAAATTCAATTGGTTTCAAAACCACAATTGAACACTGAAGCTCACTCTATTTCTTGCTTCTCTCTGAGTATCAACAGATGAAATAAACATTCTCTATGGTGCGTAGGTTATATGTATTTTTACATTATCACTGAGACAAATCAAATTAGAAATTTTATGAACAAGAAAAATAGAATTTCTCACTTGAGCATGATATGTTCTTTTGAAGAAGGTGCCATAAAACTCTAGGATGTTATTATTGATTTGTTGGTCAACAAGGAAGTAGTGCTGTTCTTAATTAACTTCTCAAAAAAATGTGCAGCATTGCTACAAGAAAAAACAGATCCATTTTCCATGAGATATCTCAATACTTCAAGTGCCCTGCTAGAAATATGTCTGTTTAGTTTAAATCTATCTTTTAATGGAGTATAGTCTACATTTTCCACACAGGCTAAGACTTCTCCCACCTACGATCTGTAGGGTTTGGCCTTTATGTGTCTACACTACAGTGTCAATGTTCAGGCCATTTTCTTCACAGAAATCCTGTTTGAAAACAGGAAGTTGATTCAGCATGGAAACAAAATGCATCTTATTTTCCATGAAGTGTAGACATCTACTTCCACAATTTATTAAATTTGAAATAAGGCTGTAATCTGTGGTGTCATTCCTGGTAGGACATTCTAGCCTTTTCATAAAGTTGCTAAGGTTTAACAATTTTTATAAAATAGTAACTTCATGCACAGCAAAATTTCTCTCCAAATAGTTAAAGAGACTTGCCTAAATTGACACAGTTAGCTGGTGACAGCAAAAAAAAAATGAATTTCCTGATTTTTTTTGATGTTGTTTCAAAGTCACACAATCAGAGAAAACAGGAAAAGTAAATATCTTCATTTTCTATTTCACTTTCTATCATTTTGGCCACAGCTACTGTTTTAACTTAGACTAATAATCCTCAAATTCAAATCTCTTGTTAATTTTAATATTTTTTCTGTTTCCTTCTCCACAACTTCAATTTTTAAAGGGAATTTTAAGGTACTTACTGATATCCATTCTATAATAACTTAAAAGTTTTAACGTTACATATATTTTTAATTTACTCTGTTGTTTTCAGCTACATAAAGTCAAAATTGGCTCACTTTTTAAATTCAGAATGACAGTTTACCTGTAATTTTACTAAGTTCACATGTGGATAATAAAATTACTTTATTTACTTTAGTACCTCTAAAAAGCATTGCAAATTATGGTACATTTTAATTGTTCATGGAAATCAATTTATATGCAAACAACTTAAAATCTATTTTCACTCTCTACACTTTGCATTTTTACATTTCAGATTTGCTTGGGCAGCAATAAGATGTGAAGTCTGATTGCTAAGTGCTTAAATACATCATGTAGTTTCAAGAGGCACAGAGCTACAGACGATTTTCATAGAACAAATGTGGCTCAGAAGGAGTCTGTTCCATGAAAACGGGAACGTGTGCGGAGGACCAGTGTTCACTGGGCCTATTCAAAGGCCAATGATGACAGCCGATGAAAAGGTGGGGCAATTCATTCTTTTCATTCAACTGCCCCCATGACTCATGGTGATTACTCTGTTACCTGGTGTAGACAAAAAAGTAAATAAGAGTGTGGTATAAAACTGTGTTTGCTCTCTTCACTTCTTACTGTCAGAATGCAATTTCAGAAAAGCCCCTGAGAAGTGAGCTCTCTCTCAGGTAGACTTGATACCCTGCTCCTAATCAGTGTGCAAGCCTCATGCCTTGTACCAGCTTTCAAGCTTAGGATTGTAGAATTTAAAACTGGAAGGCCCCCCAAAATTATCCAATCACTCCCACTCATTGTATAGATAAGAAAGGACCAGAGAGACTAAGTGACAGGCTCAATGTCACACAACTAGTTAGTAACAAAGGTAAGAAAAGAACAGGTGTCTGGATCTCCAGACCAGTGCTCCTCCCCCAATACCCCTCCAGAATTCCATTCTGATTTCTGCCTAAGTTGTACTTTTCATGTAGGTAATCCAAGGCTTCCTAGGTTCTAATGCAATGGCCTACCAGAGGGCTGCAGGAAGAGATCGTGGTAACAGTCAAAAGCTTAAAGAGGCAGCACCCTGATATAGGGCCAAAAGCGACGAGTTTGGTCTCCGAAGCTCAGGATTCTTTCTATTCATCATGAGTTGCCATGATCAAGTTCTTCGCTTTGCTGAGCCTGAGTGCCCTCAGCTCTAAAACAGAAAGGAGAAGATCAATGAACTAGTGTAGGTGGAAACAGCTGACACATGTGGCATTCTATAATAACTGTTCAATCTGAATTGACTGGATGAGTCAGGCACCCACGTAAATGGCAGCACAGGACTCATGAAATCACTTGAAATCTAATTCCTTCTCTGGACAAACTATTTCGATGGACCCATTCAGTCAAGAAATATTTATTGAGCACTCACTATGTGCCAGCCAGGCACTGTGCTAAGTACAAGGAATAAAATGGTAACATAAAGAAATGGTCTCTCCTCTTAGCAATGTTACAGATTCATGGAGGAGAAGTGGACAAGTAATGACCTGCTATGATGACATGACACCGAGGAGGGGGCTTAACCTAGACCAAGCCAATCTGGGAAGGCTCCCCCGAGGAAGCCACTTGTAACCTGAGGCTTAACAGATAAGTAGGAGTTACCCAGACGGAGAGAAATG